>NW_026527013.1:75505336-76175836 GCF_024362965.1 Panthera pardus | reverse complement strand
CTATTTTTAATTTTCTGAGGAACCTCAATACTGTTTCCAGAGTGGCTGCACCAGTTTGCATTCCCAGAAACTGCAGTTTTTATAGTTCAAGAACCATCTAGTACCAGCAATTACATACGTTTCACTCAATTTTTTCATTAACTAGAGTGTAAGTACACTAGAGTGGAAGCAGCATTACTTGTTTCTTGAAAATTCCAATTAGTCCATCACATGCTTTGCACCAGATACACAGAAATATTTTGAGACTGGCTGATTAGGGCTTCTTTTTCTCAGCAGATTATACAATCACAATATTGTACAGACCTAGATATATGCATCTTGATAAGAATGGTGGTAATTTCAGAGTCTGATGAAAAATAGTAAGAAATTTTCTTTTACTATTTTTAAATCACAGATCAAGCACCATTCTGTTTTAACTTCTCACTTGCATGTCCATAAAAATATGCCACACGTATCGTATCACAGAAGCAGTGTCATGCCATCCTTAAGAAAGTTGTCTTATGCCACCACAGGCACTTATTTCAATGCAAACATTCGGAAGTTTAGTATTCCGGGTGTAAGTCAAATGCATTTGTGCTGTGATCGAATACAGTAAAAATGTAATGGGGAAAAAAAAAAGAGAGAAAAGAGTATTTTATTGATTTGATGACAAAATTTCAGATAGTGAAAAACCCAGTATATAAGCTTCTCTTGGGTTGTCATTAATAGATAAAAGTCCTTAGTGGGGAGTTTAAGATCCTCATGTAGGCTAATGACTTGACGATATGGAAAGAATGAGATTCAGAAGCAAGGTGCTGTTAAATGGTGACAATTCTTTTTAAGAACTGAATAACGGATTTATAAAAGACTTAAAATAAAATAGTAAAATAAGAAGATCTACATCTCAAGGCCAAAACTGGACACTCAACATATACTCATTGACTGCCTACTATGTGGTGGGCACTGCAGTCAACATAGTCAACTGGAGAAGTTTCCACCTTGTATTCTTGCAGGATAGAGAGACTATAAGCAACCACACAAGCAAATATGTAATCCATATCCACACAATGAGAGAATGCTCTAGGTTGGAAAAAAAGAGAGAGAGAAAGAAGCAGGGTAAGGAGGTTAGAATGACATGGTGAGGGGGTGGAAAGGAATCAGGAACAGTCTCTCTGAGGAAGTGACATCTGAGCAGAGACCTGAATGAAACAGGGAAGTGAATCAAGAATAAATGTGGGAGAAGACCTCACAGAGAGAGCACAGCAACTGTAGAGGTCCCGAGGCAAGAGACTTCCTAGCGAGTCTGAGGACAGCAAGAACTAAAGTGTGGCTGGACGACTTGACAGAGGGGGGCCATGCGAGGAGAGGGGGAGGGACGCAGCTCTTAAAGGACCTGGTATATTTCAGTGATTGAGGCTTTGGGATTTTGGTCTAAGTGTGATGGGAAGCCTAGAGGGTTCGGAGCAGGCTAAAGACAGGATTTAATTCACATTTTAAGAGTCTCCAACCAAACCTTTGTGCTAATCCTGCTTCAGATACTTCTCCAACTGTACCCAGGCAAAGGTAACACACCAGGGCCCAGGTGAAGAACAGTCTGTCTTCTGGGGTCACTGAGAAGAAATGAGTGAGGAGAAATGGAAACATAAGATTTGCTCCCCTACATTCGTGAGCCTCCCGTGTAGACACAACACACTCTTTTGTAGTCGGCAGCGGCATATGCTACCCAAAAGTGAACTTGAGACGTTACGGTGCTTTAAGGTGGCAAACAGACTAACCTTCTGTATCCGTAGCACTGTTGATAACATTCGACAGCTTGGTTTTCAAGCTCGTGTACGTCACAGAGTTTCTCACATCACTCTCGTACCGCCCGGTGCCCAGAGACACGATGCACTCCAAGGGCACGTCTGGCCAAAGACATTTACACTCGTGCATGGCGAGCGCTGAGGGGTTATTCAGAAGCAAGCCTCCGTCCTGCAAAACAGGAGTCAAGAAAATATAGTGCAGAACTCTGAAAAGTGAAATTCCATTTTACAAACATGAAAACAAAGCTGTATTTTAAACAGTTTGAAATTTACTCACAAGGAGAGTAGTGAACGGAACAAATTATTTAAAAACAAGAAGTTCCCTTAAAGTATTTATTTTGTATACCACAGCTTCAAAAAAGACAATGGGAAAATTCACTGGCCTTATTACACTTTCCTTCCTATTATGAAAGTTTTTTAACTTCTTCCTTGATCGCTTTGCATATTTTTCTCAAAACTACTAAAACGAACAGAATTACCTTTTAAAGATATTATCCTTGTTCAGTGGTCACTATAGAGTCTACATAAAAACTGACAAAAAAATTGTGGTTCTACCAAACGATTAAAACTAGCTTTTTGTTCATAAGTCAAATAGAAACAAATTAATTCAACTAATTTCACTGCAACTCTGTGAACAATACAATTTCAAAGTATCACATTCATTAAAACACACATATCATCTAAACAAAGTAGGCAAACCTTGTAATGCTAAGCATTTATCAATCATAACTATTATTTTGAAGAATTCAGAAGGAGGATTAAACATGCCAAAAAAAAAATACTGTAAAACTGTAGAATAAAAGTATATAGCCAGCCTTGCATCACTGGGATAAACCTCTCTTGGTATTAGTGTATCCCTTCAATCCTGAAAAACTATAAACTGTTGGAAAAGTTACTCCTTCTAATACGCCCATATCGCCCTCTCTGTAACTGTCTCCCATTAATTCCAGATAGTGCCACACAGATTTGGTCAGCTTCTAAGCCTACAGTCCAGTCATTCATTAATTACTTGCAGGTTTTTGATAACCCACATCCCCTTGCCTTTGTGCCTTTGGACATGCTATCTCACTCAGAACACTCTTTCTCCAGCCCCCTTCTTAGCTCAACTAACTCCCATTTACTCTTCAAAACATGGGCCAAAAGTAATTGATCCAGCAAGAACCTAAGTGAAATAATCCTAACATGTTGAGCTGAAAACAGTCCGTCTCTACTGGAAGATAAGAGACTGCCGAATTCTGTACTAGTACACTGAAAAAGAATTTTGAAAAAAATAGGTTTTCCTCAAGAATAGGAAGAGGAGATACAAGCTTAAATTGGCAAGTCCTAAGGCAGTACACACGTGAAATACAGGCACTGAGATTACAGTGACACAAATATTACGGGATAAAGATCTATAAAGAAGTAATATTTTTCCTTAAGACCTGTATTTTCAGAATTCTTTTTCGTTTTTATTTTTTTTTTAATGTTTTATTTATTTTTGAGAGAGAGAGTGCGAGAGAGAGAGCAGGGGAGGGGCAGACAGAGAGGGAGACACAGCTTTCAAAGCAGGCTCTAGGCTCTGAGCTGTTAGCACAGAGCCCAACGCAGGGCTCGAACCCAAGGACCGTGAGACCATGACCTGAGCCAAAGTCGGAGCCCCTCAAAATTCTTTTTTAGTGTACTACAGCAAAATTATGGCAAACTAGGATCTTGGGCAAATGAGCCACTTTGCATGGCTAAGTTTTCCTTAGGACAGAGTGTGTGTACAGGGGTGTGCATTTAATAAAAACCCTTTCTGCAATAAGCCATATGCTTTTCAAAAAAGAATATAATGATGATGTTTTAATTTTCTCTTGATGATTCAGAATTGTGGGGGAAAACACAGATCAGAAATATTGCTGCCTCTAATTCCAATCTCAGCTTAGCTTCTACTTCCTAGCTCTTTGGCAGAGGCATCACGACTTTTAAAAATAAGATGTGACTTGATAATTTCTAAAATTTTAGGATTAGGTACTACACTGAGTGTATAGGCTCAATGGCAACTTATTTTAGTACCGGCCCTAGAACTTCAAGAAGTGTTTGCCGACAGCCTTTCCCCCAGTAATCTGCAAGTTTCTGACAAAGGTAAAAAGCAGTACATGCGGCGATCCAAGCTCCAGTGAGGTAGTGATTTGACTGTCTTTTTACAAAACTGGGGACTCAAAGGATCAGAGACTTCTGCCAAGTGGTTTCCTTTCCTTGTGGAAAATCACCTCCCCCACCTCCCCCACTGCCAACACTACTGTTCTCTGGCTTCAAGGCCCCATTAAAAACATGCAGCATTTTGCCTTGGTAACGAAGTGACCAGTGTCACTAAAATTTCTCACAGACCACGAAAGAGAATCGCACCTTACCTTTTTGTGAATTTATGTTCCGTTATCTTAGGGGGAGGGGGAGGATTTATTTCATAGATCACAGATAATGACAACTCTTCATTATTTTAAGCGTTACCAAAACAACTTTTCAAAAACACATATCTCAAGTAACACCCTGCGTCGGTGAGATTACACTAGAAGGCAGCAACACAGAAATGTCCCAGAGGTGACTGGCTCTTTAGTTATGGAACAGCCGATGCGAGCCTAACAGTCCTTTATTACGGCCCACGTCATTCATCCCCAGGGTGTAGCCTCAGGATTCCTCTGGGGTAACAGGCATACACGGGATTCGCAGAAAAACCGTTGGGTCACGCGTTTTCACTGCTCGTTTTGGTCTCTATTTCAGGATGGGTTGTTTGCTGCCACTTCCGATCTGATCTCTACCTCCCCCGGAGGCGCTCATCTCCATCAATCTCTAGCGTCATCTCTTCAAAAGAATGTGTTTTAGGTATCCACACGTGTTGACTTTCATGAGAAAAGGCTATTCTTTCGAAAGACATCTCCAGTCAACAGGGGCCCGTTTATTCGCAGGCCCACCACACTTCAGCTCTTCGGCTGTTTTCAGAAAGTCCCTTTGTGGCTGATAGAGGTTCGAGTTTCGACTGTCGCTGAAACCTACAGACTGCAGAAAGCTGGCCTGTGGACGGCCTCAGGTCTGGGACACAAAAAAGGGGGAGACTGGGTTCTGTCATTTGTCACCCGACTGGCAGGAGGTGTCCTAAGAAGGGGGAAGCTTCCCTCCCTTGTCTAGACTAAGGAAGAGGGACATGTGTGACTGAAGCACACACACCAGCATCGTGCTTACCTTTATTACAGATCCCACAGGCCTAATTTTCAGTGTGCGTGTTAGGAAAACAGTTAAGTCATTCCGAAACCCGAAACAGCATGGCAGAGAATACACACAAACGATAAGAATCTTAAACGGATCAAAGTGCCAGTTAAGACCAGGAGAAGTAAACCTTCTGTGCCACCGAGTAGGCTGCCTCGGTTCATCCAGCAGAAACTCGGATGTCCGTCTACGCCACGCCAGGCCGAAAGGCGTGCCAGCCTCGAGTGTGCCGAGCCTGAAGCAGGTGAACCGACACTGTGTCTGCTGGAAATGATCACCATGGAGGGTGGGATGGTTTTTAAGGTTTTTAGAGCTACTAGGCTCACTTTCCTCAGACCCGATAGGGGCTAAATCCACCTGTTATTCTAAACTCCAGTGTCTTTGCGCCATTCAACATTGCCACTCAAGTCCCTGAGCTTGCTTGCCACGGACACAGTCTTTCACTCCTCCCAGACGTCTCCCGCTGTGCTGTACGGAACTGCTCCACAGTTGAAACCGCCAAGGTCATCTCACCTTCTTCTGAAAGTGCGCTCTTTAACAGAAATGTGGCTCTTCCCCAATACTGTTTCCCAGGTAGCTGTTGATTCTTTCATATCTCCCATACTTTAGTGGTTAGGAGGACGGTGTCCTATTTATTCTTTAGTGTTCCTTCTAGACCATTATTAGTCTCAATCCACTTGGAAAATTCATGTGCTTTAACGGTTCTGCTATTCCCCCCAGCCACCACCACTGTTGTCACCTGTCACCTCCCCATTCAACAAACTGGTGAGCACCTGGCTCACAGGCTTCCTTACTATCCCATGTAGGAAGGGGTAGAAATTCTTTATCACACCCCACGTGACTTCACAACTTTCTAACACCCTAGACTCTCAGATGCTCAATCCTCTTATTTTCCAAATCCATTCTTCCATCTACTCTCCAAGGTCACACATTAGCTCTTGTTATCAAGATAGATGGAATCATACTGCATTCAGTGTTTTGAGTCTGGCTTCTTTCACCTAGAATAATGCTTCTGAGATCCATCTATGTCACTGCACATGTCCGTAATGCATTCCTTTTTATTGCTGAGTTGTATTTAATTATTTGGATGTATCATAGTTTATCATTCACCAGTTGAAAGGAACTATTTTTAAATTTAGCTATCTTTAGGGTGCCTGGGTGGCTCGGTCGGTTGAGCATCTGACTCTTGATTTTGGCTCAGGTCATGATCCCAGGGTCGTGGGATCAAACCCCATATGAGGCTCTGTGCTGAGTGTAGAGCCTGCTTAAGATTCTCTTTCTCCCTCTGTCCCTCTCCACTGCTCACGCTCTCTCCCTCTCTAAAAGAATTTTTAAAAATTAGCTATCTTTATACATCTGTTGACAGTTTTACATCGGCCGTTTGTACTGTTTAACTTTGTGAAAACCTACTAGGATTCCTTGAATGTAGGTAGCAATAATTATTTCGTAAAGGCTTCTCAAATATAAATTTTAATATTTTCAACTTTTTCCTTTGTTTTCAATTAATAGGACATTAGAACAATACCTATCACGTAACAGAGACATTTCAGAACAGAACATTTCACTTCTAATTCAGCAAGAAAGTTACCTCTTTTAAAACTTTTGTTTTAAATTCTGGTTATATTCTCTGTAACTTCTAATCATCTCAGTATTTTAGATGGAATACTTCACTATTATAAAAGCCCATAAAGAAGGGTCAGAAAAGACAGAAAGGGGAGAAAAGATAAGGGGCAAGCAAGGTGTAGCAAAAATTGATAATAACAAAACCACTCCCAAATTAAAGAGTTGCCAGGTTTCTAATGGTTTTAATAGTCATGCTTTAAATTCCCATTCCTTTACCTTTACCTATTTTCCATCAAATACGTGCAGAAGTTAAGATTTTTGTGTTCACTCTAGTCCACGGAGAGGCACACCGTCCCTTGAGCCCTGTTATACTTAGCCCACTCCTGTCAAATGCCTCTTCTATCAGGAAGTCATCAGGCTAATGTTACAACCGTGGTATTTCCTTTAACCTTTCCATTCATTTAAGTATTCATATTTACAGTTATTTATTTATTGTGTATTTGCCAGGCCCACTGCTAGATGCTCATGTAAAAAAGACTTAAAAAATGAACTGATTGCAGGGCGCCTGGGTGGCTCAGTTGGTTAAGACTCCGACTTCAGCTCAAGTCATGATCTCAGCTCAGAGCCTGGAGCCTGCTTTAGATTCCGTGACTCCCTCTCTCTCTGCCCCTCCCCCACTCATGCACGCGCACGCGCGCGCGCGCACGCGCACACGCGCACGCTCTCTCTCTCTCTAAAATAAATATTAAAAAAAAATGAACTGATTGAATAATTTGCTACTTATCTCTCAGAGATACACACAGGATTGTGTTTTAATAGCAGTACATCATACATGCACTTAACAGCCTAAAATTTAAATACTTTTGATTGATGTTAATGTACATTTAATCATTTCAAATCATACGGAATCCCATCCAGGAAATGACCATTGCACAATGTGAATGTCTCCTAATCATCTCATCTCAGCTTATTCTTTTTTGAGTTAAAAAAAACTTTGTTTCTTATTATGGTAAAATTCACCAAACATAAAATTGGTCCTTTTAAGCATTTTTAAGGTTACAATTCAGTGGCATTAATTACATTCAGAATGTTTTACAACCATCGCCACTGTCTATTTCCAAAATGTGTTTATCACCCTCAAGAGAAACTCTAAAAGCATTAAGCTCTCCTTATTTCCCTCCCAATCCCGTTTCTATCCTGCCCTACTCATTCTTTCTCTCTCAACTGCAGTGGAAACGTCTTTGTAAAGCCAGTCCTGATAGAATAAACCACTTCTTACCCCTGTACATATTTTCGTTATTGAATTTATCCTGTTATTATTTTCCTGTGCTTATATTCCCCTCGCTTGAGCTATTCGAGGGTAGGACCCAGGAAATGCAAGCAATAAACTGGCACTTATTAAAACCTTTAGGGTCTTCAAGGTTAACACAGTTTCTGGCACTGAGCAAGCAGTCACTACATTTTTGACCAGTTATACTGAAAATTAATAGTTGTGGCCTGGCGCAGGCACAATCTGCCAGGTGCCAGGCCGGTTCTTTCTGCTGAAGACACTATTTACCTGGAACATTTACATGAAATAACACAATCCCTTTTAGGTTAATGTATTCTGAGTTCTGGACATAACCTTTCACAATGTAAATTAGGCCTAAGACAGATAACATATGAAAATCTGTCATGAAAACCTTTAGTGCAAATGAATTTATCAGGGTCTTTCTCCAAAGGCAGAGAATTAATGATTCAATTCTGGAGGTGGAGATGGGAAAAGGTAAGAGAGAAGGGACATGCATATGTCCAAACTCATCAAACTGTACCCATCAAATATGTTCACTTTGGGGTATATCAATTGTATACCAATAAAAGTTAAAAAGAGAGAGAAGGGATAATTTTATGTAAAACGCACTATTTCAAGATAGATACGATGCTACTTGGGCAGGGGGGAGAGAAATAATAGATTAGAAAACTACTCAAAAAGAATTCCTCTCACTATAATTTTCTAAGACATGTAATAAACCTTGTAAATATTACCATATTCTTTTCTTTATAGGAAAAAGCAAATGTAATCCATACATCTACCTACTCGCACCTCTTAATTATAGCACTGTTTTCAATAACTGCTCAAACAGAATGTTAGTCTATAATTTATACTCTATGTGGTTCCAAAAGGATATGAAGTAACTTACATTAAAACATATGTCAGACATGACAGTTAAAAGAGATTTTAAAGATGAGTCTGGAAGTAACTCAATTATTCAAAGAGCTCAGGATAAGAGGACTGTAATAAGTAAGCACCATATTTTAGTTTTAAACTTCGTAACAAGTTCTGAAGGGTTGGAAAGGAACTTCACTTGAACGTTTTCTTTGTTTAAACGATCAAGATCATTCACATCTTAGAATGTTCTAATCAATCTTTCACGGTGTCCTTTCAGTAGAAAAATATCCCATTTCTTCCTCATGTTTGGAAGAGAATAAGAAAAATATTCTTAACAATAGGGCTTGCTTAGAATCCAGATTTCATTTAAATATGATTAATTAGATGTGCAAATCTTCCCGAGTCAAGTCACTGATTTACATCCAAGTATAGTCTCTGTACATGTGATTACATGCTTTACATAAATTTTGTACAATAAGTTATTTTAATCTGTAGCTCAACCTAAATTCAAAGATTATGGTCATCAATATAAAAATGGCTAAGCATGAAAAGAAATATCACTAGTCTAAATGAAATGGAAAGAGAACCACTTGGATTACTTTGGTTTGTTATAATGTATTCTCAAGAACTGAATTAAACTTTAGAGCTACTTCCTCTCAGATGAAAAAAATAAAAAGAAAATGAGATAACTTCTTTGGAAGTCTGGGAACACATGGTCCTGAAATGCAGTAACTTATCATTTGAGACTTCTACTAATATTTGGCTTAACTGCAATTTTGTAGCATGACAATCATCTTAAAGTTATGTTATAATCCTTAAGTACTATGTTTTGAATACACGGTCTAAATTTATCTCCGTTTGTGACATGGTGAGAAGAAGAATATGCAGAAATCATTGTTAGAACAGCAAGGTACATATTAAAGTAAGAATTTTATTTTGACCAATAAGTCTTGAAACCAATGTCAGAAGGACTCTCCAGCTAGCACTTTCTGCCCTGAGTGGGTGGAAGAAAGAAGAAAGGCGAGCAGGGGAAGTGCCTTACATAATTCAACAATGACTGATTTGACAAAGTAAGAAACAGTCTGAAGTGGCTCCAAAGACAAAAGGAATCCTATGTTAAATTCGTGACTACAAAGATTGTGACACTACTTCTAGAAAGACAGGGGAAAATGGGATAGTTGACCATAACATTTTAAAATATGTGTAAGGTACTATAAAAACACAGGAGAAAATAAAACTGATAAAAGTATTTGTTATTATAACATTGACACATGTAAACTGAAATTATATAGTTGATGTGTAGCTCATATAGACAAACGATGTATGTAGGAGCTTCTGAATGACATCTGAAAATCTTTATCAAAATAGTTTTCCTCTCAACATTTATCCAAATACCAAATACATAGAGCACAACAAATACTTCACTGCTAGAGAGTAAAGTTAAGGTTAGTAGCTCTATGGAATGAGACTGACTTTAAGTGGGATATCATCTACAAAATTAAGGATATATAAAACATATTTTGGTAGTATCAGCTGAAGAGTTTTCGTCACTTTTTTATCATTTAAGTCAGGAGTTAAGATTTCCATGAATAATGGGAAAAACTTGACAGAGGAAAGATTCATGATAAATAAATAAGTCTACATTACAGAAAAAGAATAAATTACCAGAAACAATAGTCAATGTTATACATCATTTAGCCATAAACTTAGAAAAAGTGTAACTATAGACAGCTTCCTGATCCTGCCGCTTGCTAACTGTGATCCTACTCGTTAGTGAACATTTCTCAAGACTCCACTATCTCATCTGTAAAAGGGGAATAACTCTATCCACCTCATAGGCAGTGATAATTAAGTGACACAATGCATGCCAAGGACTACGTAAGTATCCAGCACATAGCTAACTTATTATTTTATATCATCTCCTTCAAAATACGTCCACCAAAACTGTCAAACGGATTGGGTTCCGCGTTCCCAGGGACCATGTTTCACCTTGAATTTTTACTTCATTTTATTACATTTGAATGTTTTCTTTTTAATTTTTATTACATTTGAAAAGCCACACATTTTTCCATCAATAAGTGATCATAATTAGTTATGAATCACATTATGTAACATACAAAAAAAAAAAAAAGTCTTTCCTAAAATGTGTTCTCAAGCCAGAAGGCCTGTTGATTTAAGGAAAACGAACAACAAATAAAAACATTCTGTGTGGCACATTTTTTACCACACGGAAACATGAAGAACAAATGTGACATTTAATAAGTGCCAATTCTATAATCACGTGAATGTTTCAAAGGTAAGCCATGGTCCACTTACTTGGTGAAGATCGTTTCCCAGTGCGTACTCCGCAAAGTAGCCGGGCGCAGCAGACGAGGCCCTGATGGCCTGCCACATTTTGTACTGACAGCCTCCCAGGTAGTGAGAGTTGATGCCAGGGAAGTGACCATAGTTTCTGAACACAAAAGCCTTGGGTGTTATCCCTCTGTTCACTATGGTACTTACTGCAGCTACCTAGTAAATTAAAAAGTGAACAATACCCATTGTAAACAGCCGTATTGGGGATCTGTGAAAAATTAAGTTATTATTTAGTAGTGTATGAACCACCTACAATTCTACCCATCAAGATAAACGTATAACATAAATGTGATGTTCAACAAAGGGAACCAGATGTTTCTAACTAGGTAGTTCTTTACGGGAAAATAGATACAAGGACTGAGATAATTTTGAGAAATGTATTATAAGACAATAATAGTGAGGTCCTGTAGCTCAGGGGTCAGAGCCCAGGTCTTGTAAGACAAGAATAAGATATTTTTGACTACATGATTTGATTAGCTATGTAAAAAGACATTAAGAAGACATAAACTTGCAAATCTTTGGATAATAATCAACACAGCAGTAGCAGCAATGAACACAAACTACTTGAAGAAGAATAAATACGCTATTTTCACAGTATTTACGGATTAGTCTTTGCTTCTGTTCTCTTTGAAGGCACTATGACTTTAGTAACTGAAACTAACACTATACAAACTCTTGGGGCTTTCTTACCATAGTTAATAACTGGTAGCTGGGTGATTTTTTATTGAAATAACTAACAATGACCATCTTGGGTCTCGGATTTCATTGATATCAGTTGAATTTATGTAAAATGTGTTGTATTTGTTAATGACTTATAACATAAACTGAAGAAGGTGAAAGGTATTGAGGAGGCCAAAGTTATTAGGATTCTGTGCCAAGCCCTGTCAGGGGCCTGTCTGCTTTGTTATTTTATAAACCAAACGGGATATCCCTAGATCCCATGAGTGATCTGAGTGTGTCTCTAGGCCACCGTGGGGAAGAGTTGTCACACACCAAAATCCAGGGGGGTCTATGGATTGGTATATAGACAGGCTGAATTAAGAATCCTGTGGGAAACACGATAAACCCTTTTATCACAAGTGAATTACTTTTCGAGGTGGCTGAAGTTCTCTTACACCTACTCTTTTATTTAAAGTTGGCGAGTCCTAAGACTTAAAAACAAACAAGCAGAAAGCTCTGAAGACATACAGGGGAAGCAACAAGAGGTGCAGGGCACACCCGGGGGTCTTCTCCAAAAGAGCCGTGTTCGTCTCGTTATGACACGGCCTCCAAGGCCCTGCTGGTCTGATTCACCTGCCACTTCAGTCTCAACTTGCACGATGCCCTTGTATCCTCAGGCTCCAGCCTTCTGGAACTCTCAGTTCCTGCACTTCTCCGTGCCTCCTCCCGCACAGGTCCTTCCCTTTGCCAGCAATGCTCCTACTCATCAGCCTCCACACTAAGATCTCAAACCTCATGTCCTTAGAATAGCCTTCCCTCGTGTCCCTGTAAATACATGCGTTCAGAGAACTGTTTTTGTTGTCCATAGCATTTATTTCAGGGAAACTATACATCATTTGTGTGATTACCTGATTAATGCCTACTTGCCCTACTGGACTATAAACTCCATGTCTGCATTTACTCACTAAGGTCTCCAAAGTGCCTAGCAGAGTGTTGACACATTGGGCTTATAATTAATATCTAAAGAATGAATGAGGGGGACCTGGTGGCTCAGTTGTTAAGCGTCTGACTCTCAATTTTGGCTCAGGTCATGATCTCATGTTTCATGAGATCAAGCCCCGTGACAGCCTCTGGGCTGTGCTGCTTGGGATTCTCTCTCTCCCTCTCTCTCTCTGGCGCACCCTCTCTCTCTCTCAGAAATAAATTTCAAAAAAGAAAAAGGTATGAACAAAATTTAAATAAGCAAGAGAAATAAAGGGAGCTGTATTTGATTTTTCATGGTTACAGATTCTTATCCAAAGAATAAATACAAGCTGCAAGGGATTCTGAAATACATAAATCCTATTCCTTCTTCAAATAACAAGTATTATTAAAGAACACAGAACTCAAGCAATACTCAGATCACTGGGTTTCAAACAAAACAAATAAAAAGAGCAGCCACACTGAGACATATCCTAGTGGCATTAACACTTTTAAAATTTAGGTTCCATTCGTATGTTAACCTATATCTACAGGCATATAAAATTTCTTTTAAAAATCTTACAGGAGGAAATGCCAGACTTTCTTAAATCACTAGATTGATTAACCTTATGATAAAATAATTCTTCCTTATTTTTAGTCCTAGTCTTTCATGTTTTTAAGCTTCTGTTGTACTCTTACTGGATATAGAAGAGGTCTATCGGGGCGCCTGGGTGGCTCAGTTGGTTAAGCGTCTGACTTTGGGTCAGGTCATGATCTCGTGGTCTGTGAGGTTCGAGCCTCATGTTGGGCTCTGTGCTAACAGCCCAGAGCCTGGAACCTGCTTTGGATACTGCGTCTCCCCCTCTCTCTGTTCCTCCCCTGCTCACACTCTGTCTGCCTCTCAAAAATAAGTAAACATAAAAAAAAAAATTTTTTTTTAGAAGAGGTCTAATGAACACATCCTGTATCTTCACAGAATGGCCCAAGATGTAAGAAATTAATATAATCTATTAAAAGAGGTTCCTAAGAAATGTTTCCCTTAATAAAGAAAGGGCCTCCAGAATAAGTGCTTTCAACCTGACCTTGAATTCCGAATTGGTATTATATTTAAGACTCTAAACTTACCTTAGGACATGTAGGGTTTCTTGCTGTTTCAATCATTAGTGAGGATCCCATTCTATCCCTTTATAAAGGAGAAAATTAAATTATATCAAAATGATTTTATCTCCTAACATCAAGGAACATACAATATGAAAACACTGTTTGCTCAGGGCTTTGTCAAAGTACTATGAGCGACAAACAAGAAATATAAAACTAAGAAATATAATAAATTAGGCACCTCTAGGTGCCTTATAGTACAATTAGTGCACACAAAACAATATATAGTTATTTGTTAAGCTCTGATTTCAACTGCTGGTATCTATAGTATGGGGAGGAATCAGCCCAGGCTGCAAGGAGGGGTGGCTTGAGAAGGACAGCAGGGGATGGCAAGGAAACACATCCAATGCCAGGATGTGGAAGGGGTAAAGGCACGGAGGCAGAATAAACCTGTTGTCTTCAGGGTCCTCCTGACAATATAGAGGAACTATGCTGAGATAAAGCTGCCTAAGTATATAGCGTAGTTACAGAGTGATCTAAAAACCAGAGCAGAGCATTTAGACTTTAAACCTGTTTTAGCAATACAGAGCAAAAGTCACTCCTAAAAAATGCTTTGGAAATCATCTGAGTTGGCACCTGTATTACCGCAACATTACAGATATTGTCCTTGGGCAACAATTCCCACAATTCCATTATAAGGGAGTTTTATTTCAGAGCACATTTTTTCCCTGGCTTAAAAATAGGTAATTTTCCCCTCTATTGAATATAAGGACTATGTTCTCTGCCAACTTGCCTCAAAAAGAAAAAACATGTTTCTAATGACATTTTTTTTCAAACAATATTCATAATTTTCAAATACAGTATTAGTGAATTTCACATGTAGGTAGTATGCACAAATTAGGTGGTGATCTACCCTGTATAATCTTTTATAAATATTGATGTAAAATACTTTCTAAAGCAGACAAGATCTTTGTCTTTCCGAACCTGATCTATAGGTTTCATCTGCATGAAGACCAATTCAATTGTATTCTTCTAATAATCTTTTCATAGAAATCTTGCTATAAAATTGGGACAGAGATCCTGGGAACATGCTGCTTTTACAGTTTAAGCAAAGTTCACATTTGTTTTTTGTTGTTTTTTTTTTTTTGAACCTTGATTTTATAAACAGAGGTAATACGCTTTAGTGAAGTTATGAACATAAATTCAAAAAGAAAGCCAGGAACGCTAATTGCTTATTTCAGATGGATGTGAAAATACAAAAAAAAAAGTCACCATTCGTAGATTCTACTGATGGTATACTTGAAGTGTCCCTAAAATAACACAAAATGATCTCAGAAAAAAAAAAAAAAAAAAAGCAGAAATATGCTTTCAATAAATAAGAGAAACAAAAGACAAAAAAAAAAAAAAAAAAAAAAAAAAAAGCCAGAGAGCACATGTGATAGGTAACAATAATGGCCCCCCAGTGAATGGCACTTCTTGATGTCCATATCCTCGTATACAGTCCCTTCCCAGAGACCTTAGGTTTCAGTGGCTGTGGTCAAGGGGACATCAGCAAACATGCCATTAAAGTGAGGCTTGATAAGTATTCATGCACTGGGGCTTGCCCTTTTGAAACTCAGACCACTTTAATGGGATGAAGTCCAGAATGAGAGTGACCGCGTAGAGAGAGACAGGCACGGGAGCCATCTCAGCCGTGGTGTGAGTGGGAGTGAGTTCAGTCAGGCAAGAACAGAAGAAATGACCACACCACAGAATCAGGTTGTTTTAAACCACCATGTTTTGGGGCACCTAGGTGGCTCAGTCAGTTAGACATCCTACTTTGGCTCAGGTAATGATCTCTTGGCTTGTTAGCTCGAGCTCTGTGTCGGGCTCTGTGCTGACAGCTGGGAGCCTGGAGCCTGCTTCGGATTCTGTGTCTCCCTCTCTCTCTCTGCCCCTCCACTGCTTGCACTCTGTTTCTCTCTCTCTCTCAAAACTAAACATTAAAATTTTTTTTTAAAAATAAGTCATTAAGTTTTGGAGTGGTATGCTTTGCAGCACAAGTGAAAAAGTAGGGAAAGAAAAAAACAATTAATCACACTTAGAAAGGTCATTAATGCTGTGATTAAAAATAAGGAAGGCTTTGAAGAACCTTCACTGAAACAGCAATAAGCAAATATATGAAGATACCCTAAGGAGTAACAAAAGGAAAAACCACTTCATAACAGAGAAAATGGCTTATAGTCTATTTTATAGTCTTATTATACAGATATGCCTACTGAAGCACTGTTCATAATCACAATAAATTAAGAACATAAATATCCTAAATGTAAATGGTTCAGAAAATATGGTACCATCACACTGTGGAGCATAGTCTTTAAAAATTTGTCAAGAGATTTTCACAAAGTTGGAAATAGGGAAAGGATATAAAATTGAAGCTACAATATAATCTCTGCTATATAAAATACATATGAGAATGTATACAGTCTAGAAAAACAGACTAGAAGAAAATATAAGGTCCACAGCTCTGAATGGTATTGTGGGTGATTTTAAAGGTTTCAATTTTATGCTTGTATTTTTGGAAAAGTGAGTATAAAGCCTTTGTAGTACCCTGGAAAAAATGTTTAAAAACTATTAATGTTTTAGAAGAATATTTGTTAATGACGTGAGAAAGACTAATATGTTAAGTAAAAACAAGGTGCAAACATGTCGATCTATTAGATGGTCTCAATTCTTAGAAAGAATTGAAACTTCTACATGCAAATCTCACACATGAACTCAAAAAAAATGGTGACTGGAATTACACACCAAAATAGTAACAGTGGTCATCTCTAATTAACTGGTACCAATAATTTAATATTCTTTTTTAATTATGTGCACGTTATTTATATAATCAAACATTAAAAAATAATTGTAACTTACTTAAGAATATTTTCCCAGGTTTGACTGTCATAAAATGCATGGCTCCAACTCATTTTGACTGTTCCAACAATGACATTTTGTGAAAACACATCAGATCCTAATTTTCGGTACAGTTCTTCACATTCATCCAAGGGCATATGAAACAATCCCAGCATGAATGCTAATATAGCACCTGGAAGAAAGAATGCTTGGTTTTTCCGGCATTGACATTACAGTACTTATAAGACTTCCCAAGTCACAGATTTGGTTAAAATTCTAGCTCCAACACTCCCTGTGTCACCTGGGACAAACTACTTAACCTGCCAGAGCCCTGATTTCTTCATCTACAAAATAAAGATAACTAAAAAATGTATAATAACTAAAGATAATAACTAAAAAATAAATTAAAAAAAATAAAAACTGTATACATGTTTTTATATCAGGATTAACACAGGTAAAGGTCTTTACCCGGCCTCAGTAAGGACTAAATGTCAACCAGTGATAAGGAGGATCAATTTTAAAATATAAAAAATGGTTATTTTACATTAAATCAAATACACAATTAAGCTGCGGTCGATGATGTTCTTTCTAACCTTCATAGATTCCTTAAAACTTAACAATTCATTAAAATAATTACTCCTTCAAGTTGGTCCAGGGAATTAAAATAATGAAAGAAATTAAGTCTCGGGGCACCTGGGTTGCTCAGTCGGTTGGGCATCCCACTTCAGCTCAGGTGACGATTTCACGGTTCATGAGTTCGAGCCCCACATTGGGCTTTGCACTGATAGCACGGAGCCTGCTTTGGATTCTCTGTCTCCCTCTCTCTCTTCCCCTCCCCCGCTAGCTCTCTTTCTCTCTCTCTCAAAAATAGACATTAAAAAATTAAAAAAAAAGTAATTAGGTCTCTGGGATATCCTTTTAAATAGCTGATTTCATATCCTAGCTGCACGTGGCAGGACACACTGCCACCTAGTGTATCTAACTGGCCTAAACCTGAATTAAGGAGAAAAATAGGCGAGAAAGCTTTGGGGGATTAGGGGTAAAGACCTATACAGAATGACAGTTTATTTTGACATTATAAACAGAATAAAAACAGCAACTCATTATCATAATGAGTTTTAAATATTTTATTATATTCAGTGTTATTCTAGTAAAAGATAAAACAGCTTATGTTTTAAATTAAATTGTATGGCATCACTATATAATAGAAACTATTTTTTTCAATTTGCAGAAAATCTCTAACACAAGAAATAACCTGCCAAAAATTAAGTTCCTTTCAAGTACAGCTACTATAAACATGAGCAGATTATTTTAAAACTAAATTTTACTGAACCAGTAAGGATATTACCTTTAAATTAAATATATTTATTAAGTTTATAAAAATTCTAAGTGCAAAGAAAATTTCTACATTAGAATATACAAAATGGAAAGAAGAAAGGAAAACTATAAGCACTGTATTCGAAGTTAAGGTTAACGTAAGCCAGACGAGACAATGGAAAAGACAGATCATGATAAATACAGAAATGTACATATCACATAAACGGATACCCTGCTTCATGGATGATGAATCTCTGTGATTTAAAATTCTCTTTATTGAGCATCCACCTACTAACAGTGGTGCCAAAGCAGGAAGTTTGCTTGTTTAAATGTGTGAATTGCTAAGAACTACTACAAAATTTAACAGAAATGGTCAGGGTAAAGCTGCAAAACAAGTGTCAAAGAACATTAGCCCTAGGAAATGTCTCTTTAGGAAAAGTTTCCACAGTTAAATCAAATTGGGAAATAAATATCATTTTCCTATTCTGACAGTCCCAACACACTTTTACTGCACTCAACGCGGAGCTGCAGAGGAGCTCGATCCCACAACCCTGGGATCATGACCTGAGCCGAAACCAAGAGTTGGACACTCAACCGACTGAGCCACCCAGGTGTCCCCAATGCATTTTTAATATACTAAAATATCTCTGAAGTCCCTCTGTAAAGAAACCTGTAATAACTTCCTATAACCCAACAACTTTCTGTAACCTAATATCTTGGGGAATTAGTGCTCATTCCATGGAACATCATAAGAATCACCGATTCCTTATGTGTTTGAATCATTCCTTTAACTGCTCATTAAGCTTTCAAAACTGAACATTAATTAACATGCCCTTTGAGCATATTGGGCATACTGGACACACGTAATGTGGAGAAGTCATTTGATTTTGTTACTAGTAGTCTTTAGTACTATTTTAAGAGAATGAGAAAAAAGAAATAGAAATAAAAGCCTATGAAGATCAACTAACATGAAGTGAGAAATTATCAGGTCAAACAGTAAAATACACAGCAAGGATCCACAATCCTAATAGTTCTTGAGTGTTACCTCAGGGGTAAACAATAGCTATGTGTATCCCAAGGGGCTTAATGTATACATGGGGTGGGCACGGGTGGATGTATGGGTGACAGAGCTCATGGAAGGAAACAGAAAAACCAACAGAAAAAACAAAAATTTATCTGATGGTGACTCAAGGAAAACTACGAAATTATTCAGTAACAATCATATCCTAAGTTGCCAATTTATTCTATACACATATGAAACTACAACTTTAAATGTACCTAGCAATATTAAGAAGCAGGCTTTAAAAAACACACATTCTCACGTTTATCAATTTAAATTCGGGTTTTAAACAACCAGACAAAAAAATGTTATAAAAAGCAATTTCCTCACAGAGGGACACGTCTCACCAAAAAATAAAATCGTATCCATCTTTAACACTCCATTGGTTCAAGTACAATTTTGGTCCCTACCTTCCTTCCACTTTATCACTTTCCTTGAGGTGACTACACCATAAAGCAACAATTCGTAATTTGTATTTGTCACTGTGGCTTATTTAAAACGTATTAGGAAAGCACATTAAAAACCAATTCTGAATGTTACCTTACTCCCAATAAGCATTTTATAAAGTTCATTAAGCCAATCAAAGGATTATCCATCATTAAAACATAAAACTAATACCCACCACTTCAGAGAATAACCAGAATTTTAAATGCATACTGCTGGGAGGCACGGCTTCCATATGCCAATAATTTACCTGTGCTCACACCACAAATATAATCAAAGAGCTGATGAACTGGCTTCTGAGTAAGTTCAACCAATTTTCTCAGTGTCTGAAGAGCAACCACACCCCTACAGACAAAAAGGAAGATAAAAATTCCTGTTTCAAGGAAATTAAGTATTGAATAAAACAAGCCTACAAGTTGCTTTTCTAGCTTAGATGCAAACACAAAAATTAGTAACATAAATTAGCATCAGTAAAAACTGCCTGTTTTTAAGATTACTTTCAAAACTCCAGTACTAAACAATGGTATAAAACCTGTGTCATAGCAATGCATTTTTAAATTTACGCTAGTATCTCTTTGAATAAGACTACAAAGATATGCCAATGTAAAATATACTTTTTTAACACGCCAACTGTGGAAAATACTTAAAACCTCCATTCACCAGTTTTGGAACGCCGTATACTGGTGGTTTCTTCTCCCTCCACTATAAGCTGGTTATCTATGCTTCTATATATTTTCGTTTTCTCTACTTTGCTAGTCATACTTTTAAGTTTTCTTTTATTCATTGTTTTTTTTAAACTTTCAACAACTTTAAGATAATGCCCTACATTTAAGATAATTTATGCTGCTGACTTTGCTCATCTCTCGATCTTGGCCAAGGCAGCAAAATGCTTGATGATAAATGTGAAAAATGAAACAGGCTAGAAGGTGTAGGCCAATTCAGGATGTGTGTAACACGTGGACAATTCTTAACACTAGGAAAATATACAGACACAGCGAAATGGTCTAAACCCAATACAAGATATGGGGCAGAGAATCGTGGTGGTTAGTCAGGGACCACCAAATAAAATTTAGAGTGTCAAACAGGAAATCACTAGAAAATATTCTAAGATTAAAATAGAAAACCAGACAAACAGAGGGTTACTGGAGGGGTGGTGGGAGGGGAGGTGGGCTAAACGGTAAGGAGCATTAAAGAATCTACTCCTGAAATAACTGTTGCACTATATGCTAACTAACTTGGATGTAAATTAAAGAAATAAAAAATAAATAAAATAAAATAAAATTTTAAAAACATATTTTAAAAAATAAATAAAATAGAAAACGAAAGATGCTGATTTTTTTTTAATTTTAAGAAATAATGTGGATTTAAAGAGAGGTAAGAGAAGATAAGATGGCTTATTAAAGAGATACATTATGAAATCAAAGTGAGGGGACATGAAGAATTAGAGATAATGCTAGATAAATATATTTAACAATATGACCACCACTATCATATAAAAAGAAATAAACATGCACATATATACTTGTGCAAGAAAAAAAGATTTGAAAAAATCAAAATATTAAAAATAATCTAGGAATTGTGAGCTACAATTTTTGTTTGCTTTTCTTTACTTTTTTTTTCCTCCCAGGTTTACTTGTATAATCAGGAAGAAAACTATTTTAAAATGCTGTATTTATAAACTACTTCAGGACGAATTTAAAAATAAGTATACCTGCCAGGTTGATTCTATCAGCCTAACAGCCTACCAGGCTCTCATATACAAAAGAAATAAAAGATCTGGGTTCTTTTCCTCACAAGCCCTCACACCTTCCTCCTTCCAACATAAACTTCCCATTCTGGCTGCTTTCTCACGCTCCCCTACACCGAGGTGTCCCATCAGCAGCACGAGTGACACCTGGGGCTGGACAACTATGCTGTGGGGGCTGTCCTGTGCGCTGCAAATCATTGTGTTGTACACCTGAAACTGATATAAGTTAATATTCAATAAATTTTTTTAACCGGAAAAAAAGAAGTCAGGGTCATGATCACTCTTTAAAATAGTACTGTTACTCTTTTTTTTTTTTCGTTCCAAGATTTTATTTAAATTCAAGTTAGTTAACATACAGTGTAGTATTGGTTTCAGGAGTAGAATCCAGTGATTCATCACTTACATACAACACCCAATGCTCATCCCAACAAGTGATCTCCTCAATGCCCCCCACCCACCTCCCCTCCAGCAACCCTGTTTGTTCTTTGTACTTAAGAGTCTCTTCTGGTTTGCATCCCCATTTTTCCTTTTCTTCCCCTATGTTCATCTGTTTTGTTTCTTAAATTCCACAAGTGAAATCACATGGTATTTGTCTTTGACTGACTTAATTCGCTTAGCATAATACATTCTAGTTCCATCCACATCACTGACATATACATATATATATACACATGTATATATACATGTGTGTGTATATATATATATATATATATATATATACATATACACACACACATATACCACCCCCCCAAAACACACACACACATATCACATCTTTTTTTTTTTTTTTTTTTTTTTTTTAAATTTTCTTTAGAGACAAAGGGCATTGAGCAGCAGATAGGGGCAGTGGGAGAAAGAGAATCCTAAGGAGACTCCATGTTCAGTGTGGAGCCTGGCACCGGGCTCAAACCCACAATCCTGGGATCATGACCTGAGCACACCAAGAGTTGGACTCGCCACCAACTCAGCCACCCAGGCACCCCTATAGCACATCTTCTTTGTCCATTCATCAGCTGATGGACATTTGGGCTCTTTCCATAATTTGGCTTTTGTTGGCAGTACAAAATAGCACTGCTACTCTTTATCACTTTGCTTTGTTTTTCTTCATAACACCCGTTCCTACTCAAAAGTACATTTTTCCCCCCTATTTGTTCTCTTTCCTCCCCTGGAATGCAAGTACCATGAAGACTTGGATTTTGCTTACTGAGTGACCCCAGGATCCAAATCACCGTGCAGAACATGGCAGGCACTCAATACGTTAGCTGACTCGATAAATGATACCATTCTTCCCAAATGCTCTGAACTTAATGGCAGAAGAGGACTGGATTCTTCCTGCTCCTCAGTGAAGTTCCTTACTCATTCAACTGCCATTCTCCTTACTTCTCATTACTTGGAACCAATTCTATGCACTAGAATGATTCTCTCTAACTCATTACCACTTTATCATATGACTAACGTTCACTTTCTTGAATTTCACTTCCGTAAGAAACATCCAAAAGATCTTCTAAGACTTTTCTCTCCTCAATCAATTCCACCTTCACTTGCCAAATTAGCACTTCTATATTGCTGCGTGAAGCCTTACAGTCAACATGTGCAAAACAGAACTGTCTTTCTCAATAGCAACCACCTCTTCCCATTTCCCTGCGATTCTGTCCCAATCATCCATAGGGTCTACACTTAAGAGTGATCTTGACCTCTTTCAACTACATCCAAACCCCTTTTTCTTCAAAGTTTTCTTACATATTTTTCCTTCCTCCTGCTTCCCACTGCCATCTGAAGTTATTATTTTATTGTCCTCTGCCTAGATTATTAGTCTCTTCTCTCATCATCCACTCCTTCATTCACATTGTGTCAAAATTAAAAGAATCTGGCTTGCACACAGGACTTCAGAATTTAACAAAAAGGTCAGGGTAGTACTTGGACATACAAAACAGTAACTGGCAAGGCAGGACTATCAGAGAACAAAATCAGAGAGGCAAAGTAAGCTAAGAACAACGGGCAGGGCATGTACTATGAATTTAAGAGGTAAGAGCAGAGATGGCAGGAAACTAGCACCCAAGCTAGAAAATTTGGGGCGAAAGGCTAACACCAAAGAATCTAACCAACAAGTAGTAAGGAACTAAGAACAAGAAGTATGGATGAACTGCCAGCAGAAAGAATGGAGTTTGATGGTGAAATGACCTCCTGAGCTGAGAATGCTTAGATGGCCCCTGTAGCACCAGAACTGGCATCTACAAGTGAAGATGTAGGGAGTCAGGAAGTTGCTGATACAGACTCCTTTTCTAACCATCACTTAATTAAGTGACTAGCTGACTGGTAAACATGGGTAAGATAAATATAATGAAGGAAAGCCGACATTATAAAACATTGCCAAGATTTTAACAGAATCATGGTTGGTAAATTGTGCTAAATTACCAAAAAGGTCTGAAAAGACCAAACTGAAATAAATACTGGATCAAATTAAACTAAAAGAAAATCCAGGTATATATTCTCTTAGATGGTAAGTAACAAGTTAAGAAAAACTATTTACTGTTTTATTTCAAAAATATGGTTTTATAATGAAGTAGTTACTATAATTACACAGAATCGGTTAAAAAAATTCCTAAGGCTGAACTGGATCAGCAGATTTAAAACATCATTTTTCTGTGGTGCTTGGGTAGCTCAGTCAGTTAAACATCCGACTCTTGATTTCAGCTCAGGTCATAATCTCACGGTTTGTGGGTTCAAGTCCCGTGTTGGACTCCGTGCTGTCAGCACAGAGCCTGCCTGGGATTCTCTCTCTCCCTCTCTCTCAAAATTAAATAAACTTAAAAGAAAAATCATTTTTCTAGCCTCACCTTGTCCCTCCACCATCAATTGTAAGAATTCGGATTCCTCTTCCTTTCACTGGATCCACGTAGCCAATTAAGGCCAAAATTTCTCTAACTGCAGCCTGAAGAGTTTCATCCTTAATTTGTCTCAATCGTAATAAATATGGAATAATTTTTTCCTGTATTGAGAGAAAAGATACTTTATTGCTTGTGTCAAATCAAGAGTGAAAATGTATGATTATTTTTAACCAACACACGTAGATCAGCACATATAATCACAGTGCCAGCGTTTATTAATTTCTCAGTAACCTTAAATGAATTTTTAACATATTATTAATGTCAATTAATATTCAAGACATATTTTTTCTAATATATAGGTTAAAAATTAACCTCGAGCCAAATACTTTCTTTAAAAAATACAATGCTTAATAATTAGAAAAAAATATAATTTGCTTAACACAAATTTATGTAGTATTAATTGTTACTGCAAAAGGTTAATAACATTCTAATTACATAAAATATTTTCTCCAAATCCTAAAGAAGATGAAACTGCTTCATAGTAATTACTGGAAATTAAACTTGTTATCAAAAGAAAAACATAAACCATCTGTGTGCATGGGATATAAGGGTAAGTCATAGTGAAATATAAATAAATGTCAGTTAATAAATCAAACTAAGGTAGAAGGCAGAAACTTCTATCCCATTACAATAAATTCAAATTTAAATTCATTATAATATGTAAATAATCCATTTAAACAAAACTAGGACTTCAAGATTCCACATGTTCATATTGTTGACCAGAGGCCAAGAGCCTAGATCGTAGGGTTCTACATTGAGTTTAGCAAAGATTCTCTAGGTTCTGTACAGAGAAAGATCTCACCTCGTCAGTACCCCAAGTACTGGGGCAAAGCTGAGTAGCAGCTACACTAGTGCTACGTAACCTTCAGTAAATTAAAAAAAAAAAGAAATCCCAATGTTTCACTCATTTTATTTCTTTTGTATGATAAGTCAAATCTGAACTACTATTGTTCTAAATTCTTTTAGGTTGTGTTTCTGCCCTGGCTAATGTCCGGCTTTAAGGCCCCACTAGAAGAACCTGAACAATGGTAGAGCATGGGAATGTAAATTTCCATTTCTGGTCAGTGTAGGACAGTTTCTTTCTAAGAACTAGAAAAGTTTAATAAAATACAAAAAAAAAAAAAAATCTGTTTAAA
Organism: Panthera pardus; assembly: GCF_024362965.1. NCBI lineage: Eukaryota > Metazoa > Chordata > Mammalia > Carnivora > Felidae > Panthera > Panthera pardus. The sequence continues at coordinate 76,150,576 of NW_026527013.1, read as the reverse complement.
AGCTGCAGAAGCAATGAGGGCAAGGGAGGCTAAGAATCTGGAGAAGAGATCATGATTCAAAGGGGCATATGCACCCCAATGTTTATAGCAGCGCTATCGACAATAGCCAAATTATGGCAAGTGTCCAAATGTCCACTGACTAACGAATGGATGAAGAAGATGTGGTATACACACACACACACACAATGGAATACTACTTGTATTTTTGGAGAGGAAAAAAGAATGAAAGCTTGCCATTTGCAACAACATCGACCAAACTACAATGTATTATGATAAGTGAAATAAGTCAGGCAGAAAAAAGACAAATATCATATGATTTCACTCATATGTGGAATTTAAGAAACACAACAGATGAACATAGGGGAAGGGAAGGAAAAATAAGATAAAAACAGAGCAGGAGGCAAACCAGAAGAGACTTAAATGCAGAGAACAAACTGGGGGTTGCTGGAGGGAAGTTGAGTAGGGGGATGGGCTAAAGGGGTGATGGGCTTTAAGGAGGGCATTTGTTGGGTTGAACACTGGGTGTTATATGTAAGTGATGAATCACTGGGTTCTATCCTGAATACTATGTTGTATGTTAACTAACTTGAATTTAAATAAATAAAATTTTAAAACGTGAGCTGACAAACTATAGCTTTTCTTCCCTCGAGGCATTTGATCATTGGGGAAAGAAACAGAAGACTTAAAAACTGGGATTGGTTCAGATAGAGGGCCATAAATGGAAGACAGAGAAACTAGCTGAGTTAAAAGGTAACTCAGAGTGGGAAAATACACTTACAAAAAAGATATATGTAGCTATATTACTATTATATACATTATATGCAATATACTTTCTATGTTATATTATATTTAATATATACTATACATATAAAAACTTCTATCCATAATATATAAAGAAATTCTCCAAATCATAAGAAAAAGCTAGTCAACCCAATGGAAAACGAGAAAGAGCTGGAAGAGGCACTTCACAAAGGAGGTATACAAATGGCCAATAAACAGTGAAAATGGTGCTAAACTTCATAGTTATCAGAGAAACACAATCCAAAGCCACAACTTAATATCGCTAAACATCTATCAAAATGGCTAAAAGAATAACCAGAAGGCTGATACAATTTTGGCAAAAGTATAAAGTGCTATAAACACTTTGCAAAACCATTTGGCAGTACCTGCTAAAGATGAAAAGAGGCATACTTCGTGACCAGGAAACTCCTCTTGGGTATACACTCCCAAAGAATAAAGACCTATATTTTCCAAAAGATATGTCCCAGGAGCACTATTCCTATCCAAAAATGTCCATCATCAGTAATATGGATAAATACATTGCACTATATTCATACCACAGAACACAGCACAGTGAGAGTGTTTCACAACCATACCATAGAAGGTTCTCACAAAAAATGTCAAGTGAAAAATACCTAAAAAGCACATGCTGTATCATTCCATTTGTACAACATGCAGAAAAAAGGCACAACTAATCGACACTGCTCAAAATCAGGAAAACTTGTCAATCCTTTTGGAGACAGTGATTGGAACGGGGCATAGAGGGGCTTTTGGGAGTGCTGCTACCATTCTGTTTCTTATATTGGGTGAGGGTTATATGGATGTTCTCAATTTTTGAAAATTCATGGAGCTGTATGCTTACATACAGTTTTCTGTCCGTGCTCCTTTTATAAAAAGTTAGAAAAGGTCACATGAATGAGCTTAGGGCCCCTACCAGTCAAAGCAGAGATGAATTCAGCATTCAAAAAAATGGAGGGGGAGAAAAAAATTTATAGTAACACAATTTATGAAAAACTAGTTCATAAGGATAGCTTTTTAAAAATGCCAAAAAACATTCATGTCACCAATGAGGCAGCTTTGAAAGCATCTCTTTACTTTGAAAATTGGTGACTAAGTAGAAAGAAATAAAGCATTTCTCTTGCTTATCCTGTAAAATTGGTCTTTGAGAGTAACCAAATAGCTTTAACTGGTAAAGGAAAGCTCTACTTTTACAAAAGAATGTCAATTACAATGCAGAAAGAGTGACAGAATTAGACATTTATCATTCTGCAACCCTAATGAATTGACTAGTTCTGGGAACAAGCAGGTTAATGGGTGATGGGATCATGGTTCCAGCCTAAATGTCCAATGAGAAGATCAGACTGTCATCTCTCTGATCCGGGGGTCAACATTAGCATTACTAATGGTTTTTCAACCAATTATGTTCTGACATGATACAAGATGAGGCACATGACATCACATACAATGTTCTCTAACAAAAAATTGTTTAACTCAATCAGTTCTTTATATTTAAATTCCAGCGTTCAGGAAATAAAAGGGAAGGAGGAATACGTCAAATAACACCAATGAGCAGGAAGCCAGGCAAATCCAGAAAGCGAGCCATTCTACAAGATAACCAGCCTGGTCTCTTCAATTAGTTTTGAAAATGAGGGAAGGAAGAATAGCGCTATAAGTGACCTGGGGGAAATAACCAAACGGCATGTATGGTCTAGACTGGACCCTCGTTTGGACACTATCAGTTATATAAAGAACCTTTTCAACCTGGGTATAGGATGAGATGAAAATTTACTGATACAGAAAGGTGTACACTATGAACAGAAAAAAAAATTTAAAAGTTTAAAAAAGGCTATAAAACAGTACATATACAATGACTTTATTTGGTATATTAAATATACACAGAACAATTTCTAGAAAAATATTGTGGTAGGCCTTACTAATGCTCCCCAGTATCCAGTTTGCTCCTCCTTCCTGGCACACAAAGGCAGTACTTCTAAAGCAGGATAAGTAAGTTCTGAGTAGAAGAAGCCTGTGGCACTTTCTGCTGAAATACTCTCTTACCTGCTAGAGTCATCATGGAGGAGGCCTCATATGGAGACAGAGAACAAGATCAAAGTAGCCACCACACGCACGTTCACTGTCCTGGAGAGTCACCTAAACCCCCAGGCGACGTTGCACAAGGGACAAATAAGTTTCTGTTGTGTTAAACCACTTAGGTTTTGGTATTGTTTGTTATTAAGTTTAACTCAGCTTCCTCTGATTAATACAAAGTGACATCAATACACTTACAGCAGTAATCTCTGGGTAGCAGAAATATGTCATTTTTTTTTTTTTAAATGTTAAGGAATGCCTTTTTTTTTTTTTTAAGTTTATTTACTTTTTTTTTTTGCAGGTTTTTTTTTTTTTTAACATTTATTTATTTTTGAGACAGAGAGAGACAGAGCATGAATGGGGGAGGGTCAGAAAGAGGGAGACACAGAATCCGAAACAGGCTCCAGTCTCTGAGCTGTCAGCACAGAGCGCAACATGGGGCTCGAACCCACAAACTGCGAGATCATGACCTGAGCCGAAGTCGGACGCTCAACCAACTGAGCCACCCAGGCGCCCCTTAAACCACAAAAATATTTAAATAAAAAAAAACGAAAGGCTTTGCTTTCACCATCTTAGAAAGTGTATTCGTATTCTTATTCTGAGACAAAACCAGATTCAATAAATTAGAATTACCTTGACAGCCACTCCTTTTCCCTCAGGAAATTCTAGGAGATGAAAAGTCAGTTCTTCAACCCTGTTAATGCAGAGCTTTGGGTCAGCTGTTCTTCTCAATGCTTGGACTAATGCCCGGGTTCTGTTATCAATACTCACTCTTGCAATAATCTATAAAAACATGTTAAAATATAGATGAGTAGAATATGAAACTGCTCTAGTAATATCAACAAATGACTGAAGTTCCTTAGGTCCCATAGGGAAATGAAACTTAGGAATTGGACAAACATGAGAACTTCAAGCGACACTGGTAACAACTTGCCTTTTCTCGCTGAAGAGATAACCGCTTTTTCTCCTCCGCATTTTTGTCTTTGCTGACAGGTTGCTCGGCTTTAACAGCCTCCTCCTGTTCTTCCGGCTGACTCTTCGAATCATACTTCAATTTGGGGACAAGTCCACCAATATAACCACCTACTAAAGCTTGTACACCTTCAGTGGGACGAGAAAGAAAGTTAGCAATACTTTGTTTAGTAGAAACTGGAAGTGCCTCGGGTGTTCCACCGGGACTTGCAGGCTTGTCCTCAGAACATAAGGAAGATTCTGAATCTAGCTTATCCCTCAGGGAGCCAGGATCTGGAGAGCTAGATTTCCCTTCTTCAACCTTTGTATCTTCAAGTTCCGATTTGTCCTGGAAACGTTTACTTTCTTTTTTTTGAGGCATTCTTTCCTCACGTTTGAAGTATGAATTAATATGACTTGATAAAAAGTAGAATGACTCTCCAAATTTTGTGGTTATACTACGCGTGTAACGAAACAGGCTTTGTTTACCTAGATCTTCATCTAGAACACGACTTTCCTTTTCCGAAAAAGAAGTATCTTCTGATTTGTTGCTATACTTTTTCAGAGATTTGATGGCTTGTTTAATGTTTTTCTGTTTTAACCAGCCACCATCCGATACTTTTCTTAATATTCGAGAACTTGGCTTAAATTGAGCTAAACGTGAGATCATTTCATTCTGAGTGCCAAAAACAGCCTTTGAAACAGAGTTCAAAGTACTTTTAATACGGGACATACGAATGCTCACTTTTGTTAGTCCCTTGGGGGCAGAAGTGCTAAGTTTCAAAATTCCAATATGTAAACCATGGTGGCTTGGAGAGGAACAGTGCCTGCTGCAAGAATGTGCTTCACTTTTGGTCCATTTACATCTTATTTTGCTTGTATGAAAACCTCTTTGTAGATTGACGTGGCTTATCCTCCAGTAATGTTTAGGTGAGCACAAGAAATGCAGTTGCTTGCTTCTCTGCTTCCCACAAAGACTTCTTGCATTACTAAGGAGGTAAATATAATATATATCTGTAGTCAAATTAATAGACATAACTTACAAATCATTTATTTTCTATATGTTATGATTTTCACTTCATTCCTGAATGCTTCATTTAAGAAATGCCATAATTCATGGTCTTACCTGAAATGGCAAGAAAAAAAAATTAGGATTCAAGGTAAAATGGAAACCGGGTGTAAGATAAAATACATTTCTGCTCGAACTAAACTCAGCAGCTTGTCTCAAAAGAAGACAGAGTAATGCATTTCCATTACAGATAGCGCAGATTTGACTTTTAAGCTAACCGAAAACAATTCATTTGTCAGTGCAGCAATCAAAGAAAGAAGAAAGTCAATAGTAGGATGTTTGATAAGAACTAATTTAGGGAAGCTACCCAATACATAAGTTTTCCTACAACACATAACTGAATATGCAGTTTAGATACTATGCTGTTTTTTCTTCCTTATTGTTAAAGTCTTGACTGGTTTACGTGACACTAGATGTTGAGTTCTTTTTTAAAGAGTCAAGTCTTCTACTACCTCGTTCACTGCAAACATTTATAGAATATTTGATCTACACCAGACATGGTGCTAGATGCTGAGACCACAAAGACAAACAGGATAAGAGGGAACTCTCGGTCTAGAGATACAGATAGCCATGTAGAAAACACTTCGCTCTCTACTTATGTTTATTAAATCAAAGAAGTTTGACTAGAAGAAGCTATGTGCCACATCTAACAGACCAGGGGTCACCTAAGAATAAATACAAACAGTGAAATTACAAAAACATCCTCACCACACCAAATAAAAATACCAATTTTAAACAGATTATTTTGTTCTTTTAATTGGTAAAAATGTAAATGGTTGATAATATCCAGCATCGATAATGGCCTGGAGAAATGGGACACATAGGGCTATTTGACAGTATCTAATGAAATTTTAAATACTATCTATAGAAATTTTAAAGGCACAAATTTCTTGACCAGCAATTCCAATATTAAAAATCTATTAAGAATCCTACAGAAATACTTGCCTAAGAGTGCCAAAGTATGTAAACCCTTTCCCTAATGCATTGCTTGAAATAATAAAACAATGAAAAACTCTAAAGGTCTTCTAACAAGGAATGGTTAAATAAATTAAGTCACATACATACAACAGAGTGGGTACCATATAACGTGATGCAGCAGTTAAAGGAAACCAGGTGATCTGCATATCTTCCATAAGCACTACAGTGAAAAAGGCAAGCTGCTATACACGTGCTATACATATGTGGAGATACAAGGAGGCAGATACGTAGCTACTACATAATGAAAGAAAACAAAACCTATATGTGCCATTTAAATCTGTGGCTACACACACACACACACACACACACACACACACACACACACACAGATTCTGAAAGGATAGGTACCAGGTTTTTTGTTTTTTTTTTTGACATTTATTTATTTTGACAGAGAGAGAGAGAGAGAGACAGAGCATGAGTGGGGGAGGAGCAGAGAGAGAGGAAAACAGAATCTGAAGCAGGTTCCATCCAGGCTCTGAGCTGTCAGCACAGAGCCTGACGTGGGGCTCGAACCCACAAACCATAAGATCATGACCTGAGCTGAAGTCAGGCTTAACCGACTGAGCCACCCAAGTGCCCCGAGCACCAGTTTATTTATTCTTATGAACTGAGGAGTGAGATCCAAAGAGAACAAGGAGAAGCGCTTTTCCTTTTTCCTTTTGTGTTGTCTGAATTTTTCTTACAATAAGCATGTATTGTTACTTTTGTAACCATGTCAATGGTGAGAAGAGATATCCAGGTAAGGGGGGGGGGGGACAAAAAAACCACACTAAAAACTGGACAAAGGTAAAAAGGAATACATGAAGTGGAAAGCTGAGAAAGAGAGAATTTTAGATAATGTGAAAAAATAAACACAAACACAAAAAAAGCATTTAAGAAAGCATATACAGGGGCTCCTTTGTGGTTTAGTTGGTTTGGCGTCTGACTCTAGATTTTGGCTCAGGTCATGATCCCAGGGTTATGGGATTGAGCCACGCTGGGCTCCCTGCTGAGCTTGGAGCCTGCTTACGATTTTTTTTCTCTCTCTCTCTACCCCTCTCTTCTGTTCACACACTCCCTCTCTCTCTCTCTAAAATAAAAGAAGGAAGGAAGGAAGGAAGGAAGGAAGGAAGGAAGGAAGGAAAAGAGGAAGAAAGGAAGAAAACACAGTATAAGCAAAAATGGCAAGCAGTCTAGTTTCACTCCAGGACCTACAGAGAACAATGAGGGAGAGGTAGAACATGACATTGCAAAGATAGTTTGGGCCAGATTATGCAAAGTCTTACAAATCTTGCCAAGGAGATTAAAGATCAAACTGTCAATAAAGTATTTTAAGCAAAGGAAGGACACTAGAAAGGTGATTCCAGCAGATCTCTGAAAGAATGGAATAGACAAGACTGAGAAAGATAGAAACCCAGAACCTACTGTTGACTGTTCAGATTACAGTCTGAACTGTCCTATCTAATATGTCCTATCCGAACATATTATTTTAAAATACCCAATTTTACAGAGAGGAAAAGAGAAAAGAAACCAACCTGTCTGCCTCCCAGGTTTTCCTGAAGTCCTCAGGACTTGCAGTCAATGAAAGCTGAATTAACACAAAATCCCCACAAAAATCCCCAGCACAGAAAAATACTTGATAAAATGCAATTAAAGTCGTTGTGAATAAAACGCCATGCTCAAAACCGATAATGGACTCCTCCTACTCAACAACACAAAATCAAATAACCCAATTTAAAAATGGGCAAAGAACTCGAATAGACATTTCTCTAAAGACCATATACAAATGGTCAACAAGCACAGGAAAAGATGCTCAACATCACTGATCATCAGAGAAATGTAAATCAAATGAGATATCACTTCAGATGCATTTGGATGGCTAGGATTAAAAACAAACAAACAGAAAATGACAAGTGTTGACAGAGACGTGGAGAATTCAGAATCCTTGAGCACTGTTGGTGGGACCGTACAATGGAGCAGCTGCTATGAAAAACAGTACTCTGGTTCCCCAAAATATTAAAAATAGAAGTATCCTCTGATCCAGCAAACCTACTTCTCGGTATATACCCAAAAGAATTGCAAGCAGGGTCTCAAAGAGGTATCTGCACACCTCTGTTCACAGCAGCACACAACAGCAGAAGTGGAAACAACTCAAACATTTATGGACAGATAAAGAGATAGACAAAATGTGGTATTTACATACAATGGAATATTATTCGGCCTTTAAAAAGAAGGAAATCCTATCACATGCTATAATAGGCATGAACCCTGAGGACATCTGAAGTAAAATAAGCCATCACAAAAGGACAAATACTGTATGATTCCACTTTTATAAAGTATCTAGAGTTATTCAAATTCATAGCTATGAAAAGCAGAATGGTGGTCCCTAGGGTTTGGGGGAATGGGGTAAAAGGGAATGTTCAATGGGTACAGAGTTTCAGTTCTGCAAAACAAAAAAGTACTGGGGATCTGTTTTGCAACAGTATGAATGTACTTAATGCCACTGGACCAGACACTTAAAAATGGTTATGATGGTAGATTTTATAATATGTGTTTTCATGATAACATAAAACAACCCCAATAGTGGTAAATCCATAATTGAGAAATCACAAGCCTGTATCTTCTTCAGTCGCATTGCCTTGAAAGGTACACAGACCCCAAGCAAATGAAAACTAGTCAGAGCAGGTGAACCCCAAGGGGCCTCAGCAGAGTCAACTAAAACTACCATGAAAGGACACTTCCACAATCAGGGCAAATGGGCTATTTTACTTGACGTGATCAGGAGAACTGAGCTGGCATTTTACTGGAGACCTGAATTAAGGAAAAAAGCAAATTATTAAGAGTATCTGAGAAAAAAGCATTCGAGGCAAATGAAAAAGTAACCAAGATTTTGGAGACAGTAATAAGTTCTGTCTACTCAAGAATAAGCAAGAAGGGGCACCTGGGTAGCTCAGTTGGTTAAGCATCCGACTTGGGCTCAGGTCATGATCTCATGATTCATGATGTCAAGCCCCACGTCAGGCTCTGTACTGACAGCCCAGAGCCTGGAGCCTGCTTCGAGTCCTGTGACTCCCTCTCTCTCTGTCCCTCCGCTGCTTATGCATGCTCTCTTTCTCTCAAAAATAAACAAACATTAAAAAAAAAAAAAAAAGAATAGCAAGAAGAACCAGGTGGCTGAGGCAAAAAAAAAAAACAAAAACAAAAAACAAAACAAAACAAACAGGGAAAATGGTGGAAAAATGGGCCCAAGAGTCAAACAGAAGGCAGAGCTACAAGCCTAGACCACTGTAAGGGGTCTGCATTGTTTCTTTCCAATGCTCTAACTCTCATGAATTATGAATACACCTAACAATAAGGCACCAAAATACAGTATATGAAGCTTAAAAAAAAAAAGAGGAACAATTACAGGAAGACTAGACAATTTCATGATCATAACATTTTAATACACCTCTCTAGATACCACAAATATCAAGCAAAAATTAATAAACATAGAGAATTGTCAACAAAATCAACAAGCTTCATTTAACTGCTCCCAAACCACAACACTAGTAAATGCAGATCAAAGTTTTGAGAGTAAATTCGGCTAGAACAAAAGTTAGACTGCAAAAAGGTAAAGAGAAGAATGTCAAGTGGGCAGTGCCATCATTTACTGAGAAAAGAGAGGGAAAGATTTGAGTACCTATTTATAGGGTAGAATAAATTCAGTGGAGGAATAAATAGAATAGAAAGGTTTAGACCAACCTCTAGGATATGGAACCACATTTTAACTAGAGGAAATAAGGGAATTGCTAGGTGGAGGCTCGACTGAGGATGGAAAGAATGAATCTACACAGGAATTCCCTTAGTTATCGCAATAATGCAGTCATAAAGGGACAAGGATTGAATTAAGGTAATGGCACTGCACTGGACAAAGGGTTGCTGGAGAAAGGACTCGGTAACAGGGAAGAATGGGGTAAGGAGAAGATGTCAAGACAACTCAAGTGTTTTTATTCAGAGACACAGAGAGAATACCATTAGTGAATACAAGATAACTGGGAAGGGGGCCAATTTAATGTGAGAGGAAAATCTCTGGGATTTACAGGGTGAAGTAACAGTGGAACATTCAAACAGAAATGCACTACAGGAACACAGGCTGGAGTTACCAGCACGGTGACAGCTGAAAACATAAGACTGGATTTACCAAAAAAAGGTTTATAGTAATAATACTTGAGAATTTGGGATTCACAGAGCCTGATTAAATTTCCTCTTCCTTGAAACTGGTTATTTGCATATATATATATATACACTACATTCTCCATAATGGTTCAGGATATTTATGAGCCTACTAAAGAATTCCCTGGATTTGAAATTTTATAACTCGGGGCACCTGGGCGGCTCAGTAAGTTAAGTGGCAGTGAGTTCAAGTCCCGCATCAGGCTCTGTGCTGACAGCTCGGAGCCTGGAGCCTGCTTCGGATTCTGTGTCTCCCTCTCTCTCTGTGTCCCTCCCCTGCTCGCGTGCTGTCTCTCTCTCTCTCTCTCTCTCTCAAAAATAAACATTTAAAAAAAACCCTGAAAGTTTAAAACTCTGGTTTTAGTAGTTTCTTTAGAGAGAAGAACAAGGGTAGAGCCTTGACTGTGAGGAAATCTTGTAGGAAACAAAAAAAAACGCAGGAGAAAAGATACCCTGAAAAAAACAGGGTAATGGAAACCAATATAACATCAAGGCATAAAAAACTGGATGATGCACAAAGTAAAATATAAAACGTAGGAGTGAGAGATTATAACTAAGACATGGCAGGAAGGTGTCCAGGCCTAAGAGTTCTAACTCTGACCTTTTTACAACTATGTGTCCCACAAGGGAGGCAATATGTACCCTACAGCACAATTCCTTTCTCATTACTGAGCAAAACAACTCAGGACAAGCTGTACTTTTACCAATTTTGCATGTGAACCCGATAAATACATAGTCAACTGATCTTTTCCCTCAACATCCCTATAAAAAGATACTCTCTCAAGATTTTAATATAGATCGACGGCAGAAATGGAAAAAAAAAGACAACACTGATAAAAAGTCTGACCAATAAAAATTATGAAATAAGAACATGTTCTTATGTTGAAAGTACACATAAATTACGCAATTTAACAAAACAACGTCAATGGGCTCGTGAGAGGCATAAACTCTCACTCACAGTTTAACATACTTTTTTTTTTAACTGTCGGATTTAAAAATTCTTAACTTTCCAGTTTCCCCGATACAATGAAGCATACTTTTGTCAGTCTGAAATCCCAGCAACTAGGACTAGAGAACCAAAAAAACACCACCTTCAATAAGACAGTCCCTTCCGGGCATTTCTTCTATGTTTCTCCTAGAAGGCCCCACTTTTCTTTAAAGTTATCACTGTACTAGGCGTAGAAGCCAGGTTTCTCCCAGCGTAATGACAGAAATGACAATGACGAGGAGCGCTGCAACACAATGATTCATACAGTTTCATCTTTTAAAGGGCACACACCCGAAAGTGCCGAAGCAACGGCAGTGGAGGGAGGGAGTTAAATGCGGATGGGGTTAAAAAGAAATCGCTGGTAAATAAAAATATCACGCAGGAGAATGAGCCGGTGCACCGACAGTCGAGAACGGTGCAGAATAGGGAAACCGTTTTGACAGTCCCCAGCGAACTGATGGACAACCCTACAGTCCAGGGGCCGCCGAAACACACTCGGGGTCTCCAGGCTGGGAGCGGTGGGGGTGGGGCAGGAAGCGAGGGGCGGGACCAGGGAAACCAAAACAGTTCGCGGGTCCGTGCCAGCAAAACCCGCGGGGGCCGCAGGGGCAGGCACCGCGCACCAATCAGCCCGGCGTCCGCGGCTCCTTCCGGTGCCCGGCCGCCTTTTGGAACCTCACTCCCGGGAAGCCGGGCGTCTCCCCGCCCTCTTACTCTGCAAGTGCCCTCCGAGGACAGAGAAGGGCCGGACAAGTGCCCCGGGGCGACCAAACTGCCCTCTTCCCTATCCGGTCGTCCCGCCTCCGTCCCCCAGCCGCCACTTACCGGGATGCAGGCCGCAACTACTTGGGCGGCAGTGGCGACGCGCCTCTTCCCGGCGAGGACGTCCACTCCAGCCGGCCCGCATCAGCTGAGCTTCCAACACAAACAGAAAAGCAGCGGCCGCGGCACCACCCCCACAGCTCCGTCCCGCCCCTGCGGAAGTGACGCACGCGCGGACCGCGTCTACCCGCCGGTCCGGGAGGAGCCCCTTCGCAGGGCTCGGGCCTCGGCCTCGCTGTCAGTCGCGGGTCCCCTCTCCGAGGCATGCGCAATGGAGCAAGAGTGGGCGCGGGGCGGGAGACGTGCGTGCGTGCACGCGCCTGCGTGTGCTGGGGGAGGCGGAGCTGGGTGGTGGGCTTGGGGGTTGTCACTGTGCTCGGTGTGCTTCTCTGCAGGTCTCAGCTTCCATCTCCAAGTCCCTGAGGGTCCTTTCCGCGCGCTGTCCAATCCGCGGAGCTGGGGGCTACGTTACCAGCTGCCGGGAGGGCGGTGAGCGGCGTGGGCCGCGATTCTTTCCCCTCCTACTCGCCGTTCCCGGGCTTGGCCACCGCGTGAAGTACTGGAAAACGCTTCCACCTAATACTATCATTTTGGAAGTTAGCCTGGGACGTTAGCATATGCATCCCACAAAAGGTCCCACGCTTTACGCTTCTGTTTTTCGAATTCTGACATTGTATGCCTACCACGGGAGCGAGCAATCTGCAGCCCTTAGGGCAAATACGGACCCCTGGCTGTTTTTGTACATCCGTGAGCTGAAATGCCTTTTACATTTGATGGTTAAAAAATTAAAAACATTTTGGAACACGTGGCCACAACATGAAATTCAAATTGAAGTGTACATTAAAAAAAAAGTTTTAGGAGAACACAGTCGTGCTCGTTCCTTTGTATGTCAAGCAGCTTTCATGCTACAGCAGTGAGTGTGGGTAGTCACAACAGCTTCCTTTATTCTCTTGAACTGATTTTGCAATTAAATTGAGGTTAGGAAACACAGAAAGTAGGCTGTATTGGACTCCAACCTTAAAATGTTACAAAGACTTAGACTCTTCCCTTCTGGCTCACCATGTTTTAGCTTGCTGTAAAGCTATTGTAAAATCTTTAAGGAAAGAATTGTATGAGCTATCAGACATAGTGGGTGTGTGTGTATATATATATATATATACACACACATATATATATATATACACACACACACACACATATATATATATATATATACACATACACACACCCGAAAATAATTTTTTTTTAGTTAAGGCAAGGAAGCCATCTTGCTAGGCTCTTGGGGCACAGTTAGCTGGGTTGCCTACATCACAACGCGTGGTAAAACCCCTGAAGCACATAATCCACGTTATTTAGCTATACAATAGTTAAAAGATGTATGTGACACATCAAACTTTAGAGGTGTTTGGAAGTAACTTTAGTTCTGGAGCGATGTTTCTCCCCATTGTTAAAAAAACAATGATTCTTACACTTCCTCTGTAAGGAGGACTTTATTCAGGGCTATTGCTGTAGGTGTCAAGACTATTGCAATAGCGGAGAGAGATTGGGCTCAACTGTGAATACAACAAAGACAGCTGAAGATGTATAGCCAAGGAGCAGAGAGAGGGGTCAGTGGATAGAAAATTACTAAGGACATCAAGGTTAGAGGTGATTCTTGCTAAACTGATTTCACAGGATTCTTGCTGAAGACAGACCAGTGAGGTCATAGATCAAAGGTGAGGGATGAGGAATTTGATCAGATATCAAGGGTGATAAGATATAAAGGCTGGGAGATTCTCTCCAAACTGCTTTAGGATTCTGACTAAAATTGGACTTGGCAGGCCAAAGATGGGGCCCAGGCAGGAAGCCTAGATGAGAGGAGGGCTCACAGACACCTAATTAAAGTTTGGTCAAACAGAGTCTTGGTCACCATCTATTCTCCCCTTGTTTTCCTTTATTCCCCAACTTAGTCAGACTTCATGATTTCAGATTTTCCTCCCACGTCAGAAATTTTCAAATAACTCTCAAGTCCTTCTTTGCCCTTCCCGTCCCTCCATTGTCTACCCTCATAGCTTTAACAGCCATGAATGAAGATGATTCCTACTGCCAAATCTCTCTACTCTTGCCACTGCTCTGCATTGTCATTTCCACGGCATTGGTTTAGGCTTTCATCATTGGGATGCAACATAATCTAAACTGGTTTTCCAGCCTATAGCTGGCCTCTAACCCAGACCCATTCTCTTCTGTGCAGCCAAAGTAATCTTTCTAAAGTGCAGTCCAATCGTGTTTTCCTTGAGTACAAAGTTTTTGTTGGCACTTCATCTCCATAGAAAAAATGCATAGCATGATAGACTCTGACACTTGCCAACCTTCTAGCCTTAATTTCACCACAGGATCCTTGCTGTTTACCTTCCAGCCATACCAATAGTTCTCCAAATACCTGTGCCTTTCTGTACTTCAGTGCCTTTGTTTACACCTCCTTCAAAACCAGAAAAACCTACAAAACCTAAACAACTTAAACATACTATTACCATATGACCCAACAATTGTGCTCCTTGGTATGTATCCAAAGGAGTTGAAAGCTTATGTCCACACATAAACCTACACACAGAGGTTTATAGCAGTTGTATCAATAATTATCAAAACCTGGAAACAACCAAGATGTCCTTCAGTAGATGAATGAACAAATTAACTGTGATACATCCCAAGAATGGAATATTAATCAGCGATAAAAAGAAGTGAGCTTCAGGCCATAGAAAAGTGTGGAGGATACCTTAAATGCTTCTGACAAAGTGAAAGAAGCCAATCTAGAAAGGCTACATACTATATGATTCCAACCATACGACATTTTGGAAAAGGCAAAAGTATGGAGACTGTAAAAAGACCAGAGGTTGCTAGGGGTTGGGATGGGCAGGCAGGGATGAGTAGGCAGAGCCCAGAGGATTTTTAAAGCAACGAAAATGCTCTGTATGATACTATGATGATGCTACATGTTATTATACATTTTTCCAAACCCATAGGATATACACCACGAAGAGCGAACCCCAAACTAGGGACTTGGGGTTATTACAATGTGTCAATGTAGGTTCACTGATGTAACAAATGCACCACTTTGGTAGATGTTGATAAGGGGCGGGCGATGCATGTGTGGGGTCGGAAGGCATATGGGAAATCTCCGTACCCTCCTCTCAATTTTTCTGTGAACTTAAAGCTTCTCTAAAAAATTTAAGTCTTTAAAAATTTAAAAAGAAACACCAGAAAAGTCTGCTCTTATTACTTCATAGAGTAAACCATTCCTTCTAGTTGCATTTGCTTCTCCTAGTGCCCTGACAGCACAGTCTTGTAATTTATTCATTTATATGCCTATGAATTTCCTGTAAGCAGGGAGTATAACATATCTATACTTGTGTATTCAGGATCTAGCATAAATTCCCAGTGGAGGAGGTGCAGAGAGAGAGAGGGAGACACAGAATCCCAAGCAGGTTCCAGGCCCTGAGCTGTCAACACAGAGCCCGATGCGGGGCTCGAAGTCATGAACCATGAGATCGTGACCTGAGATGAAGTTGGCTGCTTAACCGACTGAGCCACCCAG
The DNA here is from genome assembly GCF_024362965.1 of Panthera pardus. Lineage (NCBI taxonomy): Eukaryota > Metazoa > Chordata > Mammalia > Carnivora > Felidae > Panthera > Panthera pardus. Next base: position 76,135,138 of record NW_026527013.1, on the reverse strand, counting down.
GCACCCAAGAATCATATTATTAATACACAAGTTGTACCCCAGGTTTTAGCACGAGAGTAACAACACGAAATTAAAATCTTAAGGACACACGTAATTACATTTTTTTAACTTGATTTTGAATATAAGTTACATTTTACCTAATACTTTTGTAGGTTATTCCTTGCCTTAATACTTATTTGTAGGATATTGAGTTTTATTGTCAATTTTTTGAAGTCAAATGTCAGTATTTGGTCGCTTAACTTCAGAGTTACTACAGGATCGGAGTCCTAGCCTTATCATTCACTGGTTGTGAGACCTTGGGCAAATTTAACCCATGCAAGCCTCCCTTTTCCCATCAGTATAAGTTCTCAGAATCTCAGTTCAATCACCTAAGGGCATTATGATCTATGGCCAGGGGCTGAGGTAGTTTGACCGGACAGCATGATCAGGCTCCCTCTGACCCCTCGGTTGTTGCATCTTTCAAGAGGACAGCAGCTCCCACAGAAACACAGAATTTGTCTTGGAGAAAAGATTTTTCCAGAAGCCGGGGAACATGGGGAAGAAAAGCGAAAAGGCTATGGGCAATACAGCAGGTACAGGAACACCGGTTGGAAGGATGGATGAATCGGCACCCAGACATAAGACAGCAAGTAGCTCTTTCCTTTCAGTAGTTTTGTATAGATAGTCTCTGAGAGTTTAGGGGTTTGTCAGGGACCAACACTGTCTGGGAAGTTCTGTGCTTGTGGCAAGCAGGGACTCTGAAGTCAAGCAGACTTAGATCACTCCAGTTCTAGCCTCGCCACTTACCTGAGCAAATTGCCTGACTTCTAAGACTCAGTTCCAACATTTGAAAAGCACAGTCTTCTGTTCACAAGGACCTTTTCAACGGTGCTTGAGTCCGGTTTGAGATAGAATGTCAATCTTTAAAAGGCAGCAATACTTGCGTGTATCATATCATAAAATCCTTAAAAGTATGGATTTCAGAGATATAGCAGCCAGAGTTATTATTTTGTGTCTCGTGTCCTCTTTATTTTTTGATTTCTAAAATTTTTTAAAATTTCATTTATTTATTTTGAGAAACAGAGAGGGAGAGGGAGAATCTTAAGCAGACTCCATGCCGTCAGCACAGAGCCTGATGCGGGTCTCGAACTCATGAACCGTGAGATCATGACTTGAGCCAAGATCAAAAGTCAGATGCTGAACCAAATGAGTCACCCAGGCATCCCTCATGACCTCTTTAAATCTTATTTTTCTCATCCTCTGCCAAAAGTGAGTACAATAATACCGACCTTGTAGGGTTTTACAGAGGCATAATACATGTGAAATGTGTATTTACAAATATTTATTGTACACTTTTTATGACCTGGTCGTTGTGGTAGTCTTTGAATATATGTTGGCCAATATAAGAGTGTGGCCCCAGTCCTTGTGAACTGAGCATTTCAGCAGTATGCACACAGAGAATATCCTGAGTAAATTTTGTTGCTATTATTAGCATATTGATACCAAATTTTAGGGCTGAAAAGAAGTGCATAGGATTCTAGAGATATTATCTGAAGTTTGAGGCTAGCCTGGACCAATGTAGTGGAATGCCTAATTCTATTCAATAAAAACGACATTTATGAGCACTGACTATTTGCAAAAAAGGGAGCTAGGTGCAATTCTTGCCCTCAAAATGTTTTTAGAGTTATAGAAGAGGAAGATCTCTAAGTTTACTGTAAAACAAGGAAGGGTGAAGTATGTTTTATAACAAAAGAACCAACAAAGTGATGTGAGAATTCAGAGGGAGCGATGGATTCCAATCCAGTTAGGAATAGGATTGCCAGGTTTAGCAAAATGAATATTGCTTGGGACATACTTATGCCAAAAAAAAAAAAATATATATATATATATATGTATATATATACATATATACATATATATATATATACATATACATATATATGTATATATATATACATGTATATACATGTATATATATATATATACATATATATACATGTATATACATGTATATATATATATACATATATATACATATATATATATATATTTGTCATCTATCTGAAATGTGAATTTAACTAGGAATGTTGTATTTTAGAAAATGGGTTGTATGCCAAAGGTTTAGGTGATGGGATGGGAGGTAAAGCTGTAAATGTTATAAAAAGCTAAATCGCAAACAACCTTGACTGACCTAGGAATTTGCTCCTTTTGATGATGATGCTTACTTATAGTGGTATATAATTCTGGTGAAATAGAAATCTTTTCAAGTTCACTTATTTATTTTGAGAAAGAGAGAGAGAGAGAGCTGGGGAAGGGGCAGAGAAAGGGGGAAAGAGAGAATCCCAAGCAGACTCCATGCTGTCAGCCCAGAGCCTGACGCAGGGTTTGAAGTCACAAACCCAGAGATCATGACCGGAGTCCAAATCAAGAGTCAAGTGCTTAACCACCTGAGCCACCCAGGTGCTCCCTGGCGAAATAGAAATTCAACCTTTCACTCCATTTTTGAATATCGAGGTTGTAGATGTAATGAAGCTATAATAGCAGAAAGTACCATAGTGAGGGCCAGGTATGAGGGTGCTGCTCTGGAAAGAGGTCCTGAGTGATTATTGGAGAAGAGTGGGATCTTAAAAGAAGCTGGAAGTGACTTCAGATAAATTAATTGAAAACAAACAGATACATTTTAAATGAACTCAGATTAAATAAAGAATCAATCAGAGCACCTTGAACACCTAGAGAAGAAGAGGAAAAGACCTGTCTAAAAGAAATGGGAAATGAGTTCTCTCGAGGAAAGTTAGCAGATGCTTTTAGACATGTGAGTCAGTCTTCAGAGTAGGCGAAGCAAGCCCGTTTGGGATTGAAATATTCCGAAACTATGATGCACCTTACAAATCCCCAAAGATCAGGAAGTGAAACAATGCAAGGGAATCACAACCTGTGAGTCAAGAGAACATCTCATCCCAGCGAGGAAGCCCAAACGCAAAAGCTTCCTTGTTTTTCAGCCAAACACGTACAAAGCCAGGAATTTGGCTGCATGGGAGAAGGGGGTGCTTTGCTGACTAATATGCCAACCACGATAATTTCAATTAACGATTAGTTCATTAGACGGTAAGGGGAAAAATTCCTAAACGGAAGTAAAATTGTCCCAAAAATGTGATCTGCGACATAGGAAGAGATGGGGTGGGGGCAGATATGTTCTATCACACTGATTACCTGATGGAAACCATATAAGGATATTGGTGTTACTTTCTTCTTTCTCCCCTTTTGGCATTACATAAGTAATGTTAACTTCATGACATATTTGTTGTATAAATAGAAGGAGAAATGAAGACAAGTAAAACCTGACTCCAACCTCCTTGAGCAATTCTATTTCGAATATTTTCAAACGTCTCAAACAATAATTTTAAAAGTTGAAAAGGCACATTTCATACCATTTGCTGTGTTTAAGAAAGCTGCGTCTCCAAATAACAACAATAAAAAAAGACTACCAGCATCATATGAGTGTGGCTGTATGGTCTATATAGGTCATTATATTTATAGATTTTTTTTTTTATCTGTACCAAAACTTCATGGTTTTGCTTTATGCCCAGTAGAAAACTGAGCTATATATATTCCATATAATGCATCTTGAATCTAGAGAACTCTAGATACTTTGACTAGAGTGATTTAGTTAGCCTTATGATTCTTATATAGATATCTTAACATCTCTTTTCAAGCATAATGAATGAGTAGCATTTATTACTAAAAAGTGAATATGGTAAAGATTGAATCATTTTTCAAAGGCCATCCAATCAGACTTTTGAATTCCTTGGTATAGTCCTAATATCTGAGTTAAAAACTCAGGTTTAGGCAGATTGTGATTCTGTATAAACTCAACTATTCTCCATTAATTGCAAAACAACTTATTGTACAACTAGATGTAAAGCCTCCTTGCCTCCACACTTCCCTTCCAGCTGATAGTACTGTGATGGATAAAGTGGCAAATTGTTTCAGAGTGGGCTTCTGGTGGTTGCTACATACAGTCTTCGAATATGTGTTTTCAAAAACCACTTTTATGATTTTCCAGGTATGAACTAATAAACTAATTTAGTAAATTTCCAGGATACAAAATAATATACAAAAATCTGTTGTATTTCCATATACCAGTAACAAACATCAGAAAGAAAATTAAGAAAAGAAGCCCATTTTTAATTGCATCAAAAAACCCTAGGAATAAATTTAACCTAGAAGGTGAAAGACTTGTACACCAGAAACTATAAGATACTGATGAGGGGCGCCTGCGTGGCTCAGTGGTTAAGTGTCTGACTTCGGCTCAGGTCATGATCTCACAGTTCATGAGTTTGAGCGCCGTGTTGGGCTCCGTGCTCACAGCTTGGAGCTTGGAGCCTGGAGCCTTCTTCGGAGTATGTGTCTCCCTCTCTCTCTGCTCCTCCCCTGCTTGGGCGCTCTCTCTCTCTCTCAAAAATAAATAAGCATTAAGGAAAAGACTCTTAAAAGATACTGATGAAAGAAATTGAAGAAGATACAAATAAGTGAAAATGTATACTGTGCTCATGGAATCAGAAGGATTAACATTGTTAAAAAGTTCACGCTACCACAAGCAATCTACAGATTCAAAACTGTTGCTATCAAAATTACAATGCAATCTTTCACAGAAATAGAAAAAAAACCCCTAAAATTTGTATAGAGCTATAAAAAAGTGCAAATAGTCAAATCCACCTTGAAAAGGCAGGGGGAGGCATCATTCTCCTTGATTTCAAATTATATTATGAAGCTATCATAATTAAAACAGTATGGCATTGGCCTGAAAACAGACACAAAGGTCAATGGACTAGAATAGAGAGCCCAGAAATAGACCCATGCACATATGGTCAGTTAATTTATGAGAAAGGGGCCAAGAATATCCAATGGGGAAAGAGCAATTTCCAATAAATGGTGTTGAGAAAACTGGACAGTTGCATGGAAAAAAAATGAAACTGGACGACTAACACGATATGCAAAAATTAACTCAAAATAAATCCAAGACTTGAACATAAAACCTGAAACTGGTGAACTCCTGGAAGAAAACAGAGTATAAGCTCTTTGATGTTGGTGTTGGTGATGATTTTTTTTGGGATTTGATACCAGACCAAAAGCAACCAAAGCAAAACTAAACAAGTGGAACTACTTTAATCTAAAAAGCGTCTGCACAGTGAAGGAAGTCATCAACAAAACGAAAAGGTGACCTATAGAATGGGAGAAAATATTTGCAAGTCATATATCTGATGGGGGACTAATACACAAAATGTTTAAGAACTCATATAATTCAATAGCAAAATGTCAAATAATCTGATTAGAAAATGGGAGAGGAACTGAATAGACATGTTCCAAAGAAGATCTACAGATGGCAAACAGACACAGAAAAGGTGCTCAACTTCACTCAACATCAGGGAAATCCAAATCGAAACCACAAAGAGATATCACCTTCACACCTGTTAGAATGGCTGTTATCAAAAAGACAAGAAATAACAAGTGTTGGAGAAAAGGGAACACTTGCGTGTGGTTGGTGGGAACGTAAATTGGTACAAGTCACTGTACCACTGTGGAAAACAGTGTATGGAGGTTTCTCAACAAATTAAAAATGTAACTACCATATGACTTTTAACACCTACTGCCTTAGCAACTTTCAAATATGCAATGAATACAGTATTATTACGTATAGTTGCCACGCTGTCCATTACATCCCCATGACTTTTTTTCTTTTATAACTGGAAGTTAAAATTTAGTAAATTTTAGTAAATTTATAACTGGAAGTTAAAATAAATTCCATTTCTGGATATTTACCCAAAGACAGAAACACTAATTCTAAATGATGTATGTATGCACCCATGTTCGTTGCAGCATTATTTACAGTAGTCAAGATAAGGAACCTAAGTGTCCACTGGTGGATGAAGGGACAAAGAAAATGTGGTATTTACATACAATGAAATCTTGCCATTTGTAACAACATGGATAGAGCCTGAGGGCATTAGGCTAAGTGAAATAAGACAGAGAAAGACAGTGTGTAATCTCACTTATATATGGAATCTTAAAACAAAAACCCTATCTCAGCCCTCCAAATAGCCCCTAGATACAGAGAACAGATTGGTGGTTGCCAGAAGTGGGGGGCAGGGGACAGGTGACCTGAGTGAAGGGGGTCAAAAGGTACAAACTTCCAGTTGTAAAAGAAATAAAGTCATGGGGATGTAATGGACAGCGTGGCAACTATACTTAATACTACTGTATTCATTGCATATTTGAAAGTTGCTAAGGCAGGAGGTCTTAAAAGTACTTATCACAAGAAAATAACTTTGTAACCAAAAAAAAAAAAAAAAAAGAAAAAGAAAAAAGAAAAAAAAAAACAATCCATTCGATCTTGGAAAAGGTAAATTTACAAGTGAAACTGGCTTCCTGTGGAGAAAAATGAAAAACAAAGTTGGAATAATGTCAGTCTTGAGGTCATCTCATTCTATTTGCAAAGAGGTTTTGAGGTGAGGGCTAGGAGGTTAGCGCCAGGAAACGCCAGCCACAGCTGAAGGAAAGTGTTGGTTTTCCAGCTGGAGTAGGTAGAGTCCCATGGCTGCTGTTGGTTAGAATGAGCGAGACTGAATCTCACAGAGAAGGTTGAGTTTTGAAGTAGAACTAGATTGAATACAGTTTTTTCATTCTGATTTTTTTTTTCTTCCTTAAGCAAAATATTCTCCCAGTGCTTAACTGAACATACTCAGAGGACAAAAAAGTTGAAGTTCTAAAATTGGGATATATAAGCTTAATGTTTAAAAAGAAGTTTATTTTAAAATCCTAGAAGGTTAAAACTCTTTCTTTCTTTCGTTCTTTCTGTCTGTCTTTCAGGTTTTAGAGACAGAGGGTGAGAGAGCGCATGCATAAGAAGGGAGGGGAGAGGGAGAGCAAGAGAATCTTAAGCAGGCTCAACACTCAGTGTGGAACCCCATGCGGGGCTGGATCCCACCACCCTGGGATCGTGACCTGAGCCGAGATTAACAGTTGGATGCTTAGGCCACAGAGCCACCCAGGCGCCCCTAAAATTCTTTGAATATAGCTCCTTTCTCTCCGAAAACTGTTAGAGTAAGGCATTAACCTTGGTGATTATCCGAAATTGTTTGTCAGAAGACAAAGTCAATCTGTCCTGTGCAGGAGCAGCTCCGAGGTCGATGCTGCTGGAGTTGCCGCCATCTTGCCTACTCTTCCTCCTCCAAGGAAGGTGCCATCTGAGAAAGCGGTTGGTGGGTAATCCCTGCTCCTGGAAGGATGTGGTTGGGTCGCTTGTCATTCTACAGTTGTTAAATTGCACCTATGAAATATCTTTAGGAAAGTAAAGATAACCAAACATAACAAAAGGTAACCAAACATAACAAAATCTGCAAATGCTAATGCTCAAACCTATTTATACTCCTATGTCATGAACCAAGACCTTAAGGGCCAGGCACCATGCCCTTTTGGACACCAAACACCCAGAGGCTAGGCCCACCCAGATACTGGAGGCAGCACCTGGGACTTGGACCTCTCCCAACTCTGGGCATCTGTGTTCTTGGTCCTTCTCTTTATCTCTGTCTGTGAATCCATGTGGGTGGCTCATTCTGTCTCACTCTCCCCCAGGGGCAACATAACTTTCTTCCAGGGAGGCATGGGATTTGAAACCCGAAGGGGCCAGGCAGACCACCCCATCCCACCCCTCCATTTCAAAGACAGAAAGGAGTTGGAGGCCCAGGCAGGCCATTCTGTCCCTCTCACGTTCCCCCCTGCAGAAAGTGACCCAGGCAGTGTTTCTGAACAACTTTAGGTGCCAACCAGACTGAAGGGCATCAAACAAGAAGGTTGCAAGAGACCCATATTTTTAAAAAATTGAATATTCTCTGTCCTTTATTTCTAGTATGGCTCAAATAAAATCTCAAATAATGAAACAAAAGTCTTAGATGGCTGAGAGCCAGAGACAAGTCTTAGTAACAGGTCAGGAGGCTGGAGGCTGGGGGACAGTCCCTCTGCTCTAGCTTTAACTCTACACATTCATCTCCTGTTCAAGGGAACATGGGGGAACACACAGAAAGGCTGTCATGCTAGATAATCTCAAATGCCGAAAACCTCCAATTTCCGAGGGCGTGTGCTCCCTAGGGCCTGGGAGAACGAGATTTTATGTTTTGGTGAGACAGAGGACTGTGGTTTTCTGTATCTACTGATAGAGATCCTTTTGCCCTCAATGGCCCCTGTTAGTGATGTAAGTCAAACCCACTCACTGTTCTGAAAGAAGAAGTGTGTCACACTTTTGTGACTCAGCAAAGGCCCAGAACTTAGAAATCTGTAAAGATCTGTAAAGATAGACAAAATGCATCCCTTGTATATCATTTTAAATATGCAGAATTTTTTCTAGGAGCCAAAGACTTTTCAGGGAGGAAGGTAAACGGAACACAAATATCTCTGAGGTTTAAAGCTTTTATTTTTTAATTTATTTTTTTAAGTTTTTTTTTTTTTTTTTTTCATTCTGAGCGAGAGCACGAACACAAGCAAGGGAAGGTCAGAGAGAGAGAGAGAGGGAGAGGGAGAATCCCAAGCCGGCTCAGCACTGACAGTGTGTGGCCCAATGTGGGGCTTGAACTCACGAACCTGTGAGATCATGACCTGAGCTGAGATCAAGAGTCAGACGTTTAACCGACTGAGCCATCCAGGCGCCCCAAGGTTTAAAGCTTTCAAATAAAACATGTTTGATGGATTGGAGTGGTCGCAAATGAAAGCCACTATCAGAAAAGGACAACGGGGACGCCTAGGAGGAAACTCGTTGTCCGGGAAGGATCTAAACGGGTGATCTGGCTATAATACCAGAGCCTAGATATTCTCGGAAGAGGACTGAATCAGGGCATGCTTTAAGGTGCAGACTGTGCCCCCTCCTGATACAGATCCCATTTATTTTACTGTTTATTTCCATAGGAGGATGATGCATGTGTACCAACCCAAAGAGCTGGTGTCTAAAAGCCTGACGTTGTGTTCGGCCACTGTGGTTGTCGCCGCCGGGGCCTATGCCTGACAGGGCATAGATCGGAGAGTGGAACATTGTCATCTGGCAGTAGGGAAGCTTTGCAGGATCAGCAGCTGTAAACACCACACTGAGCAGGACTGCTAGAGCCCCCGGTTTCTAAGGAAGGCTGGTCCTTGGTTCCCAGGGTGATTCCTCAGACTAGCAGAGCTGTGCTCAGGAGCTGTGCGATCCTGGAGGTTTATGACACGCTGGATCTCGGCCACTACAGCACACCTGCAGAGGGTTGCACCTGCATATGTGTCCAGAAATGAGCAGTCATAGAGATCAGCAGTGATGGGGACAGCTGGTGTCGTGCTCCCTGGACAGATGGTGGCAGCAGGCAAGCACCAAGGAGGACTGACTAAATATAGGAGTATAAGCTACTCTTGAGACTCTCTAAATGGCCTGGGGTGGGGCTTCAGAATAAAATCTGTATTTCCAACAACGTGAGTATTTGCGGCTTCATCATCATAGTTTGAACATTGAAAACAATATGATAATGTTTTGTAAACCTGAATTGTGGAGTGGGACATACTGGTTATATATATATTAAAAAAAAAGCAAGTCCCGGGGCACCTGGGTGGCTCGGTCGCTTAAGCGTCCAACTTCGGCTCAGGTCATGATCTCACGACTTGTGGGTTCGAAACCCACGTTGGGCTCTGTGCTGACAGCTCAGAGCCTGGGGCCTGCTTCAGATTCTGTGTCTCCCCCTCTCTCTGCCCCTCCACCACTCGCGCTCTTTCTCTCTCTCAAAAATAAATAAAAACATTAAGAAAATTTTAAAAAGCAAGTCCTTGCAAACTAGAGTACTTACTTTACCTATCATAATTAGTAAATTACTTCTTACGTAGTTTTGAGCGTGTTTTAGCCCAAGTGAACCCCATGCATGGATGCTAGCCTATTGCTCTGGTCTGCTTTTCCTAAACATTGGGGCACATGGCAAGGCATATTTTTAGTGCCTGGAGCTGGCTTCCTGCCTGGTTCACTCCTACTTGGGCCTTTCCGGGTTTTCCTCTCCCTCATGTTGTGGGTGCACACTAGGGATGTGGCAGGACAGACAGGGCTTGCGAGATCTTTTTTTTTGTTGTTAATGTTTATTTATTTTTGAGAGAGCAACAGAGTGCAAGCGGGGAAGGGGCAGAGAGAGAGGAAGACACAATCCGAAGCAGGCTCCAGGCTCTGAGCCATCAGCACACAGCCCGATGTGGGGCTCTAACCCACGAACCATGAGATCACGACCTGAGCCAAAGTCAGACGCTTAACCCACTGAGCCACCCAGGTGCCCCAGGACCTGGAAGATCTGAGTCAGGATGACAGAAGGAGGACTGTAGTGACACACACCCAGGTGCAGAACAGAGACGGAGGCTGTGCTAAGAGGTGGTATGAAATGGTCTTAGATGTGAAATGGTCCGATTGTCTTGGAGATGCTCGACTCTGAATCGAGAAGGAAGGCCTGCTTTCCTTCAGCCACTCCTGCAACCACACAATTCCCTCTGGGGGAGAACCAGACAGGCCTTCCATGTGTGACAGCAGAGGGCGATGAGCAAGGGAAATAAAAGGAGAAATCCTGGAGGGAGAGGCTCTGGGTGAGGCAGTGGGGGGGTAAATGGGCAAGACAATGGTGTGAAGAAGTCCCCCATGGAGAGGGTGGCCATGGCACCAACCCAACAGTTGAGAACAAAACCCCTTTCCCCTTTTTTAGGAAAATTAAAGACAATTCGAAAGAAAATTAAAGCTGCTACTTATCAATCTCTCTAGGGATTCATGGAGGTCACTGTCTAAACAGAGGCTTGTTTTACATCATTTCCTGAACAGTCCATGTGTGCTAATCAGCTAGTCGTAAGGCCCCCGCCCACATGTGCCCTGCCCCCCAAGAGATGGTTGTTAATATCCCATCCCATCTGAAGCCAAAAGCACAGTAAGGGCTGCAGAGAATTTTGATATCTTACTGGTCTGCAGCCTGATTTGGGCTACGCCACACAGATTTAGTACAGCCTCTTTTCTTCATAAGTGAGGGGATCCTAAGGATACTGAGCCTTATCTCAGTGTCAGAGCTGAGTGTCAACCCACATTCACGTCTGGACCTCGGATGGGTGGAAATGGGCATGAGGGGGATCTGATTTGGGGGCAAAATGACACTTCTCTAAAACATTTGAGCTCACGACAGTTCTAGTTTGGGATAGAAATTGCGGATAAGAAAGGGAACCTATTTCCTGGCCAGGAGAGGTTTTAGGCACCAGATCAATTTGTTTACAGAGAAACAAGAAAAATATCATTTCATCCTCTAGAGAAACACTGTGACTCCTACTTTCTTTCAGCTCTTGGAAATTTGATTGATATTTACATTTCTTTTCTCCACTTTCTCTACCTCTAACTGACCCTTGAGGTTCTATCAGGTCAAGAAGGACCAGTCGTAGCTGAACAACTTTTGTTATGCTGTGCACGCACACGCATGCATGTGCGTGCGTGTGTGTGTGTGTGTGTGTGTGTGTGTGTGTGACTGATGTCTGATGCCTAAGTTCATGCTCTTTCTCCAACACCAGGCTATCTCTGAAGGAGAAGCAACTAATTCCTGCGATAGGATTGTTTAACTCTGTGTTGTGTGTTTTGTATTTAACTTAAGTTACTCAGAAGTAATGGAGCGTCCTGGTAATAGACCTTTGAAGGGAAGCTGGGTCAGCCCCTGACTAAAAAAGATAAATGGCCAGACCCTCTAGCCCTCTGGCAGCCAGGGTTTGGGCAAGTGACCTGGTAGTATAGTCAGACATCTGTGCCCAGCGATTGGACGTGGGGGCCAGGATTATAAACACCTACTGAAGCTAATCTAGGTATGATGTATCCCACATCGTGGACTTGGCTATGCCTGTGAGCCCTGCCTTTTAGATCACATCTCTCAGCCCATAATCAGGGCAGGAGATGTGGCAGGATGCTTTGTCGATGTGTGTGCAGTGACCACATTTGACTACCCCCTGAGTTAGACATTTCCTACCTATTGGTGTGGTGTCGCTCATAAGGATGGGACTCTGCAGGCGTTTCATCATCAGAACATGAGCTTCTTTCCAGGGCTATGACCCTGAGGCAAACTGCAGCCCTTTTGTGCGCTACCCTACCACACGGAAGGAGGAGGCCCCATTTCACTATCCTTAGGGGTGGCCCTCTGGGTGATTGAATCAGGATAGTCAGGTGGTTTGCTGCGAGTGTGGATGCTCTGTTCCACCCACACGGTATCAGGAAGTGTCGTGTTAATGAGCTGCCCAGCTGACTCTGATGTGGGTTGAAGCTCAAAGCTCTGACTTACTCTCTGGCTCCTTCTCACTGGGCCCATTCATGCACGAATGAGCATAATCCCAGGCTCAGCACCTCCACTTGCCCGGATTTGGGCTACATCCACCACCCGAATTCCTCCTGCCTTTTTGCCCTTCACACCACATTGAACCTGCCAGAACCTGCCACTTCCTCAGAGCATGCCATTGGACTGGCCAGCTGTCCTCATGAGGCAGACTCGTTGGGTGGAGTCCATCCATTCCCTCAGCCTCATCTTCTCTTGGCTCAGTTTTTCTCCCCAGTGCCCAGAATGAAGCCAAAAATTAATTATGATGTCCCTAAGTCCCCACTGAGCCGATGTCCACATGACTAAAATCGTGAATCATCAGAAACTCAGACATTTTTTATTTTTATTATTTTTTTTAGCGTTTATCCATTTTTTGATAGAGAGAGACAGCGTGAGTGGGGGAGGGGCAGAGAGAGAGGGAGACACAGAATCCGAAGCAGGCTCTAGGCTCTGAGCTGTCGGCACAGAGCCCGACGCGGGGCTCAAACCCACGGACCATGAGATCATGACCTGAGCCGAAGTGGGACGCTCAACCGACTGAGCCACCCAGGTGCCCCTCAGGCATTTTTTAATACCTTAAAAGAAAAGCCTTAGCCATAAACACTGAGGATGCTTGGAACCTGAGCGAGGTGGCACTGGCCAAATTAAGAAATCAAGGTGTTTTTGATGTAGGTGTCCATTTTGCATCGGGTTCCTCTTAAAAACAAAACAAAACAAAAACAGCCCTCTTAGGAGGGCCAAAAAATTATTTGCTGCCTATTTTAAAAATGAAGAGACTCAAAGATTCTATTGCTTGCCCCAGAATGCATGTGGCTAATCTGAGTCTGAACTGCTGTTGTCTTGCTCGTCCCAGGTGTCCAATTCAAGGACTGTGCCAGCTCCCCTTTCCCTCCACATCACACGATGACACAACAGTCTATTAGCAATTTGGAGCCATCCAGAAGGCAATACTCTGAGGGTGTTGGAGGTGTTACACTGCCCCAGGGAAATTAAGCCTTGTCTGCGCCCTGGTGTCCGTTCTTCTTGAACGGGCTTTCCTGCTGGCACAACGGCAAGATGTAATCATCACCACCTCCTATAAACTTTTATATTCTTTTCAAAACTTACTAATAACAGGGTAATTGCTGTAATTCAACGTCTTCTTTCCTTGAAAAAGAGGCTGGCCTGTGCACCTAATTAAACCTGCTTTTCACACTCTGACCAAGGTGTCAGATTTTGATCAGCCAAATCCCTTGGGGCTTGGCCTCTCCTTGAAGAGAGTTTATTGTTAAGGGTCTGGTGAGATTTTGAGTTGAAAAGTGATTAGTGAAATTGCTCCTCATTCTAACTAGAGCTCACAAAAGAGCGAAGAGCGAAGGGTTCCGTTGTCCCTGGTAAAATAGACAAAATCACTATTTTTTTTAACTTAGCCAAAGAAATGTGAAATTTCTATGAAGTCTTGAGAGGTGCCTCTCAGACTCGGAGACTCTGAAATCTTTAATGGTTGATGGTATCTATTTGACTTCTTTGAATAATGAAGTGTGAACCAGGTCACCATAGGACCCATTTTGCCTAGAAAATCCAAAACCAATAGACAAGTAAAACCTTGGTTTGCAAGCACAATTCATTCCTGAAACAGGCCTATCATCCAAAGCACTTACGTATCAAAGTGAATTTCAGGAACCATTGGCTCGGTTGTGACCACATGACATCCTGCATCACATACGACTCATATTGCAAGACATCGCTCGTTTATCAAGTTAAAATTTATTAGAAATGCTTGCTCGTCTTGTGGAACACTCGCAGAGCCCGTTACTCGCAATCCAAGGTTTTACTGCATCTCCAAGGCCAGTCTTCTTTATGACCCAAGACTGCAATTTTCAAATTTTATAAATTTGAAATAGCAAACAGCTTTCATCTTTAAAAACCCTCATCTGATCCTATATTCCACCAACTACTGCCCTCTTGCTCTTTCAGCAACTTCACGGTCAATGGACAGCTTTCAAATCTTAGCTTATTTGTCCTCTTGGCAACATTTGACTCTGTCGAGCACACCTTTCTTGAAATTCCTTTATTCTTCGGATTCCTCAAGCATCCTTCTCTCTGGTGTTTTTCTATCCCATCTCCTCAAGTTCCAAACATACCTGCTTATCCAACCAATGCTTGCTATTGTCCAAATGAAGCTATCTGGGAAAGAGAGGAGGTGAGCTCATGGGGAGTAGGAATTATTTAATAAGTTGTGCTTTCTTTAGTACATCTGTCCAATAGAGCCTTCTATAATTATGCACTTGAAATGTGGTTAGTGAATGTGACTGAGGAAGTGAATGGTTAAGTTTAATTTAATCTAACAAAAAGAGCCACGTGTGGCTGTTGGCTACTGTATTGGACAACGCAGTAGAGAATCTTGCTACACAAAATGTGGTCCGTGGGCCTGCAGCGTGGGCATCGTCTGGGTGCGAGTTAGAAATTCAGACATTCAGGGCCCACCCCAGGCCTGCTAAATCAAAATCTGCATCCTTAACAAGATCTCCAGGTGATTTACAAGCACAGTAACATTTGAGAGACATTGCCCTAAAAGGTTCATTCAAAAAAATGTTTTAATGTTTATTTATTTTTGAGAGAAAGAGAGAGAGAGAGAGAGAGAGAGAGAGAGAATGAGTGGGGGAGGGGCAGAGAGAGAGAGGGAGACACAGAATCCAAAGCAGGCTCCAAGCTCTGAGCCGTTGGCACAGAGCCCGACTCGGGGCTCGAACCCATGAACCGTGAGATCATGACCTGAGCTGACGTCAGACGCTCAACTGACTGAGCCTCTCAGGTGCCCCCAGAAGGCTCATTTTTAAAGCGCTACAGTGACAGGCACATGTGTTTTTCCTAGCACACTTTCTGGATATTATTATACCTGAAGGAGATCCTTTCTGTGAACTCTTATACCAAGACCTTCTTGACACAGTAATCAAATACATTGTTAGCCACATCCTGACTGAAATGACCTCTAGATGTTGAAATACTCAGATAATCATCATTTCAGAAAGCAGCTGAACTTAACCTAGTGACCTGCATTACGTCTGATTCTTCCGTAGCATCTGTTGTGTGGTTGTACAACCTCCCATTCCTTTTCCCTGCTCTGAGGGAACAGTATGTTCCTGTCATAAAGGAGTAGAATGAAGCAGAGAAAAAAATTAAACCACAGTGGAAAGACTTCTGAAGAAGTAACTGGCTTTTTCTATACTGTAATTTGATCAGCACAAGAGATGACCCACACGGAGCATTTGGAGATCTGAAGCTAAGAAGATGATAGGAAAAATGTATGTTGGATGTAATGTTTCCTCATTCTCAATTGAATGTCTTCATACTCTGGAACACTTACAAAGTGTTAAGAGACACAGTCACCTAAAAAGAGACAAGACTCTTGGAATATGGCGGAACCTCCAGTTGTAGTGGCCTGGACAATGGTCCAGGGCAGCAGAGCAGATCAGCAAAGGAGGAGGGATAGGGCATGTGTGGCTTCCACTCAGGCTGCCTTCCTGGCCTCAGTTTCTTCTCCTGTGAAATGATCTACTTGGATTTAGTAGAGCCTCTTTTAGGTCAATTTCAGCTATCACGTTCTGCCTTGGTCCCAGAACTCTTGTGCAAATTAAAAATGATCGGATAGGGGCACCTGGGTGGCTTAGTTGATTAGCCACTGACTTCGGCTCAGGTCATGATCTCACGGTTCGTGGGTTCGAGCCCCGCATCAGGCTCTGTGTTGACAGCTCAGAGCCTGGAGCCTGCTTCGGATTCTGTGTCTCCCCCTCTCTCTGCCCCTCCCCTGCTCACATTCTGTGTCTGTCTCTCAATAATAAATAAACATTAAAAAAAATTTTTTTAAATGATTGGATAATTATCTTCAAAAGGATTCTTCCCAGCCACTCTTAGAAAATCACGTATTTTATACATTCAACAAATGTTGAATTCATTCAATGTGTCTGTGTGAGGCACTGTTCTGGGCACCGGGAAGGAACAAGAAGCTATCCAGGTAGGGTCTGGTGAAATACATCTTTAAGAAAGTGGCAAACAAATCAGCACCTTTTAATTCTCCTACCTGTTAACAATCATTGCCCAAGACTTTGAAAAGCCAGTCAGGGTGCCCTGTTCAATCTAAAGGTCCAAATCTAAGTACACTGAGACATTGGAAGGAGTATATCCTCTCAGACAGGAAAACTATGATGCTCAATTAAGCAATAAAAATATCTGGTGGGAAATCATATGCAAAGGATTCAAACAGGGCATGTGGTAGTCCTTAGAATTTGCCTAGCACTGTGGCAGTCACATACAGCTTTCTCGAAGAGGTGACATCAATCCTGAGAACTGAATAAGAGGCAGCCTGCCCTGTGGAAGTAAAAAAATCACACCAGGCAGAGGAACTCACAGATGCAAAAGGGCACAATGCACGAAGACCTGGGTGGGCTCAAGGGGCAAAAACAAATCCATGGTGTGGTTTATAAGTCAAGGTTGAGCATGTTAATGGAAGGCCAGCATAAATCTCTGCTTTCGTTAGGGTTTTTTTTTTTTTTCTTAATGTCTAATCTCCATCTTTCTTGCTATATTTAAAATCATTTATCCTTTTATCAAGTGTAGAGAACAGTCTGCCAGGACAAAGTCTACATTTATACATATTTGAATACTAATATGCATGGCTCTCAACATCCAGGACTTTTGTGTGCCAACTTTGGTTTCATTATTTGAGATGATAGCTATACTAGAAATAAATGCCAGAGAATATTTTTTAAAAATGTTTCTTGCAACATGCTGTTTGATGCTCCTCAGTCACAGAAATGCTGCCCTGGGTCACCTTCTACAGGGGGAAAAGTGAGAGGAACAGAATGGCCTGCCTGGGCCTCCAACACCTTTCCATCTGTGAAATGGAGGGGTGGGATGGGATGCTCTGTCTGGACCCTCTGGTTTCAAATCCCATGCCTCCATGGAAGAAAGTTATGTTGCACCTGACAGAGATAAGGAGAAGGACCGAGAACACAGATGCCCAGAGTTGGGAGAGGTCCAAGTCCCAGGTGCTGCCTCCAGTATATGGGTGGGCCTAGCCTCTGGGTGTTTGGGGTCAAACAGGGCATCATGCCTGGCACTTCGGGGTCTTGGTTAATAACTTATGAATATAAACAGGTTTGGGAATTAGCAGTTGCAGATTTTGTTACCACTTTCCTACGGATATTTCATAGTAGCAATTTAACAACCAACCATAGAATGACCAGCGACCCCGACCACATCATTCCAGGAGCAGGGATTACCCACCAATGGCCTTCTAAGATGGCATCTTCCATGGAGGGGGAAGAGTGGGCAAGATGGCAGCATTTCCAGCAGCATCGACTTTGGAGCCCCTCTTGCGCAGGACAGATAGACTTCTGCAAACTGACTTAGGATAATCACCAAGGTTAATGCCTTACTTTAGCAGTTTATTTGGGGGCAAAGAACTACATTTAAAGAAGAATTTTAACTTCCTAGAATTTTAAAATATACTTTTATTTAAGCACAGAGGTTCAATCCAAAAACAAGATTCCAGATATTGCAAGGAAGAAGATGGAACCTGAAACCATAGATTATGAAAGGCGCTCTCCGAAAGTATCTCAAGTTCACCATCATACAATGTGGTGTTGTGGGTATGAAGGCTTGGAATGAGGTTGTGGTTGTTACCCTTGGCTACTCCCTAAGTGGTCCTGTGGCGGCCTGTGGTGATTTTATAAACTCTCTGCATTGTGGCGGCTTCATCTGTTAATGAAGATAATTGTTTGTACTCTTGAGGACTAGGACGAGGTGATTGCTAAGCTCTCATATTAAGGTTTTGTTATTTTTCTTGAAAATCTGGGCACCGTTCAAGGAAAGCAGAGCTGAATTCTAGGTATAATGGGAAAAAACATGGTCTGCACAGTGGTGTAAATACAATATACACACATCTTAATACTTTGAAATCCTTACATCGTCAATGTGAACACTTAATTTGTGGGCTGGCCATAGTTTCAAATTATAACTGAATTTATTTTTGCCTGCATTGTTGGTCACACCTAACTCATCTCCCAGTTAGTCCTTCAGCAGACAAGCAACCTCTAAATATAGCACAGTTTCTATGGGAACATCCTTTATCCTACCCATTCTGGGAACACATTTTATCTAAAAAATGAGGCCTGCCAGATCAATCTAGGCATACAAACTAGATTTGTATTTTTGAATTACTTTGATTTAAAGAGAGGTGTTTAAAACCGGTTGAAATGTTGGTTCTATGTGAAAATTTTCCAGTGGAGTTGAGTTGGTATAAATTTGCTTTTGGTAATAAGAGTTGGCAATCTCATCTTCTACTAGGGGGTGTTTCGTTTTTTTTCCTGAAACAATTAAGCATATGGGTCTAGTGCCTTTAGATTCTGCTGTCTTATATCTCTGTGGCCACAAGCATTGCTGCATGATCATTAGCAAATGGAGCAGGTGGGGGATGACATTCATTTTTCCAAAGTAAATGAGAATTTTATCCGTTATTGAAATGCAGGCTGACCTGAACATGCCATATGGGTGATATTATGTATCCTTCTGAATTCCTGTAGCCGAACAGTAATATGACTTGGGGTTGGGTTTGCCTACTGCTAGAAGACATGTTAGTCTTTGCCTCTTTACCTGTCCTAAATCCAATGCTTCCTTAAAATTATTCTTTGAGGACTTAACACAGCTTGAGATGCCTATGAAATTAGGAAGTGAGGTTGAGGTAAGAAAAGGAAAGACTTTTGAGAAAAACGAAATGAGCCCTCTTGTAGCAGTTAGAGCGCCAGAGGTCTGAGCTTCGAAAGAACCATATGTCCAAATGCAGTTAATGAGAGAAGGGAGTCTCTGAAAATTGAAACACAGAGCTGTATTTTGAGCATATGGTTGAGAAGATGCAAGTCTCAGAGAAAGTAGTCCACGAGGTCACAGTGTGAAACATATAAGAATGATAACAAGGAACATTTGAAAAAAAGAAAACTCTTTAAGTTTTTCAGGTTACTAAGAAAAATTTCCGCAAATACATCACTAATAGTAAAAATGAAAGTCTTCACTTATAGGAATCCTTTTTTTTTTTTTTTTATCTGTTTAACCACGAGCTGGAGAGACAAACATCCGTTTGTGGCCCAGGCAGTTTATCTGGGCCCTCCATCTTGACTGTTCCAGACTTCAGAGGCTGTCAGTCTAAAGCGCGTTCATCATCCACCATCCATCCCAAGATTCCTCTCGACTGTGCCATTACTGGAGTCTGGATTCAAGCAAACTGTTCTTACTGTAGATGTAGGTCACCAACACATGACCAGGGTGGCCTGACTCCTCCACCAGAAACAAATCATAAGAGGAAAAGAACAAGTAAGTAGTCTGGGTACTCATTTGTTTCTGCATAGAAAACAAACAAAGAAATAACTAGAAATTATAAGCTGTTAAAGGATCATGTTGGGGGTGGGCAGTGCCATAAAGTCCTGGGGCGGTGGGCGGTGGGGGGGAAGGAAAGCAGTGGAACATAATCCCCATGCATTTTTTGTGGGTCAGTTCTGAGAAGTAACTGCAAATGAATGGGATCTTGTGTTTATGAAATATCTTTGTGTGCGTTATGGAGGGAAAATGACATTGGCACTTTGATGACCAATTCTATGTCAGGGAATCCGTTGGGTTCTTTATAGACACACTCTAACTTACTTCTTACAGAATCGATCTTCTCCTTCCCATATTTACAGCTGAAGAGACAACTTTAGGGTTAAACGTTTGTCCCGTGATGAGGCAGCTAGTAAGTGACAGTTCACGCTGTTTGCAAATGTCATACTGCCTTGAGAGCAGTGTCCACTTAGACTGTGGAACTGGTAAATAATTTAGGTTTTTATCGCTTTAAAATAATTTCAAACTTGCATTTTGTCTTCTTCGACTTGAGGACTGCCAAAATTTGAAAGGTAAATTAGTATCATATTTGTTCACAAATCATATAAAACTATTCTGTTTCACCCAAAAAACATATAAACATTGTATATTTTAAATACATGCACTTTGTTAAAATGCATATTTCAGCACATAAAACTTAGGTTATTATGCAAGTTCTAATTATATATGCAAGTTTTTGAGTTATAATAAAATTATATATATGCAATTTTTTATTATTGCATATATATATGCATATATAAACTCTATGCCTAACATGGGCATATATATAAAATAATAATTTTATTATTTTTATTTATTATATATATGCAATTATATATATGCAAGTTTTTGAGTTATAATAAAATCTTACTTGATCATATTAAATATGCCAGGTCCAATATAATGCTTCGGAAACAAAAAAATTTACTTATTCCCTACAAGGAGATTCTGGAGTAGCAGAAGAAAAATTCTAAGATATTTAGACATTCACTGTAGAATAACTTCTCACGCAGATACAAAGGCTCAAACACTGCTCTGGCCAGCTGGGCAGGAGACATATGAGGAAAAAGGACACAGATCCTTCTGGACAGGGAAGTCTGATCCGTTGATGCCTGGATCCAATCAAAGGTTTAAAAACATTATTTATTTATTTTTATTTAAAATTTTTTTCAGCAGGAAGTTGGTGGGCCAAAAGGGATTTTTAAAAATTTTTTATTGAGATATTCATTAAATACTTACAGATGCCACAACAATTTTATGTCATACAACTGTATATCTGCCTAGGTGTAGGGTAAGGAGAAAGAGGCAAATGTCCTTTCGTTTCTGTTGTTTCGTGATGAGAATCATAACTTCTATATGGCTTTTTTGCTGTACTTATAAAGCCGTCTCAAGCACACTAACTCATTTAATTTCCCAGTCATCTTCTAACGTAGGCTGTATGATTTTCCCATTTTACAGCCAGAGCTCCATGGAGCCGGGTGACTCATGCACACACCACAGTGACTCAGTGACAAGAGTTGGCACTTACCTGCAGGGTGGCAGATTGCTACGCTGTCCCTGCTTCTTACACATCCATCCCTGAAAAACTTAAATAAAAACTAAACAGAACTCGCCCACCAACCCCAACTTTACATGAGGAAAAGATTCAAGGTTGGCAAGAAGGAGAGAGCGCAGGGCATATGCACAGTCGATGCTGCTCCCTGCTCAAAAGCAATTTGCAGAAAATATTTTATAAATTAGTTATTTGTTTTTTAAAGATGGCTCTATGCCTAACATGGGCTCAGACTCATGACCCTGAAGAAGAGAGTCGCATGCTCTACTGACTGAGGCAGCCAGGCGCCCCTAACAGAAATATATTAAAATGTTGTCTGATGCCTCTTCTTACAATAATTGCACACAATTGATCTGATCTTCTCTACGTTATCTCAAACTGGATCCTGACGATAGAAGGAACGGCCCTTGTAGATCTGATATGAGCATGTACTGTGTATATACTGACTCTGCCTCTGTTTAAATTTTTGTTATCCTGTTCATCATGAATTTTTGCATTGATTTTGAGGGTTTTTTTTAATTGCATTGAAGTATTGTTTATTTTGATTACTGAGTTTTTGGCCCTTCCTTAAATTTTATGCCAGCGGCTAACATGTCTCATAGTAATCCCAGCCGTGGTATGTGAGCTTAGACATACCTGTGAATAGAACACCTGTGTGTACGGTTAGGAATTTTATATTCAAGCAAACTTATTTTTGTGATTTAGCTTCAGCGTGTCTCTTCAGTATGTCTGGGTAATTAAGTGGAGTCTTAAGTGACTCCATTTTGGGTAGACAGCTTGAGGGTTGTAAATAATCAGCTGGGATTGCAAAACTCAATACTATTAAAGTGCAGTTTCTGTGTAGTTTTACTATATCCATTATAATTTTGCAAAACTTTTGATTTAGGGGTTTATGATCTTCGGAGCATTTTGTGGTGAGACATGGAGCCCATCAGCACGACCACCCTGCCAAATGCCTCAAACACAGACCAAGGCCACTGCAAGGGGCAATGCAGGGTGATTCTGATAACACTCTATGGCGTGGTTTTGCTGGGAGGCACTACTGGAACAGTATTGATGTCACGTATGATGTTCAAAAGGAAAAGCCAATCAATGATTGCCATGATCGTTGTCAATATCATAGTGCTGCACTCAGTCCTCCTGGTCAGCCTTCCATTCCGCCTCAGCTATTATATCTTAGAGGTCTGGGAGTTTGGAACCTTTCTCTGCCGATTGGTCAGCAGCATATTATATGGTCATATGTACGTCACCTTTTTTTTCTACGTGGCCATTGTCATACTCCGATTGCTCATCTATTTTAAGAAACTCCAAATGCAACAGTTGCAAAAGTGCCATGCGGTAGTTTTAAGCATTGTTATTTGGACCGTGAGCGGCCTCATTTTTTTGCCAATATTATTTTTACAATATGGCATAAATCCAAGTTACTCAAAACAACGACGATGCTTTGAGTTCTACAAAGATATCAACCGCAGAGAATTCATTATCTTGAACTACTCTATGATTGTTATCATGATCACAACGGTTGGGGTCCTCTTCCTGATACAGATGGGCGTCATTCTCCAACAGACAAAAGCTCTCTGGCCTGACATGTGGGCCCATCAAGACTATAGAGCTCAAATCAAGAGCTTCTTCTTCCTTCTAGTAATAGTGGTCTGTTTTATACCCCATCATGTATTCCGGGTACACTTTATTCAAAATTACTCAGAGATAGACAATTCTGAGTTAGTTCTTTATAATGAAATTTTTGTTGCTTTAACTACTGTCTGTTGCCTGGATATGGTGTGCTTCATAGGTGGAGTTATCCATTAAATATTCCTCGTCACTTGCTTTGTAATCAGCTTTTTACCATTGTGACAAAATAGTTTCAAATGAATGACTGCTACCATGATTCCAAATGTTTCAATGCTCTGCTCTTAATTATCACCAAAATTGTTTTTCCATGAAAAGGTAGAAGATTGACAGTTTCTTCTCTTCTGAGAGAACGACGATCTGTTCTCCATTAACTATAGAATATATTCAATTTCCATAGCTCTACACAAGTTGACCCCCAAAATCCTTTCGACACTCAACTCCTACCCCTTTTTCAGGAGATACTTCTGCTAAGCACAACCATTGCCTTTCCCTATGCAGTAATCCAGGCTGTTCTCTTTGCATTTGCTCTTGCTGGGCTTTGATCTTAGAATGTTATTTCCCTCCGTCTCCAAACTATCTACTCAAGGTCCAGAGAACCTGAAGATATGGATTGTAGGAGACTTAACTTATTCAACTGATGCTCAACCTGAGATACATGCCTCTTGAAAATGACTGATAGACAGTAAAGCTATGGCTGCTGGCCATGGTATTTAGAGGAAAGAACCAGCTTAGTCAAATGACTTAGAGGAAGTCCTTTCAGGATTAATCGAGCATTAATATGGTTTGATTCTGACTAAGACTTAGTAGGGACTCAGGAAACAGAATGCCTCCCATATCATTCCAGACATGGATCTGTTAAGCAGAAAAAGAAATTGGAAAAGGTGGAAAGCATCTGGACTTAGTCTAAGCATGCTGGCAGACTATATTACAGCCCAAACCTTTGAGAATGTGAGACTATTCTTAACCTTGTTCAAGGCACCCTTTATGACCAAGTAGTGTTATATAATGAAAATCAATTCTGGTATCAGTTAAAATCAATAAAAATAACCAAGACAACCAACTTGGATTGAGATAAGTAGAATCCAAGTGGGTCGTCTTTGTTATTTTTATTGCGTTAACTGATACTTAACTGATATAGGAATTGACATGCTCTGGGGTGGCTGGGTGGCTCAGTAGGTTGAGTGTCCAACTTCAGCTCAGGTCATGAGCTCACGGTTCGTGATTTCGAGCCCTGCGTTGAGCTCTGTGCTGACAGCTCAGAGCTTGGAGCCTGCTTGGGATTCTGAATCTCCCTCCCTCTCCGTCCCTCCCTGGCCCATGCTCTGACTTTCTCTCCCTCTCTCTCTCAAAAATAAATAAATGTTAAAAAAAATTTTTTTTAAAGAAATTGACATGCCCTTGTGATTTGTTTATAACAATGCTACCTTTGATATTAAATTTACTGACTCAAATAACCAAACCCTTATGGCTGACAAGGCAGCATAGTTTACACAAAAGAGTTTTGGAATAATCTGGGCATGTGGATTCAAAACTTTTTAGTAACTATGGAATCATGGATGAGGTATTTATAATCTCTGATCCCCACTGTCCTATGCTATAGGGTTTTGGTAAAGCTGAAGCAAGATAGCAACATGTGTTAAATAATGGCATAGTGCCTGACATCCCATACTCAGGATAATATTACTTACTCTCCTAATCCAGGGGCAACTTTGTGCAAATAATTTAAAAATAGACCTAAAATGTTGATTCATATAAAAATAAATTTTAGAAGCTTAGATGCTATTGGTCAATGTTAATCTCATACGTTGTGTCATTAAGTCAGTAACTAAATGGATGCTTATTCCTCTTTTTGCCTATAAGAAATTGTCATTATTATTCTATAATTATTAATAATACTTTAAAATACTATAGGAGAACCATTTTATAATCCTGCTGTCACAGAACAAGATAAATAGCGGTGCACTTACATGCAATCAGTGAAGGAAACAATCAGCAAAACTAAAAGGCACCCGACAGAATGGGAGAAATATTTGCAAACGACATATCAGATAAAGGGTTAGTATCCAAAACGTATAAAGAACTTATCAAACTCAACACCCAAAAAACAAATAATCCAGTGAAGAAATTGCAAAAGATATGAATAGACACTCCTCCAAAGAAGACACCCAGATGGCCAACAGACACATGAAAAGATGCTCCACATCACTCATCATCAGGGAAATACAAATCCAAACCACACTCAGATACCACCTCACACTGGTCAGAATGGCTAAAATTAACAACTCAGGCAACTACAGATGTTGTTGAGGATGCAAAGAAAGAGGAACACTTTTACACTGCTGGTGGGAATGCAAAGTGGTGCAGCCACTCTGGAAAACAGTATGAAGGGTCCTCAAAAAGTTAAAAATAGACCCAGCAAGTGCTGATTCGAAGGAGCACAGGCACCCCAATGTTTTTGGCAACACTATCAACTATAGCCAAAAGAGCACAAATGTCCATCAACTGATGAATGGATAAAGATGTGGTATATACATACAATGGAATATTACTTGGCCATCAAAAGGAACGAAATCTTGCCATGTGCAATCATGTGGATGAAACTAGACTGTGTTAGGCTAAGCAGAAGAAGTCAGTCAGAGAAAAACAAATATATGATTTCACTCCTATGTGGAATTTAAGAAACACAACAGATGAACATAGGGGAAGGGAATAAAAAATAAGATAAAAACAGACAGTGAGACAAACCGTAAGAGACTCTTGAATACAGAGAACAAACTGAGGGTTGCTGTCGAGGTGTTGGGTGGGGGGTGGGCTAAATGGGCAAGGGGCATGAAGGAGGGCACTTTTCCGGATGAGCACTGGGTGTTATATGTCAGTGATGAATCACTAAATTCTATTCCTGAAATCATTATTACACTATATGTTAACTAACTTGGATTTAAATTAAAAAAATATCACTTTTGGGGGCACCTGAATGACTCAGTCAGTTGAGCCTCCAACTCTTGATTTCAGCTCACATCATGATCCCAGAGTTGTGAGATCAAGCCCCGTGTTGGACTCTGCACTGAGCATGGAGCCTGTTTAAGGTTCTCTCTCTCTCCCTCTGCCCCTCTCTCCCCCCTCATGCACTCTCTCTCTCTCTAAAATAAAATTTAAAAAATGTAGTCACTTTTTAAGGGGATATGGTAATGTCCTAAGTAACTTCAAGATTGATTGTGATTGATTGTGTAACTTTAGGATACAGTCAGGACTCAACTTACCACTTTGTTGGGTTCTACGAATTCCTTTTAATATCGCGGACAGCAGAGCTAAGATGGCCTCTAATGGTCCCTGCCTAATATTACTGCCCCTGTGTCATCTCCCCTGTTATGGACTATTGACTTGTTAGGAAGTAAAGAGGGCAGAGAAATGAGATATCGCTTCCAATGTTAGGGTATAAAAAGACTATGGCTTCCATCCTGGGCACTCTTTCTGTCTTTCTTGCTGTCTCTTGGATTCCTTCACCCTGGAGGAAACCACCTGCCATGTCATGGAAGCACGTGTGGCAAAGAATCAAGACTTTCTCACAGCCACATGAGTAAGCTTGGAAGTGGATCTTCCGAGACCTGACAGTAGACCTGGCATGAGCTCAGAAGCAGATCCTCTCCTACTTGAGTCTTGAGGTGATGCCAGCCCTGGCTGGCGTTGAGTGGAGTCTCATGAGAGATCCCGAGCCGGAACTACTTGGTTTATCTGTTCCTGGATTCCTGACATGAAACTATGAGATGATAAATGTGTGTTGTCTGAATCTAGTAAGTTTCAGAATAATGTATTATGCAGCCAAAGGTAGCAAATGCAGTAAGTGAGTTATTTGCACCTGTGCAATGCTGCCACTTAAGGCACTCGTGTCTGACATTTACAATCCACTAGTTAGTTCCTGCCTGCTCCAGTCGTGCATGGTGACAAGCACATCCTCGCCTGTTCTCTGAGTCAATAAGAACTGTGTCTGGTATCGTATAAGCTTTACTTCTGTCCCTGAAGAATAGGAAAATAATGATACTCTATGGAGATGCATTGGGGTGGTTTAGGGTGAAGATTGCAAAGGGGACAGAGTGGGCAGGGATTGTTTGTTGGTCATATTGACGTATGGATTCCTGGTGCTCCAGATGTGATTCCCAGACCATCACTAGCAGCAGCAGCAACTGGGACCTTATTAATAATGCAAATTCTTGGGGCACCTGCATGGCACAGGCTCAGTTGGTTGAGTGTCCAACTTCAGCTCAGGTCATGATCTCACGGTTCGTGAGTTCAAGACCCTCATCGGCTCTCTACTGTCAGCGTGGAGCCTGCTTGGGATCCCCTGTCCCTCTCTCTCTGTCCCTCCCCCACTCACGTCCTCTCTCTCAAAAAGGAATAAAAACATTAAAAAAATGCAACTTCTTGAGCTCTACCTGAGACCTACCGATTCAGAAATTCTAGATGTGGGACCCAATGGTAATGTGTTGTAACACCTCTCTAGGTGATTCTGAGGTGAGCTAAAGTATAAGAATCACCTCCCTTCAACCAACGGAATGGGAAAAGATATTTGCAAATGACATATCGGATAAAGGGCTAGTATCCAAAATCTATAAAGAGCTCACCAAACTCCACACCCGAAAAACAAACAACCCAGTGAAGAAATGGGCAGAAAACATGAATAGACACTTCTCTAAAGAAGACATCCGGATGGCCAACAGGCACACGAAAAGATGCTCAACATCACTCCTCATCAGGGAAATACAAATCAAAACCACACTCAGATATCACCTCACGCCAGTCAGAGTGGCCAAAATGAACAAATCAGGAGACTATAGATGCTGGAGAGGATGTGGAGAAACGGGAACCCTCTTGCACTGTTGGTGGGAATGCAAATTGGTGCAGCCACTCTGGAAAACAGTGTGGAGGTTCCTCAAAAAATTAAAAATAGACCTACCCTATAACCCAGGAGTAGCACTGCTAGGAATTTACCCAAGGGATACAGGAGTACTGATGCATAGGGGCACTTGTACCCCAATGTTTATAGCAGCACTCTCAACAATAGCCAAATTATGGAAAGAGCCTAAATGTCCATCAACTGATGAATGGATAAAGAAATTGTGGTTTATATACACAATGGAATACTACAGGGCAATGAGAAAGAATCAAATATGGCCCTTTGTAGCAACATGGATGGAACTGGAGAGTGTGATGCTAAGTGAAATAAGCCATACAGAGAAAGACAGATACCATATGTTTTCACTCTTATGTTGATCCTGAGAAATTTAACAGAAACCCATGGGGGAGGGGAAGATAAAAAAAAAAAAGGAGGTTATAGTGGGAGAGAGCCAAAGCATAAGAGACTGTTAAAAACTGAGAACAAACCGAGGGTTGATGAGGGGTGGGAGGGAGGGGAGGGTAGGTGATGGGTATTGAAGAGGGCACCTTTTGGGATGAACACTGGGTGTTGTATGGAAACCAATTTGACAATAAACTTCATATATTGAAAAAAAAAAAGAATCACCGCCCTAGATTAACTTGCTAGATTAAAAATGGACACAAGTTCTTGACATGGCTTCCATCACGAGGTGGAATCTCTGTCCCTCACCCTTCCCTGTGAGTGGAATTTGTGACTGTGTCAACAAACAGAACACAGGAGAAATGACACTGCCAGTTTCCAGAAGGAAGCCTAAAGAGGTCAGAAGCCTCCATTCCCTGCCACGTGGAACACTAGCTCTTGAAGCCTGAACAGTCCCAGAAGAAGTTTGACTTCTCTGGGAGTACACCTGGAGATGTTTGCGACTACATGGAGATGAAGGGGAGAGGAGCCCAGAGGAGCCCAGCCTTCCAGCCAAAGCACAGATGTGCAAATGAAGCTGCTTGGGCCCTCCAGACCACCCAGCTGCCTTGTGGATACCACCGAGTGACCCCAGTCCACATCACCTGGTGCAGAGAAGTTGCCCACCCAACCCTGCGCCTGAATTCCTGGCCCATGCAATGGAGAGATATAATGAAATGATTGTGTTAAGCTACTAGATTTGGGGCGCAACTCATTATGCAGCTTGGGACAATAGATGACTCACCACAAATGAAATTCTAGATCAGTGCTGCCCAGTGGAAATGTGATGCGTGTCACCAAGGTGAGCCACATATGTAATTGAAAGTTTTCTAGTTGCCATATTAAAACAGGAAAAAGAAAAAGGTGAAGTTGAATTTAAGAATAGGCTTTAACCCATTCTATCCCAAATTTTATCATTTAAAGAGGTGATCAATATAAAAATTATTAATGAGATTTTTCGCATTCTTTTATCCATAGGAAGCCCTTCAAAATCTGGTTTGTATTCAGCACTTGTCGGACATCCTGATTCTGAGTAGTCGCACCTCAGCAGCCATACATAGCTCGCAGTTAATATATTAGCCCAGATCTGGGTCATCCAGAGATCATCTAGAGATGTACCTGAGGTCTCTTTTCTTACAGGACATTGGTCTTGTGTATTTCTCTGAAATTCATTTTCCTCCGATGCAAAATGGGAATAAGAGATCCTATTTCAGAGAGCTGATATACAAATTAAGTGGTATTTCATAAGGTGCAAATAGCAACGCCCTGCAAGTGCAAATTTTCAATACTGGAGTGTTATTATTTTGAACATCTTTGTGGATATTGGGAAGAGAAGGACAAATGATAGACAACCATGGAATCAGATGCCCTACAATGCTTGCGGGATGGTGTAGCGTGGGCATTCCCAACAGAGTCCCATTTTCCCCGGTTGTCCCACAACCATCCCTGATCTCAGCCGTCAGAGGCCTCTGTGTCACAGATAAACATTTGGTAGGGCGCCTGGGTGGCTCAGTTGGTTAAGCGTCTGACTTCGGTTCAGGTCATGACCTCCAGTTCATGAGTTCGAGCCCCGTGTCAGGCTCTGTGCTGACAGCTCAGAGCCTGGAGCCTGCTTCAGATTCTGTGTCTCCCTCTCTCTCTGCCCCTCCCCCACTCACACTCTGTCTCTCTCTCTCTCTAAAAAATAAATAAACATTAAAAAAATTTACAAGTAAGCATTTGGGTGCTCCAAAAGTGATCCTTCCTTGAGGTAAGTGCTCAGATCCCATCTCCTTGAGGAATCCTCCTTTGAATCTCCTTTGCCCCAATCTCTGTCAGTTCCACACCAGGTGTTCTTTCTTGCGTAAGTGTGTAGCTGGTCTCCATGGATCTACATAAGTGACACTTAAACTTAAACAAATTAAAAAAAAAAAACCCAAAAACCCAAATCCTTTAGGCATGTGTGTGATGGTTAATTCTGTACGTCAACTTCACTGACCACGGGGTACTCAGATACAATATTATTTCCTGGGGGTGTTTGTGAGGGTATTTCTAGACAAGACTAGCATCTGAGTCAGTGGACTGGGTAGATTGCTCTCTTCAAGGTGGGTGGGCGCCATCCAATCTGTTGAAAGCCTAAATAGAGCAAAAGGTAGAGGAGAGAGGAGTATACTCCCTTTCTTTCCTGCCTCGCTGCTTAATCCGGGACATCTCATCTCATTTTCTCCTGCCCTCAAACTGGGCAGGATGAAAAACAGGATGCAGACTGAATTAACCACTGGTTTTCCTGGGTCTCCCGCTTGCAGAGGGCTAATAGCGGGGCTTCTCAGCCTCCATAATTCCTCATACTCAATCTCTATCTCTCCATATATATATACTATTGGCTCTGTTTCTGTGGAGAACCCTAATACAATGTATGACCCAAGACACAGAAAAATACTACGTATGTTTTTATTAAGCGACTTATGATTGCTCCAGTCCCCAGAGCTGAGGGCCAGGAAGCCTTCCTCTTGTGAGTCCAGACACGGGACCATCAGCTGCAGCCACCACACGCTCCTGGTTGGCAAAATCTTCTTCCCACAGAGTGGCACAAGATCTCTAATGTCCGTGCCCCAGATTCTCTGATGCCTCCAGCATTTATGGTCCTTGAAACGCAAGAGCTCTGCTGGACTCCAAGGCTGGATGGAACGAATGGTCTTCTCTCCAAATCCAGCTACACTTCCTTGGCTGACCCACAAAGCAGTTCTGCCTAGGCCCAGAGTCTCACAAACTGTCTTTCATATTTCTGTTAGCTCAGGCTAACATGTCTGGAATCTCTTAAGTCTCTGGACAGACATTCCTATATGTTTCTGCCCCTTCTCTAACCCTATATGTTGTTTTATTTGCCATTCTTCTCTACCTTGCCCTTCTCTGAGCACTGGGAGGCTGGCCCTGATCAGAGTGGGCTCCTGGTTGGATTTGACCACTGGGAGTTACCAGTAGGAGAGTCCATCCAGAGGGAGGAATGAGGATGAGGCATTTATTTTCTACCCCTTCCTTACTTTGTCTTCACAATTCCAGTATGGCCTGCAGACCTTCTAGGCTACAGCTCCTGCTGAGTGGCCCCACTGTCCCTGGGTTCCATTAAGGTCCTTTCTTCCCTTTGTTCCTTCATGCCTGGATGTGGTGTTGCTAGTCTGCTTTCATCAGTATCCATTATTGGCTTCTTCATTTCTGCTCACATCTCTGGAAGGAGTATGTTTATTCACGCCTCTCCAGTTTGTCCATGTGAGGTACATCCTGTTTCCTGCAACAAAGGTGGCTAGTATCTCATGAGAACTCAAATCCATTCCTTAGGGCAGAGTGGAAATGGAAGCTCCCATTCTCTCCATTGTCTTGGGTTACCCCAACTCAAATGTCCTCTTGCCCTTCTCACGAAAGAAAAGATTTCATGAATATCAACAGAGTCAAACAAATAGTGAGGTGGGGAGCAGAGGCAGAGATGTTGACAGTAATATCATCGGGGTGCTAGATCAAAAGGTAAACGTGGCCACGTATGCATCCATAAGGAGGACTCACCACCTTCCCCATTTCCCTGTGAGCAAGGCCAGAGGTTCAGCTTCAGCCAGGACAACGTCACACCAGAGCACTGAAGAATCCAGCAAGGGGTTCCGATGTAACTCCATCACCCTCTGTGAAAAATCCTTCCAACTCATTCTAGATTTGGGGGAGAATTAAAAAAAATCACTAATTATTACACATGTGCATGTGTCTTGAAATTGGACTTCAAGTTTCTATTTCCACATGATTTTTCCATTGGGCCATTTAGGGTAGAAATATCAAGTAGATTACAGGAGAAAGCATGGCACCCCCTTAAGAAGAAATGATGCAGGAGCTAAGTACATCATTATCACAAGGTCAATATACACCTGTAGTAGGGGGAGGATTTTTTTTTTTTTAACTTTGATGCATTTTATTTAGAGCAGTAGTCTCCATTCAATTTAACAGTGATAGAAATCTTTGTGGAAAGGTACTTTGGCAGGTTTTAGATAGATTGATGTATAAGGTGTCCACACAGGAGTGCTAATTGAAATATTTTAGCTTTATATCTCTGTCTGACAATAGATAACAATTATTGCATATGTACCATAAGCTGAAGACTGTTCTGAGCCTTAGGTATAATTTAAATCATTGAATCCTCACAAAAGTGATTAAATAGGTTCTATTATTATCTCCAGTAACAACACCAGACTACAGAGAGGTTAAGAAACCTGACCAAGGTCACAAAGACTCCCCACTACCCAATACTGCCTCATGGGAATTTCACACACACAAAAATGTATGAGGGGGCAGTTAGAAAAAGCCCTAAGGTAGGACGCATTATATATTCACAAATTACTGATCATGCAGAGCAAGCTTCATCCTGCTATTACTCAAGGACTTTTGTCCTATTGTTCCCTTGGGATTCACTAATTACATGGATCATAATAACCCTGATTTAACTGTCAATAATGGTTGGACTCATTAGTCTTCTCCTTCCACTTTGTCATCCTAAAATCCCTGAACTCATGATCTTCCCTCCCGTTCTGATAGCTCTTTTTACATCCCTCATTATTCGCTCATTGAAATTGGGAACTTTATAGAGTTTTCTGTGGTTTCTCCTCCTTGCTCATCCCTGCGAAGTGCTACTTCCCAGATCCTGTTGATACTAACCCCAAATGTCTCCTAAGTCTTTTTTGCCCCTTATCTGTAATCTCTGCCTTCACTTTGGCCCTTAGCCCAGCCCTCCTGGATTGCTGCAATGGACTTCGATCTTATTATCTCTGGTTTCACTTCCCCAACTACATTTATTCCAATTGTCACACCGATGTCACATTAGTTTCATTATTATTACTTAAGAATTGCAACCTTTTTATGTCATTCATCTGTTGTAAATCTTCCCATTTTATTTTTTATTTCTTTTTATTATTAAAAATTTTTAATGTTTATTTTCAAGAGACTGAGAGATAGAGAGACAGAGTGTGAGTGCAGAAGGGGTAGAGAGAGAGGGAGACACAGAATCCGAAGCAGGCTCTGGGCTCTGAGCTGTCAGCATGGAGCCTGATGTGGGGCTCGAACCCATAACCATGAGATCATGACCTGAGCCGAAGTCAGTCGCTTAACCGACTGAGCCACCCAGTCAGTTATTACAAATTTTTGTGTTTATTTTTGAGAGAAAGAGAGGGAGAGAGGAAGGGGGAGGGGATGAGCAGAGAGAAAGGGAGACACAGAATCCAAAGCAGGCTCCAGGCTCTGAGCTGTCAGCACAGAGCCCGACACGGCTCAAACTCATGAACTGTGAGATCATGACCTGAGCCGAAGTCAGGCGCTCAACTGACTGAACCACCCAGATGCCCCCAAACCTTCCCATTTTAAACTTTGAGAAGTTTTCCTATAAAGCCTACATGCATTAGCATGCTGTGGGATCTTCTGTACTATTCCAGAATCATCACGATCCCTTATAAGTAACATTGTCAGAGTGCATTTGTCCTTGAAGTCCATTCTGGAAAGACCCAAGGCAAAAGCTCACCAAGTTTATGTTTCAAAGCTTCAACATTTATGCTTCTTGCAGTTAATGGGAATGATGTTTCAAAACCTGATTTCACCTTTTGCCTTGCATGTCTTGATCATTGGTAAATGTGCTTATTTCAGAATAGACTGGAACTTCTTGATGTATCAATGATGTTTTCCCTTAAATAGCGAAAGTATGTGAAGAGTTTGCTTGAAATTAGTGCATGAACATTTGTGGCACCTGCTAAAATCTTTATGTAGGTGCTGGCACAATGATGTATTTTTGAGTAAGCAAAAAATTTTATTAACAAAAGATTTCCAGCCGATGTGGGCATACTTGGGATGCAGGAAATAACTAAAAGGTGAAGGGATACCATGGACCTTTGTAGACAGGATCCTCATTCCCGGAGTGAATCAAATAGATGAGCAGGATTACTTACAGAATGGTTTCTTAATAGGATGTTCCCTTATTAAGGATACATATGAAGTATATATAATATCCCTGCACATCACCATCTGGCATTTTGAAAGGACTGTCACATATTTCTAGTAACTACTATTTCACCAGATCAGGTTGTCAATAAATTGACCCTGAGTTGTTCTTTGGTCCAACTCACTATTTGGCATTAGAAAGAGATCCCTAAAGAGGAAAGTCTGTGACACCTCCTCTGTGACACCTCCTCTGTGATGCCTGTGTTGTTGTCTGTCAACAGGAGCCCACAGGAAAACTTAGGTTCCCCAGAGGTTTACTAGATGGCTTTCTGGGCTGAAACCACAAAAACTTGTGAGATGGACTCCAGAAATCAGGTAACTAACAGCTTAACATCAAGAAACAGCTAAGCATTTTGGAAAGACAAACAGTGAGTGTGGCAGGGCTGATGGGAGGTGTGTTCCCACAGGCTGCTCAGAACTGAGATGAACACTAGTAGGGAGTACTGGTAGTTATTTCTCCTGCAAACCACAGAAATAAAAAGTTCACAAGAAAGATGCCACCTCGGTAGAACAGAGCGACCCACGTGAAACTTGCTAAGAACAGGGAAGTTATGCTCACAACCTATACTCCAGCCATAGATAATACTAGAGAATTCTTCCCCAGTAAAAAGTGGACACAAAAAAATTCCCAGATCAAGCCAGCCACTCACCCTATTTTTCAAAATAGAGCCAATCTCACTCTGACGAATGGTGAAGAGAAAGAACTTCATTACCGGGGCAATGGGGAAAAAAAGCAAGACCACCGGAGAGAGGGTGGCTAAGGATGGCTCAGAAACATTATCTCTGAAAAGTATTCATTGTAGGAAACTAATAATACTTGAGGGAAGTTAGCATTTTTTTTTTTTCGATTTGAAAGTAGTCGTTTATTAACTGACTAGATTTCAAAAGTAATCATGGTAGATACCCTAGTTCATCCTTCCAATAAGCCTATTGATCTGGTCGTCCCAGGGTGTATGGGAGCTCTGTCTAAAATTATTTCCAAATAATAGAAGAAGGAGAAGGTAAAGAAAGAAGAGGAGGAGAAGAAGAGCCAGGATAGGTGCCGATGTTGGAGACAGGCTGAGGCTGGGCTTCAGAGAGCCTTCCACTCCAACCTGAGGAGCACACATTTTATGCTATAAAGCAGGCCCCGCGGTGGAAGGCGTCGAGCCCAGGAGAGCTGCGATCAAACCTGCAAGTGGCAAACGCACCCGCAGCGGAGGGCGCTGCCCGGAGGCTGAGCGGGCAGGCGCAGCAGCACCGGGCAGGGGGGTCTCACCTCGGGAAGCGCAGGAAACCTGCGGTTCCAGGGCGGGCGTGCTTCGCCGCCCTGGGCCTGCGCGCAAAGTCCAGGGAGCCTCGAGGCACCGCCCCCGCGGGGGAGGGCCAGGCTCGCGGCCCTGGAGGGGCGGTGCAGACGTTGGCCACGCCTCCTGCGGGGCGGTCCCGGGGACCGTGTCCGGCCTCTTCCGCAGGACCTGCGCGGGCTGAAAGCTCTTCGGAGCGGGGCACCTGTTCCGCGCCCAGGTACTCGGACCTGTCGGAGCTGTGCTCACAAAGGTCACGGGCCTCGTCCAGACGGCTGGTTGGGATCCCCAGGGACTGTTCCTTCCCCTTCGTATAAACGCGCGGTGTCGCTGAGAGGAGGTTCTGTTCTGTGTAAGGCTTGTTGGAGAATCCGGCACCGTTCGCTGGGATGTAGTTTCCATGTCCTGGGCCACGCCTTTGTTTTGTGCTGGGGTCTGCTGTCACCCACTGCGCGCCCGTGACACTACGGAATGGGGAGGGGGGGTGGCGTTTGGGCCTCACTGGTTTCACGCTGCGGAAAGCTTATGTTGTGCTCAAGAACACTAGTAGTCTCGTCCTGAAAATCAAACCTCCCTGGAGTGGGATCCATGAGTCCGGTCAAAGGCAATTAACTCGTGTGCAAATGGAAACGGGGAGAGGACACTCCATAACACTATAGGGAAACAGAGCCCTTTTAAGAAACTGTACCTCCTCGCCTTGCCTCAGGGTTATTGGGAGAGTAAGACAGTATGGCTGATGCAGCCAGTTGGCGAGGAATCTTTCAGTGGCATTGGCTCCTCTCTCCCCAGAAAAGAGGAGTGGTATAATCCAGTACTGCCTACGGTCCATTAAGATGCCTCTTTGAATGCATAGAGAATAACTTCATATAAATTTCCTCTTAAACATTTTCTATTTTTCTTCCCTTTTTTCATGTGACAGTGGATAAATGGCAAGCAAAAAGCGAGAAATCCAGTTACAGGTGAGTATGACATTACCAACGGTCTTTACTTGGTGCGCTGGCACTTGGGGACCTCTTTACAGTGCCTTCCTTTTTGCAGACAGTCGTTAATAGTCAAAGCCTGTGGGATGAGATGTTGCAGAACAAAGGCCTAACAGGTACTGGGTCTCCCCTGTTGTCCAGCCATTTGGAGTTCTGCCCAGGGCACCTGTCACCACCCCCAACACAGAGTGTACCTCCCCACTAACAGTGTAAAAACCTGCTCATCTGTGCCCTTGCCCCTGCCCCAGCATTGGGATAAGCGGCTATTCTAGATTCTTCGACTCTGTTTTTTTCATAAATGTTCTCGTCTTCCAGTGATAGATGTTTACCAAGCCTGGTGTGGACCTTGCAAAGCAATGCAACCTTTATTCAGAAAACTGAAAAACGAACTGAACGAAGATGAACTTCTGCATTTCGTTGTCGTAAGGATGTCATTTCCATTAAACCGTTATTTTCTTGATACTTTTCAAATATTTCAGTATCGTCCTTAAGGACTGTCTTAATTTAAACAACCTGTCAACTTTTCAAAATGGACAATGTTTACTTGGCAGTTTTACTATATATTTAGTTCTACCGGATCTGAAATGATCTGAACAATCATGATTTTTATCCCATTCCTGTAGTATTGAAATTGTTCACCATGGGTGTGAACATTGGAAAAGTATAAAAACGTCTGTCTGTCTATTGACCTGTTTCTTTTCACCCAACTGTATGGTGAGTGTATGTCTTTTATAACAAAAGCGGCAAACGCTGTTTTTTTTTTTTATTATTATTTTTTTAACGTTTATTTATTTTTGAGACAGAGAGAGACAGAGCATGAACGGGGGAGGGCCAGAGAGAGAGGGAGACACAGAATCGGAAGCAGGCTCCAGGCTCTGAGCTGTCAGCACAGAGGCTGACGTGGGGCTCGAACTCACAAACCGTGAGATCATGACCTGAACTGAAGTCGGGTGCTTAATTTAC
This sequence comes from Panthera pardus, assembly GCF_024362965.1. NCBI lineage: Eukaryota > Metazoa > Chordata > Mammalia > Carnivora > Felidae > Panthera > Panthera pardus. The sequence continues at coordinate 76,097,651 of NW_026527013.1, read as the reverse complement.
TGAGCCACCCAGGCACCCCGAGGAACTGAGTTTTTAATTTTAATTAACGTAAATTAAAAAACTGATAATTCAGAAATTATCAAACTTTTTAAGTTGTTTGGAACAACTTGGGTATGTGAATCTACTTTTTTTACTATACTTTTTTTTTTGTTTTTTTTTTTTTTTTTTAGAGGGAGAGAATGCACATGTGTGCACATACTCAAGTGAGGGGAAGGGCAGAGAGAGAAGGAGAGGGAGAATCTCAAGCAGGCTCCATGTTCAGTGAAAAGCCCAGTGCAAGGATCTATCTCATGACTGTGAGATCATGACCTGAGCCAAAATCAAGAGTCTGATGCTTAACTGACTGAGCCACCCAGGCACCCCAGGATAATTGATTTTTTTAATGTTTATTTTTGAGAGAGACATAGTGAAAGTGGGGGGAGCAGCAGAGAGAGAAGGGGAGACACAGATTCTGAAGCAGGCTCCACGCTCTGAGCTGTCAGCAGAAGGGCTTGAACTTACAAACCAAGAGACTATGACCTGAGCCAAAGTTGGATGCTCAACCGACTGAACCACCCAGGCGCCCCAAGAAACATTGATTTTTAGTTTAATTTAATAAAATGTATAGTCAAGGGGTGCCACCTAGGTGCCCCAGTTGGTTAAGCATCTGACTCTTTTTTTTTTTTCTTAAAGTTTATTTATTATTGAGAGACAGAGAGACACAGAGCGTGAGCAGGGGAGGGGTAGAGAGAGGGGGAGACACAGAATCCGAAGTAGGCTCCAGGCTCTGAGCTGTCAGCACAGAGCCCGACGTGGGGCTTGGACTCACAAACTGTGAGATCATGACCTGAGCCGAAGTCAGTCACCCAACCAACTGAGCCACACAGGCACCCCTATATATAATTTTTAAATCTTTTTGTCCAAAGGTTGACTTTGTCTTCTGAAATAAGAGTGTTACAGTTTTTGAAAGGGTGGTGATTCATAATAGCCTGCTTCACTCTGAGCCCCCTGAGTGGATCTGGAATATGATTTGAGATTTGATCCTTGGCGGGGAGGAGAAATGGAGTTGACAGGACAGAGAATGGGGTTTAATGGGAATTGCCACATACAATAGACAAGGGGTTGGTATAAGAAGTTAAAGGACAATATCAGAAGGCTCTAACAGCTGGCAAATGGGTCATGGAGAATCAAGGGTTGGAAAATTCTTGAGTCATGGCAGTTGGCAGTAGAGAAGTTTGTCTGGAAGTGGTAGGAGTGCAAGTTCACTGGCTAGGAATCACGGGAAAATTTCAGTGTCTAAAAGGAAATTGGGGTCAGTGGGGAGACACCAACAACAAGGCAGGCCCCCTGCATACCTGTCAGGCTACCTGCAAGGGAACTTCGGCATAGGAAGGCAAGGCAAGAAGTCCTTAGACACGGAGAAGGTATAACTTGATGCTGTGTTCCCAGGTGGTTTAGAGGCGTTAAATTTCTCTTTGTTTGTAGAGTCTGTGTAGAAACCAACTTGGGCAATATGTGTGAACCCGGCATGGCTGTGGAGGCAGAGGGGTGGGGGTGGAAGGAGAATTAGATCACATAGTTTGTTGGGCTCCCATTTCAGCTCAGCTCAGAGCTGTGTGAGGATACAGGTCCTAACAGTGCTTCCTCCCAACCCCAGCGACTTTGACTGTGACCTCCCATTGTACCCCAGCCAGCCAGAATTCCTCAGCCTCCTCCACAAGGAATCTGTTCTATTACTGTAGCCATCCCACTGGGAAGGGCTAGTAAGTTCTTTCCAAAATATGTTCAGATTACCACTCATTACACTAGCATCTGTTGAATTTAACAACAAAAAATTTTGTGCGTCATCGCCGAATGGTTTTTCTTGTTATGTTTGAGTGCACTCAACAATAGGACATTCATATAAATTAATGTTGTTTTCTTGCTATGACCTCCCTGAAAGGATGACAAAAATTAATATGGTCTTGAAACCGCCATTGGGAGTGACCTATGAGGTTGATTACCTATTGAAGTCACCCTAAGCTAAATGGTCAGTACAGTTTTTTGTTTTTGTTGTTTTTTGTTTTTTTTGTTTTTTTTTGTTATGTGTCCTTTTAAAAGACTTGAAGACTTGTACTAACATTGTATCTATCTATCTATATAAAAATTCAGTAATACTCTTTATTTTAGTTTTTAATAATATTATTAAATCCTTTAATTGTTAATACTTTACTACAATATGAACATTGTAATAATGATACCTAGACTACATTTATTTATTTGTTTATTTATTGATTTAAGTAGGCTCTGTACCCAGGGTGGGGCTTGAACTCCCAACCCTGATATCAAGAGTCAGATGTTCTACCAAATAAGCCCCCCCAGGTGTCTTAGGCTACTTTTAAATATAATCTTTAACTTCTGTCCTTTAATATTATAGATTAGTACCGTTTACCTCCTTCCTTTTCTTTCTTCTAAACTGTGGAAGCTTTAAAAAAAGACAAAGAAACATAGACTCCAGCATGCTTTAAAAAAAAAAAAAATTACAACACAGTGCCTCTGGCTGACAGGGCTGAGACCCTCTCTTGGCTTCTTCCCAGTGGTTGAGGAACTTGCAGAAATCCCAGTTTGAAAACAATTGCCTTAGGTTGCAAAAACCATCTCTTAGAGAAGACCCTACCAAATGATCTGACAGCTGGCCAAGGGATGCTGTGTTAATATGGAGGAAAACAATAATATTTAATATACAGTTATTGATCACAACAGCTTGAAATTTGTTGTTTTCCCCCAAGTTTTTATTTAAATTCAAGTTAGCTAACATACAGTGTAATATCAGTTTCAGGTGGAGGGTTTAGTGATTCGTCACTTACATACAACACAACAAGTGCCCTCCTTCATGCCCATCACCCATTTAGCCCATTCCGCTCCTTCCAACAACCCTCTGTTTATTCTCTATAGTTAAGAGTCTGTTTTCTGGTTTGCCTCTCCCTGTCTCTTTTTCCCCCTATGTTCATCTGTTTTGTTTCTTAAATTCCACGTATGAGTGAAATCGTATGGTATTTGTCTTTCTCTGACTTATTTCGCTTAGCATAATATTCTCTGGCTCCACCCACATTGTTGCAAATGACGGGATTTCATTCTTTTTTATGGCTGAGAATATTCATCAGTCAATGGTTGATGGACACATTTGGGCTCTTTCCAGAATTTAGCTATTGTTGGTAATGCTGCTATAAACATCAGGGTGCACATATCCCTCTGGATCAGTATTTTTGTATCCTTTGGATAAAGACCTACTAGTGCAATTACTGCATCATAGGGTAGTTCTATTTTTAGCTTTTTGAGGAAATTCCATACTGTTTTCCATAGTGGCTGCACCAGTTCACATTCCTACCAACAGTGTTGAGAGGGTTCCCCTTTCTCCACATCCTGTGTTGTTAATTTTAGCCATTCTGACAGGTGTGAGGTGTATCTCATGGGTTTTGTTTTTTGTTTTTTGTTTTTGTATTTCCCTGATGCTGGGTGATGTTGAGCGTCTTTTCATTTGTGTTTTAGCCATCTGTATGTCTTCTTTGAAAAAATCTCTGTTCATGTCTTCTGCCAATTTCTTAGCTGGATTATTTGTCTTTTTGGGGGCTGAGTTTGATAAGTTCTTTATAGATTTTGGGTACTAACCCTTTATCAGGTATGTCATTTGCAAATATCTTCTCCCATTCCATGGGTTGCCTTTTAGTTTTGTTGATTGTTTCCTTCACTCTGCAGAAGTTTTTTGTTTTGTTTGTTTGGTTTGTTTTTAATCTCCATGAAGTCCCAATAGTTCATTTTTGGTTTTGTTTCCCTTGCTCCCAGAAACGTATCTAGTAAGAAGTTGCTATAGCTGATGTCAAAGAGGTTGCCTGTGTTCCTCTCTAGGATTTTGATGGTTTCCTGTCTCACATTTAGGTCTTTTATCCATTTTGAATTTGTTTTTGTGTATAGTATAAGAAAGTGATCCATTTTCATTCTTCTACATGTTGCTGTTTAGTTTTCCCAACATCATTTGTTGAAGAGACGTTTTTTCCCCCATTGGATATTTTTTCCTGCTTTGTCAAAGATGAATTGACCACATAGTTGTAGGTCCATTTCTGGGTTTTCTGTTCTGTTCCACTAATCTATGTGTCTGTTTTTGTGCCAGGACCATACCGTCTTGATGACTACAGCTTTGTAATATAGCTTGAAATCCAGAATTGTGATGTCTCCAGTTTCTTCTTTTTCAGGATTGCTTTGGCTATTTGGGGTCTTTTGTGGTTCCATACAAATTTTAGGATTATGTGTGCTAGCTCTGTGAAAAATGCTGTTGGTATTTTGATAGTGATTGCATTAAATGTGTCGATTGCTTTGGATAGTATATTTGTTCTTCCAGTGATGAGCATGGTATGTCTTTCCATTTCTTTGGAACCTCTTCAGTTTCTTTCATAAGTGTTCAATAGTTTTCACAGTATAGCTGTTTCACCTCTTTGGGTAAGTTTATTCCTAGATATCTTATGGTTTTTGGCACAATTGTAGATGGGATGGATTCCTTGATTTCTCTTTCTGCTCCTTCATTATTGGTGGATAGAAATGCAATTGATTTTGTTTCCTGCAACTTGACTGAATCTGTATATCAGTTCTAGCAGGCTTTGGTGGAGTCTTTCAGGTTTTCTACATAGAGTGTCATGTCATCTGTGAAGAGCGAAAGTTTGGCTCCTTCTTGCTGCTTTGGATGTCTTTTATATCTTTTTGTTGTCTGATTACTGAGGTTAGGACATCTAGTGTCATGTTAAATAACAGTGGTGAGAGTGGACATCCCCGTAAGCTCCGTGACCGATGCAGAAGGAGGGTGATGTGCAAAGAGGAAGATGAAACCTCGTAGATCTGATCGAAAGAAGTGAGACAGGCCCATATGGCGGCGGTGCATTGCTGAAAGGGACCTTGGAGCCCCCAAGGGAGGCAGGAAAGTTCCGGGTAGAGCAGGAGAGGATTTACAGCAGGAGGGAGCAAGACAGGATTCTTGGAGGAGGGACACTTGACCTGGGTTGGAAAAGGAAGGGCCAGAGCTGGTGAGGAGGGAGGAAGCGTGGGTGTGGTTTGACAAATGGAAGTAGGTGAGTTGAGCCACAGGCTGGGTACCACAGAGGTGAGCAGTGAGAAGTAAGGTCGAGGCTACCTGACCCACGGCCTGAGTCACCAGTGTGTACGGTTTGATCCTGAGAACACATGTGACATCCTCAGAAAATGCTGTAGGAAACATCACAATAAAAACTTTATGTGATCTGCATTGTTTTCAACCTTGTGTATCTCATGACCTGGATATAGCTTCTTTTATTATTATATAACATATATTTTTTTTCAGGCAGAAGCTGACAACATTGTAACCTTGCAGTCATTTAGAGATAAATGTGAACCTGTTTTTCTCTTTAGTGTCGTAAGTATCTTCATCATCTAAAATATATCATCAGATTCCAATTTACAGTTAAATATTGTAAAATTACCGTGGTACTATTATTTTCTGATTATAATAATTGCCGATTTTTTTTTTTTTGCCTTGTCTTTCCTTGTCTATTAATATATTTGGTAACGTGACCTCTAGAAGCCTGTAATGGGTTGAGGAGGTTAGACTACCACACACTGAGTTTATCAGGAAAGAGAAAAATAAGTATTTACCTTTCCTGAGGAAATAATCAGAAATTGGTATGCTGAATGATTATTTACAGGAGTGAAAAATGAGAAATTTCCTAGATATGTAGTAGGAGAGAATTGGTTGTAAGTATTCGTGTATAGAAATACAAGGAAATACCTATATGATCACTATTTTATAATATATGTTGCTTTGATCTCTGTATGTAGAAATGTGTAGAAGGAAGAAGACAGGAAGAGTATTCACCAAATTGTTAATAGCGGTTTTCTATGTATGGGGGAAGGATGCAATATTTGAGTTTTCTTCTTTATACTTTTTAATATTTTCCAAATATTCTGTGATGAAATACAACTTTGATAATCAGGAAGACATGGTAAGGGCTGTTTTCTAGAAGGAGAGTATATACAGTTAAAAGCCAAGTTATGTGGCCTGGAGTGTAGCTACTACAGAACCCGAGAAGTGGGGATAGTAAGGAAAGGCTTCCCAGGGAGGGCTTGGACTGTTCCTCTGCTATTGGATACTTCGATTATTATTATTTTTTTGTATTAGAAATAGCTATTTAAAGACATTTCTTGGGTACGGGTGCCTGGGTGGCTCAGTTGGTTAAGGGCCCAACTCTTGATTTTGGCTCAGGCCATGATCTCATGGTTCATGAGATGGAGCCCCCTGTTAAGCTCTTCACTGACAGCGTGGAGCCTGCTTGCGATTCTCTCTCTTCCTCTCTCTCTGCTTCTCCCCTGCTCACTCTCTCAAAAGAAATAAACATAAAAAAAATCATTTCTTGGATATAACTTTTTGCTTCTGTTAAATAAGTCCCTTGCAAGTTCCTATTACAAGGAATTGAATTCCTAGGTTCATTGAATATTAGACGTTGCCTTCAGATCTTGCTCTCAGTTGGACATGTAGGATTTGATGATTTAGATGAGGCGTCAGCTGGCTTTTTCTGTAAAGGGTCAGGTAGTAAGTCTTTTTAGCTTTGTCAAAATGCAGTCTCTGTGCTGGGTCACTGTTCGTTGACCCTGGGCCTAGATAAAGTTTCGGAAGCAGAGTGGGTAACACCCAGAGATGGGATTGGTGGGCTAGTATTAGGAACAGTGAGGAGACTCGTGGCAGTAGCAGTTAGGAACATGGAACCGAGGAAGACTGGCCAGGGGTACGGCCACATAGAGGCTGGAGCTCTGGGACCGCCATCATCACCCTGCAGGGTTAGTCAGGCCTGTTCAGTAGACCCACCCTCCTTGACTGGACCATCCAGCCCAGTTATCTGGGCTATCTTATCTGCAATCAGTGCCAGGAGTAGGAGTCCTCCCTTCTTCCCAATGTGCAGTGTTCATCCTTCTAATGCTCAGAATTTTCTTTTCCTGACTCAGTTCTCCCGTTCTCCCCCCACGCTCACAAAAACCCTTTCATTGTGTGATGTCTGGAATTGAGAGAAGCAATTAGCACACTTCCTAAGCTCTTTAGTCGCGGCTCTGGGCCTCAAGACATTTCCTTGACTTACCTTAAATCTGGCTCGTAACTTAGGACACGTTTCTCTGCAGCCCAGAGTGGTGACTGGTGTCTCAGATTATGTGTCTTGAGGCCAGAAGTAGAATTGGTATTCCCTTTACTTCTTCTTACTTTGATAACTTGCTTTTCCTTGCCAGTTAGAGGTCTTTTCCTTGCTAATTTAGCTATTTGGCTAAACCTCCTCTCCCCCCACCCGCACTCCTGTCATTTACTGGACTTCAAATCAGTTCTGTCGATGACTGAGGACTTTGGCGTGTGCCTCAAAGGCTTCCTTTCAAACCCGTGTCCTGCCGTCACCCCAGGGACTTCAGCAGCCACATTGGCAACCTGCCCAATATCCTGGCCTCTCAATTCCTGACGCCCTAACTGCCTGTAAACTTTTCTCCAGTGGACCTCAAGCAGTTGCTCATGTAGTTATGCCTCAGATTTTGTTATCGCTCCTTGCAATAACCACACCTATAATCCTTTATCTAAGAATCTAGTCTGTGAGCACACAATCCCCATCACATCATCCCTTCTTTAAAAAAAAAAAAAATGTCCCCACGGGGGCTCTTTGTATTGCTCCCCACCCTTAGCTGACAAGAAATTCATTTCAGCAACTTTCCGCAGGAAAGGCTTTTGCAAGGCGCCTTAGAAGGCCCCCAGAATTGTTGGAAAGTTCCTTTTAGTGGGGAATGGTAACTAGAATGCCAGTATTTATTTAAGCCTTTCTCACCTGGATCCTTTCAATGTCCTTTGAAGATGGTTAAATATTTCCAATTAAAAAGTAATACTTTCTTTGGTGCCACACCCCTCTCCAGCTATCACCCACCTTTTTTACCTCATAGCTAAATTTCTCAGAAGAGTTTGTATATTTAGTTTTACTCCACTTTTTTTTTTCACATCCCATGAATTCCTCAACCCATCAATCTGCCTTCTGTCTGATTATTCAAGCAAATTTGCTGTTGCCAATGTACCCACTTACCAGCCTATTGTTAAATACGCGGACACTTTGAGATTCATCATGCTATACCTCTCACATGTATTGAATGTGGTGGCCATGCCCTCCTTTTTGAAACATTGGCTTCTTTTGGCTTTGTTACTTGGTTTCCCTTTTGCCTACCTAGATGCTATTCCCCTCCATCACCTTTCCAGGTTTACCTTTCTTTAAAAATTTTTTTTAACGTCTATTTATTTTTGAGAGAGAGAGAGAGAGCATGAGCAGGGGTGGGGGCAGAGAGAGAGGGAGACAGAGAAGCTGAAGCAGGCTCTGTGCTGTCAGTGCAAAGACCGACATGGGGCTTGAACTCATGAACCAGGAGATCATGGCCTGAGCCAAAGTTGGACACTCAACTGACTGAGCCTCCCAAGTGCCCCGCAGGTTTACGTTTCTTAATTCAGCCAGTAAATTTTGATCTTATCATGCTAATACCTTCCTTAGAAAATTGTCTCCACACAGTTTCCATTGTCTCCACCTGTATATAAAGAACTCAAGTTTACATCTTCAGCCGATTCCTATACTTTGAGCTCCAGAGGTGTGTATGCAACTGGTGTTCTGACATCCTTCTTGGGTGTCTCAAGGGCGTCTCACAAGGGACTGGTCCAACACCAGACCCTCCCCCCACCCCACCATCCCCAGGAAATGTGGTTTTCTAAGTGTCACCTCATTTGGTGCTTAACATCTTAATTTATCTACTTTCTTGACAAAAACATCACACCCAAAACACTCCAGACCTTGGACCTGTCAGTTTCATTACCCAAGTCTTTCTCACACTCATCTGCATCTTTCTGTTCTTTCCATCTCCATCACCACAGCCATAGACTGAGCAATCATCTCTCTCATCATCACCTCTAGGATAGCCCTACTTTGTATACAAACATCTTCTCCTGCTCCCTTCTGACTCTAAACATGGTAGGTGAAAGGATCTTTACAAATAACAGTTCTAATTGTGGTCACTGCCTCTGTTTAAACGATGCCTAAGGCTTCCCACTGCATTTAGGTTAAAGGCTATGCTGTTCCATGACCCACAAGGCTCTGCATGGTCTGGTTCCCCTTCACTGTTGGGCCTTTTCTCATTCCAGGCATCCCCTCACTTTCTCAGCTGGCCTTCACATTTGCCATATTCCCTTCTGGCCTCAGGACCTTTGCATCTCTATCCCTTTTGTTTAGAATACTCTTTCTTCTCCACTTTGCCTACTTATCTCTTACCCATCTTACACATTTTAACCCTGATATCAGTAAGCACCTTTGCTGATCTCTTTGACCATGACAAATTCTTGTAGATACTCCCAGTGCTTTGTACCTCTCTTGGTGGTACTTGTCATGATTGTTATTTTACATATTTTGTCTGTGTTGGTTTTTCTTTCCTCCTTTTTTGTGATGTAATTAGGCCATGTACCAGGACTGCCATTCGATGCCATCATACCTGGTATTGTGCCAGTAGACAGATTTTAGTAAATATACGTTGAAAGATGGATGAAAGGGGCCATAGTGTCAATAATAATTAGAGAAGGCAAGGTTGGGAGGCCTGTACAGAACTGTTGAATGTAATTCAGGGCTGCCTTGCCTTTGGTTGAAGGAGGACAGGCAACGTGGAAGTAGAACTCAAAGAGCTGGGATTTAAAAAAAATTTTTTTTTAACGTTTTTATTTATTTTTGAGACAGAGAGAGACAGAGCATGAACAGGGGAGGGTCAGAGAGAGGGAGACACAGAATCTGAAACAGGCTCCAGGCTCTGAGCTGTCAGCACAGAGCCTGACGTGGGGCTCGAACTCACGGACCGCGAGATCGTGACCTGAGCCGAAGTTGGCCGCTTAACCGACTGAGCCACCCAGGCGCCCCAAAGAGCTGGGATTTTTAAATCAAGACGTACTTTTACATCACTAATACTTTATTTTAAAATGGCTAATTGCAGGGGTGCGTGGGTGCCTCAGTCGGTTAAGTGTCCAACTCTTGATTTCAGCTCAGGTCATGATCTCGTGGTTCATGAGATTGAACCCCACGTCGGGCTCTGCACTGACAGTATGTATTCAGAGCATGCAGTCTCCCTCTCCCTCTCTTTTTCCCCTTCCCCTTCCCCGCTTGCTCTCTCTCTCTCACTCTCTCTCTCTTTCAAAATGAATAATGAATAAATAAATATGAAGAAAAAACATTAAAATGGCTAATTGTAATAGCTAAAAAGAATTGATGGGGGTGTGAGGCCACATGGGGTGACTTAGTCAAGTTGAATTCCAGATTTATCCTGAAAATGAGTTTCCTTTATGCTTTCTTTTCCCTTATAGAATGGCAAAATTATTGCAAAGATCATTGGTGCAAATGCCCCACTTGTTAATCAAAAAATTATTAATTTGATTGATGAGGAGAGGAAAATTGAAGCAGGTGAAATGGTTCGCCCTCAGGTAATACTTTAGATTACTATTTTATTTAAAAAAAAAAATTTTTTTTAATGTTTATTTTTGACAGAGAGACAGGGCATGAGTGGGGTAGGGGCAGAGAGCGAGGGAGACACAGAATCTGAAGCAGGCTCCAGGCTCTGAGCTGTCAGCACAGAGCCCGACGTGGGGCTCCAACTCACGGACTGAGATCGTGACCTGAGCCGAAGTTGGTGCTTAACTGACTGAGCCACCCAGGCACCTGCGCCCTTTGTTTTTTTTTTTTTTTAAATATTTGTCTCAGGTATTTTTTAGTTTCTCTTTTGATTTCTTCTTTGACCCATTGGTTGTTCAGTAACATGTTTAATCTCCACAGATATGTGAATTTTCCAGTTTTCTTTTTATAGTTGGTTTCTAGTTTCCTATTATTGTGGTGAGAAAAGACGCTTGATACGGCTTAGCATATGATCTATCCTGGGGAATGTTCCATGTACACTTGAGAAGAATGTATATTCTGCTGCTTTTGAATGGAATGTGTTGAGAATGTTAAGTCCATCTGGTTTAACATATAGTTTAAGTCCAGTGTCTTCTCACTGATTTTCTGTACGGATGGTTTATCCATTGCCGGGTGTGCTGAACCCACGAACGCTAGCTCTGCTGGCTGCCAGAACCAGGCTATAAAAGGATGTGTTCTTTTGGAGGGGGGTGCCAGGTGTGTGCTCAAGCCATGTTCATGTGGATATCAGCCACTTGGATCCAGGCAGAGAGAAAGTACAAAGATGGCGCCTGCTTGCCTCCCTGGTCTCCAGAAAGGATTGCAGTCAGCTGCTAGTTTTGTGTTAGTTTAGGAGCTTGACTCCCAGGCTACAGCTTTCAAGAGTGTCAAATAGGCTTCTTTCAGAGAAAAATTAGGCAGGTCATTGAGCTGCTGGTACCCTGAGCCTTGATAGGATGGCCACACCCCGTTCTTACTGGCCTGTTAAGAACTGTTTGTTTACCGTGACCCCCTGGGACTCATGGACACAAGCCCCAGTTGGCTTTCAGAGCCAGGCATTTTGGGGACCCGTCTCTCAGTTGGAAGTCTTAAAATCTGGGGCATTATATGTGGAGTCCAAACCCTTCACTCTTCAGGGAGATGCTGGTTGTTCCCTCCCAATGGTGTGTCCCTGTGGTGGGGGTGAAGTTTATGGTCGAGTTGTATATCAACCTCTCCTACCCATTTCAATATGGTTTTTTCCCCCCTCATTTACCAGATGGGTAGGAGTTGCTCAGGCTTTCTCTGGGTTTCTTTCAGAGGAAATTTGTTTGTATATAGCTGTAGATTTGGCGTGTTTATGGGAGGAGGTAAGTTCAGGAGCCTTCTATGTTGGCATCTTGAATGGGAATCTCAAGAAATATTGTGAGAGAGTTACAAACAATAAGACAAGGCTTAAAAACATTGAGTCATTTCCCCAGAAACAGGCAGCCAGTAGATGGTGAAACCAGAATTTCATGTCAGGCAGAGTGACTCCTGAATATAAACTCCTAATGGCTTAATTCTATCCAGTTTTCTCTATGTGTGTTCTGTTTTGCGTTTGTATTGTTGTTGGTCTGATTGTTGTCACAGGATGATATCCTGTTTTAACTAACAGCAGTGTGAATGTAAGAAGCGTATTAATATATTTATTTTTATTATTCCATTTTGTTGACTGCTTTTGCTATTTAGCTTTCTTATCTAATTGTCTGGTCTAGCACAACCCTGTCTGATAGTAATAAAGTGCAAGTCATGTTGTGAGCCACATCCATGATTGAAAATATGCTACTAGTCACACTGAAAACAACAGAAAAGAAAGAAGTGAAATTACAAATTTTAAATCCTGTGTATTAAAAAGATTTCCACTTAAGGATGTACTCAATATAAAAATAAGGTATTCTACAATCATTTTTTTTCATATTAAATCTTTGGAATGTGCTGTGTAGTTTTCACTTATGGCACATCTTAATTTGGACTAATTTCATTTCAAGGCTGAAATAATCTTATGTGGTTAGTGGCTGCCCTACTGGCCAGCATACGTTCAGCAACTATAAAGTCAGATCAATCTGAAGTTATAGCTGGCATGATTATCTGATTCCTGATTATAGTAAGAACAAATGCTTCCAGTATAGTCATTTCCATACATTTGGGGGTCTTTATTTCATTGAGACTCTGACATTATGCATTCTCTTGCCAAAAAATGTATATATGTAAATGTCTATACCCTTCCAGTAGTTAAAACAGAATCACAGAAGCACTTTAAGGGATTCTCAAAAAATTAAGGCACCCCATCCCCATCCTTCCTAGTTTTTTACCCTATGGTAGAAAATTGGCTGTTGTTTTGAGCAGTAAATTTTTTTTTTTTATAAGTTAAGGAGGTATTTTTGCTGTTGCTAGTTTACCAAGAGTAATGGTCAGGATTAGATCTAGAAACTCATCAAATGCCCTTCTGATCTATAACATGATAATTGTGTATTAATCGCTTTCTTACTTATTAATCTCTGCTTCTTTCTTATTTTATTCCTTGTGCTCTTCTTAAATTTTAAGGTTTTTTGGTTGTTGATCATTTTCCAAACAGCATATATGCATGATTTCTGATAGCCTTCCCACCCCAATCATTTTCAACATTCCTTATTTTATTTTAGTGGGAAGATCAGGAAAAGTAGTGTTAGATAAATGCAGGCACATTCCCACTTTACCTTCTATCCCTTGGATTATAGATATTTATTAGAAACAAAATTTCTAAAAATTCTTTTCCTATCATATTAAAATATAACTTCGACTTGCATTTCTCTTCCACAGTATCATGAAATTGTGTTTGTGGACTCAGATGCGGAAGATGGTGAGGAATCACCCTATGAAAGTGCTGGTGAGTAAATTTCCTTCAAAGTAATGGCAAGGGATTCATGTACATGGATGCTCATTAAGGCACTACTTGCAAGAACAAAAAGCTGGTGGTAACATCAATGTCATTGGTAAGGGACTGGTAGGCTAATATGAGACTCCGCTATTAAAAAGCAAACTTTTTTGTTCCTCTTGCCTTTCCTTTGGTCTCTGTTTCTGAAGCCTTTCTGAGGTTACCCGGGACCCGGCATTCCTGTCCCCTGTGACTAACTAGACAGCAGCTTCCTCTTATTTAATCCTTCATCATCTTCCAGAACCTCATGAAAACAATTTCTTCCTCAATGACCCACACACCGGTTTACTTTCCAGTTAACGATCTCGTGTGTGGATTGTCTGTGTAGGTGTGTGAGTGTGTGTTCATACCTTGGAGCAGAGACAAACAGCATGCTCAGCGAGCTATTATGCACTAAAAACTCATCAGAAGAGTGTGTAGAGGGGCGCCTGGGTGGCTCAGTCGGTTAAGCGTCCGACTTCAGCTCAGGTCACGATCTCATGGTCCGTGAGTTCGAGCCCCACATCAGGCTCTGGGCTGATGGCTCAGAGCCTGGAGCCTGCTTCTGATTCTGTGTCTCCCTCTCTCCCTGCCCCTCCCCATTCATGCTCTGTCTCTCTCTGTCTCAAAAATAAATAAAAACATTAAAAAAAAAATTTAAAAAAAAATTAAAAGAAAAAAAGAAGAGTGTGTAGATAAATGTGGATAAATCTGTAGATGGTCAAATCCATCAGTGTGTAATTTTGCTTGCATTGTAGCTCTACTCATCAGTGATACTGAGCTGGATGGATCATGGGTGTGATTTTAACCCATTGTATTAAAATAACTAGTGCCCACCTAACTTTTTTTTTTTCTCTTTTTGCCTATGGACCACCAATTGTTGTGAATGTTTGTCCTGCATGCAAAGATAGGAGCTGCACTTTGGTTCTAAGCAGAAACTCTTTGGTAGTTGGAATGCTGTAATAAGAGCAAAGCTGTCAATGGACACACATGCACTGGACATTAACAGTTCACATTTCATTTATTTTTTTTTTTTAATGTTTATTTATTTTTGAGAGAGGGGGAGAGAGAGCATAAGTGGAGGAGGGGCAGAGAGAGAGAGGGAGACACAGAATCCGAAGCAGGCTCCAGGCTCTGAGCTGTCAACGCAGAGCCCGATGTGGGGCTCGAACTCATGAACTGTGAGATCATGACCCGAGCTGAGGTTGGATGCTTAACAGACTGAGCCACTCAGGCACTCCATATTTTACATTTCTAATTGTCAAATCCTTCATTATCTAGACTTTGTGTCAAGAAAATGAAATTCTTCTATTTTTTTTCTCTAGAGCAACTATACAGTATTGCCATTATCAAGCCCGATGCTGTGATTGCTAGAAAATCTTTAGAAATTAAAAAAAAAGTAAGTGATATTTTCCAACCTTACTTTAAATTAATTGCAGCATAACAACCTCTTAATTGTCAATTTAGAGACAAGCTTACTGTTTAGAGTAAAATAGAACATAACAAATTTCTGGTGCTAGTTATCTTTAAAGGCTCTGAATGTATTGTCTTTACCAAGGCTGGGCCTATTCAAGCATCTTTATTTAAATAACTCTGCTCTACCAGTGCCCAATATTAATGATAAAAATTATAGCCCTCATATTGGATGATAACACATGTTCTTCCCGTTTAGTTATTAGCAACACAAACTTGTTATAAGCTCACATTGGTTTGTTTTGTTTCCTGTATTTTGTGACAAATGCAGGGTCCTTTTTAGATACATGGGAGTGTAAGGAAGCATTTATTGTTTTGCTTTAGAGCCAAAATAAATTTTTTTAAGAGGAAAATCGCATTCTTTTTTTTATTAAAAAAAAATTTTTTTTTTAATGTTTATTTATTTTTGAGACAGAGAGAGACAGAGCACGAACAGGGGAGGGTCAGAGAGAGAGGGAGACACAGAATCTGAAACAGGCCCCGGGCTCCGAGCTGTCAGCACAGAGCCCGACGCGGGGCTTGAACTCACAGACTGTGAGATCATGACCCGAGCTGAAGTCGGATGTTCAACCGGCTGAGCCACCCATGCGCCCCGAAAATTGCATTCTAATCCAAAGGTCAGCAGATGTATAGGGCCAGAGAGTAACCGTTTCAGGTTTGTGGGGCATATGATCTCTGTCACCACTGCTTAACTGCCATCGCATTGAGAAAGCAGCAATAAGCAGGATGTATACAAATGGGAGTGGCTGCACTCCAACAGGCTTTATTTCCAAAACGAGGCAGTACTTTGCTGACTCCTTAACAATGACTTGGCGTTGAAACAGCGTCAGTAAATTGAAATTTGAAAGAATGTTGTCTGTGAAATAGAGGGTGTCACCTAGGGAGCTATCAGGAGGGATTGGAGGTCTCCTGATGAACTTCCCATCATGCATTCTTTCTTTAGCTACAGCAGTGTTCTCGTTGACTGAACTACACTAAAGTAGATGGTCCATGATCATAGTATTTATGGTCTCTTCCATTTGTGAGTTGATTTAAGTCATATCACTCTCTAAGGGTAGCCCTTTCCTTCCAGATTTTGGTGTGTATGTTGGGGGGGCACAAAACTGTACCCCAATCCCCCATATGTTTCTTACACTTGATAAAGTTTTAAGAAATAATATCACAATGCAATGATTTACTCTTCCTTATTCGAATGTGTTTGAATAGCTAGGACACAGTAACGATTTTTCAAGATTCTATAATTCTTTTTAAGTTGGGGCAGTACAATTAATCATAAGTTCATCTTGATCTTTTTGTTGTTTTGACATAGTAAATAACATTTCAGATATGTAAATTACAAGTATCTCCTAAATACCTCACCTCTGTGGAATACAGTAAAGGGCTAATAACAAACAGGACAAAAAAATCTAAAGAGTGCTTTGACAGGGAGAGAGCCAAACCATAAGAGACTCTTAAAAACTGAGAATAAACTGAGGGTTGATGGGGAGTGGGAGGGGGGTGTGGGTGATGGGCACTGAGGAGGGCACCTATTGGGAGGAGCACTGCGTGTTGTATGGAAACCAATTTGACCACAAATTTCATGTTAAAAAAAAAAGAATGTTTTGAATAGAAAGAAAATGAGCACACTCTATTTTTCAATTAGGGTAAAGGAGAAGTTATCGAGTTTAAATATTTCTTGGATTTTATTTTCTGTTGTCAGACTCTAAGTAATGTAACAAAGACATGATTTGAATATTTAGAAGTTACTCAAATGAGACAGTCAGAAGAGGGTTCAGAAAGATGTAAGTAATGCTCTGCCATATCAACGAGACAAATGAAAGCAGAACCAGTACCGTGTTGACTTTTATTTTATTTTATTTTATTTTATTTTACTTATTTTATTTATTTATTTTAAAACACTTTTAAAAACATTTGTTTTTTAACATGTATTTATTTTTGAGAGAGCATGAACTGGGGAGGGGCAGAGAGAAACACAGAATCTGAAGCAGGCTGGCTCCAGGCTCTGAGCTGTCAACGCAAAGTCCAACGTGGGGCTTGAACACACAAATCACGAGATCATGACCTGAGCCAAAGTTGAACCCTTAACCCACTGAGCCACCCAGGTGCCCCCGGTGTTGACTTTTATAATAGAAGCAAAAGGTACCTGGTGCTGGATACTCCCAGGTCAAAAAGAGCTGAAATTATTGGTGTTGTTTGATGTCATTCCTGAGTTGCTTTGAACCCGGATTATACTTATATTTCATCGTTTAGTACCTCATTAGATTTGTCTTATTTGTCTCAAAACTTCTCTTTGTTTCATTTTACCATACTTGAGTGGCACACAAACTGGATTTATCATTAATTTAAGGGTTTTTTTAATGATAAATCACGACTAAATGTTAAATTCTATCCTTCCCCATTATTTGGATAGTTCTTTTTTTTGCTATAAACTAGACTAGATTATGAGTTAAAGCCTCAACAAAGGAAGGCCTTTTAAAAAATGTTAAAACGATTTTGAAGATAGATGGTTAAAAAAATGCTTATTAATTTGTGTTTTTATGAATGATTCAGAACACGGTATTTTCCCTTGAAATTTAGTTAGTTCTTTCACATTTTGGGGAAAGTCACTTAAATAATAGAAATACTGTGGAGTCTCTGGTTCAAGCCTTAAAAACTGAAATATAGGAGGCCTGAAAAGGGCCTTCTTTGTTCATGTATTTTTAAGCCTCTTCAAACCTAGTGCCTTATGGATCGTATTGAAGTATTTTACCTGAAAACTCATTCAAATCTGTTAAACACAGGAAACAAATGTCCTTGACTTGTTTTACATGTGGTCCCATAACACGTCTGATCTGACCTTCCTCTCTACTGGAAGATTCTCGAGGCAGGATTTGTCATAGAAATAGAGGATAAGAGAGTGCTCACTGAACAGCAAGTAAGGGACTTCTACAGTCGAATAGCAGACCAGGTAAGAAAATTAGAAAAAAAAAAAAAAGCCACTGTGTTTTCAAATACAGTGTATATTTTGAATCCATATTTTATTTTTATTTTTATTAAAAAATTTTTTTTTATTGTTTATTTATTTTTGACAGAGAGAGAGAGACAGAGCATGAGTGGGAGGTGGGGAGGTGGGGTGGGCAGAGAGAGAGAGAGAGAGACAAGAATCCGAAGCAGGCTCCAGGCTCCGAGCTGTCAGCACAGAGGCCGACACGGGGCTCGAACTCACAGGCTGCGAGATCATGACCTGAGCCGAAGTAGGACGCTCAACCGATTGAGCCACTCAGGCGCCCCTGAGTCCTTATTTTAGAAAAACAAACGGATAAGTCTAACTAGCCAAATAAGCTTCTGTTGTCCTGTTGGTGTCCATATCGTGGTAATGCCAAAGAAGGCAGTGATGCAGTCTCCAGTAGAAAACAGTGGCAGCTGAGCGAAAGCAGATGGTCCAATTGTATTTTGTTGGAGTGAAGACCTATTTAACTTATGTCCTCTCAGACTTTCTGCATTGGCCTCTGGAAGTGAATAGCCAGGGCTTTCCGATAGATTTTTATCCCAGGTTGAAGGCTCCTTGTCATAAAGGCTCACAGGGAAGCTTTAATCCTTTCATTATCTGAAAGCCTGTGTCTGGAGCTATTTTCTCTTTTGCCTGGGGGAGTATTAAGAAAGACAGTGCTGTGTTCGAGAAAGTTCAGTGATTTAGGGGTCAGAAGACATAGCTTCCAGAAATGTACTGTCCAATATGGTAGCCATTAGCTACTTGTGGCCGTTTGAATTTAAATTCATTAAAACCAAATCAAATAAAAAATTCAGAGTCTCAGTTGCAAGTGCTCAGTAGCTGCATGTGGCTACCTATGTTGGAGAGCACAGAATGTGTTTTGTCATCAGAGAAAGCTCTAGTGAACAGCACTTTGTCAGCTGGCTGTGACACTCCAACCATCTCTCTTGGCCCCAGGAAAAGGTTGGACCGGGTGCCTCAGTATCACCTGGGAGCTTTTGAGAAAATCTAATTCTAAAGCCCCATCCTAAACCTACTGAATCATGAACTCTGGGATTGGACTTTCCAAATCTGTGTTTCAGCAAGCCCCGTCAGATGATCTGGAAGCATCCTGAAGTTCGAGAATGGTTATTAGATCATCTTTAAGATCAATCCCTGTTAGCTGTGAACCTCTATCCTTCAAAGATGTGTTTGTTAGCAGTGGGCTTATAAAGAGAACACTCCCTTGCCCTGTGATCATGAAGGGGAGGATGTTGCTTGAGTTGGGTGGTGGCTGCCATTTTTGTCGATCCATATCAGAAGCCTGAAGTAGGTAGTTTATCCTCTTATTTTGTAGCCTGACTTTGAAGATTTTGTCCTTTTTATGACAAATGGCCTGAGCCATATTCTAGTGATATCTCAAGGAAATGAAGAACAGCCTGCCTGGGAAGAAACTGAACCCAATCCCGAGACTGAAACTAAAGTGTATGAGGATAATCACCATGAGGTGGCCCCACCTACGCTGAGGAAGGAGAAGCGGTACAGGTAACTCGAGACCATTTACATCGTATGAGGACGTAGTGAAGCGTAGTGTCCAAATACCTCAAACACATTTTGAGGTACACATTTAGAACACACATTTTTACGTTGGAACCACAAGTATTTCTTCCAGTCAGTCTAAAAAAGTGTATATTCGGCAAAGCTGGGATTTCCCTGAAAGTGTATGTCAAGAGGATTACAGTCTACGTTTGTCTTTCTAAAGCTGGGCACACCAGTGTGGCCTCCCAGCCTGGGGCCCCACGGATAGATTGGGACCATGTGTAATCCCTGCCAGGTCTATCTTTTCTGCTGTCTCCCCACATTCACTCCCACTTGCTCCGGGTCCTAAAGACATCAGATGTACTCTCCCCTCTTACTTTCAGCAGTTGGTTATGAATTGCTAAGAACTGAATGGTTGTATGTTTTCACTGATGGGTTTTTAAATAGTTGAAAATGAATGTAATATATACAGTCCCGGTTTCATGCACTGGCGTTTGTGCCTTTTATTCCCCCGAAGACTCAGAAAGTCCACCCAAGAGTCATTGGAACTATGTCTGAAAGAAAGGTGGGTGAGAATCTCTGAGTCTTGAGATTTCATCATGTGGCTGGACAGAGCATCTTCACTGCATTTTCTGGCCAGGAATCTCCAGAACTTTCCTTGTTGTCCTATTAATGTGTGCAGTAGCTTTTCTTGACTAGCTACATCTGCTGGTTCCTACCGATGCTTTTTAGGTAGCAGGAACTAATGTCATTCGTTGCAAGTTTTGAGTGGGATAGAGGGACTTATAGGTAAGTTGGCTGCTGACAAAGAGCTTTGTAAACAGTAGTACTTACTTTCACAGTTTTAACAGGGAATGATGGTCAGTGGTCAGAGGGAAGGTTTGGTGGGGAGAGTTGTGCTCAAAAAGATACCAGGCTTCATACCAGGACTTCTGAGCCATTAAAAAATGTCCTGTGAAACCCTCATTGTTAGCAGCTGGCATAAAAGAAGTCAGTATTCCACTGGTGCCATTGTTCTGGGGCAAGTCTGTGTCACATCTGACTTTGGAAAGCAGTTGTCTCCAAACGTTCGATACCGGCATAATCAGATGAACAATTTAGGCAATTGGCAGGGTGGGCATGGAGTGAGACGTGTTAATCTTGCTTTGGCAAAGTCTGCGGTATTTCCTTTCTGAACTTAGAGACTCCGTTTGCGTTTGGCCCGTCGTTACTCTGAGCAGTGGCCACCAGTAGGCAGCATGGAGTGGTGGGGTTCAAGTTCGTTTGTCTGGGAATCTGTTTTCACAGCTTTTGTTCTGGAGGCAGAGCATAACAGGGGCTGTGTACAGCTGCTGTCATCTTTTTTTTTTTTTTTTAATGTTTATTTATTTTTGAGAGAGAGAGAGAGAGGGAGAGAGCACAAACAAGGGAGGGGCAGAGAGAGAGGGAGGCACAGAATCTGAAGCAGGATCCAGGCTCTAAGCTGTTAGCATAGAGCCCAATGAGGGGCTCAAACTCATGAACCACGATATCATGACCTGAGCTGAAGCTGGATGCTTAACTAACTGAGCCACCCAGGTGCCCTGCTACTTTCATCTTTTAACTAAATCTAAAACCTAAAGGATAAAGAACTAAAACTCTCATGAATGATGTACCCATTTGTTCACTGTTTTTCTTTATGGCCGCCCTTCCCCCACCTCAAAGCCTCCTCACCTTCCTCTATGGGTATTGGGAGGAGGGAGTACTGGTGGGTGAGGAAGAAGGGAAATTAAAAGCAGGACAATTAGACTGGGAGTGGTAGGTGCCTCCTTCTGTGAACGTGAACAGAGCTCCCCGTCTTTGTTGGAGTGTTTGCCCTATGGAGAAAAACTCACATGTGGACCCACATGATTTGGGAGAACTTTCTTCGTGTTGTCACTTGCCCACTGGATCCCATGGCTGGCCCGGAGGAGGGAGTAGGAATCAGGAAGATGGTTCAGGCATCCATGGTTTTCATCCGCATTCCAAATTTGTTCATGATGACTTCTGATTATGGCACGTATATTATCTGTTTACATGTCTGTCTCCTTAATCAGTATATTAAGAACGCAAAGGTCAGAGTCCTTTATCTCTGCTTTCTGGTCATTCTACAGAAGAGGAAGGGCATGGTTCTATTAGCTACATTGTCCAGAGTCATATAAGTAGTTCCTGGCCATCTTCACTAATTCACTCACTCCTGCCTTCCTTCCTTCCTTCACTCATTTATTCTGTTATGCATCCTTCCTTTATGTAGTATTTATTAAAGTCCTGCTATGTGCCAAGTCTTGGGGATACAGAGATGGGTGAAAATTAAACGATCTCTAAAGTCTCTTTTGCTCTAAATCCTTATGACTGAGTAAAGATGATAGTTCCGACCTCCTATAATATATTGCATTTCTCTGGCCACACAAAGTGTCTATTGTATTCTTAGTAACCTATTTATCTCCTATACATGACATATCTTGTAGACAGCAGGTTTTTCTTTTATAAAACTCTCATTTAAATTAAAGATAATAGGTACAATTTCTAAAATAATCTTTAAAAGTATTTCTGGGATCAGAGCAGTCTGAATACTATACCCCTACTATCTATTCCCATCTCCAGACCTTTCTTGCCTCTCTGGAATCAAAGGGAACCTGTACTAATAAGCATCTGGCCACAGGTGAGGCCTGGAGCTCTGTGTACAGAACGAAAGAGAAGGGGAGGGGACAGGTCACAGGGGACAAGAATCTGGAGAAAACCACCAGCCTTGGGAAGAACAAACACAGACTTGTGACTTCCCGGGACCAGGTTGACACTGAACTTCACTGGGCCTTCCTGACCTTCTGAAAGCCCAAGATGGAGCTGAGTGGGATTACTGAAATGCCCTGCCTTTGAGGACCAGCTCCATAATGGCTCTTACCAGAGGAACAACAACCTGCTCGCTGGTAGCCTAGAGGTCATTCTGGCCTTTCAGCCATAGGGTTTCCATCACCTAAGACACTCAAAACCAGGTGTAAGCCCCAGTAAACAAACCAAGAAAAATGACTGTCTACCAAGGGGAGCCTAGTGGCCAAAGGAAGATCTACACAAACACCAGAACAGAAGCCCAGTGAAAAAGAACTACTAAGGATAGAAAAATCCTCAAATAAAATAATAGTAATAGGAGTTATCATCATAGTAATACTTGCGATCCAAGTGCTACATACACATAAAAAGAGACTTTCCCATTTGAACTATAAAATAAATTATGATTTGAACTCTAAATTCAGTCTGATAGTCATTTGAGACTCGGTTTAATGCCTTGGAAAATCAGATACAAGAAGTAGCTCAAAGGACAGAAAAAAAATGAGACAGACTTCATGAGAGCAGACCAGAAACAACGTGGAGAATGTACTGGAAAGATCAATGTGCTAATAAGAGAGATTCCATACAGAAAAGAAAGAACAGATGAACAAGCTATAACTCAACGAATAATAGGGAAAAAATTTCCTGAAACGAAGAAACACATGCATTTGCCGACTGAAAGGGTTTACAGTGGCCCAGTCTCGACTGATGCAGAGAAACACAGATACGGGAATATCCTGGGAAGACACACTGTATGTCATTTCCAGAGACAAAGAACAGCCCGTGGTGTACTTAGGATGGCCAAAACCCCAAGCAGATAATTTCCTTAACACCCCTCTCCTCTATATGACAATATTATTTTTATTTTTATAAAAATTTTAAAGGATTTTTCTGAGAGGGAGAGAGTGTGAGTGAGTGGGGGAGGGGCAGAGGGAGAGGGAGAGAGAAGCTCAAGAAGGTTCCACCAGCATGGAGCCCGACAGAGGGCTGGATCTCACAACCGTGAGATGACAACCTGAACGGAAATCAAGAGTCAGGCGCTCAGCCGCCTGAGCCACCCAGGCGGCCCATGACAATATTATTTTTAGTACTAGCTATTGAGCAAGACAATAATAGAAAAAAACCCCATAAATAGTGAAAATTGTCCTTTACAAAATTTTGTGTATATATGAACATAGAAGCAAAAAGTAAAAAATGAATATTATAATATCAAAAATGAAACAATAGGTTAATACTGTTTAATTATATTAATATGTTTTCTTAGAAAGGAAAACATTTGCATACTTATATATATTAGTCTATCACAGAAACAAAGTGCAATTTTTGTTTGCAAGCCTTAAGTTTTGATGATTTGCTAGTGACATTCTCAAAATTGATCTTCACTGGATGTCAATAGAGATACGTAAAATTCCTGTTTCCTGATAAATTCCAGATATTGCAATCTGCCAATAGCTCTGTTATTTTAGAATTGATTCTTATATGCAGAGTAGAAGCTAGAGCACACTGTTTATTAAATGTAAATAATAAAAATGCTAACTTGAAGCCCACACATATATTATTAAAATTTAACACATTATAACCACAGGAATTGTTCAGAATGTGGAGAAAAGTTTTTTGTTTTTGTTTTTTCAAGGAGGAGTAGTAACATACCACTAATGCTATTTAGAATTGCTGGTGCATGGTGATGCTAAGAAGCAGCCCAACTTTTAGTTTAAAAATTGGTTTAAGGCGCCTGGGAGGCTCAGTTGATTGAGTCCGACTCTAGCTCAGGTCATGATCTCACAGTTCGTGAGTTCGAGGCCCACGTCGGGCTCTGTGCTGACCGCTCAGTCTGGAGCCCGCTTTGGATTCTATGTCTCCCTCTCTCTCTGCCCCTCCCCTGCTTGCTCTCTCTCTCTCTTTCAAAAATAAACATTAAAATTAAAAAAAAAAAATAAAAGAAATGGTTTTAAAATTTCTTAGAGACAGTGCATCCCCCAGTGACTTGCACTTTAGGTAATCCCTTTCCACCAACTGCCTGTCTGGCAGCAACTGAGAATAAGTTACTTACAAGGACAAATCTCTGACTGGCATGGGACTTGTCATCAGACTCCTGAGAGAAACAGACCCCCCCCCCCCCCCATCTTAATGAAGATGCTCCACTTTACCTAGTGGAGCAAAGGAAAAAGTTTAGGAACATGCTTAGGAATATATCTCCTGGAAGATATTTGAGGGAAGACTTGTCCAAACAAAAAATGAAAAGAGATACTTCCATCTGAGGGAAAAAAGTGAAGGGAAACAATTCTCCTCAGAGAGGAGAAAGATGAGATAAAGAAGTAACACAGCATTTTAAGGTTCTTTTTTGAGTTTGCAGAAGTGGAGATGGGTGGAGTGTTAGAGCTGAGAAATAGTGTGTGCCAGGATGCAGGAAATACTCAGAACATATGCGTTTGGTTATGGAAGCAGGTTAAAGATGGTGACCATTAATGCAGTGGATGAGTATACATGGGACCTCTATGTTAACAAGGGAATACCACGGAATGGATAGCAACTTGCTCAGACCAGCAGATGGGAGAAAGAAAAAAGAAGAAAGTATAATTTAAAATAAATAGTATATATAAAGTAAGATGGAAGGAATATAGTTAAGTATATGGCTATTATACTAAGTATGAAAAGGTTAATTATCCCATTAAATACAGAGATTACAAGGTTAAAGTTTAAAAAAGTTAAAAACCATTATAGTAACAATTGACACAGAGGAGAATCCTCAATGGGTGCTAAAACCATTGCGTGAAAAATATATACACTTTCAAATTGTGTCCTCTCAGATTTCTTCTTATTTACAAAGTGGAAATGGTAGCTTTTCAATGGGGAAAACACTTTGAAGGGAGATATCACTTCAACTACATTAATATCACCAACAATAGGAAAAACTTACATTGCGTATATCATCTTGTGACAAGGACACAGATTCGTATCCTGAAAGTAATAGGAAACTATTGGTCCATCCAGTAGTTTGAAACCATCCCAAATGAGGAATAGTCCACAAAACAACTGGCCTGGACTCTTCAAAATGTCAGTATCATGAAAGACAAGAAGGCTGATTATTGTTAGAGATTAAAAGAGACCAGGGAGATAGGACAATTACATGCAATGTATGGTCCAGGATTAGGAAAAATTACTATTGATGGGACAGTATTTTATGATTGGTGAAATTTGAATATGAACAGTTTATGAGATAAAAGTTTTATATCAAGTAAACTTTCCTGAAGTATTTAGGAGGGTGAATGGTTAAAATATCTGCAGCCTACTTTTAAATGGTTCAGTCAACACACACACACACACACACACACACACACACACACACACACAGGAGAGGGGAGGGGGATGAGAGGGATAGAGAGAACAAATGTGGCAAAATGCTAACAGTTGGTAAATCTAGGGTTCATTATCATACTCTTGCAACTTTTCTGCCAATTTAATTTTTTCAAAATAAAGTTTTAAAAACGCACTCATCTACATTCTGTTCAAAAGAAACACACAGGGGTGCCTAGGTGGCTCAGGGGTTAAGCATCCAGCTTCGGCTCAGGTCATGATCTCACGGTTCATGAGTTCAAGCCCTGAGTCAGGCTCTGTGCTAACAGCTCAGAGCCTGGAGCCTGCTTTGGATTCTGTATTTCCCTTTCTGCCCCATCCCCTGCTCATGCTTTGTCTCTCTCTCTCAAAAATAAATAAACATTAAAAATTTGTTTTTAAAAAGAAATAAAGAAAAATAAAAGGGATCTATCTATCTATCTCCAGGCAAAATAAAGTATTAGAATTGAACATTACAAGTGCTAAATTTAATAAAGAAGGACATGATGTGAAAACAACATTTATGAAGTAGATATAGTCATCAAAAAGTGCCCTGATAGAATTACATATACTCTATAAATATATGTAGCCTTAAATCCCACACATACATTTTCTTTGTTTACAAGAAAGCCTTAACACATTTTTTAAAATTAAGATTTCACCACACGCATTTGCTAGTTATAATCCAATAAAATTGGAAATAAACAATAAAAAGATGACTGGGGCGCCTGAGTGGCTCAGTTGGTTGAGCGGCCAACTTCGGCTCAGGTCATGATCTCACAGTCTGTAGGTTTAAGCCCTGCATCGGGCTCCGTGATGACAGCTCAGAGCCTGGAGGCTGCTTTGGATTCTGTGTCTCCCTCTCTCTCTGCCCCTCACCCGCTCATGCTCTGTATCTCTCTCTCTCAAAAATGAATAAACATTAAAAAAAATTTTTTTTTAAATATGACCAAAATGTCTTATGTATTTGAAAACACACCATGTTCTTCTAAATGATCCTTGACTCAAAGACAACCTTAAGAAAAGTAGAAACTACCTGCAAAGCTTAACATGAAGGAAAGAAAAACGTGTTTAACCATATTTTATGTTGGTCTTCTTTATCCTCCCAAAAAGTCAAAACATACATGATTTCATGTAATTGAGTTTTGGATTGGTTCAACAAAAAATTGAATTAAATGCATATTTTTTGATTTGATAGAAAGATACAACTTTACATGAAAATTTAATTTTTGTTTATTTTATTAAACCATTAAAGTATTTGTGAACTTATTACCAGTTTTAATTTTCTGGCATGGTTATTAAATTTCAGCTTACAATAATCTTAAATTACATTTTGGATTTCCACAGTTTACAAGAATATCTGGAAAGACAACATATATCTCAGCTCTGTGATATTGAAGAGGGTATAGCTAACGTTAATAAGTTTATTGATATGTTCTTCCCTGATTTTAAAAGTATGAAAAACCTCAAATTAGAAAAGATCCTGGCATTACTTCGACCAGATCTCTTTCAAGAAAAGAAAGGTAAGAAATAAGTATAAATAAACCCTAGTATAATTGCATCAAAGACTATTATTTTAAAATTTAACATTGAAGAAAAAAGCACCTGAAATAAGAAATTTAGTTAATACTAATCTAATTTCTCAATGATAAAGAATAACACATTTTTGTAGGTAAAGAGTTTGCAAATTATTTTCTAACATTTGAATTTGTTAAAGTAGATTTTAATATGGTAGGACTTATTATATAATAAAGATTGGACTTTATATCTGAAATGCCTTGAATTAATGCACCTCCTCATTAATTGTGTGATTTGATACTTTACCAAGTCTATTTCTTCATGTATAAAATTCAGAAGATTAAAATGAGGGGCATCTGGCTGGCTGAGTTGGTGGAGCGTGTGACTCTTGATCTCGGGGTCATGAGTTTCAGCCCCACGTTGGGAGTAGAGCATACTTAAAAAAAATGAGAAAACATAAAGTGCCTGGCACTTGAAGGGTGCTAGTTATTTTTTTAAGTTTGTTTATTTTGAGACTGAGAGAGAGAGTGAGTGTGAGTGGGCGAGGGGCAGAGAGAGGGAGAGAGAGAATCCCAACGACGTTCCACATTGTCAGCCCAGAGCCCAATGCAGGGCTCAATCTGGTGAACTCTGAAATCATGGCCTGAGCCAAAGTCCAAAGTGGGATGCTTTTTAACCAACTGAGCCACCCAGGCTCCCCAGGGTGCTAGTTATTTTTAGCCTTATCCCATATTCACCTGGCAGGGGGAATATGACAGAATAAGAATTCACACCATACATGCACACTCTTAGTTCTTTTTTATAGCTGGTATATGGGAATACAGTTGATATTTGTATATTGACCTTATGTTCTTTGACTTGGTAAACTCACTTGGTTCTAGAAGCTTTGGTATAATTTCTATGTAGACCAGGGTTTCTCAACTTCAGACCTACTTACGTTGGGGGCTAGATGATTCTTTTGTTGAAAGGGGCGTTATCGTGTGCACTGTAAAATGTTTATAGCATCCTTGGCCTCTTGTCACTTGATGCCACTAGCATCCTCTCTGCCCCCAGGGCGATAACCAAAAATATCTCCAGACGTTGTCACACGCACCCTTGCAGGACAAAATATCAGGCCAAGAGCCCGTGAAGGGGACAGTAATATCATCTGCAAATCCAGACAGTTTTACCTCTTTCTTTGGAAGTGTCTTCCGCTTACCTCATTGAACTAGCTAGAACTCTCTGTTGATGCTAGCAAGATGTTAGGCTTGCTTTATGCTTTACCTTACAGCAAAGCACTCGGTCTTTTACCGTGAAGCACAACATTAGCTCTAATATACCCCTCACCTGATTTTTAAAAACCCCACATGTTTTTACTTTGGGGAGTTTTTTTTTTTTTAATATCATGAATAGATATTGTGTTTTCTCAATTATTTTTTCTGTATCTACTGATCTGATTATATTTTATTTTCTTGAGTTTGAGAATACAGTAACTACTTTGATTTTTGAATGTTGGACCGGCCTTGCGTCCTTCAGAAAAGCCACACTTGGTTGTCTATTGTTCTCTTTAAAAATAGCTGGATTTGATTTTTTTAATATTTTGTTGAGGCGTTTTGTGTCTACATTCATGAGAAATATTTGTTGTTTTCCTTTCTTGTAGTGTCTTTATCTGGTTTTGGTGTCAGGGTAACGCAAGCCTTATAAACGTGAGATAAGAAGTTGTCAGTCCTCTTCTCTGGAAGAGATCATGTATAATTCATGTTACGTCTTTCTTAAATGTTTATTAGAATTTACCAGGGAAACTTATCTGGGCCTAGAATTTTCTTCTTTAGAATGTCTTAGCTTTGTTTTCCTTCTTAAATCCTTTAAAATATGGACATATTTTTTAAATGACCAGACCATATTTTAGAAAGGTTTTTAGATTTACAGAAAAATTAAGAAAGATAGTACAGAGTTTCCATTATCCCTATCCACCCCCTTCCAACAGCTTATCCAATTAACACCTTATATTATGGTGGAAATATTTTTATAATTAATGAACCAGTATTGAAATGTTATTAACTGAAGTTCATAGTTTACAATAATGTTCACTCTTTGTTTTGTACATTCTATGGTTTTTAATAAATGCATAACGTCATGTATCCCCTTTACAGTATCACACAGAATAGAATCACTGCCCTAAAAAAAATCCCCTTTTCCTGTTCTCCCTTCCTCCCTCCCAACTTCTGGTGACCACTGATCTTTTGCTGTCTCTAGTTTTTGCTTTTTCCAGAATGTCATACAGTTGGAATCATAGAGTATGTGGCTTTTCAGACTGATTCCTTTCACTTAGCAATATGCACTTAAGACACCAAAAATTGTGTTGTAATTTTTTGCTTTTCAACAGTGCTGACTTTTTAAAGAACTTCAGAGGAGGAAAATGTTTATTATATTCACCCAGATATTTACTGTTATCTTCTATTCCTTTTGGAAGTTCCACGTTTCCCTCTGATATCATTTCCCTTCTACTCAAAGAACTTTAGCACTTTTTTTTTAAGAGCAGGTCTGGTGGCAATAAATTCAATTGGTTTTCTTTCATCAAAGAAAGTCTTATTTTCTTTCTTTCAAAAAAAATGTTTTAAGTTTATTTTTTGAGAGAGACAGAGCACAGGGCAGGGAGGGGCAGAGAGAGAGAGAGGGTGAGAGAATCTCAAGCAGATTTTACATTGTCAGTGCAGAGCCCGATGCAGGGCTTGAACTCACAAACCATGAGATCATGATTTTAGCTGAAACCAAGAGTCGGATGCTTAACTGACTGAACCACCCAGGTGCCCCAGAACGTCTTTATTTTCATTCCTGAAGGATATTTGTACTGATATAGAATGCTGGTTTTCCAGTTCATTTCCTTCAGCACTTTAAAAATGTTGTGCCACTGCCTTCTGGCTTTACTGGTATCTAATGAAAAATCCATGGTCATTCAACGCATTTTTTTCCTTATATGTAATATAGCTTTTTATTTGTTTATTTATTTTGGGGATTGCTTTCAAGATTTTTTCTTTGGTTTTTAACAGCTTTATTATTATGCATGTGACTATACCTTTCTTTGAGCTTATCTTTGACTTTGGGGTTCCTTGAACTTCTTGAATCTATAAATGTCTTTCACCAAATTTGAGGAATTTTCCACCATTATTTTTTTAAATTATCTTTTCCGTGCCAACTCTTTCACCATCTGGGACTTTTGACATTGTCTTACAGACTCCTGAGGCTTTGGCCTAAATTTGTTTTCTCTGTGTAGTTCTGATTGGATCATTTCACTTGTGTTAGCTTTAAGATTGAAATCTGTGATCTTCTTGTTGGCATTCGGCCCATCCAATGAATATTTATTTCAGTTGTAATGTTTTTCAGTTTTACACACCTCATTCGGTTCATTTTTGTAACTGCTATTTCTCTGCTGAAAACTTTCATCTTTCCAGTCATTTCAAGAGTGTTCATCCTTACTTCATGGAGCATTATAATTGTTCCTTCAAATTCTTTATCTGAATATTTCAATATCTACATTGGAGTTCTTGAGATTTACTTAGTTCTTTTTTTTTTTTTTTTTAAGTTTTTATTTATTTACTTTGAAAGAGACACAGGGGATGGGGCAGAGGGAGAGGGAGAGAGAGAATACTAGGCAGGCTCCACACTGCCAGCTCAGAGCCTGATGTGAGGCTTGAACCCACAAGCCATGAGATCATGGCCTGAGCTGAAGTCCAGAGTAGGATGCTCAACTGCCTGAGCCACCAGGTGCCCCAAGATTTGCTTAGTTCTTTATAGGTTGCATAATTTTGTATTGTATTTTAGTTCTTGGTCACTTGAGTATTGTTATGAGACTGATGAATGGTGTTAAAGTCTTTTAGAGAATGTTGACTTCTTGTTTGTTTCAGAAGTCAGTTGGTCAGGTTAAGACCACATGTCCCATCCCACTTTCTATGGGTTGTTTCCAATGTCAGTTGCATTTTCAAAGTTTTTGTATGCTATTCTGGACTTCACAGCTTAGAACTCACTCGGAGACCTAGGTGATGCTCGATACTGAGGTTCAATTCTCAAGCCACTAAGTTGCCACTTATCAGCCCAACCATAGTCATTGCTTGGGGGGTCAGTCCACTACTTCAAACACAGGTCTAGTCAGTCGCTTTCCCCCCCGGTCCCCACCATCTCTGGCTGTATCTCATAAGCCGCTATTCTTTGTCCTCTGGATGGATATCTGGGGTTTTAGCCTCCCTGTGTGATTGGGCACAGCCCACGTTTAGGACTGCCTCCTAAATGTGAGGAAAAATGTGGAGGTGAGAAAAAAAGTAACAGGGTTTTCCCCACACTGTTCAGGCCACAGAGGCCCCCCTTCCCAGGCTCACTGGTTAAAGGGAAGGACTTGCTCTCAGTTTTAGGTGCTTGCAGGGCCTCCGCTCCCTTCACAGTACATTTCACGGCTGGGGCTTGCCTTCTAGTAGGTCCAGGAGAGGGAAAAAGCAAAATCAAAACGAAGAAGCCTCCTAAAATGGGGATATCCTCCCAAGTCTCCATCCCACAAGATGGAGTTTAGCAGAGTTTTATTCCTCTCTCCATGCTCAACCCCACCCCAGTTATAATATCTGTGGTCTTAATTTTTGTGACTGTTGTTTGAAGTTTTAGTATACCGATGGTGGTGGTGATGTTACTTTTATGATGCATATCTTATCTTTTGATAATATTTTGCAATTTATATCTTGTTTATGGTCAGGTTTACAACGGGTATGTTTAGAATTTTTCTTATATAAATTGGTTTTCCTGTTCCCACAGTCCTTAGATCTATTAATTTCCCACTTTTTAATCACTTAGTTATATTTTCTCAGTTACCTGAAATATATATATATATATATGTGTATATATATATATATATATACATATATATATATTTTAATTTTTTAATGTTTATTTTTGAGAGAGAGAGAGAGACAGCGTGAGTGGGGGAGGGGCAGAGAGAGAGGGTGACACAGAATCCGAAGCAGGCTCCAGGTTCTGAGCTGTCAGTGCAGAGCCAGACGTGGGGCTCGAACTCACAAACCATGAGATCATGACCTGAGCTGAAGCCGGATGCCTAACTGACTGAGCCACCCAGGCACCCCACACCTGAGGCATATATTTAAACACGTTTTTGAAAAAGATATGTACTTCTTTCGTTTTCTGAACGCTGGCATATTTAAGAATATCTTTTGTTACCTTTGTGTATAAAGGAAACTTACCTGACTATATATTTTTAAGAAATAAATCCCCCATCCCCAAACCTATAGACTTTTTGCATTGAGGAGGAAAGTCTGTTTTCAGCCTGGTTTTTGTTCCTTTGCAGATAATTCAGTTTTTGTTATGTTTTGTTTGTTTGACTTAGATACTTGTAGAATTTTCCCTCATTACTCAAAAATTTCCAAGATTTTGTAGATATATCAGAATGAATTGGTCATGGGGCACCTGGGTGGCTCAGTCAGTTAAGCCTCCGACTTTGGCTCAGGTCATGAACTCACGGTTCAAGAGTTCGAGCCCCACGTTGGGCTCTGTTCTGACAGCTCAGAACCTGCAGCCTGCCTCGGATTCTGTGTCTCCCTCTTTCTGCCCCTCCCTTGCTCTCGCTCTTTGTTTCTCTCAAAAATAAAACATTAGGGGCACCTGGGTGGCTCAGTCGGTTAAGCATCCGACTTTGGCTCAGGTCATGATCTCGCGCTCCGTGAGTTCCAGCCCTGCGTCGGGCTCTGTGCTGACAGCTCAGAGCCTAGAGCCTGCTTCGGATTCTGTGTCTCCCTCTCTCTCTGGCCCTCCCCCGTTCATGCTCTGTCTCTCTCTGTCTCAAAAATAAATAAACGTTAAAAAAAATTAAAAAAATAAATAAAACATTAAAAAAATTTTTTAAAAGAAAAGAATGAACTGGTTTTGGGGTACCTGGGTGGCTCAGTTGGTTCAACGTCTGACTCTTATTTCGGCTCAGGTCATGATCTAATGGTTCATAGGTTCAAACCCCATGTCATGCTCTGCGCTGTTAGCATGGAGCCTGCTTGGGATTTTTCTCTCCCTCCCTCTCTGCCTCTCTCTCTCACTCTCTTTCTCAAAATAAATAAATAAATATTTTTTAAAAAAGAATAAACTGGTTTTTCCATATTTATTTGGTTACTAACCACCTGACTTAGCGATTTGTCTGTGATAGAGGAGATAGAAGATAGCAAAGTGCTCTAGGCTTTGAAGTATGATTTTTATGGATGAGGTTATTCCATGAAGCATCCTTACAATTGCTAGGTGCTTTGTCTAGGAGTTCTCTGCATCCCCACACCTGCCACTGAACGTATGCATCCAGTGGCATCACTGAATTACTTGAGGTGATGTCTGAAAAGCCTCATGGACACTATGCAACAAAATAAAATAGTTATTATCATATCTATCATACTTGTCTACATTGGAATTTGAAGCGGAACCGAATCCTCGAGTAATGAGGTCAAGGAAACGCAATACCATCTTGCAAATAGTGGTACTCCCCATGCTTTTTACTTTAATCATTGGAAACTGAGGCCCCTCTGTGTTGTGTTGTAATTCTTGTGATCACCCATCTGAGAGAGTGCCAACTAAGGAGAGGCTCATTGAGTCTAGTTTCTTTAACTTTATGGAGCTTTGCTTTCCCTAAATATTTTTCCTCAGCTTTTCTCATAAGCCATGACAAGAAGCCATCCTATGCAAATTGTTTGAGGATTTGCTGTCACTTTTAAACTGTTGGCCACTAGGTA
Source organism: Panthera pardus (assembly GCF_024362965.1). NCBI lineage: Eukaryota > Metazoa > Chordata > Mammalia > Carnivora > Felidae > Panthera > Panthera pardus. Next base: position 76,063,898 of record NW_026527013.1, on the reverse strand, counting down.
CCCTCATATGAGAAAACATTTTTTGTTTTTGTTTTTGTTTTTGTTTTTTAATTCAGCAATGCAAAAACCTTACAAATTATTTCAGTCTCCTCTAAGGATTCCTCCTTAAAAAAATTTTTTTTTTAATGTTTATTTTTGAGAGAGAGTATGAGCTTGTGGGCGGAGGTGGGGGGGGGGGACTGCAGAGGAGGGAAGGAGGAGGAGGGAAAGGGAAGCAGGGAGGAGGAAAGGGGACAGGGGCAGGGAGGGAGACATAGAATCTGAAACAGGCTCCAGACTCTGAGCTGTCAGCCCAAGGCGGACATGGGACTTGAACCCACGAACCGTGAGATCATGACCTGAGCTAATACTTAACCCACTGAGCCACCCACGCACCCCAGGATTCTACCTTTTAAAATCCAAGAACTATGTAAACATTCTGTTTTTTCTTCCTCTTGTCTGTGAGCTCGTTCTGAAGCATATTATTGCTTAAACTCTATTAACTTGTATGTTTTCTTGTTTGTTTTACTCTTTCCTAACAATGGTTTGCTTAGGCTGAGTCCATTAACTCTATTCCATGCCCAGCAGGGGAGAGGATGCATTTTCAGCTAGGTTGCATTTTTGGCTTTCAGTGGAGCCCAGTGCTGTCCGGGCCCTGAGTCAGCATTTGTGTTTTGGGTTTTGCCTTCTTTGTTACAAGATGGCCTCACAGCTCTAGGCCTCATGCCGCTGAAATGCCTTAGACAGGACAGAAGGTGGTGTAGGGCAGGGAAGCCGTCCCCCTGGGTACCTCTCTCAGAAGCAGCCCCAGTCCAGGTCCTTTGTGTATCATTGACCAGATCTGGGCAGCATCGCCACCTGTCCATAAGGGAGGTTGGAGAAGTTGAGTATTGCATTTTCTAGACTTCCACAGTGGGACGTCGCCAGAGAAGGAGGAGACTGAGAAATACTTTTGGGTTTCCAATCATCGTGTTTCTCCCCAAGTGGGACAAGTAAAATAGGGCTAGTGAAGATATAAACTGTTTACACATACTTATGTAATTGTGTTAACTGGTTATTTTGGTTACTGTCTATACCCACGCACACGCTCGTGTGTGCACCTAAGGAAAAGGTTTACTAGTGAGACACCTCTGCTTGTGTGTTTGCATGTGTGTGATTCCTGTGTGACGAAAAATCAGACACAGCGACATAAATCATAATTCGGTACGTTAAGAATGCTGTTCACCTTAAAATCTGAGAAGCTATTTTTGCCAACTTCTAAATTTCATATGAGGATGAGAGGCATTATATGCCTTCATAATAATACATTCAGTCTGGTATGGATAGCCAGCAACCCATCAGTTTAACACTTATCATGTGACTTTTTATTTAGAGAATGTTTTAGGTATCATCCATGATGAAGGCTTTAAAATACTGATGCAGAGACCAATCGTATTGTCAGAAGAAGAAGCACAAACACTGTGCAAGGAATATGAAAATGAAGATTATTTTGAAAATCTTATAAAAAAAATGACCAGGTAAAGTAGATTTCAGGTTTAGAAGGCGCAATCTGATTTAGTCTTATTTATCCATTTAAATTCTAGTTCATTGACATACAATGCGATTTTGGTTTCAGAGTAGAATTCGGTGATTCATCACTTCCGTACAACACCCAGTGCTCATCCCAACAAGTGCCCTCCTTAGTACCCGTCACCCATCTGGCCCATTCCCCACCCACGTCCCTCCATCAACCCTCAGTTTGTTCTCTGTCTTTAAGAGTCTCTTGTGGTTTGTTTGGTTGAGTTTTGAATCATTTAAATCTTCTTCTGAACCTGCCCTGGTCAAGCTGCCACACCTCTCAGTTCTGTAACCATGTGCTGAGTCTCCTTCTTTGCCAGTCTCACCCCCACCTCAAGTCTCTGCTCAACTGTCTCATCTGCTCTCGTCCCCCTGGAATGCTACTGGAGCAATGGAAAGGCCCAAGTGAAGTCACTGGAATCCGCTGAGTCGAGTGCCAGAAATCTGTGGTGTGTGACATCATGTCCAAGTAGAGAACTCACTGACTCTCGAGGGTTTTGGTAGTCCTAGCGATCATTAGTCCAAGGAGAATAAGATGCTAGAAATCTGTCAGGTTTCTGGAAGGGTAAGTGAAATAGCAGCTGGGACAGAAATCCAGCAAGGGTACATGAATCAGCAGGAATATGGGAATACTATATAGGAACCTGTCTATCAGAACCAAGGTCCTTCTCTTCCCTTCCTTAGTCTGCTTCCATACTTGTATAAGGTGCTCAATATACTCTTGGGAGTACACTGATGGAAATTAGTCTTAGAGTCTTGGTAAAAGAATCATCTCGACTTGTATTATCTATACATATTTAGCTACTGAGCCATAATATACGGCTTTTTTTTTTCTTTTAACAGCGGTCCATCTCTAGCCCTTGTTTTATTGAGAGACAATTGTTTACAACACTGGAAAGAGTTAATTGGGCCCAGCAGTGTTGAAAAAGCCAAGACATCTGTTCCAGAGAGGTAGGATTCATACCGTGGGTCCCAAACTTTTTTCATGGGAGACACTTTAATTTTATTTTGGATGTGGGTACAAGAGCCACAGCTCCAGTCCAAGAGAGGCTCTCAGAAAAACTACTTTCCCTGATTGTGACTGGAGGCCCAGTCCAATGGCAGCTCAAATAGAGCCAGGGCTTTGCAGACGAAGGTTTTGGGATGCTCAGTGTGGGGATGGGAAGTAAGTGGTGTACCCAGCCAAAAAGCCATCTCTTGGCCTTGGTAGGAATCAATTCAGGAGAGGAAAGGCCCATCCTTCAAGTGAGCAAGAACAGAGATGTTCTATCAGATACAGAAAACTTGCCATACGTGTTGGTATAATAAATAACAGTACTAATGAAGCATCACATGTAACCGTTGAAATGTTTTCTTTTGGGTAGGATATCTGGAATCTGACTTGTTCTGCATAGACACATTTTACCCCTTATTTAGCCCTACAATTACCATAAAGGATAATAGGGTTAGACGGTCTATAGAATCACTTAATGAAACGTAGCATAAAAGGCAAGGTATAGCATTCGAGAGAGAAATTCCTATCAACACAAGGCCTACACTTCTAGCCATACTGTTCTAGAAATTACAGTTTCAAGTGTGAAGGTAGTGCACCAGCATGGAGGTACATTCTCCCGGTGAAGGCAGGCACTCAGTAACTGCTCCTCCCTACCCCACTATTATAGTGAGGATTCCAACCAAAGCCCTTATGCCCCCTATGTTGCTACAAGTTCACAGCTAATCTTGACTGTTATTTATGGTTCCTCCTTTCCCAGTTTCCGTGGCTCTACCCAGTTCCTTCAGGTTGCTGTTAGAATAACTCAGCAGAGCTCTGCCCTTTCCTGCACTTGGGTCAGATTCAGCACTGCCTGGCTTAATCTGAAATAAGGTCATTTGCATAAAGGAGAAACACAGCAACCCTCACACTCATCACCTACTCCCTCTGTCCTATCCTCCCCTTCACACACACTTTTCTCAATAATCATGTCTCATGGCACCACGGAGGGGCTGGTTGTTGCTCTCTGCAGTGAACAGAGTAAGTGCTGGTGATATGTTAGGTGACACCTTATACATTCATTGTGCAAATCCCCTACCCCTGGAAAACCAGGCTCCAAGGGTCTTGGGTTGCAAACATCTTCAAATCAGAGGTGAGAGAACCGCCAAGGATCAAGTGGGAAGTTCAAGTTGGATAAGGCAAAAAGGAAATCTGAATGCATCAGTAAAAGCAGAGAGGCAAGAAGAGGGTCTGAGGACCGAAAGCCAATGACCAGTAAAGTCAGGTCATTAACAGGAAAGGACATTATTCGCTGTGGCTGGATTTTGTGGGTTGGCAATTCAGGACTATGTGTAAAGGGCAGAGAATGAAATAAGGAGTGTGTGTATCCTCTACTGAACCGTATATAGATAAAGAGACAGGAAAAAGGGCAACTGAAAAAAACATCAAGGAGCAACAATTGATTTAGGAAGTGTATGTATTCCTCTATGGTAGAGGAAGCAGATCCAGAATAAACTGCCTAACCCAACATACCCAGTACCATCAACCTCACTCTTGCCTCTTCCCATGAACCCATCCTGTATGCTCCTCTTTTATCACTGTACTTGCTCTGCTGGACGGTTCCATTGCGGTATCTTTTGGATTCAGTGTTTGTGATTCGGGATCCACGTTATAGAGTCAAATGCCGTCTCTAGAGCTCTATAATATTTAGTGATGACAGAAGGGAGATGAATATGGAGAGCTTAATAGGCGCCATATGTTTCAAATGTATCATCTGATTCCACCCTCAAAAATCTCCTTCCAGAACAGTTTTACTATTTGTATTTGAGACGGTTCAAGCACAGAGAGGTTAAGTAATTGCCCAATGACACATAGCTAGCGAGTAGTGCAGCCGGGATTGTACAGTCTGCATTTTCACCGCACCAAGGCATCCGTTCGTTCTTTCAGAGTCAGCTGTAAATATTCACATCGTGGTTATTTAAATGTTCATGCTCTGTCTTCCTGATGACTGTTACCTCCTTATAAGGAAGTAATATGCTCCAAGCCACTCTGTCATTATTGCCTTTCGCATAATGTCTAGATCAGGAATGAGTTGCTTGATAACTTTTGAACAATTCATATAAATAGTGTTCTGTTGTGTTGGCTTATACTGTGTTATGTGATGCTCTAATAGTTCTTGACTTCATTTTCAAAGCTTATGCGTGCAATTTGCAGTGGAAGGTTTGCCTATCAACCAGTTGTATGGAAGTGATTCGTTAGAAACTGCCGAAAAGGAAATACAATATTTCTTTCCTCCTCAACAGACTTTAGCACTGATTAAACCTCATGTAACACAGGAACAAAGAGGTAAATATTTAGAAATGAAAGTCAATGTATACATCCCCTTCAAATTTTGTGAAAATTTTCAAACTATGCAATGAACACCCATATCCCTTCATCTCGATGTAACAATTAGCTCTTGTCATATTTGTTCTGTCTCCCTCCTTCCCTCATCCTTCTTTCTGTCTCCCTCATAATCAAAATGATGACGAATTTTGTTCAAGTCCTTTTAGAGTTGATGGAGTTGATGGAGACGATGTTTTTCTCCATAGATATATTACCACGAAAGATAATGTTAATGATATTTCTAATATCAAGCCATTCTTCCATTCCTGTGTAAATTACACTTAATCATGAGGTATTTTTTAAATGTGCTTTTGAATTCTAGTTGCATATATTTTATTTGGGATTTTTCACATTGAGACTGACAATGATATTGGTCCGTCCTTTTCATTTTTTTGTGCAAGGTTAAATAACAATGTAATACTTCATAAAAAATGTGAATGCCTTTGTTTTCGGCACTCTGGAGGAGTTTAAGCAGCAGTGGGATTGCTGTTTGAAGATTTCCCATGAAATCTTTCCCATGAAAATTTCTGGGCCTGGTTTCAATGGTTATTTCTACCCTGTCATTTCTTAGTTTGTTGTCTCAAACAAACAGAATTTGATTTATTTAGGAGTTAGTTCTCTTTTTCTAACTCATTACTTTCTGTTGTTGTTGTTGTTTTTTTTTTAATTTTCACCTTCCTTTGATTCTCTAGTAGTTTTAAAAAATGTTCTTCTAGCTTTTTAAATTAGATCTTTAATTCATTTATTTTCATTATCTTATTTTTGTCAATGTAAAATTTTGAAGTTATATGTTTTCCTTGATTACTGGTTTAATCTTCTGATTATCCCATAGATTTTATTTCATTAAAATTTTTTTTTAATGTTTATTTATTTTTGAGAGAGAGAGAGAGAGAGAGAGAGAGAGAGAGAGAAAGCCAGGGAGGGGCAGAGAGTGAAGTAGACATATTTTTTATGAAGCTGTCAGCACAGAGCCCAACGCGGGTCTTGAACTCAAGAACTGTGAGATCATGACCTGAGCCGAAGTCAGACGTTTAACTGACTGAGCCACCCAGGCACCCCTCTCATAAATTTTAATGCATAGTGTTGTCATTAACGTTATTTTTTTGAAATTCTGCACTGTGCCTACAATATTCTTTCTCTACTTGTCTGCTTGGTGATCATCTCTTACCGTTTCTGTACTTAACACAAAGATCGGCCTTTCTGGAAGTCATCTCTGATCTTCCCAGAGAGAGTTAATGGTTTACTTGCCTGTGGTTGCAGGAGCCTTTATACATTGCTCTTTCCCAATCCCTCAGTTGGCTCACTAAATGTAGCCCTTAAAAGTTAGGCGGCTGGTGAGATTTTGACAAGATTTACTTTATTCAATTCCCTCCATGGGCTCCCTGCTTCAATCCATATCTAGCAAGGAGTTCCTTGACATTTGTAGCATGGACGTGAAAACATGACTTCACTTTCGGCACAGAGTCACATCCCTTCCCCTCTCCTTATAGTCTATGAGCTGTTGTCAGTGCGTCCTGGAAAGGTGCACCTCAGAGATTGAACATCTGCATTAATGTATTAACATGGTGCTTTTCAGTTCAATTTCATTTTGCATAGTTTTTGCTTTTAAAGCCACCCTATGCAAGCAAAATGATTACTTTCCATAGTTATTTCAGTCTACTTGAACATGGAACAAAAGTGGAGGCATTCTGCAAGATTACCAAATATCTGTTTTCCCTAGAGGAGATCTTGAAATATATTAAAGAGGTTGGATTTGAAATAACACAGATGAAGGAAATGCTCCTAAATGAAGAAGCAGCAGACAAAATTTACTCAAAAATAAAAACAAAAGACTTTTATAAAGATGTATTGGAAGTGTTATCTGAGTAAGTTTCTGATATATAGTCCTTTGCACGATAAAAGTAGTAAATATTCATTATAGAAACTGAAAAATACAAAATGTAATGAAAACATTCCATCTAATTTCATTCATTCAAAGACACCCTGTTAATATTTGGGGTTCATTCTTCTTTGTTTCCTCCTTTCTCTATATTCTTCTCTCTTTCCTTCCTTCCCTTCTCCTTACCCATCCTTCTTTCCTTCTTTCTTTCCTTCTTTTCTTCCTTCCTTCCTTCTTTCCTTCTTTCCTTCCTTCCTTCTTTCCTTCCTTCCTTCCTTTCTTCCTCTATTTCTGTAGGTCTTCAACATTATATAGAGGTGATATGAGTTTCAATTTCTGGTTTTAAGTTTCTGTTTTGCCAACATATTTAATCTGTGCCTCGATTGCCTTATCTATAAAATGGGGATAATAATAGTATCCATCTCATAGGTTTGTTGTGAGGGTTATATAATTAGTACATTGGACATACTTGGAACAGTGTCTGACACATATCTCTAGACTTAACCTATAGCACTCATGCAGCACAAAAACCTGTTCTCTCCCCAAAAAGGGGGAGGAATGGAAAAACAGAAAGAAAGTACAAGGGGCGCCTGGGCGGCTCAGTCGGTTAAATGTCTGACTCTTGATTTTGGCTCAGGTCATGATCTCATGGTTCGTGAGATCAAGCCCTGTGTCGTGAGATCAACTGGGTTTCGTGCTGACAGTGTGGAGCCTGCTTGGGATTCTTTGTCTCCTCTCTCTCTGCCCCTTCCCCCACTAATGTGTGTGCTCTCTCTCTCTCTCTCTCAAAAACAAATTAACATTTAAAACAACTTAAAAAACCCCCACAAAATCACACTGACAAGGACAAAGAATAAAGACCAAGTGTGGCATTCTGTGTTTAGCTGTGTATGCAATCTCTACAGGTGTAAATAGCCAAATCTTCTGAAAGCATTCTTCTTTGCAGAGGTCCATCTTTGGTCATGATTCTGACCAAGTGGAATGCTGTTTCAGACTGGAGACGATTGATGGGTCCTGTAGACCCAGATGAAGCAAAACTACTGTCCCCAGATTCTATCCGAGCCCAGTTTGGAACAAGTGTTTTGAAAAATGCTGTCCATGGATCATCTAATATCCAAGAAGCAATGGAGACCATCGATCAAATGTTTGAAATGTTGGTTCCCGAGAACCCTGAGGGAAACTAAAGTACGGTACCTTTTAAATGATTGTTTTCTTTTCTTTGCTTGTTACTGTGATTGAGCCCAGGATGAGACTGTCCCAGAAGGACCAGAACTTTTCCCATATGTCTGAATCAAACTTTATTTCTTGCCAGACACACTGTGCTATTCCATAACAGCCTTGAAGCTACATAATACGTATATGGATTGAGTTTGCTTAGCTGTTGATAGGAAGCTTGAAAACTTTTCTGTCCTGGGCCATGTGGGAGACAGAGCCTAAGTTAAGTGACTTTTCCCATAAAACCTACTTTCCTTTATTTTTAAAGCGGGCTCACATACACTTGTGTGGCTCTGACTGCTGACTGGAATAAGACTGTATATGGACTCTTCGCATGTCGAGGGTTGTCCCCCTTGGATGACCCAAACTGAGAGTCAGTATCCAGAACATAATGAGAAAGCAGTGTGAAGTGGAGAAACCCATCCACACCCAGCCAGGTTCCTTGGGGAGAGAAGAGTACCTTTTTCCCTTAATACTGTCATTTAGGCTATATTTCTCCAGGTATAAGCACATTGTATGAAAATATTAGATGCATAAAATAAAAATAAATTTGGGCAAAGGGAGCCTCATTCCATACGTCTCACTCAATTACAGACCGAGGCATGAGTGTACAACCCATAAACATTTATGTTGGGAAAATATGTATCGTGTGTCTGCTTGAACTGTAGGTTCTTGGTTGATACAAAAAAAATGGCTGAGTGAAGGTTGTTACCTTCAGGAAAGGGCAAATCTAGCGGGGAGACAAAACTCACAGAAACAACATCTGATTATAATCACTGTGGGACAGTACATTATTAAACATGTCACTGATGGATGACTACGTGGGGATAGATGTTATAGCAACCTGGTGTAGATCTATGCTAACATCTGCATATCCCTCCTTTTTTGATGAGGGGAGCATTATGAATAATATAGAGGATTTCAAATTAGTGTATAATTAAGTGCTGAATTGACAGGTGTATGTTTGATGGTTAGGCGTTGGAGAAGGTAAGGAATGAAATCAGTCTTGAGAAATAAGGAGGATTTTCAAAATCAGAGGTAAGGAAGCAAGAAAGAGAATTCAGTGTTGTTGTTTTTTTATTTTTTATTTTTAATTTTAAGTTTACTTATTTTGAGAGAGAGACAGAGAGAGTGAGTGGGGGAGGGACAAAGAGAAAGGAGGAAAGAGAGTATCCCAAGCAGGCTCTGCACTGTCAGCGAAGAGACGGATGCGGGGCTCAAAGTCACAAACTGCAAGTTCATGACCTGAGCCGAAACCAAGAGTCTACGCTTAACTGACTGAGCCCACCCCAAGAATTCAGTTTTGTTTTTTTTTTATTTTTTTTTAACGTTTATTTATTTTTGAGGCAGAGAGAGACAGAGCATGAACGGGGGAGGGGCAGAGAGAGAGGGAGACACAGAATCGGAAGCAGGCTCCAGGCTCTGAGCCATCAGCCCAGAGCCCGACGCGGGGCTTGAACTCACGGACCGCGAGATCGTGACCTGAGCTGAAGTCGGACGCTTAACCGACTGCGCCACCCAGGCGCCCCCCCAAGAATTCAGTTTTAAAAGTTTCGAAACTATCATATATGCATACACTTGATGCTTATATATAAAGACACGTTGCTGGTTTCTGTCTTACTATGTCTACGATACCATATCTACTATACTCTATCATATCACCTTAAGGTATTGTTGGCCTGTTTTAGACATTCAAGAATAAGTTATGCAGCTCTTGCTATATGCCAGACGTTGTTGCAAGACTGAATGTACACAGTCCTTGTCCTGAAACTCTAGAACTCTAAAAGAAGGAGATAGAAAATTAACATGTGTTCTACGGTTCTTAGGGGATAAGCACATAGGGGTAACTGCTCCATGGAGGAGATGGAGAGGGAAAATGAGATGCAGGCTCTCCAGGCAGGAGGCATTGCAATAACATGAAAGATTACAGCAACCTGAACTAAGGTAGAAATGGTGAGTTAGTGATAAGGGGAATGATAAGAGAATTGTTAGAAGTCATCAAGACTTGATGACTGACTACCACTCTACCAAATAAGTGGGAAAAATAAAAGCTTCCTGGCCTGAGTAACTGAGGAAATGACCTAACCATTTCCAGACAAAGAACCCAGAAGAGAGAAGTTGGTTGGAAGAAAATATTATGAGTTCTGTTCTGGTCCTGTTGAGAAGAAGGCATCTGAGTTGAGAGTAAGTGTGGCCCTCAGAGCAGGGGCAGGTCAAGAGGGCTCCATTGGAGTGATGTCAGCAAGATGGTGACACAGGCGGCTCCAAGCTCCCATCCTTCTGCAAGAATAAACAACCGAAGCTGTCAGAACCAACTTTATCAGAACTCTGGAAAACACCAAAGGTTTACAGCCAGGTGTGTGCTGAATCAACAAAAAGCCAACTTAAAAATGATATCGTTTTGTGACGTTTTAATGTACCCTACATTTCCCCAGCATGGTGACAGTCTTGAAGATCACGGCCTATTCCTGGTGTGTAACCCTTGTCTCTGGCTCCAGAGAGAATAGAACAGATACCATTTGCAAATCACTGTGTGTTTTTCTGTTCTAACCTATCTGGAGGCTACCTGAAGGATAACACAAGGCACTCATCTCTATTTCACCAAACCTGGAGACAACTCAGGGAAGAAAGGTGTTGGGCATTGATTAAAAACACTGTATGGTGGGCACCTGGGTGGCTTAGTTGGTTAAGTGTCCAATTCTGTTCAGGTCGTGATCTCACAGTTCATGAGCTCGAGATCCACACTGGGCTTTCTGCAATCAATACAGCGTCCATTTTGGATCCTCTGTCCCCTCTCTCTCTCTGCCCCTTCCCTGCTTATGCTCTCTGTCTCTCTCTCTCTCTCTCTCTCAAAAATAAATACACATTAAAAGAATAACATTGCATGGTGATCAAAAACCCCACTGCTGTCTGAGGCCAAAGATTATGTTTGAGACATACAATGGAGCACCTAAAGCCAGGGAGGAAAAGCTGGGGAGGGGGATTTTCTTTGGGAAATTGGGGCATTCAAAAGCAGTAATGCATACTGGGGATACATATTCGGAAAATATTTGAGAGACCCTGTGTTTTCACTACTGGCTGATAGGCTCAGTACAAACAGGAAGTTAAGGCTGAGACAGAATTGTAAAAGGCCTGGCTAAGTGTTTGAAATGCTGCAGCACAGAGTCAATCTACAAAGACTTGGAGAAGTGGTTTTTTGTTGTTTTTCAACTCCTGACTTTCAAGGAAGTCTTAGTTAAAACATTGGCTTAACACAAACCAAGTCTTCACCAATCAAGAGCCAACCCTGGGGAAAAGGGAATATCTGATTTCCAGAGTTACCACACTGTGATAATTGAATGTCCAATTTTCTTTTTATTTTTTTTAATTTAAAAAAAAAAAATTTTTTTTTTAACGTTTATTTATTTTTGAGACAGAGAGAGGACAGAGTATGAACGGGGGAGGGTCAGAGAGAGGGAGACACAGAATGGGAAGCAGGCTCCAGGGTCTGAGCTGTCAGCACAGAGCCTGACACAGGGCTCGAACTCACGGACCACGAGATCATGACCTGAGCTGAAGTCGGCCGCTTAACCGACTGAGCCACCCAGGCGCCCCTTGAATGTCCAATTTTCAATAACAGCAACAAAAAAATCAGAGAATAGAAAATATGGCCCATTCACAGGAAAAAAAGTTGACAGAAACCATCCCTGAGAAAGCCCAGACATTGGACTTACTGGATAAAGACTTTAAATCACTGTCTTAATATGCTCAAAGAGTTAAAGGAAACCATGGGACAAAAACTAAAGGAAATCAGGAAATCAGAAAAATAATGTATGAACAAAATGAGAATATTAATAAAGAGAAACTAACAATAAACCAACTAGGAATCCCAGAGCTGAAAAATGCAATAACTGAATTGAAATATTCACTAGAGGGGTTCAAGACAAATTTGAGCAGGCAGAAGAAAAAAATCAGTGAACTAGAAGATAGGACAGTAAGAAGTTTCCAGTCTTAGGAGTTGAAATTAAGAAAGAAAAAGAACAAAAGTGGACAGAGTCTATGGGATCTCTGGGACACTATCATTTAGGCCAACATATGCATTATGGGAATTCCTGAAGGAAAAGGAAGAATACTTGAAGAAATAATGGCTGAAAACTTCCCAAATATAATGAAATTCCTTAATCTACACATCCAAAAAGCTCAAAGAATCACAAGCAGAATAAACTCAAAGAGAGCCACACTGAGGCACATTATAGTCAAATTGTCAAAAGCCAAAACCAAAGAATCTTAAGATTACTAAGAAAGAAATGACTTACTATGTACATGGAATCCTCAATAACAGCTTGTTTCTCATAAGAAGGCACAGAGACCAGAAGGCAGTGGGATAACACATTCAAAGTATTGAGAGGAAAACAAAAACAAAAACAAAAACAAAAAACCTGTCAACCAAGATTTCTATATTTGGCAAAAGGATCCTTCAGGAGTAAAAGTGGAATTAAGACATTCCCAAGTTAACAAAAACTAAAGGAGTTTGTTACTAATAGATCTGTCTACAAGCAATGCTAAAGGGAGTACTTTAAACTAAAATGAGGGGCATCTGGGTACCTTGATCAGTTAAGTGCCCTACTTTGGCTCAGGTCATGATCTCACAGTTCCTGAATTTGAGCCCCATATTGGGTTCTCTGCTGTCAGCACGGAAATTGCTTTGGATCCTCTGTCTCCCTCTCTTTCTCTGCCCCTCCCTTGCTCGTGCTCTCTCTCTCTCTCTCTCTCTCAAACATAAACATTAAAAAAATAAACTGAAATGAGAAGACCCTAGACAATAACTCAAAGCCATGTGAAGAAATAAAGCACATTGGTAACAACAACTACATAAGTAAATGTGAAAGCCAGTAAAACTGCACTTTTGGTTTCTAACTCCCCCTTGTTCTCCTAGAATATATAAAAGACAATGATAAAATAATGACGATAAACATATGTTTATGGGCACACTGTATACAAACATGTACAATCTGTGATGATAATTATATAAAAGAATAGGAGTAGAGAATACTATTGAAACTAAATTGATATTATTCAAACAGGGTTGTTATAAGTTTAAGTATGCTAATTGTAATTCTCAAGGTAACCAAAGGAATAAAAATGGTGCACTACACACAAAAAAATCGAATACAAAAGAAGCCAATAGTGGAGGGAAAATAATACATAGGACATATAGAAAACATACAGCCAAATGGCAGAAATAAGTCCTTTTGAATGGGTAATTATTTTAAAATGTATGTGGAGTAAATTGTCCAATATAAAGGCAGAACTTGGTGGAATGGATCAAAACATGGATTCATCTATATGCTGTCTATAAGACTCACTTAAGCCCCAAAGACACAAAGAGCTTGAAAGTGAAAGGATGGAAATATATATATTTAATACAAATAGTAACTAAAAGAGAGCTAGGGTAGCTTATCAGAAAAATATATCTGCTGTCAAAAAAGTGTACAAGAGACATAAGAAGACATTATATATTGAGAAAGATTCATCAACAAGGTATAACAATTAGAAGCATACACATTCATAACAACAGAGGCCCAAAATATATGAAGCATCCTTTGACAGAACTGAAGGGAGAAATGGACAGTTCCACAATAATAGTTGGAGACTTCAGTGTCCATCTTTCAATAATGGATAGAACAAGACAAAAGATCAATAAGAAAAGGGAGGACTTGAATAATGCTATAGTCCAATTAGACCTAAAAGATATGTATTCCACCAATCAGCAGTAGAATATACATTCTTTTCAAGTACACCAGGCATATGCTGTAAGATAAACCATATGTTAGACCACCAAAAAGTCTTAATAGATTTTTAAAATATTAGAATCATATGAAGTATCTTTTCTGACTATAACGGAATGATACTAGAAATCGATAACAGAAGGAAAACTAGAAAGCTCATGAATATGTAGAAACCAACACACTTTTAGAGCCGATGGTTAGAGAAGAAATCACCAGAGAAATTAGAAAATGCTTTGAGATGAATGAAAATGAAATCACAATACCAAAACGTGTGGGATGCAGCAGAAGCAGTGTCAAGAGGGAATTTTTGAACAATAAAGTATTAGATTAACAATCTCAAATTAACAAACTAAATTTGCACTGTCAGGAACTAGAAAAAGAAGAAACAGATCAAACCCAAATTTAGCAGAAGGAAAGAAATAATAAAGATTAGAGTGGAGGCAAATGATATGGAGAATATAAACTCAATATCAAAAATCAACAAAATCAAAAGATTGTCCTTTGAAAAGATCAAAAGCCTTGACAAAAGAAAGGTCCTGCCAGCATGGTAGTGGAGAATGTAAAACAGGACATGCCCCTGCAGCAGGGTGGCGGGGGGTGGGGGGGTGAGGGGGTGATGGGTCCATGACTACAAGTGAAACCTTCTGTGCTGGGACTGTTGAGCTGCAGGATGTTTGCTGTGGGCTTCGGGACCTTGCTCTTTGGGTACTGGAGCATAATGACGTGGAACCCAGTGTAGGCACCTGAAGATTGAGGACTTCAAGACCCTCATGGCACTGATGCCACTGTTTCAGACAGAGAAGGAACAGAGGGTCCTACAAGATGCTTTGGGAGAACCTGGAGGAAGAGACCTCCTGGAAAGACGTGCCTGCCTGGAAGGTGGGTAAGTCTGTGTTCTACACAATGTGCTGGGTAACCCCTGTGATGGGCAAGCTCTAAGGGCTGCCCATGAAGGAGGAGATTTCTCAGCTGCCTATGGCTTCATATGGTATCCATAGGGGCTTGCACCGCTTGGAACACTGGACCCCTGCATCCTCCCCACTGGGAAAGAATAAGTGCTCAGGAGACCTGGAAAAAAAAAAAAGATGAAAATTACTAAAATCAGAAGTGAAAGAAGGGAGGTTCTACTGCTGAATTTACAAAAATATAAAGGATTATAAGAATTCTACGAACAATCGTATACCATTAAATTGGATAAATAAGGTGAAATGCAAATTCCTGGGAAGACACAAAATGCCAAAACTGGCTCAAGAAGAAACAGAAAATCTGAATAGACCTATAACAAGGAAGGAGAACAAATCAGTAATGAAAACCTTGCCAAAAAAGAAAAACCCAGAACCAGATGGCTTCAGATAGAATTCTCCATTCATTGAGAATTCTATCAAACAATTAAATAAGAATTAACTCCAATTCTCAAGCTCCACAAAAGAATTGAAAAGGAGGCAAAGCTTAACTCATTCTGTGGGGTCAGCGTTACCCTGATACAAGAGCCAGACAAAGAGGGAAAAAGAAGACTACATAACAATAAGCCTTATGAATATATCAACTCTAAAATCCTCAGTAAAATACTAGCACACCGAATTCAACAGCATATTAGAAGGATTATATACCATGATCAAGTGAGATTTATTTTAGGAATATGAGAGTAGTTCAACATATGAATATCAAGGAATGTAACACACCACACTAATAGAATGAAGGAGAAAACAGATATTATCTCAACTGAAACAGAAAAAGCATTCAACAAAATCCAACACCCCTTCATGATAAAAACGCTCAATAAATTAGGAATATAAAGAACTTCCCCCACATGATAAAGGCCATATGTGAAAAATCCACAGCTGACATTATACTACAATAGTGAAAGACCGAAAGCTTTTCTTCTAAGATCAAGATCCTGACTTTACCCACTTCTATTTAGCATAGTATTGGAAGGTCTAGCCAGAGCAATTAGGCAAGAAAAAGAAATAAAAGCATCCAAATTGGAATATTATTAGCAGGTAGCATGATCTTGTATCTAATAAACTCTGAAGAATCACACACATACAAAAAATTGTTGGAGCTAATTCTGTAAAAGTTCAGGATACAAATCAACACACAAAAATCATTCATGTTTCTATGTACTAACAATGAAAAAAATCCCAAAAGGAGATTAATTAAGCAATTCAATTTACCATAGCATAAAAAAAAATAATAAAATACTTAGGGAGAAATTTAGTCAGTGTACAAGCACAAGACTTTTACACTGAAAGATATAAAACAATGCTGGAAGAAACTAAGGAAGATGTAAATAAATAGAAAGACACTCTGTGTTCATGGCTTGGAAAACTTAGTATTGTGAAGATTACAGTGCTACGCAAAGTGGTCTACAGATTCAACGAAAGCCCTAAAAAATCCCTTTGGTGTTTTTTACAAAGGTGGAAAAACCCATCCTAAAATTCATATGAAATTTCAAAGCACTCAGAATAGCCAACACAATCTTGAAAAACAACAAAGTTGGAGCACTCCCACCTCCTGATTTCAAAAGTTATTACAAAGAGACAGTAGTCAAAACAATGCGGTAGTGGCATAAGGATAGACAAATGGAATAGAATTGAGAACCCATGAATAAAACTTCACTTTATGGTTAGTTGATGTTCAACAAAGGATGCCAAGATCATTCAGTAAGATGAGAACAGTCTCTTCAATAAATAGTACTGGAAAGACTAGACATCTACATTTAAAATAATAAAGTTGGGGGGCACCCCAGTGGCTTAGTCCATTGAGCATTCGACTTCGGCTCGGGTCATTATCTTGTGGTTTGTGAGTTCGAGCCCTACATTGGGCTCACTGCTGTCAGCGCAGAGCCTGCTTCAGATCCTCTGTCCCCCCCTCTCTCTCTGCCCCAACCCCACTTGTGCTCTCTCTCTCAAAAATAAACAGTAAAAAAATTTAAATAATGAAGTTGGACCATTACCTTACACTATATACAAAAATTAATTCAAAGTTGATCAAAGATCTACTTTTAAGAGCTGAAACTATAAAACTCTTAGAAAAAAAACATAGGGGTGAATCTGTTGGACCTTGGATTAGGCAGTGATTTTTTAAATATGCCAAAGGCACTGGCAACAAAAGAAAAAATAAAATGGTCTTAATCAAAAATAAAAATTTTGTTCATCAAAGGAAACTATGAAGAGAGTGACAAGACAACCCACAGAATGGAAGGAAATATTTGCAAATTCTACGTCTGATAGGGGTTTAATATCAGAAATGGAAAAGGCTTGAACAGACATTTCTCCAAAGAAGATCAACCACTGGCCAACAAGCACACGAAAAGATTCCCAACACAATCAGTCCTTAGAGAAATGAAATTCACAACCAAAATGAGATGTCACTGCACACCTAACTACGATGGCTATAATAAAAAAAGGACTATAACAAGTGTTGGTAAGGATGTGGAGAAATGGGGACCCTTACACATGATGGTGGGAATATAAAATGGGGCAGCTACTATGGACGACAGTGTGGTAGTTCCTCAAAATGTTAAACATAGAATTATATGTGACCCAGCAACTCCACTCCTAGATATATATCCAAGAAAATTGAAATCAGGGATACAAACATATACTTGTAACACCAATATTCATAGCAGCATTATATACAATAGCCAAAGGGTGGAAACAACCCAAGTGTCCATCAACAGAAGGATGGATAAACAAAAATGGTATATACCTGCAATGGAATATTATTTATTCCTGTCTCTGTCTCTCTGTCTCTCTCTCCTTCTGCCCCTCCCCCCTCGCATGTGTGCACATTCATGCTGTCTCACTCTCTCAAAAAAAAATAATTTCTTTAAAAAAAATTTAAGAAAGGAGGGGCGCCTGGGTGGCTCAGTCGGTTAAACGTCTGACTTCCGCTCAGGTCATGATCTTGTGCTCCGTGAGCTCAAGCCCCACGTCGGGCTCTGTGCTGACAGCTCAGAGCCTGGAGCCTGTTTCAGATTCTGTGTCTCCCTGTCTCTCTGACCCTCCCCCATTCACGCTATGTCTCTCTCTGTCTCAAAAACAAATAAACGTTAAAAAAAAATTAAGAAAAAAAAGAAGAAAAAATTTAACAAAGGAAATAGGTTGTGATAGTTGCAAACAATGCAGACATACTTAAAACCACTGATTTGTATACTTGAAAATAGTTAAAATTGTAAATTTTATGTTCTATATATTTTACCACAATAAAAATATCTTAAAAGTAAAATAAAGAATAGTTCCTCAGGAGAGCACAAAGATCCCTCCCAACAGAGTTCTCCAAACCCCCTCCTCAAACGATACAAAATGAAGCTTGCCTCACAACACATTAAAAAAAAAATGCGTGTAATCCCAACATCAAAATCCTTAAATAGTAAGCCTTTACTAAAGTTTCTTGAAGAGATACCAAATAAAGGAATTTTTTTTTCAAACAAAATATAACACCACCACCACCACCACCACCACCAAGAAATTCCTAAAACTCCTTGTTGGACACCGCTGTCCCCAGAATCCCTCTGGGCCCTGCAACTCCTTCCCCAGTCATCACCTCCTGCTCTTGACTTTCCTGCATGTTCCATAAAGAGCTGCACACTCAGGCCTGTTGTCTTCTGCAGCTCCCTCCAAATTCTATTTCCCACCTGTGGCTTAACCAGCAATTCTGAACCCTTGAAAGGATCAGGTAGAAAGCTGCAGTTACTCACAGTGAATGTTTTTAATTAACCCTGTCCACAGAATTTGTTCATTCACTTATTGGGTTGAAAACCCATGCTGATTGTATACTTGCTGAATCAGGCAGTATTCTCGGCAAAGAAAAGAGACCATCTCCCCAGTGTGATTTACCACGTGTCAGGGATTTGTGTGCAAAATGGAAACACACAACTGCTCTAAAGTTAGTTTTCTGTGTATCTCATCAAGTATATTCTTTCTTTCTTAGAACTTTGAGAAGATAATGCATGTAAGTTCGCACTGACATACGAGCATGTGGCACAGCTTCCTGGGAGGAATAAAAAGGAAGATACTCTCTGGAGGAAAACTCAACGTTACCTCAAGTTAAAAACTCACCTCAAAGTGAAAAACGTATGGGTGTGCATGATAACAATAAAACAGGTAACCTTCAAACAAATCTTAATGTTTATTTTTACCCTATCTTTCTGAGAGGATTTAAGGTGGCTTGTGTAAATGCCGCCCGGATCCAGCAACATAACTGGGGAGGAACGTGGAATGTGGGGAAGAAGAGTGTAGGATGGATCCAGTGAAGCCAGGAGCGGAGTTGTAGACGAAATGCATACGAGGCCCTAATGTGTATTTAGAGGTGGCCAAAAATTTGACTCTAAGCCTTTCAGCAATGAACTCTGAAGAGGTGTCGCGTCAGTTTACATAATTTGCCATCTAACTACAGGACGGTGAGGTCATGCGCCTTGTTTCCTGATGCTAAGACAAGGCAAGTCTCTTCAGGGATGCAGTGGATAAAAGCCAGAGTTTTCCCTGGTTTTGGCATTTCCTCCTTTCAGGATGTAATCTGATGATGGTTACTACGGTGATGCGCTTAAGCTTTTAGCCAGAGTTAGGTGTAAATCCCAGCCTGCTGGCTCTGAATCCTCCTTTTCATTCCACTCAAGAGAACATACTGGAAAGCAAGTGAGCAGAAATGATGTTCTTGTAAGATTAACTTTTCATCCTGATTTTTAAACTATAATGTTAACAAAGATACAAACTTTGATCGTTTAGCATTCTTTTTATTGTGATAAGAACACTGAACACTGAGCTCTATCCTCGTAACAAAATTTTAAGGGTACAGTGCTTTATTGTTGGCTTGTAGGTACAATGTTAAATAGCAGATCTCTAGAGCTTATTCATCTTACTTCGCTGAAACTTTAGGTCAGTTGATTAATACTCCCCATTTCCCCCTCTCCTGGGCCCCTGGTAACCACCGTTCCCATCTTTGATTTTATGAATAGGACTACTCATGTGGAATAACGTAGTTCTCATTTTCTGTGTCCGCCTTATTTCACTCAACGTACTCCTTTCAAGGTCCATCCACGTTGTCACATTTTGCAGAATTTCCATATTTTTTTAAGGCTAAATAATATTTTATTGTACGTGTGCAGCACATTTTCTTTATCCATTCATCTGTCAATAGACATTTCGGTTGTTCACACGTTAGCTTTTGTAATTAGTGCTGCACTGAATGTGGGAAAGGTAATATCAAGATCCCGTTTTTAATTATTTTGGATACATACCCAGAAGTGGGATTCTTGAATAATATGGTGGTTCTATATTTTTTGGTAGTTCTATTTTTTAATTTTTGAGGAACCTCCGTACAGTTTTCCAAAGCAACTGGGCCAGTTTGCATTCCCACCAAGAGTGCCAGCAAGGTCTCCAGTTTGTCCACATCCTAACAGAGACACACATATATACCATCCCAGCAGGTGTAAGATGGCATCTCACTGTGGCTTTGATTTGCATTTCCTTGGTGATAAGTGACAACGGACATTTCTTCATATACCCGTTGGCCATTTGCATGTCTTCTTTGGAGAAAAGTCTGTTCAAGTCCTTAGCCCATTTTATTTATTTCTTATTTTATTTTATTTATTTCTTAAAAAAATTTTATTGCTTATTTATTTTTGAGAGAGAGAGACAGAACATGAGCTGGGGAGGGGCAGAGAAAGAGAGAGACAAAGAGTCCGAAGCAGGCTCAGGCTCTGAGCTGTCTGCACAGAGCCTAGCGTGCGGCTTGATCTCATGAACTGTGAGACCATGACCTGAGCCAAAGTTGGAAGCTTAACTGACTGGGCCACCCAGGTGCCCCCTTAGCCCAGTTTTTTAAAGGAGTTATTAGGTTTTCTTTGTTACTGAGTTTTATTAGTTCTTTATAGATTTTGGAATCAGATGTATGGCAAATATTTTCTCCCATTCTACAGCCTGACTTTACATACTGTTGATTGTTTTCTTTATTGTGTGGCAACTTTGATTTAGTCCCACCTGTTTATTTTTATTTTTGTTACCTGTGCCTTTAGTGCTGTATCTGTGAAGTCACTGCCAAGACCAGTGTCATGAAGCTTTGCCCGTTTTTGTTTGTTTGTTTGTTTGTTTGTTTGTTTGTTTGTTTTCTGGGAGCTTTACCTGTTTGTGTCTTATGTTTAAGCCTTATTTAAAAAAAGTTTAAGAGAGAGAGAGAGCACAAACAGGGTAGGGGCAGATAGGGAGGAGGGAGAGAGAATCCCAGGCAGGCTCCGCACTGTCAGCACAGAGCCCAATGTGGGGCTCGAACTCATGAACTGTGAAAGCATGACCTGAGACAAAATCAAGAGTCGGGAGCTTAACTGACTGAGCCACCCAGGCTCCCCTAAGCCTTTGTTTTAGAGCAGGCTGGACCCGGCAGGGAGTGGCCTGCAGGTACCCACACTGCTGACTCAGCCTCCTGTCTACACAGTCCAGACATGGGGATGGGGACCTGGCCTGCCTGGATTCTGGGAGTCACATGGCAGTGTGCAGTTTGCTCCCCCACAACCTAGTGTTGGGTATCCATGCCCTGTAGGCCTGTGTGGCCACAGCCACCCCGACCAACTGGCCATCTGCCTGGGGCAATCGGTTCCCTCTGCCGTACCTCCTGCTGCAGAGGCTGGACAGATTGTTAGGGCCAAATCCCATGTAGCCCTGCTGCTTTTACCAGATGCCCCTCTCCAGACCTGGACTTTCTTATCTGCTCTCTCTGCACTGGGAAGAAGGGGAAGCTATGGTGTCTGCCTTCTCTGTACTCCTCTGTGGTAGATCCATCCAAGCTCCAAGGCTGACAAGACCTAGGCTAGTCCTCTGGGATCCCTCTCAGGAAAGTTGGGGCACTGGACACCCAAACCAATTCCTTCCTCCCCTTGGGAGAAGCCAAGAGTTAGGGGGTTTCTTCCTGATCATATGCTGCTGTGCCGGATGCAGGGACTCTGGGCAGGGGGGATCCCAAATCTCTCTACTGGCTTTGGGGATTCTGGCTTCACAGTCACCTCGAGTGCAGGAACTTTCCACTTAGTTCCTGGAGTGCTTGCAAAGGAAATTTGTTCATGGACTGTTGTTGAGTTGGTGAATTTGCAGAGGGAAGGATGGTCCAGGGCTTCCTACGCTGCCATCTTGCTGACATCACCTCTTGATTATTTAGTATTAGTAACACCTTGCTCACCTCAAAACTCTAGTGTTCCAACATTATGTTTGAGAAGCACGTGTGAATTAACAGTAAGGATATTTCTCAATTTTTCTTCAGAACACGTTAAAAAAAAAACTAGGGTAAATCAATTACTGGCTTTTTTTTTTTATTGTGCAGAAAAATAAGTAGAGTAAAAATCTTCACCCTACTTCCTTCATATTCCCCACTCCTTCAGATCAAATACTATTAGCTGTCAAGTGGCACACTCTGGAACCGTCCAGAACTTCAAAAGCATTAAAGCAACAAAATTAACAACATATTTCACCAGCAGATGGCATGTTTCCCTCAGTTGTCTATATATGTGTTCTTCTCTATATGACGATTTTTATAAGCAAGACATAGATAAGGAAAGGGTATTTCTTTAGGATTATAGAATCCCTTTTAAGCTAAGTGGTCAGAAATCCACTAATCAACGCCAAAAGAGATATACTCAAACCTTAATTTGTGTTGGTGCTGGTCTTGAGATTGAAGTTAGTGGGTGGCAGCACCGTGAGGCAGGCACATGGGAGCTGGGGTTGGCAGGACCTGCGAATATCTTCTTGCCCCTGCGGAAGAAAGGTTAGAAGAGGCTAGAAAGTTGTCAGCGCCCCAGCTCAGTGGGCCGATCTTGAATCTCAGCTGGACAGAAAGAACCTGTCTCAGAAATCTCAGCCACTGAGGCTGAAGCAATTGAGGACAGAATTGGATTATGAATTCCACTCTACAAAACAACCCCTTTCTTTTAGGACTGGCTCTCTTATGCAACTTGACCCTGAAGCCACAGGTTTTTTGATCGCCCCACTTCGTCCCTATAGCCACCTTTTAAGACAGGAGACCTGAAGCATTCTTGGTTGGAGCCGAATACATTCCAGAATCCTCTGATTGGATCCCATTCTCTGTAAATAGATTCCCTCAGGAACATGGACGGGTTTCCTAAAATATACTATGCCCCATTCTATGGCCCTCTTCCCGGACTCTGTTGGTGCCCTTTTTGCTCACTGGGGTGGATGCCCCTGGTACTGATTCTTGCCTGAACTGTGTTTGAACTTGCTCATCCCTTGGAAACTACTTTGGATGACCTCCAAGGTCAGTTTTTTTAATGCTTTTAATAAAGGGAGAAAGTTGACTAAGCAATTGTTCATGTGATCTTCAGCGGCCGAAATATTTCAATGACATAATAAATATTTGAAATTCTTACAAGACTAAAAATGTTAATGAAGTTTTAAAAAATGCATCAGTTTGGTTCAACAACAGCATTTGAGATATCCCTTGATACCATGATGGAATTTTATTCATAATACCATTTTTTGCTGAATCCAAGTTCTTTGCACTTCATCATGTGATTCATGTTGTTACAATGTTGTGACGCTTGGAATCGGCCCTCTGGGTATGAGTCTTCCCTGTTAGCTAAATTTCATTGCTAATGAAGTATGCTCATTTTCCCTTTCAAAGTACATCACTAATGCGATCCACGCTCACCATTATAAAGTGGTTCTCATCTAGATATTCCAGCTACATATTTTAGGATTATCCAGTTAGAAAATGGATCTCATACAAATATTGAGCTAGATACACTGATGCTTATATTTTTGTCCTGACACTGTGTGGACCTGTAAAGGCAAAATTACACATCATGGACTTTATTACTGCCATGAATTGCCTTGTTAACTACCTCCTAACTGCCATTCTTTACATTCTAGTACAAAGAAACCTCTCTTAAGTAGAAGGGTGAATACCGTAAGACTGTAGCTGTGATCGGCACATTTTCCCTTCAATAAATTTGAAGTAAAACAAAAAAGACGTGAAGACATTGAAGTTTTGGGGTTTTACAGATTCAAATAGTTTATAGATGGCAATTTCCAAAGTTGACTGGAACATTTGTTGCTCGACACCAACCATGGGGACCGTTACTGACCAGGTATCCAGACACCATGGTCTGAAATGCATTGCTAACATTGTGCCAAGACCAGGCTTCCATGGACTGGTTGCCATCCATGACCGAGTGAGGCAGGACACGAGGGCAGAGCTGCTCCCGGGAGATGAGGGACTGGATGTCTTGCTTGTCTCAACGCTCCCCAATAGCCTTGCCAAATTCTCCTTAAGACATCGAGGAAGTCTGGAGTGCATCCACTCAACCTCTCTTCCCTCCCGTTGTCTGTTCTGCCAGCCCTGTTTATCTCCCCTCCCGTCTCTCTCAGTAGGTGTTTCCTCGAATGGAATCCTTCCATGCTTAACTCCATTTTGTGCCTGCTTCTCTGAGGACCCAGATCAACATACATGTCATCGACGAAGCTGTTTCCATGTTTACGTGTCTACATGGCTTACAGCCATACGACTTTCCATTTTGTTCTCGTTCCCTTTTTCTCTTTCTCATGATATTTTTGTAGCATCTTCTAAAAGTAACATGTACTAAAAGTAACAAAATACGCAAAAGCACTTACACTTTGTGCTCTTGTGCCCTTTTTTTTTTTTCCTCGTCCTGAAAATTCAATCCGAGTGGAAAATTATTTGTGTCACAAAAATCTGGCGTGCCTTAGGAACCACATTTAAACATCCCTGCTCACAAGTAACTGGCAAAATAAACTCTGGTACCTCTAAACTATGTGGTTGTAGAAAATGAAAATACAGTTTTATTTCTTTATATGGAAAGGCAGTCATGTTACATTATTCTATTCATATACTCAAACAGAGAGAGTCTGGAAGGTTGGCATCAAAATGCTGATTTTAACATTTGGAGTACTTTTCTCTCTGTCTTTTCTCCACTTATCTCTGTTGTTTGAATAACAAAAAGGGGGGATATTTCATTGCCATCCTAGGGTCGAGCGTTCCTTTGGAATACTAATGTTAAGGTAAATACACAATCCCACATACTCCCTCGATCTGAAGAACACATCATTGCTTGCTTATCAGTTAAGTCACCAAGTTGACAATTCACTAACATTTTTGGTTGACATGGCTGTCATTGTTACATGATACATCTTTTAGAGTAAAATGCTTTTCAAGAATTACTTTCCCATTAGGAAACATGATCAGTATTGGTGTATATTATTCTATAACCGAAGCAATGATTGGTTCCTATTGCTCTTTGTGTGGTGATACATGAGCCTTCCCTCGAATAGCCGGGCCAATGTTACTGACCAAGCAGAGCACTTTGGCCTGTTAAGTTAAAATTGAGTAACTCTGGGGGCCCAGATCTTTCTCTAGCAACATGTGAGGTGTCAGATAAGCCCTAGGATAGCCTTTCTCTTTTGGGCTGGCTTATGAGTTCTAAGGTCCCATTCAACTTTCTCATTGCACACTTCCAAATAACCACTTTTGCTTTTTGAGTTGGTGATAACAGCAGGTAGAAATTTGTGGTTAAAAAAACAAAACAAAACAAAACAAACCAACCCCCCAAAGCCAAAACAAAAAGCAAAAGACAAAAAAAAAAAAAAAAAAACAACAAAAAAAAACCCCAACCACATGCCCTTCTTTTTTATTTAGGAACTAGTTCCACCCAACAAAAGTACCCTAAAGCTAGTTCAAGTAAAGGAGTTTTATTGTAAGCTTGCAATGGATAGTTCTTTAAGTATCCAAGGACAGAAACCAAAAGTGTGTTCACACTGCATTGGTTTTAACTAAAAAGTAAAAAACTAAGGTTATTTATCCAAATTCTCATGTATCTTAAAAGAAGGCTGGACTGAGAGCAAATCTACTGACATGTCTGTTACACCCTAATTCTTTGGTTTCTCTAGCTGACCGGTTATATTCCTAAATTTGAATCATTAAAAAGATTGAGGAGGTTGTATAGACTTTCCCAAGTCAAGAGATTTATCATCTATCTATCTATCTATCTATCTATCATCTATCATCTAATTTATCATCACCATCTATCATCTATGTATCATCTACCATCTATGTCATCTATCTTATCTATCAGTCTATCTATCTTATCTATCATCTATCTTATCTGCCATCTATCATCATCTATCAATCATCTCATCAGAATCTATCTATCAATCATCTATCTGTCCATCAACTATATCCTCTTTGAAGTCCTTCATCACTCATTCCCCAGCCTCCTGAGTATTTGGAGTGTTGAGAATGTGGTCAGTGATAGCTCACAGAGGAAGAGCAGGGCTTTGCCCAAGACGACATCTGGTTTCCAGCTAAGATTTATAAAGAAATATTGGCAGGGAAAAACAATCTTAGTGAGGATTTGGAGAGTCAACATTTTTACCTATCTGTGGTCCAATATCCTGATGGATAATTGACACCATAATCAAGGACTTTCCTCGGTGAACATAACTCCATGGCCCAGCAGTGCTACTTAAACTGACTTATCCCAAGGGACCAATGAAGGATGTGCACAGATATTAGTTATCAAGATGTTGACTCAGTTATTCAGTATGTTCAGTTAAGAAACAACATCAATGCCTCATAACGTAAGGGTTGGTAGAGCAAAGCAACCACGGACTACAACGGAGCCATTATAAATGAGGTGGCATCAGCTTTATTGACATGAGAACTCATCTCAATAAGAGGCTGAGTGAAGAAGGAAGGTTAATGAACAGTATGTATAATAAGCTCCTGGTTTTTTTTTTTTTTTTTTTTTTTACTCAAATCATTATATAAATGCATAAGAAACACCTGGACAATTGTACACCAAAATACTAACAGCAATCACCTCTGCATAGTGATGAATAGGATTAGGTAGGATTATAATTCCACTACTTGTATTCTATGCACGTATTAAATACTTTCTAGAAAATACATGTTTATTATTGAAAGACCAACAAAATTATTGAAAAAGTAAATGCCTCCCATTGTCCTTAATTATGAAATTTGTTGATCAAAATGTTGCAAAAATGCTATTTTTTCCTCACATAAGCAATCCAACCTTCAAATAATTCTCATTTCAATACCTCAGCTTTCCTCTCCGCATATTAATATTTACCTCCTCTCACATGTATTTGGATGGAGAAAATATTTAAGGGAGAAAAATAAATCTCTGATCCTCACACAAAGACCACTACCACACTTGTTATATTACTCTTAGTGTGGGCTGATGTTTTTGACTTTTTCATAATAACTGGAGGCCTGCTTAACTCTTTTATCGATTAATCAAACTGATACACCGATTACATATTGTATGATGTATAAATGTGCACAGTTAAGTATCATATAATGTATCGTTGTTCCTAATGAAGTAGCAAGTTTTGTGTAATATTCAGTATATGATTTCAGTTAAATATTTTAAGTAAACAGTGCTTGAGTATGTAGTCATCTCCAAACTCTTATTTGTATTCAGTATTGCACTGAAAATAGTGTTTACTTTTGTTTTTTCATATGTGTTTGTTTCTCCATTCCCACGAAGAGTTCCATTTCTGATTCCCTTCCCCGAAGAAGCCCTACAATGCTAAGGAGGTAAGCTAGGCTGCCAGGGCCTTTTAATGGCCTTTCTTTGGATGCTCTGCTAAACATGTATCCAGCAGTCCTTAAGGGCCAAGGAAGTTTGGCCTTTCATATAGCAGAAACATACACCGAGTGTTTCCTGGTACCCTTGTGTCAGTCCATCTACTGGATTCCTTTAACTCTGCTGCCCTGGGGTGGTGGTGACACAGGCGTCCTGTTACACTTTTAGGAAGAGAGGGGAGCCCATGCCGGCATTCTTACTAACCCCATTTCTCCACTCTCCCCTGGGTTACCCACACACCTCATTTCTGCGTCCCAGTGGCTTACAGAGGTGAGATTAGATCATGTGTCTAATGATCTTGTGTGAGTGCAACATGTCACTTACTCCTTCTCTGAGAAGCAGGGGCAATGGTAAACCTAAAGGAGATTTTCTATGTAAGCTTTCAGGTCATTCCTCTACATCTTTGAATGGAAGAGTGAACGTAGTTGCCTTTCCAGGGGCAGAGCTGGTGTGGGGCAGTGGCTGAGAACCAGGGGCTTTGGAGTCCTGGCCCTCCCACACTGGGCCCACAGCACCTCTGTAAGCACCAGCTACCAGCAGAGAGAAAATTCTTTCAGGCTTGGCATCAAGATGCCTAGGGCATCCTGGGAAATGACATGAGCATCACATACACCCGTGTGAAATTCTTGGGGGTGGAGTCGTTGGCATATAAAGCATCAGAGGAGAAACACACTCTGTTTCTGGTGCCATGTAATGGTTACTAACGAGAAGCGTCAAGGAATGTAAATGCAGAGCCTTTCCACCCAACGGCGTGGTAACCAGAAAATAAGGATCCGGATGTGGTATGTCTGCCTTTCCCTTTTATTTATTTAGTTATCATCATTATTATTTTAGTTTCTAGAGTGTGTCTAGCTAAAAACTCTAGGTGAAAGGCTTCTTTGTAAAAAAAACAAAAACAAAACCAAAAACAAACATTACAGTTTTCCATATCCTACTTTTCTAGATTGTTTGAAAATTCCCTTTCATCACAGAATTTCTTGTGCAAACAGTAAACATAGAAAGATCTTTTAAGACATTCATTCTTCATTCCTCTTGCTTCCCTCCTTAGAATCATTGCATTTTCAATCACATTCTGAAACATGACGAACGTTCTAACGACAGAAGTCAAGCTGAAATACAACATATTGTAAAAAAAAAGGGGGGGGGAGTTTGTTTGTAATATGGCATTCATTTTACAATGCACATATTAGGTCAAATGGTAAGGACCAAAGCATCCTTTCCCCACCCAGAGATCTCACAGACCACGCACCACGAAGTCTACTCTGAATGCCGCGAGAAGCTTTGTCCACCAGCTCTCAGCTTTCATATACCTTCCATACCAAAGGACATACATACCACTAGGGTTTTGTGGTGGCTTAAAAAGAAAAAATTGAAGCGTATCACTAAGAAAACTGCTGTACGGTGTGTCTATGGGGAGGACTGCAGTCGTTAAGGCGAGGAGAGGGGCACCTCGCCCCCCCAGGCTGGCTGGGGGGTGCCTGGCCTCATTCTGAGAGGCAGTCTCCATTCTGGAAAGCAGGTGGCTCACACTTTTTTCGGGTTTGTTCTCTTCTGGGCACTCCTAGCTTTGACGGTCTTCTTGGGGCTGGCCGGTTTGGGAGAGGGTGGCTTTCCCTTTGGTTTCTGGGCGTTGCTACGACCGGTACGCCCAGCCATTCGCTTCTTGTCCTGAACTGTCCTCCGCTGCTCCTGGAGCCTCTCTTCCCACTGCTGGGAGGCAATTTGCACACATGACCATCAGATGCATCTCATCATGTCATGCTGTTGCCCTAATATCAGAATTAATGCAATTTTTTCCCCACTGTAATCTATGAATCGTGACAGCAAATAAAATAGCTACCCTCCGTTATTGAGCGCTTATCATATACCAGATGATTCTAGAAGGGCTCAGTATGGGAGGAAGTTTTGATAAGCGTTCGTTTCACTGAAACAACAGCCCTTCTAGGTGGACACCATGGTCATGACCAGGAAACAAGCACACAGAGCTTATTTATAGATGGTCACACAGCTGATAAATGTCGGAGCTGGGATTCAAATTCACCCAGTCTGACTCCAGAGCCCGAGGCCCCAGCCCACAGGTCCTATGATGCAACATCCCTACACAGCAAAGCCTTCTAAAAACGCTCTGACATATGGCTAAGAGCAGAAATTTATCCAGCCTCACTAGGAAGTCCAAAGGTCTATTCCCACATTTATGGATGGGCTCACCTAATTCTCTTACATCAGAAGGAAAACAGAGACCCCACTCACGTCTAGTAATCCACTCAAGTGCTAGCTACCCAGAACCCAGGAGAAATGAGGCATTCTAGGTAGTTGTTTCCTTGATAGAAAAAGATATACCTCTTATTATAGAAAGAAATACTATTTATTTAAGTAGCTGCATGTAAGAAAAAACTGAAAAAGGCTCCTTGAATAGACACTGCTTTTTATTGTACAAATGCCCCTACTTTGTTATATTTCATTCAGCAAAGAGTTTGAGCATGACCACAGGCCAGACATTGCTCTAGGCACTAGAAATACAATGAAATGAGAAACACTGTCCCCACCTTCCCAGGGCACAACTCTAATCTGTTCTAAAATAGTAAACATCTTACATTTGCTACTATATGGTGATATCTTCGAATTCTTACTGAAGTTTATTAGAATATTTGCTGCAAAAGTGAATGGCCCAAACAGCTAGGATTCTTTTCTTTTAATATTTAAAAACAATTTTTTAATGTTTATTCATTTTTTGATAGAGTGTGAGCAGGGGAGGGGCAGAGAGAGAGGGAGACACAGAATCTGAAGCAGGCTCCAGGCTCCGAGCTGTCCGCATAGAACCCGATGCGGGGCTTGAACCCACGAACCACGAGATCATGACCTGAGCCGGTCAGACGCTTAACTGACTGAGCCACCCAGGCGCCCCCAATTATTTTTTTAAAGTTTATTTTTGAGAGAGAGAGAGACAGAGCGAGAAAGCGCTGGTGGGGGAGGGGCAGACAGAGAATCCCAAGCAGACACCATGCTGTCAGTGTGGGGCCCAAAGCGGGGCTCAAACCTACAAACCGTGAGATCACGGCCTGAGCTGAAGTCAGACAACCCACTGAGCCACCCAGGGGCCTCTAAATAGCTTTGATTCTTGAAAGCTTTCTCTCCTCCCAGGTTCTCATGGTGGACTTGCTTTCTACACTGATGCCTCTAATCCACTGTAGTCTTGGAAACCAGATAACCCATCCTGCTAGAATCTTCTGTCCAGTAAGGCTAAGCGTGCTCCTGACAGCTCCACGGTTTTCAGCTCAGATGGAAGTCATGTTATTCTGAAATGCACAGAGTAGACGAGGCTATGTTCAAACTACCTTCTCCATTAAGTCAGTATTAACATAGACTTCTTCCTCGCACAGGCAGTAGTAGGACCTTTTGTGAACCTGACAGCACAAATTCTCCTACATCTATCTAAACATATTTACAGGAGAGGGAATGCTTTAAAAACATTTCAAACCAATGACCTGATTTCTTTAGTTCTGGTGTGACAGCATATCTCTGGGCAAAAAATTATTCTAATCCTCTAATTGCATTGCGAATATTTCCATGATGATACCACCAAAAATCATGGATTTGGCCACAAAATGATTATAGTTGGTATATATAATTTATTTTGACAAAAGTCTCAAAACTATTTTAAATATGGGGAGAGATTATGCTTTGTACAGAGACAGTAGCATGGATTTTAGAATTGTGGGTTCACATCCTTACATGTATATGTCTGTTTTAATCCCACTGGATGTGAACTCTGCTCAAGTGCCTGTTTGCTAAAATAGTTAAAAACAAACAAACAACAAACAAAAACAAAAACCAAAAAAACAAACAAACGCTAATTTAATCTGGAAATAACCATTAGATGAAGATTGAGTGTAACAAAATCATCTTTGAGGTTGAAGTGAGAATAACTTTGTTCTTAACTACTTATTCGAAAGACAAATACTGATGCTATTTCAACCTCCTATGAGAGCCTGGAGATGGAAGAAGGTGAAGGAAGAATCCCCAGTTCTATAGAATTTCTTTACCTGCGCTTAAATCCATATGTGCAGGGTTGCTAATTATACTTACTATGGATCTTTTACTAAGTTGGTCTCTCCATTTTTCAACTAAACAGTTTTCAAGAAGCATCATCCTGAAAAAAAAAAAGGAATTTATTTTAAGCAATTCCGACTATGAAAGGAAAAAGTTAAAAAAAATACAAAAAAATTGTCAAATCCAAAATTCGTTGTTTTCTTTTTCTTTTCTTTTTTTTCCTTTTCTTTTCTTTTCTTTTCTTTTCTTTTCTTTTCTTCTTTCTTTTCCTTTCCTTTCCTTTCCTTTCCTTTTCTTTTTTTTTTAGAGACAGAGACAGAGTGTGCAAGCCAGGGAGAGGGGCAGAGGAAGAGAAAGAAAATCTTAATCAGGCTCCATGCTAAGCATAAGACGTGAGGCTCCTTTTCACGACTGTGCGATCATGACCTGAGCCAAAATCAAGAATCAGATGCTTAACCAACTGAGCCACCCAGGTGCCCCTACAAATCAAAATTCTTTATAACCCTTAACTCTACAATCCACATATCCCCCATTTATATTTTACTAGCATTTCCTTTTATTCTGCCTTGTACCTATATTCTTAAATCACACTATATATTTAGATCACACTGTACCTTTCTTTTTATCATTCTATTATATGCATTTTCTCATATAATTAGAATACGGCTTTAATAACCATATAATATTGCAATAATGATACTTAGACCTTTCCCTACTGTTGAATCCCTTTCATTGCTTTGCTACTATTAACAGCTTTTTGTTGAATATCCTTGTATATTTACTAGTGTGCACTGGCTTATTATTTCCTTAGGACAGATTTCTTAAAGTAGAATTACTGGGTCCAAGAGTATGTACTTTCTCAAAGTTTTCTAAATCGTTTTCAGAATGGTTGAACTTTCATTCAGATCATGTTTTACTCTGGATTGGAGAATTAAAGAGGTAAATTTATTTACTATTTGTATTTCTTCTGGAACGTGTCCATATAGATTTATGTACATATTATTTATATATTGTCGTCTTAATGTGTTAAATATTAACTTACATGAACTCTTTAAGGCTACTCCCCCTTTGCCATAACTATTGCAAGTATCTTTCTCAACTTTTATTGGCTTTCTTTGGTGATTTTTATGTCCATGATATAATGTCATCAAAGGTATGTATGGACATTTCCTCTTGTAATTTTTTACATTAATTTCATGTTTGCAAAGTATTTTGTTATTCAGATTTCATACATCTATCTATTCACCTAATTTTACCCTCTATGATTAAGTTTTAAAAAATATCTCTTGAATCCATTTGAAATTCATTTTATGGTATTAGTATAAAGTGAAAATATGTACTATTTTTCCAAATAAAAACATTTGCAACATTTACTAACTAATATACTCACGTCTAATTGATTTGCCCTTTTTCCTTCCTAATACGTTACTTTATGCATTAGCATCTGTCTCAAGAATGCTTCCTCTGTTTTATTTATCTGCACGTCTACTCTTGCGCCACATGGTTTTAGCAGTCTAGCTTTGTTCCAGTTTTCTGTTTCTCCTAAGGCAGAAACCGATTTCCTTCCAAACGGTTATTTTCAAAATGTCCCTTACACGCCCTTGCCAGTTTGTGCTTCCAAATGATCGTTGTGTGAAGACACAACTCCCGATCATTCGAAAATATTTTTTATTGGTATTTTCATCAGAATGCCATTAAATCTATAAATGAACAGAAAGGATGATGGGAATCCAAATAGAATTTGATGACTAGCAGTCTGGTACATTCCCAGAACTGCACCTAGTCCTGTAGCAGGTACAAACACCATGCGAGAGAAGAGCCCAGCAACATTCAGTCAACATTCGTTCTTTAGAGAGACAAGATATAAGGAGAACAGTTTGAAAGCCAAGAATACCCATGAGGCACCTGGGTGGCTCAGTCGGTTGAGTGTCTAACTCTTGACTTCAGCTCAGATCATGATCTTACAATCGTGGGATCGAGCCCCGAGTCAGGCTCTGCGCTGACCGGGACGGAGCCTGCTTGGGATTCTCTCTCTGCCCCTCCTTTGCTCTCTCTCAAGATAAATAAATAAACATTAAAGGAAAAAAAAAAAAGCCAAGGGTACCCAAGGGAGGGTACAGATCAGGAAAGACAGAATACAGATCAGGAAGGTATTCAAGTGAGGTCAGTTGCAAAAGGTGTTTTGAAAAAACAGTCCACAGCTGTACCCAGAAGAAACAGATGAGCATTAATGGCAGGGAATTAAAGGGAAGACTGGTTATATAAAATATGAATGATTCTGTTGGAGATGTATACTGTAGCCAGTTAGGGGGCCCATCCCGCACCCTGGTCTGAAGAGTTTGATTTTTACATTCTAAGGAATGTACCAATATATAAAAATATGCCAAGAAAAGAGATGTGGGGAAACACACTCCCAGCTAGAGGTACGCGGATATATGTGGGTGAGCGTGAGTGCGAATGTGTGTGTGTACGCAATGATCTATCAAACAAATGTCATGTACTTATATTGTGTGTAAGGAAAATGTGGACCTGTCGTCTCAAATGGCCGTCTTTACCTGATCATTAAAGAGCTCTTTAAAAAAATTAAGTATTTGCCACACCAAGATTGATTTGAATCATTTGAAAAGAATTGTTTTCACTCATAGTAATTTATCTGCCTATGATTTTTGAAGTCCTTTAACGAATTCTGAAATTGATTTTTAAGCATCCCATTCAAATACTCATATTCCTACTGTTCCTTAATGCCATGGGGAATTAAATGATAGTTAGGCTATGTGATTATCGCAACAGAGGCATCTGTTGAAAGTGTATTTTTATTTACTGAACTATTTTTAAATTGTCTATTTATTTATTTATTTAGAAAGAAGGGGGAGAGAGAGAGAGAGAGAGAGAGAGAGAGAGAATCTTAAGCAGGCTCCACACTCAGCACAGAGCCTGACGTGGGGCTCGATCCCACAACCCTGGGATCATGATCTGAGCCGAAATCGAGAGTCGGGTGCTCAACCTACCGAGCCACCTAGGCGCCCCTTAAACTGCCTTTGTAAGAAGAACTACTGGCGCCGTTAAAAAAAAAAAAAAAACAAAAAACACCACGACTGGTAAATGGGATTCATGCTTCCATTAAGCAGTGTGCGGTTTCCTCCCTCCCGCTCCGTGCCTACCTGGAGCGCCACTCGTAACACATGATGAGCACGTCTTGATGGGGCAGGATGTGGGGGCACTGGCAGGAAGAATTGGTAATGAGCGGGACCTGCGTCCGAGGGATGGGTGACGAGGACTTGAAGATCTCTTTCACGTCCACCACGGTCGTTACTTCGTTACAGCCGCTCCTCTGCACAGCTTTTATTTTGGCGTGAATGACTGCAATTTAAAAATTGATGGAAGTGTTGATGAGGCCTCTGCAGACAAATAGGGATGGTGTATTCACGCCAAGCCCTGAGCCTCTCTTAAAGAATCCCTCCTGTAATTATGGTCATGTCCAAGCTGCCCAGATGCAGGCCAAAAGCCCACACAATCATACTGTCAGCATTGTCTTTAAAGTTCTGGATCAGCCTGCAAGACGTAAGAGCAAAGCGACAGGCGGGCTCGGTCTGGGCTCTGCCTCTGGGTCAGCGGCTGCTCCTCACTGGGCTACAGCGAGGGTGTGAAAAGAGAACCTTGCAGGTTTTTCTCAGCCTTAAAAACCTGATGTCAGTTTTGTTTGGACGTTTGTTTGCCGAGAACATATCAGGAGATTCAGTTACATAGAACGTCAGTAAAAATTTCATAGAAAAAAGTAGACTCTGCCTTGTGATTATCGGAAGTGAGAATCGTATGTTCTCAGAGTCACAAGCCACTTTACAATTTGTATGGTCCAACAGCCCGTCTGATGCTGGGACTTCCTGTCTTCCAAAGGAAGTTATTAAAGCTGTAACATTTGTGACCTGGACAGAGTCTCTGAAGATCACTATTCTTAATCCTTTAATTTCACAGACTGTCAAAGCGAGGTCTGCGGCGAGCAGATGTATAACTGTTATTACGGATAGCTGTTAAGTAATCATTGTCTGATCAAGCTTAAAATTCTGGCCCTTTTGGTCCCTTGCTATTACTGCCTTCCATGGAATTGTAATCAGCCTAGCATGGATCTCTGTCTTGGATTCCGTCCTAGAGAGCTTGTTTAGGAAGAAGGCAACAGACTTAAATAGAAAATGGTTTCATCCTCAAAGAAGTTATGTGGCAATGACACCATGGACAGCAAGACAGTGAAACTCAGATTAGCAACTAGGGCTGGATAGTGTCAGAGGAGGGGCAAAATCGTTTAGATTAACGTAATATCTACAAAGAACAGTTTTCAAACGACAACAATAAAAGCTACCGGAAAAGTCAGTTGTTTTTTTTTTTCTTTTTTTGGTAGAGTTACCCACATTGGCTATAATCTCAAATCTAACAACTTCACTAAGAGGTTATTTTTTCAGCCCTTTATATTGCCACGATCTTCCTACTTTCACATGCGATATGTAAGATAAGGTTTATGATTTCAAATTTCAGTTTGAAATATGGAAAACAAAGTTAACAAATAAAATGACCATTTTGCCAAGACAGTTCTGTTATTCCAGCAGAAGTAATTTAAGAAACGCAAAGCGGGGGGGTGCCTGGGTGGCTCAGTCGGTTAAGCATCCGGCTCTTGGTTTCAACTCGGGTCATGATGTCAAGGTTTGTGAGTTCGTGTCCCGCATTGGGCTCTGTGCTGATAGCAGGGAGACTGCTTGGGATTCTGTCTCCCTCTCTCTCTGCCCCTCCCCTGCTCACTCTCTTGCTCTCTCTCTCAGAAATAAATAAATAAACATTAAAAAAAAAAAAGAAATGCAAAGGAACATAAAACAACTCAGATATTTTAAAAGAACATATTTTCAATTAAATTTACTTTCAAATGAGAACAGTAGAATTACATTTACTTAAAAAAACTGAAAATAGCCGTGTTGACTGTTCTTTCAAATAAGAGAGGAGGGCATTTAAACGATGTCAATACTTATAGCCAGAGGGTCTCATGATTAACCTATTTCTCTACAGTTCCTTTTAGGTGTTAAATATCTATAAGTGTTTATAACTAAAAAGAAACATGGGCAGGTCTTAGTTCCTGGGCCTCTGGGCCTCAGATAATCAAATCCATGGATCACTCACCCACCCTTCCTGCAGCAAGGAAACCTCAGGAAGAGAAAAAGTCAGTTGGGCTGTCCTGGCTGAGTGGCACCTCTCACCGAGACCAAGAGGACCTTGATGTCACATTTGAGCCCTGAACCACATCGCTGTTCTCCCTGGGTAATTTACGTTGTTTTTGCTTGATTTACCCAGAAGGGCAAGGCATTTTATAGTTGTTATTGTGCCTTCCAGAACCCACATCGTGAACCACGTTGGATTGGCTTTCTTTACTTTGGGATTGGCTTCGTGACTGGCTTTGTAATTGGCCAACTCGTCGAGTGAACGGCTTCATCGGACGACTTACCGTAGCTGTAGTTTTTGCTCAGATACGTCGCCAGAGTCGGCTTCACCTTTTTGCACTTGCAGCGGTCTGAAGGAGACGAAAGAGAGGCAGAGAGTCGGAAAAGTGTTCGGAAATCACTCTGGGGAGGAGGCAAAAAAAAAAAAGGGACTTCGAGAAGAAAGAACTCACCAGGGCTTAGGCGTTTACAGTCAACATCAAGAGGCCTCTCCTGTACCATCATGTCTGGCGTGATGTCTATCCACTTAACGTCTGAAACACACACACAGCCGCATGGGTGTGGTCAGTGACTTAGCCCGTTCACCCCCTGGAATAAAGAACCATCTGGAGAAATAAACTAACACGGCGTTACCAAAGAATAATACTACATTGTAAAAGTGGCATCGGCTTGTCAACTACTTCTTTCATACAGACATTCTTGGGCTTAGAAAAGAAGACTTTTGAGTGAGGTTTTGCCCATCCAGCACAAATTGATGTGAATGCCCGTCCATTTGACTTGGCTGACACATACAGCTAACTTTCCCACCCAAATCCATTTTAAAATGTTGGTTTTTCCAAGTGGACAGTTGACACTAATCAAAATATCCTGAATATTTCCAAATCTCCACCTCTCATTTCCCAGTGCAGAAACAGTCCACAGCTATATAAGACTCCCCCCACCCCCCACCGGCCAAGGCATAACCCTCTATCATTTATATAATTTAAACAACAAATATGTTTTTCTCTAAAGCTCTGAATTAGAGAAGAGTTTCGATTTTCCCTTCCTTATACTTCTCTTTCTTCACGTTACGGACAATGCTCTGAGACATAACCTCAGAAACTACACTAAGGCAACAGCATAATCTCTTTAAAAGTTCAGTAACCTGGGTCAGGGATAAAAAAAGCATGCAAAAATATTCTTAGGCTTGACTTCAAGAAGTGGACTTAAATTTGTTCCTTCGTCCTAGAAAAGCAGCAAAATGACCGAAAAAAAGAAGCGGAAGTTGATATCCAGTTAACCAAGATGCCGCAAGATAAGATGTTGCCCGTGAAACAGACATCACAATTTTCCAGAAGGACTAAATTTACAAACTGCACTCCTCCTGGGGAGTGAAGCCTGCTACTGCTTCCCCCCCCCCCCCCCCCCGAAAAGAGTTTTCAAGAGCTAGCACTAAGTGGAGAACCCTGATGGGGCTGTTTTAAGCATTAAACCGTACACGGAAAGCGCTGAACGCTAGCTCGGACCCCACCTATATACGTGTTCGTTGCTATTATTCTATCATTGTCAAGGAAAATGCTAATGGCTCTCTTTAGAAGCACCTCCCTACCCGCCCCCCCCCCCCCTTACATTCTCTATGGGACATAGTGTTCTTCCGCCCCCTACGTTTCTGGAGGGAGAGCAGACTTGTACCCACGTCAGGTCACCGCCCTTCCCACCTCCTCCAATTGTCGGAAGTGAGATTGGGTGGCGAGGGGGGGGGGGGGGGACCGACAGCCCACCCACCCACTGGCATCGGTAGAAGGGGCCGCCCGGTGGGTTCTCCCGTGGAAGCCACAGCCAAGAATGCCCCCTCATCCCCCTCGGTCCT
This sequence comes from Panthera pardus, assembly GCF_024362965.1. Lineage (NCBI taxonomy): Eukaryota > Metazoa > Chordata > Mammalia > Carnivora > Felidae > Panthera > Panthera pardus. Next base: position 76,025,418 of record NW_026527013.1, on the reverse strand, counting down.
TCCTTTCCCTCCGGCTCAGGCTCACCCTCGGGGAGGTCGGTGACGATGGCCTCCGGCGAGATGCACACGCCGCGGTCGTAGACCGGCAGCTCTTCGCAGGCCAGGCTCTCGGGCCAGCTGTGGTTGTACATCTTCATGAGGGGCTCGCAGTCGTCGCGCGCGCGCTGGCACACCGACTTGCACGGCTTGATGGGGTCGTGCAGGAACTCCAGCGTGCAGATGGGCGCGTACATGGCGCAGAGGAAGAAGCGCAGCACCGCGCTGCAGTTCACGTCCACCAGCTCCTCGTACTGCTCGATGGCCAGAATGGCGTTCTCCTGCGTGCTGTGGTGCAGGTGGTTGGGCATCCGCGTGATGTTCCAGGGCATGTGCCGGCACATGGGGATGCGCACCGGCTCGCAGGGCGCGCCGCGCACGCCCAGCGCCAGGCGCAGCCCCAGGCACAACGCCGCCAGGACGGAGAGCAGCATGGCACTGCCCTGGCGCTCCGCCGCCCCGACAGGCAGAAGGGGCCCTCGGCTCCCTGCCCCCCTAGGCTCTCGCCCTCCCTTCCCCGGGGAGGAAGTCCCGCGGGGCACCGGAGAGGCTCTCCGCCCGCGCTGCCGTCGGCGGCGGTGCGGGGCCTCGCGGGCCGGCCGGGGGTATCCGGCGTCCGGCGCACCGAGCGCGAGCAGCGCGGGCCCTCAGCCTGCGGGGCGCGGACCCGCCCGGGCAGCTCCAGTCCCGGCCCCGGCAGCTCCGAGCGCGGCCGGCCCCGGCCATTGCGGGACCCTATTTATCCCGACACCTCCCCTGACGTGGGCTCCGAACGCTCCCTTGGCAGCGGCGGGCGCGGCGCGGGCTCCCCCTCGGCCGCCCCCCCCTCCACCCCCACCCCCCACCCCCCAGCCCTCGCTTCGCCGGAGCGGTGACATCATCTCCTCCGGGCCGCAGCCCAGGGCTGGAATCCTGCATTTCCCCAAAGTCCCTTCCTTTTTAGTCTGGCCAGTCCTTTTTCTTCGCACCAAGAGAAAGAGTCTCTGGCAGTCGTTTGGGACGCCGGATCCAAGAGGGTGCAGGAGAGGATTTTGGGAGAGGGAAGGACGCGATCTGGGCCCAAGCTGAACTTTGCGCCCTCTGCCTTAGAGGTTCCCCGAGTACAGAGTTGAAGGGGAAGGAAAACTTCGGCCGCCCTTTAATTCTGAAACACGCTTGCTTTCTCCAGGAGGGGGCGTGAGGAGCGCTGAGCGGCGAGACCACGGTGTGGGACCCGGGAGCCATTGTTGGAACAGGATGGACACCTTGTAGAAACAAACCTCCCCCAAGTTGCATGGAGTTGGGTTTTGTTATTGTTGTGTCTAGAAGCCAGTAGCTGGGGCTCAGGTTTTTTCCAGAATGGCATTCGGTCTGTACCTGCTCCAGGAACAGAGCTGCCAGAGGTGTAATAATAGCATCTTCCAGTGTGGAAATGTTTTCCATCCACCGACGTTCCCCTTCCTTCTTCTCACTCCCTATTCCTCCGTCCAACGTGAACGAAACCCGGGAGAAGGGGAAGAGTACCGGACATGACAATATGAAAAAAAAAAAAAATTTCCCCCCTCATGCCCAAAGCGATTTCCAACACAGCAGCCTAAATTCTTGATTTTTGATGTGCTTGGAAAGAAAGTATTTGAATTGAGTGAGAACCTGTGTACTATGGAAAGCAAGCGTGTATATTTTGTTTTCTTTTTTCTTGTTATTAGGAAGAAGTGATAAAACCGACGACTGGCTCAGGTCTCCACAAGAACCAAAACAAAACAAAAAGGAGGCTTTATTGTTGCAAGTATATTAATCTCCAGGCAGTAAGAATTCCGGTATGTGGTATTTTCATGGGGTGTTGGAATATGAAAATGTGGTTTCTAAATGTAAATCTTTAAAAACATAGTCTAATTAGAATCCTGAACACACAGTAGGTAATTGGTTTTGGTTTTTTTGTTGTTGTTTTGTTTTTTTGTTTGTTTTCTTTCCAAAGCTTAGCTTGGTCACAGCTTAGCTGTCGTCACATTGTGACCCACAACGATAGTTTAGTTTGACTCTGACCAGGATTAAGAAATAAAAGGAACAGAAACTACAGCTGACATTTTATTGAGCATTTACAATGCGCTAGGTATGGGGCTAAGCACTTTAAATACACCGTCTTATTATTATTTTTTTAGGGCACGTAAATTAAACATGGCAAGTGGAGAGGACAAATGACACAAATATTATTTCGAGATTCATCCAAGGAGTCAGGTTCTATTTAGGGGAAGCCAGAGCGTCCAAACACAGCGTCGCCAGTCGCCAACTCGAGAGGTATGCCAGTTTCAGCTAGAACGGGACCCAAGCTCCCAAGATGCCAAACCAGGCCAGCGAAATATCAAGCACAGGGGATAACCTGGATGACATCGGAAGCCATTCCCAGCAGTAGAATCCAGTGAGTCGAAACCCCCTGGCTTAGTGAAAAATATTTGCAGCCCAAATTCCTACAAGGGAAGAAAGTACAGTTTTGAGAAATGGCTGAACTCCTGACCCTTTTCCTGCCAGGCGGCTGAAGAGGCAAACTTGGAGAGGCTCTTCCTTGCGCAGCCGGTTGAAACTTGCTGCCTCTGTTTAACCGCAAGTCCCAAGTCCCAATGCTGCAGGAATTTCCCTTTCTCCATGGCCTGTCTTTTAAGCAAGGCTGAGAAGAAGGTAAGAGGCCTTCTCTATAAAGCTCTTTGGCGTCCCCAGGGGGTCCACTGGCAGCCGGTCTGTAGCCTTTCTGCTTGGGGTGGGGCAGCAGTGAAGGATTCATCTGGAGATTCCCTCACCGGCCTCCCTCTTCAGGCCCTGCCTTAGCACTTAATCCATTACCCTGTACTTGACAGTGATTTGCCAATAGCTCACGTAACAGGAAGCTTCCCTGGTCAGTGGCTTCTCTCTGATGGTTCCTTTTCAGCCTCCCTAAAGGCCTGCTTCTCTGCTAGGGCTCCATAACCATCCTCTTCCTGCTCTTCACACACCCCCATCTCCAGGTTTTCTGGACCTCAGCACTGCTGACACTGAGGTCAGGTAATTCTTTACTGGCTCCTGTGCATTCTGGGAAGTTTAGTAGCCTCTCTGGCCTCCTCCTACTAGATGCCAGTGGAAGCTCAGCCCCTACCCCACTATGACAATCAAAAATGTCTCCAGATATTGACAGCAGTACCCCCCACCCCATCCTCCCCTGCTGCTCTACTCTTGGCTTCAATTACCACCTAGATGCCAATAGCTCCCCAAACCAGACCTCTGGCCCTGCTGGTTTCTGGAAGTGCTTATCCAACGGTCCCTGGGGTATTTCCACCTGCCTATCCCACAGGCATCTCACAGTCAACCGATCCTAAACTGATTTGTCTTCTTTCCTCATTCAGGACTGAACTCCCAGTGGCCCCAACCAGAAAGCTCTTCCACCTTCTCTGTAGTTCCCAGCTCCGCTCACCCTCTCCCTTCCACCACTTGAGTTCGGATGTCAGTATCTGTCCTCTGGGTCATAACAGCCTCTCCCACCTCCTTCTCCCCCACCCATCCTCTACACTCAGGCCAGAGTGAGCTTCCTAAGACTTACACCTGATGGTGCTTCTCCCTGGCTTTCAAGGCCCTGAGCGATCTGGCTCCAAATCACTCTCCTTAAACACCAGCGCTTCACCCATTTTCTCTTGTCCCCTTGTCCTTCATCCAGGAATGTTCTCTCCCACGTCAACTGGCTCACTTCCTCGTCCTTGAAACAGAGCAACCGAAAAGATGCTACAAACTTGGAAAGCGAGGGTCTTTTTCTGTTTTTTTAATGTTGCTTCTTTTTTCTTGATTCCATGTGGTACATCCTGATATTACAAAACAGGGGCACCTGAGTGGCTCAGTCGGTTGAGTGTCCGACTCTTGGTGTCAGCTCAGGTCTTGATGTCAGAATTGTGAGTGCCAGCTCTCCGAAGAGCTCCCTGGTGGGCTCTGTGCTGGGCATGGAGCCTACCTAAAAAACAAAACAAACAAAACATAAGCCATAAACCCAATTAACTTTGTTCTTGATGCTAAACTCCCAGACTCACACACCTCCAGGGTTGTGGTGTAGTCAGGTGATGGGTGAGGGCTGCAGTCTCACTGCAAGCATATCCTGAAGACACGGTCTCTGAGTCCTATGCCCAAGGGCAAGGGCTTATCCCCTAATACCCCAGGCGCTAGACTAAGAGTGGTGGCTTGAAAATGGCCACGATGCATGACTGCTATCATTCCTTCCGGAAGGGACCCTTCGATTTCTAACTTGGAGGAAGAAGGTGTCAATTTTGACAAAGGGGCAAGGTGTGGGGGGCACAGCAAGTGAAGCGGCACTGCCTTCCCGGCTTCGAACTTGAACTTATCTCCTAGTTTGTGGTTATCTGCTGCGCGCTTCAGTTACTGGAGGAAACGAATTTCTTCTCACCGTCCTGCTCCCCACCCCGCCCCCCGTTTAGAACGCGGATGCCCTTCAGGATGCTAGTGGCACCGCTGCCACTGCATTTCCTGTTGGCAGCAGAGAGCAAAGCGAAAACACGAGCCGCAGCGGGCAGCGGCCCAGGCAGAAATAGCTCCCGCGATTCCCCGGAGCCTTCCCGGGCCGCGGCCCCGGCTCCCGCACCGCGCGCGACCTGATCCCAGACGTGGGCAGAGGCCGCGCGGAGACCACACGCCCGCACGGCCCCGCACGCGGCGGACGGTTGCGCGGCGCCCGGACTGCTCAGCGCCCCCTGCGGCTCGCGCCGGCCCTCGGGGGGGGGCGGCGAGCGCGGCGGACGGCGATGCTGGGGCGCGCTCCGCTCCGCGTGGCCCGCGGGGCCCTGGGCGCCTGGCTGCGGGGCGGCCTCTGGATCTGGGCGCTGGGCGGCCTCTGCGCCCTGGGGGCGGCGGCGCTGGGGGCGGGGGCCGGGGGCGCCCCGGGGACCCCGCGCCCGTGCCAGGCGCCGCAGCAGTGGGAGGGCCGCCAGGTTCTGTACCGGCAGAGCACCGGGCGCAACAGCCGCGCCCTCCTCTCCTACGACGGGCTCAACCAGCGCGTGCGGGTGCTGGACGAGCGCAAGGCGCTGATCCCCTGCAAGAGGTACGGGGGCCGCGGGACGGGCGGCGGGGGCGAGGTCGCGGGGGCCGCGTCGGGCCGCTAGATTTCCAGCCGCTGGCGGCGCCTCCCTCTTACCGAGGAGAAACTTCGCGGGGAGGGTGGCCGGGGCCAGCCCGCTTGGGGGGCTGGGAGGAGGGCTGGCCCCACTGCGCTCTGAGATTCCCAGCGGGGCGGTGGCGGGTGAACAAGGAGATAGGGGTGGGATCGCATCCCGGCGTCCCGGGGCCCAGGTTCGCCCAGGTCCGCACGCTGCTGAGTCAGGCTCTCGGAGCCCCCTTCAGCCTAGGGCGTGTCACCTGCACTATCTCCTCTCTTCCAGGAGCCATCTGCGAGGGAGGCGCGCAGGATGTGTATATTTTAAGAATTCTTGTTGCATTTTAAAAGCATAGGGCAGCACTGCAAAAGGTGTGGGGAATCAAAGAAAATATCATCACCCCGTTACAACAAGTGACATTTTGGTCAACTTCGTTAAATTTTTCTAAAGCAAGTTTCACACACTGTGGTTAGAAACCATGATCTTTCTTTATACAAGCTCACTTACGCGTTCTTATTTGCCATTTTATTGGCTGCCCCCCCTCCCCCCGCCGAGCTATTTTAAATAGCTGCACAATATTCTAGGGAGGAGCGATGCCATTTTTTTTTCAAGGCCATTGGTCCCATGATTCACCTTTCCACGTCTGCTGCGACAATGGACGTCCTCTTCCTGAGACCTCCTGTTGCTCCTGCCCCGTTTAAGACCTGATTTCTATTTTGGGATCACTACCTGTCAACTCCACAGCTTTCCTGTGGAAATTCGTATGTGTGTGTGTGGGGGGGGGGGGGGGGTTATGCGGGCCCCCCTGTGTGGCATTTGCATCATCAGGAGGTAGCATGTGACCTCCATGGTTTAAGGGCCCAGAGCAGTAAGATCTGGGGCAAATCTTGAAGGAAGTACCGAGGGAACAGAACCTTTCAGAGCAGTATATTCGAGAATGGGAGCTAATGCATTTGGAAAGGTAAAACATGAGTCCTGAGGAGATCTGGAGCAGCTGAGTCACCATGGGGGCCTGGGAATATCTCTGAGGCCTTTAAAGAACATTCTGGTTCCGTCTCAAAGGACATAGTAGCAACAACCAATGTTTGAGCGTTTATTATACACCTGGCACAGTGCTGAGGACTCTCCATGTGTTACGTGAAAATCTTACAACAGTTTACCAGTGGAAGCTTTATGGATCTCTGTGTTATAGACAGAGAATCTGAGGTCTAGGGAGATTCAACATGTTTCTTTCAAGACCCCACAGCTGGGACTCGAGGAAGCTGGGTGGTTTCTGACACCTGTGCTATATTACCAGGCTGTCATTCATTCATCGTGCATTTTTTTCATGGCAAGCACTTTGTTCAAACAGCGCGGGTCCTGGGCCTCAGGGAGGTCACAGTCCGGGGTTGGAGTCACACGAGGAAAATTTCCACTTGGTGAGATGAAGGATATAAGATGGGCAGCTAACCCAGGCTCCCTGTGGGAGCTGAAGCATGAGTGAGTCTCAAAGCCAGTGCCAGTGACCGGAGAAGGGAAGACTGCCGGGGGGGGGGGGGGGGGGGGGGGGGAGGGTGGGGGGGGTGGGGTTGCGGGTATATTCCGGGACATTCTGGAGCACACAGGGCTGGATGCGTTCCAAGAACTGCAGACGGACCACTGTTAGGACTGCAGACAGAGGATGTGGAGAGGTTGGGACCCACTGAAGGATTTTCAAACAGTGTAATGTCATAATTGCGTTAGGGACTAGTCACTGGGCGTATGGTTTCGAATAAAGGAGAGCAAGAGTGGAGGCAAACACGTGATCTAGGAGACTCTGGTCAAGGTCCAGGTGGAAGATGGGTATCGGCCATGGAGGCAGTGAGAAGCGGACTCGTTAGGGAAGTATGGAAGGGGTTTACCCACAGAGGAGGTGAGGAGAGAGAAGAGTCAAGGAGAGGTGGCCATTTTTGGCTTCTGATGGCGTGAAAGAGATACTGGCGCCGTTCACGGAGATAGGGTTGGCTTTGTGCGCTTCTGATCCAGGAGAAATCGCTAACCTTTAGCGCCCTGATGGGCAGGCTGGCACAGTAGTGGTGTATTGATGAACAAGGTCGTGTTGCAGCCCGACTGGAATGGCCCAGAGTACACTGCTGAAGCAGAGTAGTGTGGCCAGGAGAAAGGTAAGGGTCCATTCCCACAGAGGTAGTATTTTCACCATGTAAGAGGTTAAGCTTCAGAGGTGGTTAAAGCTGGGTGGAGTGCAAGCGTCCTGAGGCGGGTCTTTGGGGGAAATTGCTAAAGCGTTGTGAGCCTCAGTTTCTTCATTTACAAAATGGGAATATCAGTGGTGTCTAATTTACTGGAGTGTCCTGGCGTTTCAACCAGTTCAAGTATGTAAAGCACACGGCACAGTGTATGACACATACCAGGTGCTCAGTAGGTGGCTGCAGCTGTACGTGGCCCGCCTGGTCAATTGACCCTGGCCCAGAGACTCGCTGCCAGCCCGTGGGCTCAGAAACTTGATCAAGGGCCCTTCCTTTGGGAGCTGACTCACAGGAAGCAGGCTTAACAGCTAAAACATATATTTGAGTGAGTGCTATGGCTGGCATGAGGGCCAGAATGCTCAGATCCACAAGACGAGGTCATTCTCTCCCTGTAGGCAAGCCAAATTATAATCAGGAGGTTGTGAGCAAAAAGTGGGAGCCAAGTCACTGAATCTAATGATTGCTTGCTCCAGGCCAGGCTGTATGCGCAATGTTGAGCTTTCCATCCTGAAGGAGACAGGCCAGCCCAGGGTAATGGGGCTGAGATTAAGTGATGCGTTCATTTCCACCAGACAGATGTCTTGTCACTGGTTCTCTGCTACCCCAGCCCTGCTGGTCCAGACTCCCTCCACTCCGCATGGAGTCTTGGTGAGTACTGCTCAGGCTGTCTTAGCAACCCTTCTTCATCTTTGACTCCATGATCGATTGCTATAGCCTTTATGTGTGTGTGTTATGTCTTTAGTGGGGTTGCAGCCAAATCTTGCTGGCCTAGAGGTTTTTGTCCCCATGCGGTGATTTCTCATTTCTCTGTCCTGACCTATCAATTGTTGATTTCACAGTTTAGTTTTTAGAAGGCAATTTTATTCCCCATCTTCCCAGTTTCCTGGCGAGGTTCCGTCTCACAGTCCCATCTCTGGCCTTACGTCAGATGTAGAAAAGAATGTTTAAGTGCGTAAATGCATTTTTAAGGTCTTTAAATGTAGATTTGCTGGAATAAACTCAGAAACTTTTTCAGGTATTAGCAGTCCGGCCAAGAAACCAGATGTTATTTGAAGAAAATATGGATGGGTTGTCTCTTCATATTTATTAGTAAGCTGAGAAGTAAGTTTTAGAATTGGATCAACTTCTTAAGATTTTTATTTTGCATCCAGATAGTTATGGAAAATCCCACTGATAGTTACTGTGGAATGACTAGGATTTTCCAGGCTCTCTTTTCCCTGAGATGATGGAAAAGATTAAACAACTTTATAAGCTTCAGATAAGACAGCCTCAGCAGAGAATGGGAAATATTAGTAATTGATACTATTTTGTTTTCTTCTTCCAACAATCCTTCCTGACTCCTTGGCTAAACTCACAAGTATTACATCTGGAAGACCCAGGAAAAGAAAGAAGATTATTTTCATATTTCAGCGAATGTGTTGAATTTTGTGGAAGAAGCAGTGTGGGATACTGAATGAATTTTGTTGGGCCACCAGTAGCTTACCGCGCCCACTTACAAAATGGTGGCTTGGCGGTTGGAATTAATGGTGCTACTGATACAGAGTGAGCAGAGAGGGGTTAAGAGAATATGCCTGGGTATGGTAGGGATCATATCTTAGAAGACTATTTGACTACCAGTCCTACAGGTTCAGGGATTTTGGCGGGGTGGGGGGACGGGTAAAAGATGAAAAGAAAATAGATTCTCATTCAAATTCTGATCAGTTCATGTCAGTCTCAGTTTTCCCTGAGAATTCTATTCTTGGAGAGCAGAATATCATTTCTGTTTTGTATTTTTAGAGAAAGCCACACAGTGTTGTGTAGAGAGCACGGACATGCAGTGAGAAAGTCATGGGTTGCCAGACATGGCCTCTAGCCCTGGCTTCACCACTTGCAATGCGATCCCTTACTTCTCAGGATATCAGCTTTTCATCTTTGAATTTAATTTTAATGATCTACAATGTTTATACTAAATACTCTTAGGCCTTCGTCCTTAGAGATTAAATGATACTAATCATTTAATGATTTAATGATACTAATCGTGCTTTTATTACATCAGGCTGATTCCTGTTTCTACCATGATACAATGAACTTGACATGGATTCTAATTTTTTTCTCAGCTTGTCCCTTTGTGTAGATAAAACCAAAATGCTTTTTCTTTCTTCTCTTCTTCACCTATACCTGTGTTCAATGGGTAGAGGAAAGAGGGGCCACCCTTAAATGCTTTGGTTGCAAACTCAGAAGGCTCTCCTCTGAGTGGGAGCCCCGAGTACACCAGGGCATGAATAGCACTGCTTCCAGAGTGTTCCTCCACGTATCTGCTTTGAAAGATTAATTCCAAAGGCTGTTATCACACTAGGTAACTCCAACGATCATTGTGTTTCAACAACAGGATAAGGGTTTTTTTTTTCCCTCCAAATATCGAGTTTTATTTTATTTTGCAACCATCCCGCTCTTACAGAAAGGTCACAGTGATAGTACACAGCCACTTTTTCCCCCTGAATCATTCGAGAGTGAGTGGCCCACTTGATATCCCCACGACCCCCAGATACTTCAGCATGATTTCCTGCAAACAAGGATATTCTTCCGCGTGACTGCAACGCAGCCCTAAGAATCAGGAAATTAACACGGATTCATTTCTACCATCTGAAATGCAGTTGTTCTTTTATGTTGTGTATCGCAAAAAGGACCCAGTTTCTATTCAAGCGTTGCATTTAGGTGTCCCGTCTGGAACAGTTCCTCGGTCTTTCTTGCACTTTTGACGACAAACCTGTTGTTTGGTAGAATGTTCCTCACATTTGGGTTTTTGGTTGAAAGTTTCCTTACGTTGATATTCTAGTTATTCACCCGCGGCAGGAGTATCACAGAGGTAGTACTCTGTTCTTGCTGTACCCTGTGATCACTTGGTTCTCTTTGATCGCTTGTCGCTTGGTTAACTGATGGCTGCAAAGTTTCTTCAGCGTCAAGTGACACCTTTTCACTTTGTAATGAATAAGTATTTTGTAGGGAGATATTTTAAAACCACGTACACATCCCATTTTTCATGACACCGAATTTATTCACTTACTTATATCAGCACACCTTCAAGGATTCTCACTGTGATGCATTTGCTCTCATTGTTTGGTTTGATGTTCACATTGTCCCAGATCTGGCCAGTGGGCACCGTTCTAAGTTGGCTTTTATGTTCTTTTAACAAGCACCTCTCATTCTTTGAGCACTTTTTTTGCTTTTTTGCTTTTTTTTTTTTTTTTTTTTTTGCCACCATAAGACATCCCCAAACCATCTGTACTCTCTCTGCTAGAGTCTTGGAATAAGCCAAGATTTGAGCCATTTCTCAAGAAGCTCTGGTTACTTTTACTGGAGGATAATATTTGGGTGCCAAGATTTCTGCTTTCATTATGCTCATGGCTATTAGGTGGCTGTGCTCCCAGACCCCTCTCAGTGGACAAAGGAAGGGGATGTAGATTTGAACACACACACATGCACACACACACACACACACACACACACACACACAGTCACTCACTCATACACATACACATAGATTTACATGTACATACGTTGCTAAGCTTCCGGTTCTGATCCATATATGTATTTGCCTAGAACCTCCAGTTCCACCCCACTACCACATGGTTTGTTTTCGTAGGCCCCTTCTCAGAGAAAACTGGCTCCCATTATTCAGTTGGAGTAGGTCACTGATGGTGCATTGCTGTGATGTCCCTTCCCGACATGGGTGCCCTCCTCACCGCACTGGGCTCTGCACTCTAGGCCGGGCCATGCAGATGGCTCTCTTGCTTGGCCCTCCCTTGTGACTTTAGATGACATTGTTGAATGAGGGGAAGGCAAAGATTAGTTTATGTTTTTTTATATGTTTGCCTTCTTTTGGATTTCTCAGGGTGGTATGGTTGTAAATCCTCAGAATGCTTCTGTGTGGCTGGGGGAGGTAAATTCATATGAAGGGCTCCGTGGATTTATTTCATCACCAACCTTGTTTTGCATAGATGAGGCCTTCCATCTTAAGAAATCATGCCTTTCAGAATTTCAGAATGACTCTTTTTTGCCTTTATTCCCTCCTCTTGCTCTCTGCTGAGATCAAGAGCCAGCATTTTCTTTTATTATTAGCTCAGGAAGTCTGACTGCTTGTGGCCTTTTGATCCTCGAAAATAAACCATGCTGATTTGCAAAAGTGAGTTTTTCTTCAAGGAAGAGATGTTCTTGGAAGCCTGTAAAGTTTGCTTTGAGTCTTAATTCAGTGGGTGTGTTGACCCTGGATTTCAGAGAGTTGATGCTGGGAGGCAAAGGAGAAGCAGGCAGTGAGGAGCATTTAGTGCCAAGGAAGACAAGCCCCACACAGTAATAGGGCTGGTGGGGTGTAAGACCAACTTATAACTAGAAGCCAGAGGTGGTCCCCCAACTTTTGTGAAAGCGTCTTTACTTCTCTCCGTCAACCTTGAGCTGTTTCTTCCTGATTCTGCCCTCGAAGATGGCGGTCGGGGGCACAGTGCCCGAAGATCTGAAAATATTCTACCAATTAGTGGTTTGTTTTTCCTGGAATGAATGGGATTGTCTTCTATTTCCCCAATTCCAGTAAAAATCTTCTAGTTTCCCCTTTATAATTTCTTTTATTTTACCCATCTTTAAAGAAAAAAATTCCTCTCTTTATCCCACCAGCTGAAACACCATGCTCCCCTTCTATTTAAAGCAAATCTCATGCTAAATCCAATTTTCGCGCCCCCTCCCCGCTGCTCCCTTGAACCCCCTCCGACCAAACTTAGAGCATCATACCTCTGCTGAGATTGCTCTGCTCAAGTGCAACCCGTTACTAATCGAATGATCTTTTATCAGTCCTCCTTTTACGGTGCTCATTTCCTCCATTTTGATATCTTTCTTCACAGGGTCTTCAGGACCCCACGTTCTGCCGGTGTCCTTTCTTCTACGTCATTTCCTTTTCTTCTCAGTTCCTTTTGCTCTTCCTCCCCTTCTTGCAGACCACTGATGGTAGAATGTCCCAGGGCGCAGGCTTTCCATCCCTTTACTTTTTTTCTTTTTTTTAAACAATTTTTTAAATGTTTTATTTTTATTTTTGAGAGACAGGGAGAGACAGAGCATCAGTGGGGGAGGGGCAGAGAGAGAGAGGGGGGAGACACAGCATCCGAAGCAGCTCCAGGCTCCGAGCTGTCAGCACAGAGCCCGACGCGGGGCTCAAACCCACAAACCATGAGATAATGACGTGAGGTGAAGTCGGACGCTTAACCGACTGAGCCACCCAGGTGCCCCTCCTTCCCTTTACTTATCTGTCTACACCCCTCTGTTGGTGCCCTCAGCTAGGTCATGGCTTTAGATGGCATCTCTGCACGGAGGACTCCCACACGTGTGTCTCCAGCCTTGAGTTCCCCCGTGAGTCCTGTGTCCTCTCCCCTGAACCTTTACATCCAAATCCTGAGTTGACCTCTTCCTTTGGATCTCTGACCGTCATCTCAGACTCAGCATACTCCAAACCAATGCCTCCCCTGAAAACAAACAAACAAGCAAATCAAAAATCATTCTTCTTGCAGGTTTCTAAAGTGCAGCTAACTGCAACTCCATTTGCTCAGGACCAGCTCTTAGGGCCATCTCTGATTTCTTCTTCTCCCACATGCCACAAGTAATCCATAAAGCAAATCCTATTGACTCTAATTTTGATAGAGACTCACCATCTGACCACATGTTCGCTACCACCTGAGGGTCAAACCCTCATCGTTCTTGCCTGGGCTTTTGGCACTAGGCTCCTAATGGGTCCACCTACTTCGACCTTTGCCCCCTTTCTGTTCTCAGCACGCCACCTTTGAATGATGATTCTGCTAAAAATATTGTATCATATCGCTTGTCTGATCAAAACCCTCCAACGCCTTTCTGTGTCTGAGGGTAAATGTCCTTACACGGGCCTGGCCGCCCTAAGGGGTCTGCTTCCCACCCCCTCCATCCCTTGTCCCTGACCTTGTCCTGCAGCCTCCCTGGTTGCCAGCTCGCTCCCCCGCTGCTGGCACTTGTGTTGTTGTTTCCTGTGCACAGAAGGCCTTTTCCCTAAAAAGCTGCATGGCCCCTTCCCAAATTCGACGGTCTCTCCTGCCAACATTCTCCTACACTCCGCGTCACTGCCTTACATGCTCAAGATGCTTACCGCTATCTGACTTACTATTTAATGTTTTTTCAACCTGTTTTCTTATCTCCTCTGCCTCCCCTTGCCCCAAACAAGGCTCCATTGTTAGGACTTTTGCTTGGGTTGTTGCTGTATCTCTAGCACCACAGAATCAGATTTTGGGGGGAATATTTGAATGAGGGGATGACTAATAACGGTGACATATATATCTATTGTAGAAGGATAGGCAAAGAGGAAAAAAGTTACCCATAACTGCTCAACCAGTAAGACTACATCTTCCGAATAGCCTAGGAGATTTTTAGATGCCCAGCACGCATACCGTAGCACATACTGTTTCACAACAGGCTTATTTTCACTGAACAACACACTGGGCAAGCTCATCCATACGGACTAGTCCCCTTCTCTCATCTTTGAACTGGCGTCTCCTCCTTCGGGTCTCAGCTCACCATCTCCTCAGAGGAACCTACTGCGACGCCCCCCACCAGCCACTCTCCGTCACATCCTGTTCTGATTTCCTCAGGGCGTGATCCCTGTGTGACATCGTCTGGTCAGTTCATTTGGTGTTTATTGTCCATCTCTCCTCCGCCAGTGAGAGAACTTTATTGGTTTGGCCGATCACCCAAACCCCGGCACCTGGAAGTGCTTGGTATATCGTAAGACTCAGTTAATGTGTGTTGAGCAAGTAAACACCGTTTTGATGGCTTTGGGACGACTAGCGTTATACGTGTTCATGGTGGAAAATCTAGACAACACAGAAGAGCAGAATAAAGATCGCTTGTAGTCCCGCCATATAGACTTAAGAACCCTGATGCATGTGCTTCTGGATTTCTTTTCCTACTCCTGTGTATGAAATTTTGAAATTAAGAGGGAAACATGGTCTGCATTTTTTTTATTTAACAAAATGCTGTGCATGTTTCTCATGCTGTAAGTACCCATCAACGGAACCATTTCTTTCTTTCTTTTCTATTTTAATGTTTATTTATTTATTTGCGAGAGCAAGAGAGGGAGCGCAAGTGGGGGAGGGGGCAGAGAGAGAGAGAGAGAGGGGGCAGAGAGAGAGAGAGACAGAGAGGGAATCTCAAGTAAGCTCCATGCTCAGTGCATGATCCCACGACCCTGGGATCATGACCTGAGCCAAAATCAAGACTCGGATGCTCAACCAACTGAGCCACCCAGTCGCCCCAGCAGAACCATTTCTGATGACTGTGTGGTATTCTAGCTAATGGATAGAGCACAGCTTCTTTAAGCTGTCCCTTATTATGGGATAGTTATGTATCTTTCCTCTCTATTGTCCACATAGCATTATTAAGTATGGGTGAGATGGAACTTAGGAGGGATGAACCACGAACCCATGACTTATGAGGCCATGAACCACCAGACTAGCTGGCGAGGCGTCCAGGTTCAGCCATCATGAATGCAAGGCCTTTTGAGTTTGCCTGAAAATACTTGCAGGGAGGACTATATAGACTACTACATGTATAACCTTGTATTTGTGTGCAGTTCTACGTGTACCATTTTTTTAACGCATTTTGGATACATTCCTAGGTAAGAAAATGATAGAAAAGGGATTTGCACATTTTTAAGTTGTGACGACTTTGCCCTTCAGGAAATTGTTCCACCTGGCAGATATTTTAGCTGGCAGAATGTGAGTGGTCATGTTTCCCACACTCATGCCTGTAGGCGGCTATTTTTTTTTTTAAGATTTTTAAAAATGTTTATTTATTTTTGACAGAGAGTGAGAGAGCAAGGGAGGTGCAGAGAGAGGGGGGGACAGAGAATCCAAAGCAGGCTCTGGGCTGACAGCAGCGAGCCTGATGCAGGGCTCGAACTCATGAACAGTAAGATCATGACCTGAGCCCAAGTCAGACACTTAACCGACTGAGCCACCCAGGCGCCCCAGGAGCCTAATTAATTTTTTTAATGATTTCTAATATGATAAAGAAAAAACAAGGGCAAAATGACATGCCTGTGGTGCTGTCACAGCCCTAGTGACTCTCACTGTGTTGTGACTGTTTCTGAAATTTTACATGTAAGTCTCTTACGGGCTGTTGGTTTAACTAAGACACTCCATCATGTTCAGTAAATATTTTTCTGACCTATTTTATAAAGAATTTATTCTAATTGGGATGGATATGAAACTTCACCAACCTAGTGGTTTGTACTAATAGATTGCTTTACGTTAAACCAACTTGGCTTTCCTAAAGTAAATTCTAATTTATCGTTATGTATTAGTCTTTTAATAGTCTGCCTGATTTGACTCACTAATATTTAAGATGTGGTTTTAATCCACAGCCACAATTCAGCTTGTGTTTTAGTTTTTAATTTTCTTTCTGTATTTTAATGTAGAAAAAGCTTTGTAAAATGATAAAAGAATTGGCAAGCTTTCTATATGTCTCTATTGCTGTATAGCCTTGAGGTTGGAAAACATTAATTCCCGAAACCATTAGGACCCAACTCCTTTTGGAGAAGTAACTCTTTGATCTCTTAAACATCAAAGATCTAAGATCTCACTAGACCTCTGTAAGAGTTTTTTTTACCCCCCTCTGGTTATTTATTCACTTAATTGTATGCTTCATTCTGCATTCGTTTTGGTTATTTATATTTTCCTAGAAAATCTTCCATTTCATCAAGATTATATTTATCACCCTAATACATTTGTATGTGATGTTCTCCGAACTCTGAAACAACTCCACCTTACCTATCAATATCCTTTTCTTCTTCCCAATATTCTGCATTTGTATTTTCTTTTCCCTCAGGATTACATGTTTAACAATCAACTTGTGGATTTATGGAATGGTTTCATGGTTTATTAATTATCGTATTCTACATCATGTATCTCTTTTGTCCAGAACAATTCTTGACACCAAATGGCAGTGCCCACCCATATTTTGAAAAGGTCTGTAAGCAGGCTTGAGGTGGATCCCACCTAGGAGAGCATACCAGGACCTCCAGAAATGGATCCTCCGGGTTCCTTTCATCCATGAGCTAGTCCCCAGCTCTTCCCTCATCAAACACTATCTTCAGTGTTTCTCTTGCTCCCCAGTCCCGGTTTTGGAGAATTTTCCCTCATATGGGCATTGAGAGTTTCCCAAGCGCTGATGGCTTCCTTCAGAAGCAGTGCCTCTTTGAAGGGAGAGGCCGTGTGAGGAATCTGACCCCCAGCAGGGTGCCCCCCTGGCCCTCAGACCCTCCAAACAATGGGGAAGCTTTTGGACAGAGGGCTTCTAAATAGGAGGCAGCTGTCGCTGGACAAAAAGGCTGTGCTGCCCCATTCACGGAAGGCTGCTTTTGTTGTGGCTGACACTAGATCAACTGGGAAAGTTCCAGAGTGTGAGCTCTGCCAATGAGTGAGAACTGTCAGTTTGCCCGAGAGGAGGCACCAAAGTAACTCCTCCAAGCTCCTACAGTGTCTTAGTTCAAGCTGCTGTAACGAATACCAGAGACCTGGTGGCTGATAAGCAACAGAAGTTCATTGTTTACAGTTCTGGAAGGTGGATGTCTGAGATCAGGGTGCCAGCATGGTTGGGTAAGGCCCTCTTCTGGTCGTAGACCTTCCGTTGTATCTTCACATGGTGGAGGGCGCCAGCTAGCTCTCTGGGGCCTCTTGTATAAGAGCACTAATCCCATCCATGAAGCCTCTACCCTCAAGACCTAATCACCTCCCAGAGACCTCAGTCCTCCTGCCATCACCTTGGGCATTAGGTTTTCAATATCAGTTTGGTAGGGTTAGGGGAGGGACTCAAACACTCAGATCATAGAACCCAGAGAACGTGCTGTTCTGGAGCATCTCAGAAGTTGCCAAGGAAGATGCTGTCAGATGGGAAGATGGTGGAGGTACAGGGCCAAGGGCACATCAATTTCTTGGGCTGGCATAGCATCATCAGCTACAGGTGAGATGTAACTTAGGAGGAATGTATGAGGCACCCTGAACTACCATGCTAGTTGGCATGGCATCCAGGTTCACCCCTGATGAATGCCAGGCCTCCTGAGTTGGCTTGAAAATACTTGCAGGGAGGACTGTGGTAAGCGAGACCATCTGCATTGACTCCAAAGCTTCTAAAACAGTCCTCCCACCCCCACCACCTCACCGAGTCCCTTACTGCGAGATACATTTTATATTCCCAGGAATTATAAATCCTTCTTCCCAGAATGTCTCACCAAGGAGCTGATTATCCAATCAAGTTGTGAAAGGCAGATGTTCCTCTGAGGAAGATGCCAGAGAAACCATGGAGTTCTCTGAGTTGGAACAGGGCAGTGGACCAGTAGACAGTTTTACCAGCTCACCCTCTGGGGAGGAGAGGTGCTGGGGAGAGAATCTGCTCCAGATTTAATATCCACTGAAATGCCATGTTGAGCACCGTGTTCTGATGTGGCTTATGTGTTTCTTCTGCATGTGGGAGTCCTCTCTCTCTGAATTGAGCCTTCTACCCATCCCCTTTGTCATACACTGTATTTTGGATCATGATCCCCCCTCACCCCCCTCCGCCCCCCACCGCCCCATCCAGCGCCATGTATTGTCTGGCTTGCCCTGAGGACCCCCAAGGAGCCACCCTCTTGATGTCTCAGTTCCCCTAAGGAGTTAGAGGGTGAAACTTGGGAATCCACTTTTCTGTCACCAGAACACAATTTCTTTTGTAAAGGACGCGTGTTTACTTAGGTCCCACTCACTATGTCGAAAAGAATTTAAAGTGTTTGGATGGTTTCTAGTGTTTCCTTCTTTCACTAGGCTGAGTCAAGCCTCTATAAGGTCAACTTCTTCACTTGTTAAGCACAGAGGACTTTTTATTTTGTGAGTGTTTGTACAAACTTCTAAGTAGCTTTGCCACAAAAGAAACGTAGATTATTTTATTCCTTTTATTATTTGCTGCAATTTCTTTTATGCTAATATTCTTATCTACCTGAATCCTTTATTTTGATTCATGTTTATGTCAGCTAGAAAATGTATTCAATTAATTTTCCTCCGCAAGGGTACTGGTGCCATGGTATACTTCCAGAAAGTTTGAATGTCTGAGAACATCTACTTATTGCTATTTTGCATAATGGTAACTTTGGGGTGTATACAATTCATTGGATAATAGGGGCACCTGGGTGGCCTAGTCACTTAAGCACCTGACTCTTGGTTTTGGCTCAGGTCATGATCTCACAGTCTCCTGAGTTCGAGCCCCGTGTCAGGCTCTGTGCTGGCAGTGCAGAGCCTGCTTGGGATTCCCTCTCTCCCTCTCTCTCTCTCTCTCTCTCTCTATCACTCCCCTACGTATGCTGTCTCTGTCTCTCTCAAAATAAATAAGCAGTTCATTGGGTAATAATGGTATTTTTTGTTTAAAATTTGCTGTGGCATTTAGAGCTCTAGAAGAGAAGTCTGATACCAAACTGATTTTCGTTTAGTTTTAATAATTTTTTTTCTGCCCTAATTTTTGTCGGTTGTTTCTATTATTATCCTGGAACATCATTAACATCTCCAGGCTATGTCTAGCTCTAGAGGAAATTTCATCTGCTGTTTCTGGAGCCTTGATACTCTCCAAGCAAGAGGGAAGACATTCTCTTTGTTCCTTTAGAATATCTCTCTACTTACATGTATTGGTTCTCTTAAATCTGTTCCCCCCAAATTTCTTTTTTTTAATATTTATTTATTTCTAAGAAAGAGAGGGAGAGAGAGCAGGGGAGGGGCAGAGAGAGACAGAGTGACAGAGGATCTGAAGTAGGCTCCACACTGTCAGAACAGAGCCCGACGCGGGGCTCGAACTCACAAACCATGAGATCGTGACCTGAGCCCAAGTTGGATGCTTAACCAACTGAGCCGCCCAGGTGCCTCATGTTCCCCCAGATTTCTTAACTTGTAAAAAAAATTTTTTTTTAATGTTTCTTTATTTCTGAGACAGAGAGAAACAGAGCATGAGTGTGGGAGGGGCAGAGAGAGAGGGAGACCCAGAATCCGAAGCAGGCTCCAGGCTCAGAGCTGTCAGCATAGAGCTCGACGCGGGGCTTGAACTCATAAACCGCGAGATCATGACCTGAGCCAAAGTCGGTTGCTCAACCAACTGAGCCACCCAGGCGCCCTGATTTCTTATCTTTCCATTAGCCTTTTCATCCCTTCCTATGTTTTTCCTAGAGTTCTGGAATCATACCTTTTAATGTGCTGTTCTGTTGTTTGTTTGTTTGTTTGTTTCCTATAGCCCAAGCATTCTGTATCATCTCTGCTACATTTTCTATTTTGATAATCATGTTTTTCATTAGAGAGCTATCTTTGTGGTCACATATTCTTCTCTTTTTTTTCTTAAATTCAGTATCATCCCAAATCCCAGTGAAGATAAAAAATAAGATTTATATTTTAGAGTCATTAACGTTAGCTGGAAGAATGTCTGTGTTCATATTTACACACAGTGGCAACTGATAAGTTTCTACTGAAAAGCGGAGTGCTGACGGTATGAACCTGACTGTCCTTGTACCCTCCCAACCTTCTTAATACCTTCTGATGCATAGTTCCAGAAATCACTATGTACCATGGCAACATGGGTACCTTGGTGCTAATGAGGATCTTTCTTTTAATGTTGAAAAAAAAAAAAAAGACAATTTGAACTATTGTCTCATGATAATTTTTCATTATCTTCCATCAGCGGGAAGAATATATGCCTGTGCCAGTATTCCTCCTGAAACATTTTTTGGGGAAAAAAAAACCGCTTCAATTTCTTGAGCAGGCTTTTCCTCTTTTGAACTAGAATCCAAGCAGTGGAGGCCCGTCACCTTACAGCTTCTTAAATTGCACGCAAAATTATTCTTTGATTTTACTTTTCCTAGGGCTGCATTCTCAAGTAATTTAATATTCCTTTTGTTGTATGTGGTTGGTATCAGCCTACACAATGAGTTTGTGTCTAACACAACAATTCTGAAATAGCGTTTTTCTTTTATGTCTCATAATTACTGTAGGGTGTAACTCAATCCCGGTACACGCCAGAATGGCAAGTGGCCGAAGCTCCATTCTTCCGGCCTCGAGTCACAGAGCTGGCATGAATTGCTAATATATTATATTGCATATTAAACGAATCCAGAGTTGGTCCAATTTCTTCCATAAAAGCCAAAGTCCTTTTGAAATCACAATATAATATCTGTACACTCCCTTTTCTGTAATTTAAGATATCTTGGATGGCCAAGCAGTTATACGTGGATGGGAAGAATCACAGTGTTAGTGAATTAGGACGAATCTGATAGGAGATCAGACCTGGAGTCCAATCCCGGCACATTATTTACTACTTAGTTATTCTCTGAGCCTCGTATTTTCTCATCTGGTTAAAAAAAAGAAAGAAAGGAAAAAGCTAATAACGTGTCAGCCAGCTGAATTTGCCAGTCTGTAACCTCTGCCTCAGACTGTATTTTTTTCCCCTTGACTACTCTGATTCAAGACAGAAAAACAGTTGCCTCCTGGCTGTACGGGCAGTAGCTATTAAGGTTTGTCCACACCCAGGTCAGGCTCTGGTATTGTGGGTCCTGGGATTAGCCAAATCCTTGGGCCCTGCTCATTCTGGAATGAAGGGCTCCCAGAGAGCTGTTAAAAAAAAGCATCTGATAGATAATAACTATAAAGCAGTGGATTTTACTTATTTCATCTAGGGTGCTTTCAGCTGCACGTGTCAGAAAATTGACTAATGGGGGCTTAAACTATGAGGATCGTTGTAGTTTACCTCAGAATTCTGGTGATGCTTGTTCCTAGGTCTGACTCAACAGTATCATCAAGGCCCCTGGTTCTTCTCCATCCATTTACTCTAGAATGTTGGCTCAAAGTTGCAAGATGGCGCACTGACTTATTGCCTCATGGCTTTAAGATGGCTATCTCCACTCTAAGCATTATATCCTTATGTTCAAAGACAGGAAATGAAGGACATAGAGCAGGACAGGGAGTCTGCTTTTTTGGGAAAAGAGAAATCTCCAGGGCATTTCTTCACCCAACAGACTTCCTTTTATATCTCCAAGGCCAGAACCAACTGTACCCCCAGCTCCAAGGGAAACTAAGGAAGTGAGTAGATGAGTGTACTTCCTCAACCTCTATATTGAGAGGCAGGCAAGAGAGAAAGGGTCAGATGCCTGCAGGGCTGCTACAGAGGGGTCCGCTATCGCATTCAAGATTGGTCTCCCCTTCATCCTTCACCCCACCTGGATGAACTAGACCTTCTTTGTTACACAGCCGATCTGGTCTTACGTACACAAGTCAAATGCGTAGTTTCCCTATTAAACATTAACGGGTGATAGTAAACGTACCCACTGCCAGACTTTTCTACAAAGCTATAATCCCTTGCATTTAGATAACAATTTTATATCTGCTGTCTCAAATCATCTTCATAAAAAACTTTGAGCTTCAAATTTTTGGTCTTTCTTTACATATGAGAAACAGGGAGATTAAAATTATGATCGCAGGTCACCAGTAGTAGATTGGGAACCTGGATTTCTTCACCTCAGCTTTTTTTACAGTGCAGTTCATGCTGTCTGTAAATCTTACCCTGAACTAGACAGAAAGATTTTCCCCTGCCTTAGTATAGTTGGGCAAACTTTTTAAAAAATGTTTATTTATTTATTTTGAGACAGAGAGAGAGAGCAGGGGAGGGGCAGAGAAAGAGAGGGAGAGAGAGAATCCTAAGCAGGCTCCATGCTGTCAGTGTGGGGCTCAGTCTCTCAAACCCTGAGATCAAGACCTGAGCCGAAACCAAGAGTTGGACGCTTAGCTGACTGAGCCACCCAGGTGCTCTTAGTTGGGTAAATTTTCAGTACTTTTTTTTTTAATTAAAAAAATTTGTTTTAATGTTTATTTATTTTTGAGAGAGAGAGAGAGAGAGAGAGAGACAAAGAGCATGAGCAGGGGAGGGGCAGAGAGAGGGAGTCACAGAATCCGAAGTAGGTGTCCGATGCGGGGCTTGAACACACAGACGGCAAGATCATGACCTGAGCGGAAGTCAGATGCTAAACTGACTGAGTCACCCAGGCACCGCCCGCCAGTACCTTTCTAATGAAAAAAAAAAAAAAAAAATGAATGAAGCTCTACATCCAGTTAAAATTCCTTTTGGGAAACAATATCTTGTAAAATATAAAATGGGAATTTTATTTGATCCAACAATTCCAGTCTATAAACTTTTCATAGAGTTGTAAACAGAGAAAGCCAAAAGGGTTTACCTACAATTTATATTCAGCTTTGTTAATATTAACAAACTGTGGAAATAATCTAAGTGATCACGAGTAGGAGATCACTAAAGCAAAACATGGTGTGTGTGTGTGTGTGTGTGTGTGTGTACATAAACACACATGTGATGCATGTGCATATATACACAAACACACACACATATATACATATATACACAAGCATATACATATATACACATATATACACATACATATACACACATATACATGCATATTTATACACGGGCACATACATATATATATACACATACATATACACACATATACATGCATATGTATACACAGCATTCAAACACTAAGGGGGCACATCAAAGCCACAAATACCAGCTGGAAGCAGCTCCCACTGAGGGAACTTGGGACAATTTGAGCATCAAATGGAATAATGACTTTGTCGTGCATTGAGTACATAAAAATCCTTGCGTCCTGGGTGGTGATTGATAGATAAATAGATAGATGTCATTTGTTATACCATTGGTGCCAATCTACCAATCTCCAGCGACAATTGATTCAGGAAATGGTTTTACCTAAAACCATGAGGTGACAATTATTGGCTAACGGGCTGTTCCCCAGCTTCACCAAGTATTGCTGATCAATTACTTGCTAACTGCGAAGGGAAGCACCTCTATGCTGAAGGCATCTGGAGTAAGGACAGGACTTGGTGATCAGAGTTGGTAGCATTGATAGTGGCATGGGACATCACCTGTCTTCTGATGTGATGCACCAGGAGGTACACAGCCCACTCAATTTCTTTCCAAGAATCTTTAGCCAAAGCACATCAAGACTTTAGAATCCACGCCTAGTTTGGAGGAATGACAGGATATAGAGGAACAAGTTAAATTAGGAAACTGACAAAAATGTAGAATGGGGAATATGTGCGGATCTGGAATCTTCAGAGAGTCAAAGGCCACATTAAAAATAAAAAAGATAGTAGTGTTCCAGATTTTTAAAACAGTAGAAACGTAACAACCAAATATATTGCTTGAGACTTGACTGCATTCTGATTTTTTTTATTTTTATTTAAAAAAATTTTTTTTAACGTTTATTTATTTTTGAGACAGAGAGAGACAGAGCATGAACGGGGGAGGGGCAGAGAGAGAGGGAGATACAGAATCAGAAGCAGCCTCCAGGCTCTGAGCTATCAGCCCAGAGCCCGACGGGGGGCTTGAACTCATGGACCGCGAGATCGTGACCTGAGTTGAAGTCGGACGCTTAACTGACTGAGCTACCCAGGCGCCCCGACTGCATTCTGATTTTTTTTTTTTAATTTTTTTTTTAACGTTTTTATTTATTTTTGAGACAGGGAGAGACAGAGCATGAACAGGGGAGGGTCAGAGAGAGGGAGACACAGAATCTGAAACAGGCTCCAGGCTCTGAGCTGTCAGCACAGAGCCCAACGTGGGGCTCGAACTCATGGACTGCAAGATCATGACCTGAGCTGAAGTCGGCCGCTCAACCAACTGAGCCACCCAGGCGCCCCTGCATTCTGATTTTTAAAAAAGAGTTTAAAATACATTTTGGGGGACAATTGAATATGGGCCAGATATTAGCTGGCATTAGGGAATGAATTTTATTTATTTATTTATTAAAAAAATTTTTTAATGTTTATTTACTCTCGAGACAGAGAGAGACAGAGTGCGAGCGAGGGAGGGGCAGAGAGAGAGGGAGACACAGGATCCAAAACAGGCTTCAGGCTCTGTGCTGGCAGCACAGAACCCAATGCGGGGCTCGAACCCACGAACCGTGAGATCATGACTTGAGCCGAAGTCGGGCGCTCAACTGACTGAGCCACCCAGGCGCCCCTGGGAATGAATTTTAATTTCTTAGGTGTGATAGTGGTAGTGTGGCCAGAAGGCAGAAAGTCCTTGTTTTCGGCAAATACTTAGAAACAGCTAATATAGCAAAATGTAACAATTATTGAATCTAAGTGGTAGACACAAAGGTGATCATTGTACTAGTCCTTCAACTCTTCTGCATTTAAAAAATATTTCAGGGGTGCCTGGCTGACTCAGTCGGTTGAGTATCCGACTTTGGATCAGGTCGTAATCTCATGATTCGTGAGTTCGAGCTCTGCGTTGGGTCTGTTGCTGTCTGTTGCCCACTTCGGATCCTCTTTGCCTCTCCCCTGCGTTCCCTCTCTCTCTCTCTCAAGATAAACATTAAAATAAAAGAAATTAAGGTAAAGTGTAGGTTAGAGAACATTATATTCGCCCATTAAAAAAGACATTAGATTCACTCATTTTTGTAAAACGTGTCTAGTACACATAATGAAAACTCAGTACGATATTTGCACAGCCATGTTCATAGCAGCATCATTCACAATAGCCGAAAGATGGAAACAACCCAGGATCCATCCACAGATGAATGGATAAGCAAAATGTGCTATATGCATTCAATGGAATATCAGCCTTAAAAAGAGAAGGAAATTCTGACACGTGTTATCACATGGATGAAACTTGCAGACATTATCCTCAGTGAAATAAGCCAATCACAAAAGGACAGCTACTGAATGATTCCACTTGTAGGAAGTCTGTAGAGCAGTCAAGTTCATAGGGACAGAAGGGAGAAGAGTGGTTGCCAGGAGCTGGGCGGGGGAGAAATGGGGAGCTGTTTCATGGGCATAGAGTTTCAGTTTTGCAAAACGAAAAGAATTCTGGAGACTGGTTGCACAACAATATGAATGTACCTAACACTATTGAACTATGCACTTAAAAATGCTTAAGATAGTAAATTTTATGTTCTATTTTACCACAATTTTAAGAAATTTAAGTGAAAATATCACTATATGTTTAGCCACAGAGGCAAAGAGTTGTTATTTCTGTAAGTTCGAGTTTCTGGGCAATTTTTACTTCATTTTCCATTTCTGTACTGTTTGGATTTTTTTTTTTTTAACTTTGAATGTGAATCGTTTTACAAAAACCAGACATCCATTTTCAAAAGATCTAAAACTTCTGCAGGTTTTCAGTGTTTTGGAGAACATGCGGGTGGTAGAGGCTAATATTTAGGAAAATGGATTTTCAGGAAACAACAGAAATGGTCAATGTAGCCTGAGAATTTTGTCAGAAGCAACAAAAATCCTTGGTCCCACGAGGCGAGCGGCAGAATGGAGCCCTGCCTGGGCCCTGCGTCTGCATTGAGGCTGCTGTGAGAGCTCAGCCTGCTGACCCCTTGGCCGGGCCTGGATGGCCTGACCTCGCTCACAGCCCAGGCCTGGCAGGGCCCTCCCGGGAACTGTGCTTTGCTTGGGGTCTGGCCAGCAAGGAGGAGTTTGCAGGCTGTTGTTGACCCAGGCCTGGCCTGCCCGCCTTGTCCTCCAAGCCCTTTCCAGCACCTCACCTTGCTTGCACCCCGGGGGTGTCATTTGTGACTCCCATCCTTACAACTTCCTTTGCTTTAGAGCCAGGCTTTGATCTTGCTTCCCGGGATCGAGTTTCTGTTGAAGACAGTCAGTCCTTTGGGTCTCCGGAGGTAATAACCCGCACAGCATCCCAGGCAGATGATTCATTTCAACCCTGGCTGATCTCTGCATTTTGACCTAAGGGCTCTATCAGGCTCCGGAGCCTGTATCCTATTTGCGACGGAGAACTTTACGTCTGAACTATGAATGTGTTCCCATAAACACCCAAGCCACAACAGCACTGTGAAAAGCTTCTTTTCCAAAACTGCCTATGGATCAGTACTCGCTTTTCTACCCATATGGGATTTTGAAAAACAAAAAACAAAAAAACAGTTATACGGTTGTATTTGGTTTCCCGTTGAATTAATATTTTCTGTCTTACTTAAGGCACTGTCAACATAACCTCGGTATCAGATTATGGCCTCTTTTTAAAATACTAAATATTTTGAAAGCAGAAAAGTTACAGAGAACACTGTAACAAACACCTGTGTTCAGACCACCCAGAAGTAATAAAGGTTAACGTTTTGTAACGATTCCTTCAAGTCTAGAGTTCTCATTTTGAAATTAAATTTTACCTCTGTGTGTGTATGGGCAGAGCTGGCCTCGGGACAACGGCGCAGCTGGCAGAATTCCTTTCCCGCTGCCCCTTCCCTTCCCCAGCTGGTGGCTGCCCGGGCAGGCGGAGGTGGCCAGGGGTCCGCCATGACACCGCATGACACATAACACAGCTGTCCCAGTGGCTGTTCTCCAGGGCTCTAGGTGGAAACCGCGGAGTCCTCAACTATCTTAGAGATGAGTCCTGGTTATGAGTCACACAAAAAGTTCCAAGCAGAAGAAAGGAAAGTTTATTACAACAGAGGACACAGGAATGCATCCGGGGGGACCAGCTGTTGGAATCCCCGCTTCCTGGTGCCTCTCTCTGCTTCATTCTTCCCTCTTGCTCAGTTCACATGTTGGAAAAAGCCTCCCAGAGCTTCTGAGTTTACATATGACCTGTGCAGGCGCAATTCCACATGTTTGTGGGTGAGGATCTGATGGTCTTGCCCTGGGCAGGATGTTCACCTCCGGTCCCGTAAGCTCCGTGGAGGGAAGCCCGCCCATGTATGGCCAGAATGGCTGCCAGGCTCCCACCTTCTGCGACCTGTGGGTTTGGGAGCTAAGGGCTGTTCTCAGGAAGGACCCCGCACCTCTTCCGCCCATGGTGCATATCTTCCAGGGGGCAGTCACTACGCTTTGAGAAGCACGCCATCGGGGTTTCCAGCAAAAGTGACGAATGGCTGTCTAGGCTAATGCCTGGGACTTGGGAAGGCACAAGGGGCGGGTGCTGATGGTGAGGAGAAGAATAAAGAAGACAGTCACCTCTGAGGGCACACGGTGTTCTGTGGGGCCCGCTGTCAGAGAGGATCGTAGAACAGGATCTCTGTACAGAGTCCCGTGTTTATGAATGGACAGTGCTCTAAAATTGATACGGATGTCTTTGTACTCCTTTTTTTTTTTAAATAAATATTTATTTAGAGAGAGTATGTGCAACTGGGGGAGGGCAGAGAGAGAGAGAGAGAGAGAGAGAGAGAGAATCCCAGGTAGGTTCATGCTCTGTGTGGAGCCTGACTCGGGGCTCAAACTCATGAACCACGAGATCATGACCTGAGCAGAAATCAAGAGTCGGAGGCTAAACAGACTGAGTCACTCAGGCACTCGGGGTGTCCTTACGCGAATGTTTAGACTGATGTGCCAGGGATTTTTCTGGGCCTGAGAAGACAGTGACAGTCCAACCCCATCTCCTTCGAAGGGCTTTCAGTAGGGTGTGAACCCTGCATGTGTATTATAATGAGAGGTTGGCTCCACGTTTATGGGAGCACTGTCGGAGCAAATGAACACTTCCTTTTCTTTCTGTGATCACTCCCATTTCTAAAAGTCTGTGCTTGGGTTTGACCCTCATAAGCCATTTCAAGTGTTTCCTGGAACGAAGCAGGATAAGTATACCTAAATCTATAAAATGAGGTCATGTGTACATTTCCATACTGGCTCAGTAGAAAACGGAAGCATAACGCTAAAATAGTGGTACTATTTTTTGACCACATAGACAGTGATCATTTATAATAGTTTTTCTAGAAAATGCTTTTTAAGCTCGGACTTGGGATGGTGAACATTTGCCCTGGAGGCAGACGTAGGCTGTGATGTGGAGTGAGCCTCACATACCACAGATAATATGTTGGTTGTCTTTTATTTGCCCATCGAAAGCACCCTCTGTAGGCTCTTCACTGTGTGAGTTCAAGGCCTGCAGCCTCACTCTGCTGGACCAGCAGCAGTGGCCCGAGTCTCAGACTGATGATCAAACACATTTCAGAGGACCCCCCCCTCCCCCCATCCCCCACCGTTGGCTTCACACAGCACCAGGATTGCTTAGCTTTAAGATTGATGCAGGATTGGTGACAAGGCCGTGTGCTGGGAGACAGGGTGCATCTGCAGACTCCTGGCCCAGCCTGGGAACACCTCTGGCTCGCTCCACACATGGGGCGTGCATGTGGGCAGGAGAGACGAGGCCTAGAGCATGTGGACAAACTGTGTGGAAACCAGTTGTTCTGGGGTCCCCTCACCTTCTGCCTGCTTGTCTCAGCCTCCTCCAGATGTGGGAGGAGGGCCCCATTTTCACACCGCTGTGCCTCACCCCAAAACCCATTACTCATGACTGACAGTTGAGACAATGGGGCACAGGTGTGTGGTCTGACCTCAGCATCTTCTCGATGCCCTACATAGGGCACCCCAGTAATGCCAGATTCAGTGCTGCAAGGAGAACTGAACCAAGCCAAGGGTCAAATCCTCCTGCGTCCCTGTGCTACAATGTCACAAACCAGCCGTTAACCCAGGGCCCCGTCTTCCCCATTTTGTAGCCTAAGCACAGAGTCTGGCATATAATAGGTGCTCAGTTATTCAATATTCAGTTTTGAACTCTTAGTTTTAATTATTTTGTATTTAGGTTATCAAAGTGTCTAGTGCTCATAAATAAATAAATAAATAAATAAATAAATGTTTTTTATTTATTTATTAACAAGCCAAACTGTTTTTTTCTGCTTGTTCTATTCCAAGAGTAATTCATATTGCAGCCCTTTGGACGGTGTGCTGACAAAAGGCATGATGACTGACAATAAAGTCCTGATATGGTCTCTCTATATCTGTCTTTCAGATTATTTGAATATATTTTGCTCTATAAGGATGGAGTGATGTTTCAGATTGAACAAGCCACCAAGCAGTGCTCCAAGATCACCCTGACAGACCCCTGGGACCCTCTAGACATTCCTCAGAATGCCACCTTTGAGGACCAGTACTCCATAGGGGGACCCCAGGAGCAGATCACCGTCCAGGAGTGGTCCGACAGAAAGTCAGCTAGATCATGTAAGGCTTCAAAAACTATCCAAGTGCTGCGTCCCAGAAAGCATGATGGGAAAAAAGGTTAAGTTCACTAAGGAAGGTAGTTAAGGAAATTGACAAGCTTAATCAAATTGTTTAATGTCCCCCCCCACGTGCTTAATCTGCTAGTGGTTTAGCTCCAGGGTATACGCATCACATTTGAAACACCTCTGCCTTCCAGCACCACCTGTACCTTTCTGCCACCTTGGCTGTTAGGGGCTTAGCCTTGGCTCTGACGTTTAATGACCCTGAGATCTAGGACACAGAAGATGTCTGTCTAAGGTATACGTTCGAGTCCCCATATCACTTCCTGAAGTTACAGTGACCAGATCTTCTCCTGTCATTCTGAGTGTCTGCTTTTGCGTATAGACGGAAAGCTGTTCTCGGTGGTGCTTCCATATGCCCACCCCGAAGCTGTTTCGAATACACAGGCTTTATGGTGCCTGCGGGAAACAGTCGAAAACAGTGCGAAAACAGTTCCCTCCATCCCCGCCGCTGAATTTAGCGTAGAATTAGCATATGACCTAGCGATTCCACTTCTGAGTGTATATCCGAAGGAACTGAAAGCAAGGACTCAAGAAGATATTTGTGTACCCATGTGTATAGCAGCATACTTAATGACAATGAATGAATGAATAATAATTCCTCCAGATGGTGGAAACCAACCCAAGTGTCCCCCAGCAGGTAAATGAATCCCCGAAATGTG
Organism: Panthera pardus; assembly: GCF_024362965.1. NCBI lineage: Eukaryota > Metazoa > Chordata > Mammalia > Carnivora > Felidae > Panthera > Panthera pardus. The sequence continues at coordinate 75,995,252 of NW_026527013.1, read as the reverse complement.
GTGTAAACAGACAATGGAGTATTATTTAGCCTTAAAAAGGAAGGAGATTCTGTCACACGCTACCATGTGGATGAACCTTGAGGACATTACGCTGAGTGAAATAAGCCAGTCAGCAAAGGAAAACCACCATATAATTCCACTTACATGAGATGCAAAGAATAGTCGCATTCCCCCAGACAGAGAGTGGAACGGGGGTTGCCAGGGGCTGGGGGAGGGGAATGAGGAGTTAGTGTCAAAGGGCACAGAGTTTCAACTGGGGAAGATGAAAGAGTTCTGGAGATGGAGGTGGTGATGGCTTAATGCCGTACTTAATGCCACTGAACTACTTAAAAATAGTTACAATGGTAAATTTTATGTCTATTTTCCCACGAGAGAAAAAGAAAGCAAACAACACAGGCATTTTGCCTTACCTTCTACGTTAAAAAGTCACCCCCAGGGGGCGCCTGGGTGGCTCAGTCAGTTGAGCTTCCTACTTTGGCTCAGGTTGTGATCTCACGGTTTGTGAGTTCGAGCCCCGCGCCGGGCTCTGTGCTGACAGCTCAGGGCCTGGAGCCTGCTTCGGATTCTGTGTCTCCCTCTCTCTCTACTCCTCCCCTGCTCACACTTTGTCTCTCTCACAAAAATAAAGATTAAAAAAAATTTTTTTAAGTCACCCTCTCTTTCTCTTACAGATGAAACCTGGATTGGCATTTATACAGTCAAGGATTGCTATCCCGTCCAGGAAACCTTCACCAAAAATTACAGTGTGATATTGTCCACGCGGTTTTTTGACATACAGCTGGGTATTAAAGACCCCTCGGTGTTTACCCCGCCGAGCACCTGCCAGATGGCCCAGCCGGAAAGGATGGGTGAGGATTGCTCCTGGTAAGCCCGTGAGCACAGAAGTGGTGGCCTCCGACGTCATCCCCACCTTGAGAGGGATTTGAGGCTTTTGAGAAACGAGAACCTTCACTGGAGATAAATGTCATCATTGTAGGAAGATGCACATCGATAAGGGGTTCTTTGTATATATGATTTTTTTGACGATTCAAGCTTTGTTTACAGAAGGGAGTGGACTGGAGAATGGTGACAAGAATGGGAAGAGAGGGCAACCCTGGGGGTTTCAGACAGGTGCACAGCCTGTGCGGGCGCTGTGTGCTTCTGCGTGTGCAGGTGTATTTAAGTGTGCTCTCTGCCTGTGCAGGTGTACCCAAGCGCACTGGCGTGCACGGGCGGGGGTCAGCAGGAGCACTTTGCCTTGGCAGGGAGGAGTGTTTCGCTACTGACTTGACTGAGGACTGCTGGACTGCTGCCACGTGGTGGTAATAAAATGCAGGACGATTTTGGTCAGCTTTACTATAAATTTTTATGTGCTCTACAGATAACAGCTCCTTTATTGCCCGCACCGGGGTGGTGACTGCTCCCCCAGCCCCGCCTCCTGCTCCCATGGCCACTGACAAAGTGATTCCTTAAAATCCCTTCCAGACGTAAGGGCTTTATGGCATGACCCCACTGATGGAAATCTGGGGAGGAAATGAGAGGCTGTAATGCAAAGTAATGATTCCTCCAAGAGACACTGTAAACAAGAGGGTTTGAAAATCTTACCTGGGTAAGCATGAGCCACGTATGCTTTTTCTATGCAAGAGTATTGATATGTATGTGCCGAATCACCACATATTTGTCAGGGGACCTAGAAAGATGGATAGTATTCTCCAAATAGCTTCGAATTGGAAGTCAGGAGACTGCTGTCTTCAAAATCCAGGAGTGGAGTTCCTTTGTACTTGAATTCCTTGGGTTAACGAAACGCACTGTGCTTTCCCTCACCCGGGCCTTCCCGGGGCACTGTTTCACAACCTCTTTGTCTATATGAGCTCCGTGTATCCCTGCCAGCTCAGCTCGCACTTGACCTTCAGAGAGCTGCTCCTGAGCCTGGATCGGGTGCCCCCGATAGCTTGAGCACGCTGTTCTCACAACACTGCCTCGGCCGTGTGTTAATTTCCTGCTTACTGGACACTATTGCCCACTAGCCTGGCTACGAGCTCCTTGAGTACGGGTACCACGTGGTGTTAGCTTTTATATGCCCAGCACCGAGTAAGTGCCTGGCACATGGTCAGTGCCCTAAACATTTGTAGAGTGGACGATGCCAGCCTGTCTGGTCCTTAGTTTCCTCATCTGTTCAAGGGTTGGGCTGGGTTTGCTGACCTCTGGGGAGAGTCTCAGTAATAAAATTTATTATTCTAGATTCTTCTGCTATCGTGTTTCATCTGGCTATCATCTGTTAGTAGGAGAAACGTGTGACATCTATAACATGCTGAAACCAATCTGTACTACAGTTTATTTCAATAAACAGATTTAATCACATTTCGTGTTCTTTCATATATTTACTCTTGTCATATATGTGGATTCTCTTGGTTATTCGGGGGTTCAAACTCTGCTCTGATGAATAACGTGCTTCCAGTGATCGTTATCCTCTCTCAGAGGCTTGCTCTTCCCCTCAAAGCCCAGTTGCCTGGGCTGGAAGCCTCAGGGGCGTTCTTGGCCCATTTCTCTCCTTTATCCTCACAGGCGATCAGTGTCCCCAGTCTTGTCAGCGTAGCTCCTGCACGTGCCCTCGGCCTCCATCCAGGTCCAGGTTCTTCTGCTCACTGGCCTTTGCGAGATCTTCATAGCTTCTGTCTTGCCCTGCTCTTTTCTCTTCAAAGCCATCCTCTGCTCAGTCCATCAATCAGTCAGTTCCAAGGCGGTACTGAGACCCCGTTATCTCCAGGGCCCACGCCCCTGGAGTCTCAGAGCAGAGCGAAGCCCGGGCAAGGCCGGCATCTGGAATGCGCAGATGGGGACTTCTAGCTGCCTTCCAGCCGGTCCAGCCTGGTAAAGCCGTTGTCACAGTGTCTGCCCACTTCTTATCTCTCCACCCACAGGATGGTCCCCAGTCCTTGCCGAACTGCCCATGTCCTCTCAGCCCGGGATCTCTGTCTCTGCCCGCCCCAGTGCACATCCACTGGCAGGAGAAAGGAAAGGAACTCCTTTTACTTTGTGCAGGGACAGGCAAAGCAGGTGCCCTTTTTTAGTAGTTAGGCCATTCTGCCGATATGAATACAAAGGCCCTCTTGCAGAAGGATTTTACATCTGCGGGACTTCACTTCTGTTGGTGCCCTGTCCTCTGGGTCCCCACTGTGTCAAAGTGAGGGGGAGGCTCCTTAGTGTGGTGCCCCCGGCCCCGTGGATCCGGCCTCCCTCCTTTCCCAGCCTCAGCGCTCACACTGCTCTCTCTTTCCCAACTGCCACCCGAGCCTGAGAAGCAAGGCCTGGGTCCCCCTGGGTGGCAGGAGGCCTTCCCTAGTCACCACTCTCTGGGACATCAGAGTCAAAAACAAGAGGGTCTCATCTGTCGACATGGCATTGCTGACGACGAGCCGGAGGAGGACCCGGCGCCATGTTGGGCACACCCTGCGTCATGTGTCTCTGACGGTCAGGCCACCTGGGAGCCACTTCTACATCTCCCGAGACAAGTTGCCAGGACCCACGAAAGTGCTGGCGTGTTCTCTACCCTCTGGCTTCTACTCGGAAGGCCCATCCCCAGTCAGAACCAGCCCTCCTGCTCCTGCTGGCCCACAGGGAGGCGAGGAGGGCTGGCCTCTCTGTCCCCCACTGCTCCCTTATCAGGGTGACTTTCTGGCAGGAAGTCTTGCTTTTGGAGATAATGTTGCACTTCCTAAAGTTGGGGCACGTTTTAAAATTATTCAAATGTGTCAAGAAGGCCAAAGAGTTGGGATCTCTGAGGGTGTTTCTGACAAAGTACTCTTAATTTGCCACCGCACCTAAACTCCACACCCTTTGGAAGGTCATTTACTTACCTCTTGCTGCATTTCCTTTATAAACTCCACCCACTCAGTGTTCCGTGATTTTATTTTTATATATTTTTAAAAGTCTATTTATTTTGAGAGACAAAGAGAGAGAGAGAGAGAGAGAGAGAGCACGAGCACAGGAGGGGGGCAAAGAGAGAGAGGGATAGAGAGAAAAAATCCCAAGTATGGAGCCCAACTGTGAGATCATGACCTGAGCAGAAACCAAGAGTTGGGTGTTCAACGGACTGGGCCACCCAGGCGCCCCACCCCTCTGTGATTTGAAATCCCTTTGCCTGTGTGTTCACCTGTAATACAAAGGGTGTTCTTCACTTTTTCCAAGTATGTAGGTCTTGTCTTCCTCCTTCAGTTGAAAGCAACTTCAATGCAGGAATGGTGTCCTGGCTGTTCTCATTGAGCTAAAATGACATCAGCTGGAGGAGGCAAAGAGCTGCCTCAAAGTCTCACGAATAATGTATGAGATTTAAAGGCATCTCTTTAAAAGACAAACTTGGCTTTATATATGGATATTCTGGCATCAATAATCTTTTCTACCAAGAACTGTGCTAGGATAATGACCAAAATACATTTTTATTTGCTTTATTTTATTATTATTATTTTTTTAATTTTATTTTTTATTTTTTTAAATTTACATCCAAATTAGCATATAGTGCAACAATGATTTCAGGAGTAGATTCCTTAGTGCCCCTCACCCATTTAGCCCATCCCCCCTCCCACAACCCTTCCAGTAACCCTCTGTTTGTTCTCCATATTTGAGTCTCTTATGTTTTTGTCCTCCTCCCTGTTTTTGTATTATTTTTGCTTCCCTTCCCTTATGTTCATCTGTTTTGTCTCTTAAAGTCCTCATATGAGTGAAGTCATATGATTTTTGTCTTTCTCTGACTAATTTCGCTTAGCATAATACCCTCCAGCTCCATCCATGTAGTTGCAAATGGCAAGATTTCATTCTTTTTGATTGCCAATACTCCATTATATATATATATACCACATCTACTTTATCCATTCATCTGGACATTTGGGTTCTCTCTACAGTGTGGCTATTGTTGACAGTGCTGCTATAAACATGGGGTGCATGTGTCCCTTTGAAACAGCACACCTGTATCCCTTGGATAAATGCCTAGTAGTGCAATTGCTGGGTCGTAGGGCAGTTCTACTTTTAGTTTTTTGAGGAACCTCCATACTCTTTTCCAGAGTGGCTGCACCAGCTTGCATTCCCAGATTTTTATTTGTTTTAAAGCAGAATTATTAGCTCAGCTACAGGTGATGAAAAAAGGCTGGGCCTATAATTTGGGGGAAAGTGATGCTCACTTTTACGGAATCCCAATTTAAAAGTTTACATTGTTTCCATTAGAGCAAAAATTAACGCATATTTACAATATATTTCATACTTAATGGTGGAAAACATAATATAGTCTCAGCAATTGAAAAGTGGGCTATAATTATTCTGTAAGTTAGTAACAATTTTCAGTGAATACAACATACACAGTATTTAGGTAATCTGAACATACGTGTGTGTGTGTGTGCTAAGCTGCCACGGCAGCTACCTTATTCCCAATGGCATACTCTTTATTTATTTTAACATGCATTTGTTCAAATCACATAGTTAAGTGTTCTTTTTATTTTATTTTTTTAACGTTTATTTATTTTTGAGACAGAGCGAGACAAAGCATGAACGGGGGAGGGTCAGAGAGAGGGAGACACAGAATCTGAAATGGGCTCCAGGCTCTGAGCTGTCAGCACAGAGCCCGACGCGGGGCTCGAACTCACGGACCGCGAGATCATGACCTGAGCCGAAGTCGGACGCTTAACCGACTGAGCCACCCAGGCGCCCCACATAGTTAAGTGTTCTTATCCTTCCTTAAGATAATTTGTAAAAAATTTTTAAAATGTTTATTTATTTTTGAGGGAGAGAGAGAGCATGAACAGGGGAGGGACAGAGAGAAGGTGACACAGAATCCGAAGCAGGTTCCAGGCTTTGAGCTGCAGCACAGAGCCTGACATGGGGCTTGAACCCACAAGCCATGAAATCATGGCCTGAGCCAAAGTCAGTCACTTAACTGACTGAGCCACCCAGGCACCCTCTTAGGATAATTTTTGATGGCAAAATAGGTACTCTTCTTACGAAAACATTACTGCCATCAGTGTAATTTTCAGCTGAGCTCTATAGTTTCAGCAAAGAAAATTATCAAAAAAACAAATAATAAGTCAAAGGGTTATTTTGTGAAATGGTTTTTTGAACCTGAGGTACTTCATTTGGTAACTTCTCAATCTGCTTGTACTCAATCTGGGTACTAGTTTCCCAACCAGGAGGCACCAACCTAAACTACTGAAGTTTATAGTTAACTAATATATATATTATATATATATTACATCATTGTAGGGTCTCTTGGTTTTGTTCTACTCCTTGTGGTGGAAATGGTATCTTTGCTTGGAGTCATGCCATATTTGTCCTATCTTATGGAATGAGATAAGTTTCTCATCAAAGACAAGTTTCATCAAATTCCATCAGGATATGCAGAATTTCAGGAAAAACCAAGTTTTTAAAAAATTACATTGAAACTTTTGATGAACAATAGACTCAGATAAAAGTTATTTCTTGGGTGCCTGGGTGGCTCAGTCGGTTAAGTGTCCAACTTCTGCTTAGGTCATGAACTCATGGTTCTTGAGTTTGCACCCCACATTGGGCTCTGTGCTGACAGCTCAGAGCCTGGAGCCTGCTTTGGATTCTGTGTCTCCCTCTCTCTCTGCCCCTCCCCGGGTCATGCTCTGACTCCCTCTCAAAAATGAATAACATTAAAAAAAAGTTATTTCTGAAACATTCTGTAATCACATGGTCAATACGTATGTGTGATCAACGGTCGTAAGTTTGTCTCTTTTCAGCAAGGCTCTTTGTTTTGGCAGAAACTTTTGAGCCTAAAGTGTTAAACGACATTTTCTTAGTAGCTCTAGCCTCTTTGAGGGCTTGGGAATAATAATAAAGTGAATACATAGATTGGTCTGTCTTGCACAATCTCAGGAAACTTTAATGATTTATGGTATACATTAGCGTCATGGAAGTGATGATGAACTCAAAGTGATGTCTCAAGCCCAACAAAGCTGTATGCTCTTATGAAGTTTCTTTTTGGTTAAACTGCCCTTCACTTAACCAGCTTTTATAATTTCCCCTCAAATCAGCAACTACACACAAGTTCTTATCACCAGAACTCATGCTACATAAAAAGCAACCAATAGCACTGCAAAAATTTCAGATGGGTCCCAATACTCCTTATGTGTCCTATGTAATATCATCACATATCATGATTATAGAAATCCTATACATTCTAGCACACACGATGTATATCCCAAATAGCAAAGAGAAGTGAAAAATAATGATAGATTGAGGAGGAGAAAGGGGAAGGGAAGGAGAGGAAAAGGAAAGGAAGAGAAGGAAGAGGAGGAAAAAGAGGAGACATCATTTGGTTTATCATCATAAATTCTCAATCCAAAGCTATTGATGTGTATTGAATAAACATGAGAATAGCTCAAGCCATTACTGAAGCAACACTTTAGTGATTTTCAGTTCAGATAGCTCCCCTTTAAGTTAGCATTTCCATAGTGACAGTTCTTCCTTGAACCATGAACCACTGGCCCCTTCTACCAGAAATTCAGAATTATTCCCATGCTTGGGATCTCTGCACCTAATAGTAGATGTTGCCATTTAATGAGGAAGGAAAATAGTTTGAAGGAGAAAACCTACTGGTCTGGGGAATATTGCTTTTCAGTTCACTAAATGTAAAATGATTTTTATTTTGTCTACTAAGAGCAACTAATGTTCAGTATTCTGGTGTGCTCAGATGTGCAATAATTGAACCTAGTGGGACACTTTTCAGTTTAATCTTTATGGAACTGTATTATTATGCAGACAGTTCTTGGATCACAACGGGTTACCACATGACTTTGAAAACTCACTAGTCTATCTTACTCTTCCTTAACCCCTTTATCTTCCTAGTTTAGGTGTGAGAACTTTGTATTTCCTTAGTCAAGGGCTAGGAAAAGTGGGAAACAATTTAGATAATTTATATAGTTTGGATAATAAAAGAATTTAGTATGGTATTTGCAGTGGATGTTCCTGGAATGGAGATAAAGTTTTTTCCAGATTCTTGCTATATATAGTCATTCAGTACAGGCAGTCTGTTAAAAAATAAGTTTGTTAATAAATTGTCCATTTAGATGAATCCCATATGTCTCTGGAAGAGTAGAAGTAACACTTTTACTGAATGAAGTCAGACATAAATGGGCTAAAACTTAGTTGCCTCCCAACTTGGAAATAAGGTTAAACTCTGTGATAGAAAGAATAGGACCAACTCATAACGAATGGATAAATGAGCTCTTCAGAGATTCAAGCCACAGAAGGAGAAAGTCTGCCTGCCCAGGGCTGAAAAACTGGAGAAATCATGAAGTTCAACTAAAGCAAGATTGCCACAGGAATGCAGTCCCCGCCAGGTGCTGCCAGAATGGGGTGGGTGCACTGGAATGTCATCGTTTTGTTTTAGGACAAAATGTTTTAGCAGAAAGAAGTTGGTTTACATGGAATTTAGTTAGGAAATTAAAGACCAAGGGGGAGCCTGGGTGGCTCAGTCGGTTGGGTATCCGACTTCGGCTCAGGTCATGATCTCGCAGTCCGTGAGTTCAAGCCCCATGTCGGGCTCTGCGCTGACAGCTCAGAGCCTGGAGCCTGCTTCAGATTCTGTTTCTCTCTCTGCCCCTCCCCTGCTTGCCCTGTCTCTCTCCTAAAAATAAAATAAAAACATAAAAAATACATATATATTAAAAAAAGGAAATCAAAGACCAAGGATTTGGCAGTGTTTACCTAACTGTGTCCAGGAAAGAAAATGATGGGATCTGGCAGATACATGGAGAATGTTGGGGACAAGTATAAGATTAAAGTCATGTGTTGTTACTTTGGCCAAGATCCAGGAATACCCAGGTTTTACTTCCTTCTTTCTGTCAAGGATCCACAGAGGCGTGAGCTCAGAAGGCAGGGCCAAGCGAATCATTACCATTATCGAGCTGGGGCTTTGGCCTCCAAGTACTTCTGTAGAACTCTAGGGAAGTAGGCTGGACCAGCTGGAGGAAGTAGAAGCCAAAGAAGCTTCAACCCGGAGCAAACTAAATTATTAAGTCTGTCTACTATATTAGGAACCACAGCTCACATAAATCTTAGCATTCCCAGTTGAGCAAAAGGGCATAGAGAGCAGACCCACTGGCCCCAAAGGAAAGGAACAAGAGCATGGGAAGAAAGTATCGGCCTCAGTGCCTAATGCTACCTTCCTTAGACCTTGGCAGGTCAGAGCCATAGCCAACCTGCACGAAGAAGAACGCTCAAAACCAAGAGGAAGATTTAGCCAGGTGTATGGGTCAGGCAGAATTTAGTACACTTCGTGGCCTGGAATATTCTTACAGACTTGGTGGATTCCTTTCTGGTTGGAAATTTACTTCTCGAGAAATCTCGTGAATGTCCTAAGTGGCAGATTTAAATATTCCACTCACTGGAATGGCTGAAAACACCACTGTAAAATAATGCATTGTTGTTCTAACATATATACCAGCCTCTTACCAAAGTTAAGTTGCTTACTATATTTCAGCATCTGAGAAAGGCTGTGTGGTATAATAGAAAGGACGATGGTTTGAAATCATCCATACCTGAGTTCAAATGCTGATTAGGTCACTCATTACCTGCGACAAGTTATTGAAACTCCCCATGAGCCTAAGTTTTCTCTACTTACTTCTTTAAAGGGTTTTGTTAGTATTAAATGAAATCCCATTTATAAAGTGTGTAACAGATGGCTTGGCAAGTAATAGGCACCCAGAATGTTAGATACTTCCCACCTTTGGTGAATTTCCCCTGAGAGTCTGACCAATCCTCCACGAATCAACAAAATCAAATTTTTGTGACCTTGTAAGTCATAAAAGGATTAGATGTGGTTTATAATGACCCATGAAGTTGGTGCCCTCTAGGGGCTCACCTTGGCCCATTAACTGGCCTGCTTTCTGAGATACATGTCTATTCTCCATTGTTTCATACCCACAGGCGGAATTGTGTGCCCCCTAGCCACACTCAGGTACAATTAAGGATATGATAACCTTAGTTTGTAAAATAACAGTGACCTTCTCTTAATATTTATGGTTCCCATGGTTCTTGGCATTTTACATACAATGCACCAAGGATAGAGAAAATCAAAATAATATTAACCTCAATCTTAGAGAACATTAACCAGCACTTACTTTTTGTCAGGGTCTCCATCAGAGTTTTATGCTGATTATCTCATTTAATCTTTACAACAACCTTTAAGCTAGATACTATTATTATTACCATTATTCCCATCTCTTAAATGAGAAGACTGAGGTGCACTTCAAATGCCTTTGACTTGGGAGGATAACTGATAACAATTTTAAAGTATTATTTTATCTGGTAGGTGTATGCTATTAGCATGTTACTTATAAGAGTCACATTTATTAAATGAAGAAAAGGCTAATATGAACACATAAAAACACAATTCTCTACCACCAGTTTTGAACATGGGCTGAATATAAAACTATGTCACTACCACCTCTGTTTGATTGCCAGCTGGGTTGTGGTGGCACCTTCTTCTCTTTCCCCCAATTTCATGGTCAAATGTCCACTTAAACAAACAAACAAACAAAAATATAAAGTTACAATAGTACTATAAACAAGAAGTGTCCATCAGGAGTTTGCCAAGGTGTGTAAGAGTTACCACTAACTAGCCATTAGAGCGCTAGGCTGAGCAAGGGTCATGGCCATTTCACTTCTGAGGCTTTGAAGAACAGAGTAAGTATGAATAAGGTAGAAAAGTGTTCCCACCAATGACTACCACTCCTGCCAAAGGTCTGGCCTGATCAGTCAGAAAGCAGCTGGTGTCTCCCCTACTGGGAAACAGCTATTTTCTGAACTCCATCACTGGTCCAAATTATCAGGAACCCCTTCATTCATTAAGCATTACTGAGACCCTCCTGTGTATGAGACTTCCTTCCAGGCAGAGGGATACAATGAGGGACAATACAGGTACTGTCCCACCTCAGGGAGCTTCATTCTGGCAGTGAGCGGGCAGGCAGGCACAGGCGGACCATTTACAAGCCAGAGAGTGACAAGAACGACACAGAGAACAAAAGGAGGGTGATGGAACAGAGTGAATAAATAGCTACTTCCAATGCAGATGGTCATGCCAAGGCCTCTGACAAAGTGCCCTTTAACTAGACATATTAACATCAAGAAGCAACTGGTCATGGAAAGATCCAGTGTCTGTGTGCAAGGTGTTCATCTTGTTTGAGGAAATGTATAGGCCCAAGTGGATGGAGTTTTGTGGGCAAGACCTTCAAAGAGAGTGATTCTAGATGGGGCTGAAGAGGCAGGCAAGGGCCAGATCCCAGATGCTTGGGGGACATAGCATGGAGTGTGGGCTTTAAAGTTCTTATTGGTTTATTATAAGAGAGAGAGAGAGAATAAATGAGAGGGGGGTGGGCAGAGAAAGAAAGAAAGAATCCCAAGCAGGCTCTGCACTGTCAGCACAGAACCTGACATGGGGCTCAGTCTCACGAACTGTGAGATCGTGACCTGAGCCGCGAGTCGGACGCTTAACTGACTGAGCCACCTAGGCGCCCCAAGGAGTGTGGACTTTATTACGAGGACAATGGGGAGCTGATGGAAGGTTTGCATCAGAGGACTTAAAAAATCTGACCTGTATTTTAAAATAAGATCCTTCTGTGTGCTGTGTGAAAGTGGACTATAGGGGAGTGGGAGGGAAAGTGAGAACAGCGGAGGCTGTCGTGGTTGCCCAGGGGAGGGATGGTGGCAGCTTGCACAGAGGTGGCAGTGGTGGGCTGGGGAGAAGGGACCAGAGTCAGGATATGTTTGGAAGTAGAGCCAGTGGGATGGGTTGATGGATTACATGTGGAAGGTGAGGAGGAAGAAGGAATCAAGGATATTCTAGTCAAGTGTTGGTCACGATTCAATGTATATCAGGTTCAGAGAACTGGATAAAGAAAGCAAGAGAAAATCTTTCCTCCGTCTAGAAGAGTAGTGTGTGCGTGTGTGTGTGTATGTGTGTGTGTGTGTGAACTATTAGCACTATAAGGAACACTGATTAGTTACAATGTACATATATGCATGGCCATGTCTGCCTGTGATGCTGCGTAATAGGTTATCCAATTGAATTTTTTTTTTCTTTGCATGGAATTGTGCTGAGGACAAAGTTTAGAGAGCCACCAGCACTTGAAGCCAGCCACTACCTTTTTTTTTGTTTTTTAATTTGTTTTTAAATGTTTGTATTTATTTTTGAGAGGGAGAGAGAGACAGAGACAGAGCACCAGCAGGGGAGGGGCAGAGAGAAAGGGAGACACAGAATCCGAGGCAGCCTCCAGGCTCCGAGCTGTCAGCACAGAGCCAGACATGGGGCTTGAACCCACAAACTGCAAGATCATGACCTGAGCCGAAGTCGGACACTTAAGCGACTGAGCCACCCAGGCATCCCCCACCTTCTTTTACTAATGGAGAATTGGCCTGCTATAGATCGAATATTTGTTTCCTCCCCAATTCATGTTGATATCCTCACTTCCAAGGTGATGATATTAGGAAGTTGCCTTTGGGACACAATTAGGTGAACGGGATTCATGTTCTTACAAAAGAGGCCCGAGATTAAGTGTCCGACTCTTGACTTTGGCTCAGGGCATGATTTCACAGTTCATGGGTTTGAGCACCACATGGGGCTCTGCGCTGACAGTGGAGCCTGCTTGGGATTGTCTCCCTCTCTTTCTGCTCCTTCCCCACTCTTTCTCTCTGTCTCTCTCAAAATAAATAAAAAAATAAACACAAATTAAAAAAAAAAAAAAAAAAAGAGGTCTGAGAGAGATCCCTTGCGCCTTCCACCAGGCCAAATACCATATAATCTCACTTATATGTGGAATCCCTCCCACTCCCCAAAATCCTAACTTATAGATACAGAGATCAGGGGTGGGGGCTGAAGGGGTGAAATGTGTGAAGGTGGTCAAAAGGTACTAACCACCAATTATAAAACAAATACGTCATGGGAATGTAATGTACAGCATGGTTACTGGAGTTAATAACACTGTATTATGTATCTGAAAGTTCCTAAGAGCAAATTTCAGAAGTTCTCTTCACAAGAAAAGAATGGATGTTAACTACATGTGGTGACCACTTTGCAATATGTACAAATAACAAATCATTACGTTATATAGCTAAAACTAATATAATGTCACGTGTCAATTGTATCTCAATTAAAAAAATAAAATTATGTTGAAAAGCTTTTAATCACATTTCCGCCAGTGTTTAAGGGACACTTTGGTAATAATACCAAATATTTTGGCTTTAATACCCCACCCAGCCAGACCCGGACAGTCATTTACTACTTTTAATGTGAGACTGATTCACGGATTCCCTGCTAGACTTCATTTTTCTCAAGTGCGATCCCTGTTTTAAACTTTTCTTACATTCGCTGTAGTTATTCACATAAGTAAAAGATAAATATACATTTGCTAATTGAACTAAACTTATAAAACAATAAACTCTGAGAAGAAAGAGCCTCTAGAGGGTTCTGGGCCCATAACCACAGCTACAATTTAGGATTTAGGGCTTAGCCCCATCAAGGAATGTCACCGAATCCCCATCTTTCCATTATCCCAGTTGTAGCTGAGGATAAGCTGAATAAACTTTGAGGTTGAAGATTTTAATGACTGTAAGTCTTCTTTAGAATTCTCTGGATGTACTCTACTTCAGGATGCCAATAATAATGGTAGATAATCATGGGACAGAGATGGTATTATTCAGTTCATCCCTATCCTTAGTGAAGTTGTGGGGGAAACGGGAGGGGGTGTGACAGATGCAAATAATGGAATGAGCTTTTACTGGAAAACAGTTTTTAAAAACCAACAGTTCTCATGTATCTGCCTGGGAGGATTCTTCTTCTTCTTCTTCTTCTTCTTCTTCTTCTTCTTCTTCTTCTTTTAGGGAAGATTTCTTGGAATGAGATTTCATGGTTGCATATTGAATATTCTTTGTCTTTTAAAAAAATGTATTTATTTGTTATATACTTATTTACTTTTATCCCAGAGACCTTGGGCAATATCCTATTACTCGTGAAGCCATCTATTACACACTTTATAAATGGGATTTCATTTAATACTAACAAAACCCTTTAAAGAAGTAAATAGAGATAACTCAGGCTCATGGGGAGTTTCAATAACTTGTCCCAGGTAATGAATGACCTAATCAGCATTTGAACTCAGGTATGGATGATTTCCCCTGATGAAGCTACTCTTTCTAGTTATAATAATAGTAATGGCCAACTTGTTTATAGCATTTACTAATCACTAGGCACTGTCTTAAGAATGTTATAAGTCCTAATTCACTTAACTCATAACAGTCTTAGTAGATGGATATTTTTATTATCTATTTTATAGTTAAGGAACTGGAAGCACAGCAACAGTCAGTAGCTAGGTCAAGGCCACAGAGCCAGGAAGTGATAAAGCCAGGATTCACACAGGTCAGGCTCTAACCACTATGTAGAGCTTTGGGCCTAAAGCAACGAAGCTGAACTACAACCAGGGACAGGGAACCTGTGGGCTTTTAAGTCAAACCACCCATGTGAGATTCTGGTCCAATCTATCGACCTCTCAGGGTGACATTTTCCATAGCCATAAAAATGAGACTCCTAATAATTACTTGACCGGTTTATCAGAGTAAAAGATAATGTCTGGGCAAAGAACTACAATAGTGCCATGCAGGCACTCAGCACATATGAGATTCTGTCTTTAATGAAATAAATCTTCAGAACAAGGAGAATCTGCTTTATCTGGTTCCCATACATCTCTGGGTTCCATCCCCATTCTCAGATGCCCCATGCTGGAGATGAGAGCAGCATACATGTGACCTTAACTTTCATGTCCCATGGCACTGCACATTTGGAAGAGCTGTCACTCATACCCACAAGTATTTTGGCTCTAAAATTGCACCTGAAGGAGACAAGAGGGAAGGCCTTAACTAAACTGAATTTTCTGACATTTTTCTACGGCAAGTGAAGCAGGGTGATAATTTTAAGTATTACTTCCTTCCGGCCTCAATGAAGCAAAACCCAAAAGCTTTTAAGCTTTTTTAGAAGCTGCAAAACAGGGGCACCTGGGTGGCTCAGTTGGTTGAGCATTCATCCAACTTTGGCTCAGGTCATGATCTCGCAGTTCATTGAGTTCGAGCCCCACATCAGTCTCGCTGCTGTCAGGGTAGAGCCTGCCTTGGGTCCTTCGTCCCACCCCTACCCTTTTCCCTCCCCTGCTTGTGCTATCTCAAAAATCGATAAACATTTTTTTTTTAAAGCTGCAAAACAGGGAATTATGGCATAAAGATTCAGATGCGTTCAGACGTTCAGCAAAACCATTACAACAACGCTCACCATCCCACAACCCCAAGTGAGATTAGCTTTGGTGAGCTCCAGCCTGACAGAGAGTGTGGGCCTCCCTGGGCCACTGGCCCACAGCTCACCATTAAATGCCTCATACCCTGGACTCGGCCTGCTGCCCCTGCCCAACGAATTGCCTGTGGACAGCCTGCCTGTGACCAACTAGGACCTTGACTGTGAGGATGGTAGAAGGAAATACCTCACTCTCTGACCGATAGGCCACACCTGTTGGAAACTCGTGTATGATCCAGCAGGGCTGTGGGCCCAGCACCACTGCCGCACTTGCCATCAAGGAGGAGTGCTCAGGAGACAGGTGCAATGAAAGGCGTCGTGTTTGGAAAACAGCACCTGCCAGTGACACAGGCCTCTAGCAGCTCTTGCCTGTATTACTATTATAATACAGGAGCTGATGCTGCCAAAGGTATAATTCTCGGAGTACTCCATGGAACGAGTCATTTAGTCTCTACGATGGCCCTTGTTACCTCTTATGGTGAGGCGACTGATTCCCAGAGAGATGAATTGACTAGCCATAGCCAATAGCCCTCTCTCTAGTACTCTGTCCTCTGTTGCCAATCTGTGATGGCTTCCCACAGCTCCTGATTTCTGGAGGAAACCAGAGACAGCTCTATCACACAGCTGCTTTCAGGGACCTTTAGGGTCTAGCTCCTGCAACCCCCTCCACTGTCTACTTTTTTGCCCTTCCCATTCCACACTCAGGATGTGATGAATTGTGTTCAGGTCTTCAACTGTATTATATTCTCTGTTGCCTCAGGACCTTTGTACATGTTTCTTCTGCCTGGAACCACCTCTCTCTCATCTCCTGGTACCAGGGTAATCATTACTCAGACGTTGGGATAAACTTAGGTCCAGTTTTCTACCCACCTAGAAGTGGGTAGTTACCCCACTATTTGCTATATAGTACACTCTTTTTTGCTTATAATACAACATTTAACTTTATTGTATTGACTGCTATGACTTGGTTTCCCCCTCTAGATGGAAGGCTTTGTGTGGCCAGACTTTGTCTGAAGAACATGGAGCCAGCCACTGAGTGGGTGAGTTTTTTGATGAATGAGAGATTGACTTGCTTTGCTGTCTCATCCATACTACTGTCCCATCCCTAAAAATCCTAAACTTCCTATTGATAATTACCATCAGTACGACTTAATCAGTCCTTTGTTGTCTCTATCTTTGCCTAGCAAGGCAAAAATCCTTCTACACCAAAATCCTCATTTCAAAAAAAATTATAGTGGCACACAACG
The DNA here is from genome assembly GCF_024362965.1 of Panthera pardus. NCBI lineage: Eukaryota > Metazoa > Chordata > Mammalia > Carnivora > Felidae > Panthera > Panthera pardus. The sequence continues at coordinate 75,978,683 of NW_026527013.1, read as the reverse complement.
AAAGGAAAACAGTAGAAAGGAAGAGTCTTTCTTTAGTTTTTTTAAAAAAGCTATTCTCTTGTTTCCCTCGAAGCCACTGACACATGTATAACCCTGGTCTCTCGGTAGCCTCATAACCCCGGAAACCACACATCATGTGCTTTGGATCTCACATATCACTCATGCTAAGAGGCAGGGTAAGAATGGAAAAAGGATTGGTTTCAGGGTAAAACAAACTCAGGCCATATTCCCAGCACAACTGCTCTCTAGATGCGTGGACTTGTGCATGATGTTAAGTCTCCCAGGGTCTCGATTTCCTTCCGTCTGAAATGAGCATACTAACATCTACTACATGGAGTGGCTACGAGGGTTCAATGGAGAAACAAATGCCAAGTGTCTAACTAAGGCTGAACATGTAGCAAACAGTTACTGATGCCAATTTTCTTCTCTCTCTTCTTTCTTTGCCCTTATCCCAGGGGATTTGGGTGCAGGAATATTACAATGTCTGTGCAGGAACTATTAACCTGGGCTTTAATGAGTCTGTGGCCACCCTGAAGCTACGTGCAGAGTTGTGTGATACAGGGGCTTTGTATTAGTTTCCTGGGGCCGCCTTAACAAAGGGCCACAAGCTCGGTGACTTAAACAACAGAAATTTACTGTCTTGTAGTTCTGGGGGCTAGAAGCCTCTCTCCTAGATTCTGGGGTCCTCAGGTACTCTTTGACTTACAGATGCTGCTTTTGCTGTGTCTTCACATCATTTCCCCCTGTATGTGTCTGTCTCTGTGTCCAGATTTCCTCTTCTTATAAGGACATCAGTTATGTTAGATCAGGGCCCATCATAATGGCCTCATTTTAACCTTGATCATCTGCAAAGGCCTAATTTCCAAATAAGATAACATTCACAGGTAACTGGGGGTTCGGATTCCAACATATCTTTTTGGAGGAGACACAATTCAACCCACTGCAATATCCATAGCTTTAACTGGATTCTTAAAGGAGTCTATAGCCCTTCCAAAGATTAAAAGCTAGTGGCTAGAAAATCAGCTTTATGGCTTATCTTGTATCAGCCGAGCCAGCAAGTTCATAGGCTTGAGATGTGCCAGGGTGTATCTTGAGTACCAAATCATGGAGAAACACCATGGTGACTTTGATGGGGTTGCTTAGGCATATATTAATGGTCAGAGAATACATAAAGTCTCTTTCCACACCAGACATGATTATGATTGGCCATAACTGCTATTTGGTTAAAATCCTGAGGGCTGTACTAAGAGTCTCGCATTCAAAAAGTTTACAATCTGGGGTGCCTGGGTGGCTCAGTTGATTAAGCATCTGACTTCGGCTCAGGCCATGACCTTGCAGTTTGTGAGTTTGAACCCCGCATCAGGCTCTGTGCTGACAGCTCAGAGCCCGGAGCTTGCTTCAGATTCTGTGTCTCCCTCTCCCTCCGTCCCTCCCCGACTTGTGCTCTGTCTCTCAAAAATAAATAAACAATTAAAAAATTTAAAAAAAGCTTACAATCCAGTGGGTGAAATATTTTTATCAAATAACACAAATGAATGAAAAATTATAAATTGAGATTAGTTCTAGAATAGAAAGAAATATGATTTTATTATAGCGTATAATTAAGGAATTGGCTTGGCCTGGATATGTCAGGAAAGGCTTCACAGAGGAAATGATGCTTTATCTGGGATTGCAAGGACCAATTAAAGTGCACTTTAGGGGAAGAGTATTCCACGCAGAGGACCAGCATGTACAAAGGCCCTGTGGTACAAGAGAACGTGATTCATTACAGGAACTAAAAGAATGCTCTATTAAAGCTTCCATTACAGGCTGGAAAAGAGAGTTGGAGGTAGGAAAATGAAAGAATGGCATGAGATGAGGCTGAAAGGCATTTGCGCATAGTGAAGAATTTGAGAACTTATCCTAGGAGAAAGAGGAAACCATTGAAATGTTTCTCCGTCTTATTCAACCTGTATGTTAAGCTGTACTCTTAGCCCCCTACCACTCATAATTTCTGGAACTTCTTAGCCTTGGTTGTTTGAAGATACTAGTTTATTCTGTTATATTCCAGTTACTCTGACTAGCCTTTCAATGTAATTTTTCTTTTCTGCTAAAATATTGCTTTCCACCCTCTTCCTGAGTGATCTCACCTGTTGCATGGTTTCAGCCACCACCCTTCTGCAAATGCCTCCAAAACTTTTCCCTGGGCTGAAGTTGTCCTTCTCATCTGCTCACGAAAGAAATACTGCACCCTTTTGGTCATGTGAATGTCAATATGGTCTTGAACCCTGTTTTATAACTCTGTGGGTAACTTCTTTTTAGAAGATGTTACCAAATCCACATCCTTTGGACTATGAACATGGATTTGCCACAGGACAAAGGGGAATGAGTTACCTTTAGGGAGGCTTGAGCAGTGATTGGAGGGGTGCTCTCAGCAAGGTCTCCCGCATCTGTAATGGAAACAGTTGATGGATGGTTTTCCCTTATGCTGTCTCCTGACACAGAAAACACATGCTTTGAGTTTTCTGAGGTTTCTGCTCCTCTTCCCTGAGGGACCCTGACTCAGGGTTACAATCACCCTCTGCTTACGTCCATGTGGGCATAGAGCATCACCCTCACTGAGCTGGTGTGGGAGGAAGCCAGCAGATTAATGCACTTGAAGGTCACTGTGGCAAGGTCTACGTGAGTACTGGAAAATAAGACTGAATTGGCAGTCTTGGTGGGTTTGATGCTCAGAGAGTGATGCTTCTAGGGTATCTACTGCAGAGGGTAAACAGCAAGAACAGGGGAAGAAAGGGAGAGAGAGACGGAAGAAAAAAGGGAGGGAGGAACAGATTTAAACCAGTATTTACTGAACAGTGCATAATCTACTTTCACAGATATACTTTATTGCATCCTCACAAATGGTCTAGAAAGGTAGGCATTTTTTTTTTATCTTAATGTTTGCAGCTTCAGAACATAAAAATGGGTCTCTTGAAATTAAAAAAAAAAAAGACTAATAACTTATCAGATGAACTGGGAATCCACCATTTTTCTTTCTTTTGTTTGATGTTCTTTCAATGGTACCACAAAGCCTAGGTCATGGATTTGGTGAATTAGCAAGAACGCTTGAGTCATATTGGTTTCTGTCACTCCCATGAGGATTCAGCCCCCATTGAATTCTCTGGGCTGTTTCCTCAAGACACTTTGTCCTGAACCTATACATTTAAGTTGAACCAGCTCATCCAGAAACCCAAAACATGTGGCTGACAGCAGGTCTGGCAAGCCAGGGTCCCAGCATCTTATTGGAGACAATCACCTCTGTGCTATCTCTGAAATCTCTCTCATTCGGTGCAGTTCTTAACTTCCAGTCAAGTTTTTCTGCCTGATTTGGCTCAGTTCATGGTCTCTGACACTTGGACTTGTTTTTTTCCTGGCTGTAACCTAGTACTAATTAAGGATTTGCCTCCTGGGCCACTCTTTGGTCATACTGTACTTATTTTAGGTCCTTAAAATCTTCATGGCCCTACCTGAAAGCAGAATTCTTATACTTATCCTACCTGGCTGATACTCCACGTGATCCAATGCTGAACCCCTTTAGGGCAGGAGAGAGCTCAGTGAGAACCACATAGGGAAGATCTTCGAAGGGTTTGGGGCGCTCTTCCAACTATACCTTCCTTAAAGAAATTGTACCTGCCCCACAGCAAGAATGTTTTGTTAAGGAATTTGAAGTGAAGTTTGTCCTGCAAGAACGCTCTAGTCATCATTAATGGAATGTGTTGGGCAAATGCTCATTCACCAGTATGTAGGATGAATTCCATTTTACTCAACTCAGCCATTCGGTCCTTAAATCCAAAAGGTGTTTTTTTGTTTTTTTGTTTTTTTACAAGCCTCCATTAACAATCACTTCCCAGCCAGGAGTTCCAGTGTTAAGTAATCCCAATACATGAGTCTCTTGTTCTGGATTTGTTTTTCTTCCATGACCAGCATTTTGCCTTCATTACCTGTGTACTGTGAATTCCTAAAGGGGTACCAGTTCTCATTGTCACCTCCAGTCATGGCTTGCAGACACTGCTAAATCATTCTCTGCACCTCACTTGCTGTTATTCCATATTATCCATATTTTGGCACTGATGGAGGCATGGATCCAACCCCTTTCCGTTATTTCTGCAAACAAATTATTCAAGGTCTTTACTGCAGTTGGGGGAAGACAGAGGGAATTTACAGACAACAGAGAATGCATCCCAAGATCGAACATGACAACTTAAGAGTATCTTGGAAACTGCCCCATGTTGCTTGGCCATCTCTTCAGCAACTGCATCTTTTTCCTTTTCTCTTTCCAGTTCCTATTCCTGCCCTTTTCTAATTGAGAGCAGCGTAGGACTTTCTTTCTTTCTTTCTTTCTTTCTTTCTTTCTTTCTTTCTCTTTCTTTCTTTTTCTTCCTTCCTGCTTGCTTTCTTTTTCTCTTTCTTTCTTTTCCTTCCTTCCTGCTTTTCTTCTTTCTTTCTTTCCTTCTTTCTTCCTTTCTTTTTCTTTCTTTTCCTTCCTTCTTGCCTTTCTTTCTTTTTTTCTTTCTTTTTTCCTTCCTTCCTTCTTTCTTTTTCTTTCTTTCTTTCTTTCTTTCTTTCTTTCTTTCTTTCTTTCTTTTCCTTCCTTCCTTCCTTCCTTCCTTCCTTCCTTCCTTCCTTCCTCCTTTCCTTTCCTTTCTTTCCTTTCTCCTTTCTTTCCTAACCAGTGCACTCAGTGACCATCTCAGCTGCTATCCCAAGTGGTTTGTCAAGGTGTTTTGCTAAGTTAAGGCAGCTGTTTCCATAAGAGCCAGTGACTAAGATGATAGTTGTCTTTGACAGAAGGTAAACACAGAGCAGTTCTTGCAGCTGTAGACGTGCACCCACGTGGTTAAAAGTGGAGACCTACCAAACAGCAGATCTGTTTTACCCTACTCAGCAGGTGTTTGTCTATTTTACCAAAGAACTATACTCCAGTCTGGGTACTCATGTCTCTTCAGAAGAAGCATGTTTAAGTCACTCCATGTCTCCTCCTTGCAAGCAGCATGATGAGGAGCGTGTGGGGCAAATGCACAGCCCGGGAATACTTCTGACCAACTCTGGGATGCTCTCTGCACCAAAGTCTCATGCCTTGGCTTCAGTGATGAACAAGAAAATTCCCCAGCTGTCAAAACTTCGAGGTCATCCTGGACTCTAAAATTTAGGCAGGGGAGTACATGAATTGCTTTGCCTGACAAGCAAAACCAAATCAACCAGGTATTAAGACAATTTTTTAAATCCTCTACATCAATATTTAAGCCACTCTGTATCTCTGGAAACTCAGCGCAAGTCAGTCGGAGGGAGTCATGAACTTGTAGACCAGAAGCAGGAAAAGCAGTGGACGCTTTATTGTGGTCCTTGTGAGTTATTAAAATACATAGGCTTTAACAGAATTACATGTGATTCACCTTGGTTTAGGTTTCCCAGTGTGAAAGGTTCTATAAATTTTTCTCCCTGGAGTGTTCTGAGAAATTCGATCATTAAGTTTGAGGGGCTTTCTGAATTATGATTATTTCTAAGTTACCCCACTCTTTAACTCTTACTCTCCTTTAAGCGCCAATAAATGTAGATTTAATGAGTGGTTGAATAAACAAATGACTGAAAAAGGCAGAGAGAAGGAAATAGGGGACACAGGCAGGAGACAGTGAGAGAGAGAGAGGGAGAGAGAGAGAGAAGCGAGAGAGAGAAGGAGTCGATTTGAGTAATTCTTTTAATTAAAACATTATGTAGAATAATCACTATCACCAAATAAAAATGTGATATTTAAGGAGGACACCCATCCCATCGGTAATGAAAAGCAGATATTATATTCAGGATGATATGCCATATCATAAGGCAGCTCAGTATATCTTATTAATAAGATCATTTGATTAATAACAGAAGGAGCCTTTCTGGTTAAATCTAAGAAAAAAGTATGAGGGAGCTCCTAGAAACAAAAATCAGTATTTGCTGTCCCTTAGAGGCCTGCGTGCATCTGTTTTACTTTTTGTGGGAAAGGGGAAAGAAGATTCTGGATGGCGTTACTTCCTGTTTCCATGACAACCCTCCCTCAACGTTCTCACAGTACAGTAATAGTGTTTGAAAGATCCACTGATCAAATACTGTTTTATCTAAAACTAAACTAGAAAATATCTATGGAGAAAAAAAAAAGGCCATCTCGTGGTTTTATCCTCATCATTTTCTTTTCCTTCTTTCCCCCTCCTTTCTTCAAAACTACCAATCAGCATAAGTACAAAAGAACCACGGCCTAACCACAGGGTTTGATTCAAGGAAGGCAGAAATTTCAGCTCATAAGCCCCAAAATAATAAAGCCAGTGATTCAGTAAAGAAAAGGAAAGTAATATTCCCGTGGAGAAAACATTGCCCCGAAGCCTTGACAGTGACCAAGAGGAATGATTTCCCAGGTAGCTCCCGGAAGGACTGTTACCAAGTGCTTTCTGTTCTTCCCTGCCCTGAGGTTGTGTCTGGTGTCACAGCTGAAGTGAGGCCAATGGCTGCTTTGGAACTGTGAGCTTAGCCTTGTTTGGGCTGAGACACAAAGTGAGAGGTGTGGCTGGGGCCCCTTTGCTCAAGCTCCATATGACACTGATTGTCATGTGACATGTGTGGGGCCCTCTCTTTGGTTTTGTCTCGCACACATTTTAGGACACATATGAAGCGGTATTAGGATGTCAGAAACCAAGGGGTACAGATCGTCAAGTTTCATAGAGGCAAATGACTCAATTTTCATTTCTGAACCATGGTGTGGCAATAAGTCCAGTGACAATACTATTTCTGGAGCTTTTACTTTGACTCAGATATTTTACCAAACGTCTTAATATGCATCGTGATATTCAATGACCGTCATTTTAGAAGGCAAGGACTATTATTATCACATTCTGGTATCCAGAAGAGGAACCTGCGGCTTATACAGGTAAATGAATGGTCTCAAGGTCATGGCAGAGCTTTGGTAGGAAGTCAGGCTGTCTGCATAAAAAGCTTGTGCTTTTAACTGCTATGCAATATTACATATTTATTAAAGAGAAATATTTTTAAAACTCAGATATGAATACATACATTTGTGATCTGTAACATTTAAAGTTTTGCCCACTGGTTTTTGAGCTGTGCCCAGGTTTAGAACCACTGACGGTGGCTGTCAGGGATGGTTCTTTGGCTACATTTTCTTTCTTTTCTTATATATATATATATATATATATATATATATATATGTAATATATATTATATTTATATTATAATATATTTATATTTATATTATATATATACATATGTTTATTTTTGAGAGAGAGAAAGAGAGCACAAGTGGGGGTTGAGGCAGAGAGAAAAGGAGACACGGAATCTGAAGTAGGCTCCAGGCTCTGAGCTGTCGGCACAGAGCCCGATGATCTCGCGAACTGTGAGATCATGACCTGAGTGGAAGTCAGACGCTTAACCCACTGAGACACCCAGGCGCCCCTTTGGCTACATTTTCAATCCCATTTGTAGCCACTCCCACACCACTACTACAACCACCCTCAACTACAAATCTTCCTGGAATATACTTTATGCTGTTGTTGAAACTGTGCCATCTGCCTTAAATGCCCTTCTTCTTTTCCAGGAGCCCAAGTCCTACTGACTCCTTAGGGTCTAGCTCAATAGTCACCTTCACTCAGTAACTGGGAAATGGCAGGATGCTGAAGTATGGGTCTTGAATGACACTGTGAACCTAGCATGTGTTTTGGTGCAACTGATCCTGGTTGGAGTGAAGTTGCACTGGTTTAAGGGGTCCTTGTGTTTGCCAAGTGAGGGCAGACAGTTCTAATTTTCGGCATCCGCTGTAATTCTCTAAGAGCAGAGGAGGATCTCTCTCTGGGACAGGGAGAGGGAGGGTGGCTGCAAAAGAGGCAGCGGTGCAATCCTCTTAATTCTCAAGAGAGAAGATTTAACCATGAGGGAGGCCAGCGCGTTCCACGTAAGTGGGAAAAGTAGTTTGTCCAATGGGCCACGGGGTCCTCATGAAACTGTTTATACTCTCTGCTCCTTTTCTGCAGTTTAGCTGTATTAGAATGACCTCATAGATGGCATATTGGGTTTCTGTGCCTTTTGCAAAGAAAAGTAATAAGCATATATATGCATTTGCTTTTTTATATCACCATCGTTGGGTATCACATTAGGCACCTTCTGTACAGTAATAAGCAAGCCCTAAATCCCAGTGATGTAGACCAAAAAAACCCCACTTACTTGGCGCCTGTATTTACAGATTAGCAGCTGCTCATCATCTTGGCAGCTCTGCTCTTTCAGTCTTCATTCTGGGCCTTAGGTTGAAAGAGCAGCCCTCATTTAAGACATACTGTCTCTGGGGGCGCCTGGGTGGCTCAGTCAGTGGGGCGTCCGACTTCGGCTCAGGTCATGACCTCATGGTTCGGGGTTCCAGCCCCGCGTCGGGCTCTGTGCTGACAGCTCAGAGCCTGGAGCCTGCTTCACATTCTGTGTCTCCCTCTCTCTCTGCCCCTTCCCCGCTCATGCTCTGTTTCTCTCTCCTTCAAAAATAGGTAAAAACATTTAAATAAAAGAGACATACTGTCACTGTGGCAGACGGAACGAGCAAGAGAGTGGTGAAAACGATCAGTGGCTCTTAAAGCTTCTCCTTGGGAGTGGGGTACACAACGCACACTCACGGACCACCGACCACCAAATCAACTCACATGACTGAACTGAGGGCAGTGGAGCATGAATGCGGATCCCACCTCCTGGAGCTGCCAGTCAAATTGCAGGTGGGGATGTATGCTCTTAAAAGAAGGGTGAGTGAGAAGTTGTTAATGGTTATGCAGACTGCCAAAGCTACTTAGATACTACTTACAATGTGTGTGATGTCTATTGTTAATTGTGATGGGCTGAACTGTGTTCCCTCAAAATTCACCTGGTGAAGTCCTAACTCCTAATACCTAGGAATGTGACTGTATTTCAAGATAGGATCTTTAAATAAGGGATTAAGGTTAAATGAGTTCACTGAAGTGGGCCCTAATCCTATGACTGGTGTCCTTAGAAGAAGAGGACATTAGGGCACAGACACACAAAGAAGGAAGACCATGTGAAGACAGGGAGAAGATGGCTATCTGTAAGTCCGGGAGAGAGGTCTCAGAATGAAACTAACCTGCTGACACCTTGATCTTGGACATCTAGCCTCCAGAACTGTAAAAAAATAAATGTCTCTTATTTCAGCCACCCAGACTGTTGTACTTTGTTATAGCATCATCCTATAGGATGATCTTAGGGATGAACAAATTAACATATTTAATGACGTCGTTATTTCCTCTTTTAGTCAACTAACGACTGTAAGAATAATAATCCCTAATAAATATTAAGTACTTATTATGTGTTAAGAATAGAATTAAAAATTCTACATATATTATCTGTTTTATTGTCTCAAGACAATTCTATATTGTAGGTACTAATATTATCCACATTTTGTATATGAGAAAATGGTATAAATATGACTGGGAATGGCACCTGAGTGGCTTAGTCAGTTGAGTGTGGACTCTTGATTCTGGCTCAGGTCATGATCTCACAGTTTATGGGATTGAGCCCTGCGTCGGGCTTTGTGGGGACAGTGGGGAGCCTGCTTGGGATCCTCTCTCTCTCTCTCTCTCTGCCCCTCCCCAGCTCACACACACACACACACACACTCTCTCTCTCTCTCTGTATCTCTCAAAAAAAATAAATAAACTTAAAAAAAAACATGGCTGGGAGGGTTTCAGTGACTTGCACAGGTCTGTCCCCCATGTGGAGAGGCGTGATCTCATTCTACGTCATCTGATTACAGAATTAGCTTCCTACTGCTGCCATCAAGGGACATTAGGACATCTCATAGTATTATTAATCTCAAGAAAGTTAAAGGAATGTAAAAATGTGAGTGAACCACAACGTGTGTCTTCAGGAGTTGGCCTTCCAGTTAACAAAACAAGAGAAGAAAACAGCTATAATCCTAGGGAGGATAAGAAAAATGTTATGTAAAAGGCCCTATCCAGAATTATTTATCACTTGGATGAAGAAATAGATGGCATGATAATAAATGTTGCTGATGATGCAGCTGGAAGGAGCAACGTATTCCTTGGATAACAGACTCAAAATTTTAAAAAGAAGATGAAAGAAAACCGTCTTGTCAGAGAGGAATGATTGGCCAAATCAAAAGGAATGATGTACAATGGATAATTAAAATGAACTCTAAGTCCAAAAAACAGCTGGATCAGAACAAAAGATGAATGTAGACTGTTATGTAAGCAAAGGGCATTCTAGCTTTACTATCCAGCTGTGTCACTCATTGTGGACTAAATCATTCAACAAACATTTACAGAGTGCTTCCTCTGTGTTTGGAACCAGAGACAGGAGGATGATCAAGCGGAACTTAACACTCAGGGTGCCGTCAGTCCAGTAGAGACAGAAACAGAAGTACTTCATTATAAAATAATCTGGTAAGGTGCTTTTGAAGGAGTCTGGATGCTGCATTCACGATATACAGAAGAGAGAGTAAATAACTTCTATAGGGTCAGCGGAGGAAAGTTGGGATGACATTTGAAGTTGCAATGAGAAGGAGCTTGCAGAGAAGGGAGCCCATAATAACCTAGAAGGAAGGACCCATATGTAACAATTCAACAGTATGTAAAGTTCAGGCTTAGAACAGCTCAAAGTATAGGTTTAATCATGGGCTATGTGATGGCGCTAAAATATTGGGCTGGGGCTGGGTTTTGAAAGACAGTGCCAACTACAACGTTTGACCTTTCTCTAATATGTAAGTAACAAAGGATGATGAAAATTTCGAGAGTAGCAACATCACAACCTTTGAGTTTTTGGAAGATGGTTGTTGCAAGCAATGTAGAAAAAAGATGGGAAGTTGGGTATTTTCACTGAGATCGGTTAAGTGGTGATTGCAAAAAAGTTGAAGCCTGTTCTGCTAATATTCATACTAAGGTAACAAGAGTGGGTAGGTCCCCTGTCTTGTCTCAAGATGAAGTTTTGAGCTTTTGTTCTCATCTGGCATTACCGATGTTTAAGGGCTGGTTCCTCACACCCCACCACCGTTTATTCAGATGTCCAGGGTTTCACCTTCTTTTAAGGAGATTTAGAAAGTTCTAGACTATTAAAAAGGAATGTGGTAGAGTTAAAGTAGGCTGAGTAAAACCTCAGGATATACATTGGTGACACCCCTTTATGGATATGAACGGGTCAGAGTGAGGTGCACACAGCTTTCGCTAAAAGACCTTCATGCTAACATTTCTCCCAGGCAGGATGACAGGCAAGGCTCTGTTGAATGACGATGGGTAGCTCTCAGCATTGGCTTGGCTTCATCACCTGTTCCTCAGTTGGCCATCATGGTCTTTCTTCCAGTAGAGACTGAGTTCTTTCTAAATGTGATCTCTGCTCTTCCCTCTGTGATCTCTCCAGGTTGTTCAGAAGGTCACTCTGACCTCCATCTTTGTCAGATTCTCAATCGTCCTATCTACTCCCTGGAATACTGCAGCCCTAATTTATTACTTATAAGCTAATTTTATAACTTGATCTTTTAAATCTTTGTGTTTCGGTTCTCAGAAATCATTCCCTCAAAAAGCTTGGTTCTTATAAATCAAAAGCTCTCAAAACTATCATCTTCAAAAAAATTCATTATTTTTATTTATGTTGAAACAAAACTTTCCTTAAACTCCCCTCTTCTTATTTCCCTTAGAGTGAAGGGCATCTCTGACAGTTTTGGTCCTAAATAGGGACATACATGATCAGGCAAATATTGAAAAGAAAAGCATATTAATTAATTTTTTTCAAAATACAGTCTGATTAAAATAATTTTTATTTTTTATTTCTTTAAATGTTTATTTATTTATTTATTTTGAGAGAGAGAGTATAAGCATGGGAGGGATGGGGCAGGGGCGGGGATGGGAGGGGCGGGCAGAGAGAATCCCAAGCAGGCTCCGTGCTGTCAGCACAGAACCTGATGCAGGGCCCAATCTCACAACTGTGAGATCATGACCTGAATGGAAATCAGGAGTCAGATGCTTAACTGAATGAGCCACCCAGGTGGCTAGACTATCTTAAAATAATGACACCAAGTTTTAAGTGTGGTGCCTTCAAGGATCATATATAATTCCCATAATTAAAAACTTGCTCTGAAGCATTGGCTTTCAAAATATCTAGGTGCAAGAATCACTTGGGGACTTTAATAAACATATAAACTCCTGTTTCCCTATCCTCATCTTCTCTTGGAAACTTTGTGGCAGTAGTTATGGAACCCAAGAATCTGAATTTTAAATAAACAGATGCTTAGAGAACCATGCTATCCTCTGAGAAACCTGTCTAAAGCTGTGGTCTTTAATGTGAAGTAAGCATGAAAAATCCAATAGGGTGAGGAAAATAGTATCACTTTGTGGTGGTACTATGTTTTACCGATTGACCTGGCACCCTCTCTGAGTCCATAGGTGAGGTAGCCAACCTACGCACATGGACTGGCAGAGAAAGGTCCTTGGAGAAAAATATGGGTGCTACTTGGCCCCTCCGTCTCACATTTGCCCTTACATACTGCACTGCAATTTTCCTGGGTTACATTATACAGTCGTTAGTAAATGAATCCCTACAAAATGGACAAGTGGCATGATTATATTCCTGAATAGAAGCCACAGATGGAAGAGAACACTCCTAATAAGATAATATTTTTCCTACTTGTAGTTCAAAGAAAAGACTTCATCAATCATGTTATAAAACACAAAGATGATCTAACCAGATATGAAAAACATCAGCCCATATAATGTTAAATGATTAAAAAATGTTCCTGGTAGCTAGGAGCCTACACATAGCATCGACAACAAATCTTACCCCAAGTGTGCATTGTACCTTGTGTATTAACTAAGAAAAAGATGAGATCATCAGGATACAGGACATTAAAAAATCTAAGCATCTAGGGGCACCTGGGTGGCTCAGTTAAGCGTCTGAATTCGGACTAGGTCATGATTTAGTCTGAGCCCCTTGTCCGGCTCTGTGCTGACAGCTCAGAGCCTGGAGCCTATTTTAGATTCTGTGTCTCCCTCTCTCTGCCCCTCCCTTGCTCACACCCTGTCTCTCTCTCTCAAAAATAAACATTAAAACAAATTTTTAAAAAGTCTAAGCATCTAGAATGTTATTAATTTCAGTTATAGATATAACTTATAGATAAATGATAATACATATATTCCAGTTACATTCTAACATCATTTTTTCTCTTTTGGCTGATAAGTATGCATCATCAAAAATGTTAGACCTCTTCTTCAAGCAGGACTTTTCAAAGTGTGGTCCATGGACAGGCAGCACCCATGAACTATGTGTTGCAGGTGTATGATAAATATAGCAATTGAGATTCAGTGTTTAGAAACTTTTATAGTTATTTGACAGAGTAACTTCATGTCTATTAAATCTAACAATAAATAAATTTAACTTGTATCTTGATTGTTTTTGTTTTTTCATTTCACTTTTTCTAATAATTCCTTTTTATTTTGTTTTAACAAAAGTAGCAGTGCATGATGGATTGGAAACTAAGGGGGAAAAGGCCTTTAACCATAAACCATTTTCTATAGTATAGAAAAACATGTAAGCTATCTTAACATTTTATAAAGCTAGCATATTCCTGATAACTAAAACCTGACAAGTATCTCACAAAAAGAAATACACCATGGACTATTATGCAACCATAAAAAATGATGGGATAGTGCTATTTGCAACAACATGGATGGACTTAGAGGGTATTACACTAAATGAAATAAGTCAGACTAAGAAAGACAAATACCATATGATTTCACTTATATGTGGACTCTGAAAAAAAAACTAAATGAATAAACAAACAGCAGAATCAGACCTATAAATATAGAGAATCAACTTATGGTTTCCAGAGGCAGTGGGGTGGAGGCAGGGGCAAAATGGAGGAAGGGGAGCGGGAGATAAGTCTTCCAGTCATGAGAATAAAAGGTGCAGAACAAGAAATAGTCAATGATATGGTAATAGCATTGTATGGTGACAGTTGGTAGCTACCCTTATGGTGAGCCTAGCATATAATGTGTAAACTTGCTGAATAACTATGTTATATACCTGAAACTAACGTAACATTGTGGGTCAGCGACATTCAAGTAAATAAATTTTAAAAAGACATTGTGGGTCAGTGACATTCAAGTAAATAAATTTTAAAAAGAAATATACAGATTAATCCTAACTATAAGTAAAATATTAGCAAATCGAGCCAACCTTAAATGAAAATACTAATAGGCTATGACCAAGTAGAATTTTGGTATTTTTTTCTCTTTATGTTTTGAATTATAAGATAGTTCAATATTAGAAAATTCATCACGATATGTTGTTATAGTTTAAAAGAAACAATAACATAATTATCTTGCTTTTTTGAGAGAGAGAGAGAGAGAAAGAAAGAGAGAGCATGAGCTGGGGAGACAGGGAGAGGGAGAGAGAGAGAGAGAGAGAGAGAGAGACAGAGAGTCAGAGAGACAGAGAGAATCCCAAGCAGGTTCTGTGCTCAGTGTGGAGCCAGACGTAGGCTCCCAGGTCAATCTCTCAACCCTGGGATCATGACCTGAACCCAAATCAAGAGTCATATGCTCAACTGACTGAGCCACCCACGTACCCCTAATAACATAATTATCTTAATAAATACACAAAAATTATTTCATCAACAAAGCAGATTATTAAACAGTGAGGAGTACAATTTTTCATAATTATACATCTAAATATATTTATTTATATAAATGAATAGAAAAATATCTGTACAATTACAAATCAAAATGTATACAGTGGCTATTTTTGTTTTGGTTCACATTTCTCCTCTTCCTCCCCCCCCCCCCCACCAGCTTCACCAAGATATAATTGGCATATAACATTGGGTACATGATGATTTGATATACATATATATTATGAAATGATTGCCACAATAAGGTGAGTTAACACATCCATCACTTTGCACAGTTACCTTTGTGTGTGTATGTGTGTATGGTGAGAACATGTAAGATCTACTCTCTTAGTAATTTTCAAATAAAAAATATAGTATGGTTAACTATAGTCACGATACTGTATATTAGATCCACAGAATTTCTTCATCTTATGACTGAAAGTTTGTACCCCTTGACCCAAATCTCCCCATTTCCTCCACCCCAGGCCTTGGAAATTGCCAATTAACTCTTCTTTCTATGAGTTCAGCTTTTTTAGATTCCATGTGTAAGTGAGATCACATAGTCATTGTCTTTCTCTATATGACTTATTTTACATAGCATAATATCCTCAAGCTTCATCCATGTTGTCACAAATGGCAGAATTTCTTTCTTTTTTGGGGCTGAATGTTATTCCAGTGTGAGTGTGTGTGTATGTGTGCATGTAACACAATGTCTTTATCCATTCATCTGTTGATGGACACTTAGGTTGCTTCCATGTCTTAGCTATTATGAATAATGCTGCAATAAACATGGGAGTACAGCTATCTCTTTCAGATATATATTTCATTTCCTTCAGATATATACCCATAAGTGGGATCACTAGGTCATACAGTTGTTCTATTTTTAATTTTTTGAAGAACTTCCATTCTATTTTCTATAGTGGCTGCACCAACTTACATTCTCACCAATAGTGTACAAGGGTTCCCTTTTCTCCACATCTTCAGACAAATAAGCATTTGTCATCTCCTGTCTTTTTGATAACAACAATTCTAAAGATGTGTGATGATACCTCATTATGGTTTTTATTTGCATTTCCCTGATGATGAGTAATATTGAGCACCTTTTCATGTACTTGTTGGCCATTTGTATATTTTCTTTGGAAAACTATTCAGAATCTTTGCCCATTGTTAATTGGATTATTGTTATTATTATTGCTTTTGAATTGTATGAATTCTTTATATATTTTGGATATGAACTCCTTCTCAGATATACAGTTTGCAAATATTTTCTTCGTTCTGTGAGTTGTCTCTTCATTTTGTTGATGGCTTCCTTTGTTGTGCAGAGCCTTTAGTTTGATGTAGTTCCACTTTTTATTTTTGCTTTTTTTGCTGTGCTTTTGGTGTCATATCCAAAAATTCATTGCCAAACCACTGTCAAGGAGCTTTTTCCTTATGTTTTCTTCTAGGGACTTTACAGTTTCAGTTCTTACATTTATGTATTTAGTTGATTTCAAGTTAATTTTTGTGAGTGGTATAAGATAGAGGTGAATTTCATTTTCTTGAATGAATGAATATCCAGTTTTCCCAACACTTTATTGAAGAGAATGTCCTTTTCCCATTGATTATTTAGCTCTAATCAACTGGCCATATATGCATGGATTTACTTCTGGGCAATCTATTCTGTTCCATCGATCTATGTGTGTTTTTATGCCCATTCCATACCATTTTGGTTACTATAGCTTTGTAATACAGTTTAAAATCAGGAAGTATGACACCTTCAGCTTTGTTCTTCTTCCTCAGGTTAGCTTTGGCTATTCAGGGCCTTTTGTGGTTCCACAGACATTTTAGGGTTGTTTTTCTATTTTTGTTTGAAAATGCCATTGGAAATTTGGTATAAATTGCATTGAATCTATAAATGACTTTGAATAGTATGTGTATAGTAACAATATTAATTCTTCTAATCCATGAACATGGTATATCTTTCCATTTGTTTGTGCCTTCTTCAATTTTTTTAATCAAAGTCTTGTAGTTTTCAGTATACAGATATTTCACCTCCTTGGTTAAATTCATTTTGTTGATTTTGATAGTATTGTGAATAGGATTTTATTTACTTTCAGGATACTTCACTGAGAGTGTATACAAATGCACTCTCTCTATGTATATGCATTATATATTGACGTTGTATCCTGAAACTTTACTAAATTTGTTTATTAATTCTACCAGGTTTTTTTTTGTGTGTATGGAGCCTTTAAGATTTTGTATATATAAGATCATGTCATCTGCAACCAGAAACAATTTTATTTCTTCCTTTCTGATTTGGATGTCTTTTATTTAATTTTTTCTTGCCTAATTGTTCTGGCTAGGAGATTCAGGACATTATACACCCAAATTTTTACTGTGGTTGTTTTTGTTGTGATCCAAATTTTTGATAGCTACTTTCTAAACTTTCTGTAATAAATGTAATTTTAGGTAATAAGTTAAAACAAATATAGAGCTTTGCATATGTATGGAGTTTAAGTTCCCATAAAACATGTAAAGAATTAATGTTACTCACTTAGAAGGTTACATATTTCTACCAACTTGTTTCATTTATTTATTTATTCATTCACTCATTAATTCATTTTTATTTCATGTTTTATATCTTTATTCTTTTATACATAATTTTGGGAGAGGGATACCTGGGTGGCTCGGTTGGTTAAATGTCCAATTCCTGATTTTTGGTCAGGTCATGGTCTCACAGTTTGTGTGATCAAGTCCCACATTGGGTTCCTCACTGACAGTGTGGAGTCTGCTTGGGTTTCACTCTCTCGCTCTCTCTCTGTCTCTCTGTCTCAAAATAAATAAATAAAATTAAAAAAAAAAAGAATTTGGGGAGAGACTCTGAGATTGATTTTTCTGTTCTTATAGTCACTTTGCCACTATCTCCATTTTCTTAGAAAAGAGAAGGTATGCATAAAACCAGACTTAGTTTTTAGGGGGAAAAAAAAAAACAACCTTCATGGAGATTAATCTGGTTTTATGCATATATTTTCTTCTTTAATATTTCAAGGAGTGGACATTGAGGTAGGATGTGAAAAATAGAGGCCTTACTTGGGTTTTAAGAGCTTTGTTCCAAATTCCTGAGGTCCAGCCACTTTTTTGCTATTGGAGTCCTTGAAACACTCTACTATCATTATAATAAATCTCATTTTGCATTTGATACTTCCTAATTAAAAAGGTCTAGTGCAAGTTTCCTGCACCTATCATCTTATTCCATAGCCTCATACTTTGTTTTAAGTAAACTTTTTCTTTTATGGGGTGCCTGGGTGTCTCAGTTGGGTGAGCGTCTGACTTCAGCTTAGGTCATGATCTCGTGGTCTGTGTGTTTGAGCCCTGCATCAGGCTCTGTGCTGACAGCTCAGAGCCTGGAGCCTGCTTCAGATTCTGTGTCTCCCTCTCTCTCTGCCCCTCCCCCGCTCATGCTCTGTCTCTCTCTCTTTCTGTCAAAAATAAATAAACATTAAAAAAATTTTTAAAAATAAACTTTTTCTTTTAGAGTGGTTTTGGATTTACAGAAAGGGGGCTAAAATAGTTCAGAGTTCTCATATATTGAGCACCTAGTTTCCTCTTTTGTTAATATCTTACATTGGTACAGATTTTGTTAATATCTTACTATGGTACATTTGTCAAACCTAATAAGTTGTCATTGGTATATTATTACTAACTAAAGCCCATAGTCCAGTCAAATTTCCTTAGTTTTTACCTAATATTTTTCTTCTGTTCCAGAATCCCATCTAGGATACATTACTTAGTCATCCTGTCTTCTTATGCTCCTCATGACTAACAATTTCTGAGTTTCCTTGTCCTTGATAGTTTTGAGTCGTTTTATAGAATCCCTGAAATTGGGATTACCTGATGTTTTTTTCCTAGATAGAAAGGGGGTTTGGGATGTTGGGAAGACCACATTAATTGCTATTCCCACAACATTTTTATCAAATTACATACTATCAACATACTTAGTACTGATGATGACACAAGCTTGTTTTAGGAGTAAATTTGCTCAATGGCTTGTTTCAATTTTGTTTCACGAATGGGCAATTTATGACAAAAAAAGTAACAAAAAATCTCTTTAGCGTCTCTCAAACTACTATGTTTTAAACGTATTCACATAACAAGGACTAACTTTTGTTCTCTGAAAATCATCAAGTCTTTTACCTCCCTACATAAATAAACAGTCATGCTTACTTCTCAGATAAAGAGGTCTGACAGGGCCAGTCTTCTTCCTTTGAAATTTACTTCCCCTACCAGCTCATTTCTGCCTTACATCCTTACTTATGTGATTGCTCTGAATTTTCTGATTTTTTTTTCTTTGCCACATACCTACCAAACGCCTTTTCTAGTAGCTCTAGTCATCACTAAACACCTTTATTATTTTATTGGTCAGTTAAACTACATGATAACGTTATTTATTATAAAATCACTAATGCTCTCTATATATTTTGCTTAAACAACTTAGTTCCCGAGTACCTTTACTTCTATACATGTTTATATTAGATTCCTCAAAGAAACCATCATTTCCTTTAGAAAAAATACTTCAGTCACATAAAAAGAAAACCAACAGCTATTGTGTTAAGTGAAAAGAACAAGATGAGAAATTGTGAATATGGTATCGCATCTTCATTCATTCTTTCACAAAAATATTTGCTGAATGCCTACTCATTGGTCACTCACTGGTGATATCACAATTAAACATAAAATATGGAATCTTTGTCATCAAAGGGCATACATACATGCATATGTACATATATAAAATAAATATCAGGCTGCAATAAAAATAATAAACAGTAAGAGGACAGAGGGTATACTAATTAATCTTTATGTATCCAGATCTACTCGTCTCCCTTTTCTCCCTGACTCCTGTAGTTTCCTATTTTCCACTGGGTGTGAAAAGCTAACTCCCCTGCTCTTCAGGGATTTATCATTGAGCCCCCCACATGGCTGGCCAAGAAAGTAGAGCCCATGCCCATTAATGTGGCACTTAATCTAAATATAAAAATGGGTGGAGGGGTGCAGCTGATAGGACATTTGCAGATTCCTATCAACTCAAGGGGGTCAAAAAACATGGCAGTGGTATGGCATGGTCCAGAAGATAGGTGGCATCTCCAGAACAAAGGAAATAAGGGCGTCTGAGGAGACATAAAAGGTTTATGTTCAATATAGAAGGGTCTCTATAGAGGTGCCATTTTAGTCAAAGTCTCACTAAATTGAGAGAGCAAGTCATTCAAACAACCAAGTGAAGAGTATTCCAGACTGAGGAAGCCACATATTCAAAAGAAAGTTTGATGAACAACAAGAAACTTAACGCAGCTGAGTGAAGTGACTGAGGGGATAGTGATAGGAGATGAGGTTGGAGACGTACCCAGAGGAAAGCTGCATAGAACCTCTTAAGCTATTTTAGAGATTTAAAAAAATTATGGGTGAGATGAGATGCATTTCAAAACTTACAAATTTACCATTTGGGACTGACAAACTATGATTTGAATTTTATAACTATGACAGTTAGCTGTGTGGAGCATAGATGGTCAAGGGCAGAGGTGGAAGCCCAGGGACCTAGGACATTACTAGAATACATGAATCATGATGAAGATGTGCACAGGGGTACAAGTGGTTGGAGGTCCTAACTGGTCAGATTTGGAAAAGGTAGAGCCTCCAGGATTTGCTAGTACACTGGAGAGAAAGTGTGAAATTGAGGATGGCTATGATTTTGGCTTGAACATCTGGAAAAATGGGGTTGATGTTTATTGGAATGGGGAAGACTGTGGGAAAGATTTGGGTGAGGAACACAAATTATATTTTGGGCATGTTGAGTTGAGATGCATTCAGTATATCGAATAGACTTAAAGGATACACAGCTGAATATTTGAATTTGGAGTCAAATGGAGAAGTTAGGGATGAAGATAAAATGGGTTCTGTTGCTGTATGTGGTATATAAAGCCAATTGGGTTGGATAAGATCTTTTAGAGAACAAATGTAAATAGATGAGCACTGAGCCATGGGCATTGAAGCACTGTGAGGATGGGAGCAGGGCCAGCCTCATGGGTGCACAACCTGTGTGGCCACACAGGACACTATGATTCAAAAGGCCCTGTGCGGATGGCGGCGTAGGAGGACGCTGGGCTCACCGCGCGTCCTGCTGATCACTTAGATTCCACCTACACCTGCCTAAAGAACCCAGAAAACCGCCAGAGGATTAGCAGAACGGAGTCTCCGGAGCCAAGCGCAGACGAGAGGCCCACGGAAGAGGGTAGGAAGGGCGGCGAGGCGGTGCGCGCTCCACGGACTGGCGGGAGGGAGCCGGGGCGGAGGGGCGGCTCACCGGCCAAGCAGAGCCCCCGAGTCTGGCTGGCAAAAGTGGAGGGGCCGGACGGACTGTGTTCCGACAGCAAGCGCGACTTAGCGTCTGGGAGGTCATAAGTTAAAAGCTCTGCTCAGAAAGCGGGAAGGCTGGAGGACAAAGGGAGGGAGAGCTGCTGAGCCCCCAGACGGCAGAGCTCAGCTTGGCGGGGAACAAAGGCGCACGCCAGTGCCATCTCCCCCGCCCATCCCCCAGCCAAAATCCCAAAGGGAACCAGTTCCTGCCAGGGAACTTGCTCTCGCAGCGCAAACACCCAACTCTGTGCTTCTGCGGAGCCAAACCTCCGGCAGTGGATCTGACTCCCTCCCGCTGCCACAGGGCCCCTCCTGAAGTGGATCACCTAAGGAGAAGCGAGCTAAGCCTGCCCCTCCAGCCCCCGTGCACCTTGCCTACCCACCCCAGCTAATACGCCAGATCCCCAGCAACACAAGCCTGGCAGTGTGCAAGTAGCCCAGACAGACCACACCACCCCACAGTGAATCCCGCCCCTAGGAGAGGGGAAGAGAAGGCACACACCAGTCTGACTGTGGCCCCAGCGGTGGGCTGGGGGCAGACATCAGGTCGGACTGCGGCCCCGCCCACCAACTCCAGTTATACACCACAGCACAGGGGAAGTGCCCTGCAGGTCCTCACCACGCCAGGGACTATCCAAAATGACCAAACGGAAGAATTCCCCTCAGAAGAATCTCCAGGAAATAACAACAGCTAATGAACTGATCAAAAAGGATTTAAATAATATAACAGAAAGTGAATTTAGAATAATAGTCATAAAATTAATTGCTGGGCTTGAAAACAGTATACAGGACAGCAGAGAATCTCTTGCCACAGAGATCAAGGGACTAAGGACCAGTCACGAGGAGCTGAAAAATGCTTTAAACGAAATGCAAAACAAAATGGAAACCACGACGGCTCGGCTTGAAGAGGCAGAGGAGAGAATAGGTGAACTAGAAGATAAAGTTATGGAGAAAGAGGAAGCTGAAAGAAAGAGAGATAAAAAAATCCAGGAGTATGAGGGGAAAATTAGAGAACTAAGTGATACACTAAAAAGAAATAATATACGCATAATTGGTATCCCAGAGGAGGAAGAGAGAGGGAAAGGTGCTGAAGGGGTACTTGAAGAAATTATAGCTGAGAACTTCCCTGAACTGGGGAAGGAAAAAGGCATTGAAATCCAAGAGGCACAGAGAACTCCCTCCAGACGTAACTTGAATCGATCTTCTGCACGACATATCATAGTGAAACTGGCAAAATACAAGGATAAAGAGAAAATTCTGAAAGCAGCAAGGGATAAACGTGCCCTCACATATAAAGGGAGACCTATAAGACTCATGACTGATCTCTCCTTTGAAACTTGGCAGGCCAGAAAAGCTTGGCACGATATCTACAGTGTGCTAAACAGAAAAAATATGCAGCCGAGAATCCTTTATCCAGCAAGTCTGTCATTTAGAATAGAAGGAGAGATAAAGGTCTTCCCAAACAAACAAAAACTGAAGGAATTTGTCACCACGAAACCAGCCCTACAAGAGATCCTAAGGGGGATCCTGTGAGACAAAGTACCAGAGACATCACTACAAGCATAAAACATACAGACATCACAATGACTCTAAACCCGTATCTTTCTATAATAACACTGAATGTAAATGGATTAAATGCGCCAACCAAAAGACATAGGGTATCAGAATGGATAAAAAAACAAGACCCATCTATTTGCTGTCTACAAGAGACTCATTTTAGATCTGAGGACACCTTTAGATTGAGAGTGAGGGGATGGAGAACTATGTATCATGCTACTGGAAGCCAAAAGAAAGCTGGAGTAGCCATACTTATATCAGACAAACTAGACTTTAAATTAAAGGCTGTAACAAGAGATGAAGAAGGGCATTATATAATAATTACAGGGTCTATCCATCAGGAAGAGCTAACTATTATAAATGTCTATGCGCCAAATACCGGAGCCCCCAGATATATAAAACAATTACTCATAAACATAAGCAACCTTATTGACAAGAATGTGGTCATTGCAGGGGACTTTAACACCCCACTTACAGAAATGGATAGATCATCTAGACACACGGTCAATAAAGAAACAAGGGCCCTGAATGATACATTGGATCAGATGGACTTGACAGATATATTTAGAACTCTGCATCCCAAAGCAACAGAATATACTTTCTTCTCGAGTGCACATGGAACATTCTCCAAGATAGATCATATACTGGGTCACAAAACAGCCCTTCATAAGTTTACAAGAATTGAAATTATACCATGCATACTTTCAGACCACAATGCTATGAAGCTTGAAATCAACCACAGGAAAAAGTCTGGAAAACCTCCAAAAGCATGGAGGTTAAAGAACACCCTACTAACGAATGAGTGGGTCAACCAGGCAATTAGAGAAGAAATTAAAAAATATATGGAAACAAACGAAAATGAAAATACAACAATCCAAACGCTTTGGGACACAGCGAAGGCAGTCCTGAGAGGAAAATACATTGCAATCCAGGCCTATCTCAAGAAACAACAAAAATCCCAAATACAAAATCTAACAGCACACCTAAAGGAAATAGAAGCAGAACAGCAAAGGCAGCCTAAACCCAGCAGAAGAAGATAAATAATAAAGATCAGAGCAGAAATAAACAATATAGAATCTAAAAAAACTGTAGAGCAGATCAACGAAACCAAGAGTTGGTTTTTTGAAAAAATAAACAAAATTGATAAACCTCTAGCCAGGCTTCTCAAAAAGAAAAGGGAGATGACCCAAATAGATAAAATCATGAATGAAAATGGAATTATTACAACCAATCCCTCAGAGATACAAACAATTATCAGGGAATACTATGAAAAATTATATGCCAACAAATTGGACAACCTGGAAGAAATGGACAAATTCCTAAACACCCACACTCTTCCAAAACTCAATCAGGAGGAAATAGAAAGCTTGAACAGACCCATAACCAGCAAAGAAATTGAATCGGTTATCAAAAATCTCCCAACAAATAAGAGTCCAGGACCAGATGGCTTCCCAGGGGAGTTCTACCAGACCTTTAAAGCAGAGATAATACCTATCCTTCTCAAGCTATTCCAAGAAATAGAAAGGGAAGGAAAACTTCCAGACTCATTCTATGAAGCCAGTATTACTTTGATTCCTAAACCAGACAGAGACCCAGCAAAAAAAGAGAACTACAGGCCAATATCTCTGATGAATATGGATGCAAAAATTCTCAATAAGATACTAGCAAATCGAATTCAACAGCATATAAAAAGAATTATTCACCATGATCAAGTGGGATTCATTCCTGGGATGCAGGGCTGGTTCAACATTCGCAAATCGATCAACGTGATACATCACATTAACAAAAAAAAAGAGAAGAACCATATGATCCTGTCAATAGATGCAGAAAAGGCCTTTGACAAAATCCAGCACCCTTTCTTAATAAAAACCCTTGAGAAAGTCGGGATAGAAGGAACATACTTAAAGATCATAAAGGCCATTTATGAAAAGCCTACAGCTAACATCATCCTCAACGGGGAACAACTGAGAGCTTTTTCCCTGAGATCAGGAACACAACAGGGATGCCCACTGTCACCGCTGTTGTTTAATATAGTGCTGGAAGTTCTAGCATCAGCAATCAGACAACAAAAGGAAATCAAAGGCATCAAAATTGGCAAAGATGAAGTCAAGCTTTCGCTTTTTGCAGATGACATGATATTATACATGGAAAATCCGATAGACTCCACCAAAAGTCTGCTAGAACTGATACATGAATTCAGCAAAGTTGCAGGATACAAAATCAATGTGCAGAAATCAGTTGCATTCTTATACACTAACAATGAAGCAACAGAAAGACAAATGAAGAAACTGATCCCATTCACAATTGCACCAAGAAGCATAAAATACCTAGGAATAAATCTAACCAAAGATGTAAAAGATCTGCATGCTGAAAACTATAGAAAGCTTATGCAGGTAATTGAAGAAGATATAAAGAAATGGAAAGACATTCCCTGCTCATGGATTGGAAGAATAAATATTGTCAAAATGTCAATACTACCCAAAGCTATCTACACATTCAATGCAATCCCAATCAAAATTGCACCAGCATTCTTCTCGAAACTAGAACAAGCAATCCTAAAATTCATATGGAACCACAAAAGGCCCCGAATAGCCAAAGTAATTTTGAAGAAGAAGACCAAAGCAGGAGGCATCACAATCCCAGACTTTAGCCTCTACTACAAAGCTGTCATCATCAAGACAGCATGGTATTGGCATAAAAACAGACACATAGACCAATGGAATAGAATAGAAACCCCAGAACTAGACCCACAAACGTATGGCCAACTCCTCTTTGACAAAGCAGGAAAGAACATCCAATGGAAAAAAGACAGTCTCTTTAACAAATGGTGCTGGGGGAACTGGACAGCAACATGCAGAAGGTTGAAACTAGACCACTTTCTCACACCATTCACAAAAATAAACTCAAAATGGATAAAGGACCTGAATGTGAGACAGGAAACCATCAAAACCTTAGAGGAGAAAGCAGGAAAAGACCTCTCTGACCTCAGCCGTAGCAATCTCTTACTCGGCACATCCCCAAAGGCAAGGGAATTAAAAGCAAAAGTGAATTACTGGGACCTTATGAAGATAAAAAGCTTCTGCACAGCAAAGGAAACAACCAACAAAACTAAAAGGCAACCAACGGAATGGGAAAAGATACTTGCAAATGACACATCGGACAAAGGGCTAGTATCCAAAATCTATAAAGAGCTCATCAAACTCCACAATGAATAGACACTTCTCTAAAGAAGACATCCGGATGGCCAACAGGCACATGAAAAGATGTTCAACGTCGCTCCTTATCAGGGAAATACAAATCAAAACCACACTCAGATACCACTTCACGCCAGTCAGAGTGGCCAAAATGAAGAAATCAGGAGACTATAGATGCTGGAGAGGATGTGGAGAAACAGGAACCCTCTTGCACTGTTGGTGGGAATGCAAATTGGTGCAGCCGCTCTGGAAAGCAGTGTGGAGGTTCCTCAGAAAATTAAAAATAGACCTACCCTATGACCCAGCAATAGCACTGCTAGGAATTTATCCAAGGGATACAGGAGTACTGATGCATAGGGGCACTTGTACCCCAATGTTTATAGCAGCACTCTCAACAATAGCCAAATTATGGAAAGAGCCTAAATGTCCATCAACTGATGAATGGATAAAGAAATTGTGGTTTATATACACAATGGAATACTACGTGGCAATGAGAAAAAATGAAATATGGCCTTTCGTAGCAACATGGATGGAACTGGAGAGTGTGATGCTAAGTGAAATAAGCCATACAGAGAAAGACAGATACCATATGGTTTCACTCTTATGTGGATCATGAGAAACGTAACAGAAACCCATGGGGGAGGGGAAGGGAAAAAAAAAAAAAAAGAGGTTAGAGTGGGAGAGAGCCAAAGCATAAGAGACTGTTAAAAACTGAGAACAAACTGAGGGTTGATGGGGGGTGGGAGGGAGGGCAGGGTGGGTGATGGGTATTGAGGAGGGCACCTTTGGGATGAGCACTGGGTGTTGTATGGAAACCAATTTGACAGTAAATTTCATATATTAAAAAAAAAAAAAAAAAAGGCCCTGTGCTTGGTTCAATGCTCTGCTCTGTCCTGAAGCTGTTAATATATTTTATTTTATTTTATTTTTAAATTTTTATTTAATTATTTTTTTAAAATTTACATCTTCGTTAGCATATAGTGCAATAATGATTTCAGGAGTAGATTCCTTAATGCCCCTTAACCGTTTACCACCCCCCCCCAAAAAAAAAACCTCTCCAGTAACCCTCTGTTCTCTATATTTAAGAGTCTTTTATGTTTTTTTCCCCTCTCTGTTTTTATATTATTTTTGCTTCCTTTCCCTTATGTTCATCTGTTTTGTATCTTAAAGTCCTCATATGAGTGAAGTCATATGATATTTGTCTTTCTCTGACTGACTCATTTCACTTAGCCTAATACCCTCTAGTTCTCTATCCACATAGTTGTGAATGGCAAGATTTCTTTTTTTTTTTTTGATTGCTGAGTAACACTCCATTGCATATATATATATATATATATATATATATATATATATATATACCACATCTTCTTTATCCATTCATCCATCGATGGATATTTGGGCTCTTTCCATACTTTGGCTATTGCTAATAGTGCTGAAACTGTTAGTAGATTTTAAAGAAGGGTCTAGCATTTCCATTTTGTATTGCACCCTGCAAATTATGTGGCAGGTCTTGGTTGGGAATAAGAGGATTCATCAAGGTCTAAAGCCAGTGAAGTAGACTGAAAACCAAGCAAGTATGTTAGCGGTGTCATAAAAGCCAAATGAAGAAATTGTATGGAGATGAGTAGAGCGATCAACAGTTGCAAGGCCAAGTTATCTTTGGCCTTAACAGTGATCACTGGATTTGGCAACCTGGATGTGATTGTTGCTCAGGTTGACCTATGTTGTGGAGAGAAAAAGAGAAGACAGTAAGAACAAACACTGAGCATAGACAACTCTGGCAAATACCTTCTCTGTGAGTGGGAAGGCTTCAAACTGAACAGGACTAGATAGATAGGGGGTCAAGTCAAGGCTTTTCTAAATTGGAGATATGGCATACTTTTCCTCTGGCAATGACCCACTAAAGAAGGGGAGGAAATGACGAGGCAGGAGAGGAAATAATTATAGGAGCAAAGTCCTTGAGGAGAAGAGAGGAATGGGATCCAGTACAAATGGAGGGTTTATCCTAGGAGCAGATGGAAGGAAAATTGCAAGGGAAGATGCCTGTGCCTGGTGTATTTTGGAAAAAAAAAAATCCATTCTGATTGCTTCTGTATATGATTCAGTCTTCAGCTGAGAATAGAAAGGAGAAGGGGGATATGGAGGTTTGGGGAAAGAGAAGAGAATGTGAAGCCATCCTCTGTGAAGGGGCTGGAACTGACAGGCAGCACCAAGGTTGCTAAAGGGCTATGTGAAAATACAGATTGATGGTACAATACCCTAAACTGTTGATTTGGGGTAACTCCAGTGATTCTTTCTTTTGCAGTTTGCTGATTCCCTAATAGGCATATATTACTTCCATAATTAGCCTTTTTAAACTGTATGAAGGGGTGAAAAGCAGTACTTATAATGTACAAGAGGTGTTTATGATTTATGACAGGTGAATGGGGAATCAGAAAGAGCACACGGGTATCATTTTGGTTGCCTTGAAAAGCAATGCCCACATAACAGGTGAAGAGCAGTCCAGTTTTGGTTTTTGTTTTTTGCAGAAATGAGGAACAAGACAAAATATCTTTGGCCCTTTTTCAGGCCTTTGGATTTACTCATTTCCAGGCCTGAGCCACCTCTTGTGTTTTCCTAGTTGAGTTTGGTTGGCCTAATGGTTCTTCCCAGGATCTGGCACCAGGCTGGCTGCCATCCTTGATTTTCCAGCACGGATGTGCCACTCACCCCGGGTCTGGGTCTACAGGGGTGTTATAGAGACAGGCTGAGTGAGGCTCCATCAGGGACTAGCTAGACATCTCTTACACCAGAAATATTTTTAAATGTTCTTGTTAAAAGGGTTAAAAGTAAATGTCCCTTAGAAGTTGAGGTCCTTGATGTCTGCTTTCAGAGTGTCCTTAGTCACTCACTATTTGTCTTGTTAACAGCTATGGCTGCTATTTTTTAAAATTTCAAATCAAGATCATTGTTCCCAAAAGACATTTCAGAGATAATACATCGTTAGGAAGGGGTTGTTACTAATTCCAAAACATTTTCACCCTGTTAGACCTTGTATTATTAGCTCATATGTGCTTTTATTTTGACCCATGATAGATGGGATGATGAGTGGGGAATTTCAGGGCAACATTTTAAAATAAGTTCCTCTGCGCAATTTACCCTCATCTTTCTGTTGAAATCTTTATTGGGATCATAAATCTCAGTTCTCAGAACAAGATGTGAGAATTAGATCCTGTGATTGCTAAAACACCCCATGGAGCTCAGCTGTGTGGGCGCAGAGGCAGTAACTCTGCATGGGGTTGTGAGGTAGGGTGTGTGTTTGGAACCCTGAGGGTGGTGAATGGAAGACCGCAGAGCCAAGGGCAGCTGTGGGAGCCAAGTCCAGAGCTTAACATCAGGGAAAAGGGGTGAATATTTCTCTTGTGGCGGAAATAATATTTAACTTAACCATATGCATTTGCATCATGTTACTCTTCATAAAACGCACCAACTCGTTGATAATTAAGTTCCTTCATAATAAATTTTTTACATAAGAAACCTGTTTGATAAATTTACCTACTATTCATATTCATACCTGAAAGTAAGTTCTTAAAAGGACAGAACGGTTACCTAATATTACTTTATGTATACTGCTATTGAGAACAAAGACAAATTTTACTCTCTGAGCACTGGGGTCTAATTTGAAATACATAGCAAATTAAACATGGCTTTTGTTTAGTGGAGCTATCTACAAGTCAACCGAAGGGAATTAGGTGCAACTAGGCAGTTCTTTTCCTGAAGAAGTGTCTGTAACTTCTTACATTAGATGGACTGAGATGGGAAGTAAGAGTTGTTGTGGGTGAAAAGTTCAAGCAATGCTTAGAAGCAGATGTTTAGAATCTTATGAAGAAAGGTTAAAGAACAGCATGTTCAGTAACTGGAAGTTGATGAGCTGAAGATAAGGAGTTTTCCCGAAGGCACCTGAGTCCTCATTCAGGTTGGCTGGAACTGCTGACAGTCAGTCAGGTGAGCGTAAATTGGTGGCTTTGAGAAAAAAAACAGTGAAGTCTCATTTATCACATCTGTGTAATGAAAATAACACCTACCTTATAAGTTGGTGAGATTTAAATGAGAAGATATTATACACACACTCACACGCATCCTGGATATAGCACAAGTTCAAAACCCTGCAGTGTGTGATCAGGTTCATGAGAGATGCCATATGTGGCAAAAGAATCATCAAAGCCAGCCCTCTAGTTGGCTTCAGGGACAAGAGAGGGGTCCAAATACATGCAGCATGTGTGAACGTGCCCTCTCTCTTTTTTTCATGGGTAAAACTGAAATTCGGTTATGATCGAAAGACCTTCTCTTCAGACCTGCATTCCTAGGTGCTTTGGGACACTTATGGAGTTTTTCCAACAGTGGTAAAATAAAAGACTGCAGTTCCCTCTTCTTTCTCACAGCTAGCACAGAAAACTGACCTCGGGCTTTTTTTTGGTGGGGGTGGGGGTGGGGGTGGAGGTGGGGGTGGTGGTTTTCATCTGAGGATGAGACCATGTAAGTCACAGAAGACTTTGTCAGTTGGGTGGAGGGTAAATGCAGGCCCTGCATGGCTGGTTGGGGACTCAATCACCGGCTCAACTCCAGCCATCCAGGGGTCTGGCGGTTGAGGAGGATCACAGGGTGATCTGATAGAGAATTGCCGAAGGGGAGGATCAAGTCAACCTCTTCCAGATTCATCACAGTCCCCTAAAGCATTGATGACCTTTTTCTTAATACTTATATGGGGAAAATTTTAGTTCATTGACCTTACAAATAATTATGATTCTTTGGAAAGCTTTTGTTCATGGAAACCGGGCAGCACTTTCAGACATTTCAATGATGTTTATTATCTTAATAGCACCTGTCCTTTACCCTGCCTGCATACTCCAAAAAAAAAAAAAAAAAAAGTTAACTAAAAGAGAGCATGATTCATTTTATATCCTCATGTTTTCTTATGACCACAGCTGTGGCCACTTCAGTGTCCAGCAAAGTATTTCTTTGGCGAGTGATTTAGGGAGGGGTGGAAAGTGAAATGGAAGCAGTCTCTGGAAAATCTTTAACACCGGGGCGTATTCTCTCCCTGTTTGACTCCAAGGAATTCCCACTCGTGGAATCTGGCCTATCATAAAGAACTTCTCTTTTCTGTATTTGATTCAACTTCAATAAATTATGTCAACCAACTGTGGCGAATGATGTGTGTCCTTCACGCTACAGAACAATAGTCTTCCTAGTTAAACTTCTGGAAGGGTCTGAATCTATCAGTTCCAGTCCCCCCATGCTGGGCACAGTCTTCTGTGTCAGCTGGATCCGCTTGTTCATAGCCCCTCCCCTAGAACAAGTTCTTCTTTTTTTCTGGCACCTAAGACACCCTGACACTCATCCCTCCTCGAACTGCCTTCGTTGGCCTTAATTCTGAAATAACATCTCCTCAAGATACAGAAAATGACTCTTGTCATCAAAAAAAGCAAATCCTCAGTGAGAATAATTTGTCTTTTAAAAAAATCATGCCCAAATCAGCCAGATTTAGAAAATGCAGAAACTCTTCCACCCTTTTTAAAAGTAGGCTTTAGAAAATAAATTTGTCCCATGAAAGAAATGGTAACTGGTGCATGAGATGGTATGAGAATGAAAAGTATTTCCTTTATTCTTATCAATAACAGTCTGTGTGTCTGTACCAACCATATTGCAAATCGTCTGATTTTGTGCCATCATAGCTGATATATCTGAATCTTTCCTAAATAATCACACTGTTTCCAAAGGTCACAACCCTTTATTTCTAAACCAAATTTCTCCTGGAGTCTGTGTCCACACAAAGGTTCTCTTACCAATTTTCTTCCAATAACTTTGTGCTTAGTTTGGCTCCCCGCTAAACACACCCACCAGTATCTCCAGCCTTGTACTTCACAACCACTCAATCACGGTCATTGGAATTTTACTTCATTTCATGTCTACCATTTTGTTTTTCTTCTGTCATCATCCTGGCTCAGATATACAGGTGGTCCCCGTGTGCATGGAAATGAGAGACCATTAAAATGACTACACGAACAAAAACCATGCAAAGCAACCTTACCAACCAAAGGAGGGGTGGGGATTACAACTGTTTTGGGACCTTTAAGATTTTTTTGTCGACACATTAAAACCTCTTTTGCTGTAGGTTATAAACCTGTAGGGAAATTTAAAGATAGTAAAACTAATATTTAGTACACTGTAATGTAGTTATGTTTTATTTTAGCACACTGTAACTTAAAACATTAGAAACACTTAGCAGTGAAGTGTTGGATTTTTCTGTGTAGAAGTCACACTGAGCAGTTTGAGCAGTGCTAACCCTCTTGTTCCCATTGTATTGCATACAGTATGGAGTGAGCATCTCCATTAGGCCTTGGCAAACTGTCATACTCTTTTCTAAATTTGGATCGGCTTCTGACTATCCATTGTGTCTTCAATGTCAGGGAATACCTCTGAGAGTTTCTTTAATGCAAGTGTTGTGTGTGTGTGTGTGTGTGTGTGTGTGTGTGTGTGTGTGTGTTTCCAGTGTGTTTCTTCTGGGATATCTTCATCCTTGTCATTTTCTTCATTTGTGTCACTAAGTTTGCCTTCCCTGAGTTCTTCTGGTTGCACATCTGCGAGTCTCTCACACAGTGACAACTGTCAGCAATTTCTTCCAAATCTCCATTTATGTTCAATTTGAATTTCACTTGCAGCCTTATCAGTTCTTGTATCTTTGTTGCACTTCCTCTCTTAGCCAATTTCCTTTTATGGTTACCTGTCTTTTCAAACATTGTGTAGGTTCATCTGGAAGACAACTGGGTGACACAACTTCATGCTTTGCTACCTGTGAGCTTAGTAATAGATATGTGGTGGCCAATCATGGGTAGACTTTGCAAGAAGTGATGTGACTGGTCACTGATCATGATGTGCATTTCTTATTTATGCAGTGGTTTTCACCTTGATGATGCAGCAATGAAGTTTCTACTTTATGCAATTAGAGTGGTAACTGAAATCTGAACTGTCTTGTTGGGATACTGGTATCATTTAACTAAACTAGTAACTGAAATCTGCCTATTATTGGAACTGTGCAAAGCAAGGATGGCCTGATGATAACACTAGGACAAATATCTGCTTCCTTTTTTCATCTTTAGTGTTTCTAATACACCTGCTATTCACTGGTCCAGAGTTTCCTCTAGGATAACAACTGCCTTATTCATCATATAGCCATATCTAGCAAAATTTTACATGTAGTTTTTACCCCAACATAGGCGGTGTATAATTATAACCTTCTCCCTGGTTGGCCTAAGCCCCTGTACTTACATTATGAGGTTGCATTATGAGGTTGCTCTTATGCTCCCGGGGTAACAGGTGTTCCTCAACCCTGCCACAGGATTACAGAATTGAGGCTACTTTGTTGCTGTTGTTCATGATGACTTCTATAGGAAGTGAGTTAGAGGACTCTTTGCTAAACCTGGGTTTTCTGGCTATCTTGTTTGAGTGACATCTCCAGTAAGGTGGATCCCAAGAACTGTCTCTTTGGTTTTCGAACCTTCTGCCCAAGACTTGGTCTCCAAATACCCCTGAGACTGTGAGAGTGACTGCTGAGCTCCCAAGTGATAAACACACAGTTAGACTTTTCAAACTTGTTGCTTTGTAGTCAACAGGAACAGAGGCACTCTGTGATGGTTTGAGAGGCCATCTCCCAAACCAGAGTCTGGGAAGAGTAATTTCGCCTCGGTTGTTTACTTTAGCTTACACCTCTCTTATGTACTGTTGTAGTGAGGTACAAATGCCTCCTTTTTCATGGTCTCTTTTTGGTTCCTGGGAAACAGGACAATATCCCTGAATTTTTCTTTGTATATACTGTAAAACATCCTCTGAGAACAAGAGGTGAAGAGGAAGAAGCTTTCTGTCTTCTTATTCTGAATGCCCACAGGAACACTTGTAGAGTCAAACTGGACAGACCTTTGTGACTATCTCAGCCAACAGAGTATCATGGAAGTGATGCCACATGCCTTCTGAGGCTAGATGATAAGAACACCTTGCACTTGTGCCTTGCCTTCTTATGACACTTATTCTTAGAACCCAGTTGCTATGTATGCTGTGAGGAAGCCCAAATTAGCTCACAGGCAGAGGCCATGCATAAGTAATTTGGCCAGTAGTCCAGCCAAAGGCAGCATCAACTGCTAGACATTTGAGTGAAGATGTATCCAGAGGATTCCCACCCTCAGCTGTTAACTTATCCCAATCTTTGAGTCTATCCAGCTAATGCCCCAGACATGGTACAGCAAACATAAACAGGCTTTCCTGTGTCTGAACTAAATTACTGACCCACAAAATCAGTGAAAACAACTGTTATTTTTAATACAATTATATGCCACTAAGTTTGGGGTGGTTGTAATAGTAACCGGAACAGAAATGCTGGACTCTGTACAACTCTTTAAATGATCTGAGTGGCGAGACAGGTGAATTTGTCTCTTCTTAGCTATGCTTTCTAACATTTCCACAATGTACATGGGTAATGAGTGCAGTCAATAGGGACATAATGAAGTGACTGATTAGATGTGGTTGAGAAAGGGAAGGGTCTGGGATGCTGCCCAGATTTCATGTCCTTGGATGCTAGCAAGAAGAGGCTGTTATGTGTTGTTTCCCTTACCTCATCTATATAAAGGACACTGATAGGACATTATTTCTTGTTAAATAATTTCTTTAGAAATAGCCCCCAAACTGTAATAAAATGTGATCTGGTAATTTTCCACCCTCCCCAAATACTGCCAAGATTTAGAAGTTCCTTATCCCCTGTAACAAAATGGTTAAACAGAGGAGAGGCCCATCTGAATTCTATATACCCCACTCAGTGGTCCAACTGTAGACCACCTTTCATTTTCCCTGTCTCATCTCCTGATTTTGTGGTTGAATTGATACACATGAAGATTTAGGGTCTTTGTGACAAAAATCAAGTGAGTCAGCCAGATAACTATGGCCCTTAGAAGGATACAAACAAAGCCATCCGACTAACAAGTAAGGATCAATTTGACTACTAGTTCACCAAAGTCAAAACATTACCATCCAGGAATAATACAATTGCTGGCATAAGTGCAGGTGCCAAGAGTTGCTGGTTTCAACTAATAGCATTCAGTAAATCATTGCAACTAGATGGCGAGGTGATTCTAAGTACTTCGTTTATCCTTAGTAAGTGAATATAACTTACTCTTCCATCTCATGGGGGGAAAAAGCATTTTTCATCTCTGAAATGGATTAAGAGGAGACCCCCACAGCATCAGCAGAAAACAAATTCCATGGGCAAGTCTCTCGACCATCAGCACTTTGAAATTATATTCTTTTGTTTTTTAAATGTTTATTTATTTTTGAAAGAGAGAGAGAGAGAGGGAGACAGCGTGAGTGGGGAAGGGACAGAGAGAGAGGGAGACACAGAATCCAAAGCAGGCTCCAGGCTCTGAGCTGTCAGCACAAAGCCTGATGTGGGGCTCGAACTCAGGAACCGTGAGATCATGACCTGAGTTGAAGTCAGATGCTTAACCGACTGAGCCACCCAGGCGCCCCAAAATTATATTCTGATGGTACAGTTTAGAAAAAAGAAAGAAGTAAGGTTTTACCTATATGATAAATTAGAGGCCAAATGGTTTCTTTCCATATTCTTATAATCTTAAGGGAGATAGTTTGTGACAAATCTAAAAAGTTCTATCTTGACCATTTGGGCATAAAATAGGTGGAGATTGAAGGCAGGAATGACAAGGCCTTGGAGGGATAAAAAATGAAAATAACCAAAATTACATCTTTGTTACATGAGTGGCCAAAACCAGAAAGCTCCATACAAGTTTTTTTGTCTTGGCAGAAATTATTGCCCTTACACCATCGAATGTCATTGCAATCATATGGTATCAATAACAAATGAATTGTGGCCAGAATGTCTAAGGTCTGTTCTTACAGACATTAGATCTGAATTCTCCTTCTCACAAATCTCAAAAGCTTTGTTCATTCTGAACTCTGGCCAGTTTTTTGACCTTTCTGCTGACCTGAAAGGGTTATGCAGCAAGGGTAAGACACAAACTAGTGCTTGGAACACCCCTCAGAGTGGCCAAAATATTTTCTTTATGACTATGAAGCAATTTCCAAATCACATTGCTTTCTGTTGCAGAGCTTTCTGGAATTGTACCGTATATCCCAGTATAATGGTTTTCAATTTCTGTCTCAAGACTTGCGTTATGCTCTTTCAAGATGGCCTAAACACTCTACCAATTGATAGCATTATGCTGGGCCTACTGAATTAGATTTTATCCCAGAGGCTAGACATGGGAGCCTATGTCTATTACTTACACCATTTTTATTGGTCTTTGTGTGCAGCATGGTTAAGCCATAAAAACTTTCACCAAGGTGGTAGGAATGGAGGAGAGAAAATAATGTGAGAGCTTAATGACATTCTGAATGTGGGCTGAAGGGGAAAAGGAAACAAAGTTGACTAAGGCTTGTGGGTAACTGGGCTAATAATAACATACATTAGGTAACTCAGATGATTTAGTTTTGGATAGTCTCTTGCCAAACTAAAAAATAATGTATTATTAATAAATTTTATTAATAATAAATACTATTAACATGCTTTAGCCAGGTCCTAGATTTATTTTAAAAACATCCTTCATATAGCAAAACTGTTGTCAAACACTGTTGTAATTTAAACACCTCCTTCTAAAACAGTGACATATATTTCATGAAGAGTGTATATTCCAGAGTTATTTCCTGCTGGATCTCAAAACTAAACCATCTCAAAATTAGGTTACTCACCAAGTGTTCTAAAACTCAGAGCCAATGAAAATGTCCACACTTCCAGCTTTTATAAAGGCCCCTTTGCTTACTTAGCAACCCCCAGTGCAGGAAATTCTCCTGTTACCACCAAAGACAAACCACTTTTTATTTATATTTAAAAATACTGTATTAAAGTGAAACTAAACATTTTTAAACTTACATTGATTTAAAACATTGATTAAAAGTCTGTTTAAACATCATACTTACTGGTGAATTATTAAAGGAATTCCCACTGGGAAGAGGAAAAAGTATGACTACTTTCACTGATATTCAATATTGTTCTGATTTTATTCCCAATGTAATATGACAAGAAAAATAAGGTTTATATTAGAATTAAACACAGGGGCACCCGGGTGGCTCAGTTGGTTAAGTGTCTGACTCTTGGTTTCAGCTCAGGTCATAATCTCATAGTTTGTGTTATCGAGCCTTGAGTTAGGTGCCACACTAACCGTGTGGAGTCTGCCTGGGATTCTCTCTCTCCCTTTCTCTCTGCCCCTCCCCTACTCTCTCTCTCTCCCTCTTTCCCTCTCTCAAAATAAATACATAAACTTAAAAAAAAGAGAATTAAACATAAATTACTTGGCACTGATATGATTTCCAGGATGTGAAAAAAGGGAACAGATAATACAAAAGTCAGTTCTCAGACTTCTGGGAACATGGAAGAGTAGGAGGATCCTAAATTCACCTCATCCCATGGACACACCTATATAACAGCCCCAGCAGTGCAATTAACCCAGAAAACAACCCAGAGACTGACAGAACAGACTTTCTACAGTCAGTCATAGAGGGGCCATGGAAAAGAGTAGGCGGGGTAGAGACTCAGTTGGGAACCAAACTCCTGGACAGAATAACCACAAATGGGACAGACATCACAAACATGGAGAAGGGAGAGGAGCAGACCTCACCCTAGGCACCCATGGTGTGGGGGAACTACACTGAGAAGATGAGCCCCCATAACATTTGGCTTTGGAACACAATGGGGCCTAACTTCATGAGGTTTCACAGTCATGAGGGCTTAACTACAGATACTTTAAAAATCAGCAGGCTTAACTCTGGGAGTGCTAGTGGGTGATAGGAAACTTAATCCTCACCCTTAAAGGGCCAGTATAAAAAACAACCCTGCCAAGATACAGCATAAAAGCAGAAGTTTGAAAAGTGCCTGGGGTATACATGAGGGAGATTTATTTACTAATCTCAGAACATTCACTGGATGGGCAGGGATCTCTAGGAAACTTTATCAATTACAAAAGAGCGGGTGGGTGCCATTTTTCCTCCCTTACCCTCTACCTCTTGCCTAGATAGCTGGATACTTGTGGGAACCAGCAGTAACACTCCCCACTGACCTTGCTAACAGTTGCTATACCCTGCCCTGGCATTCTCCGAAGGATGTATCCCATCCAACATGCCCCACTCATGGTGTATCCCTCCAAAGTGGCTCCTGCCCTGGGGAGAGGAGAAGATAACCACACACTGGTGCAACTGCAGCTACAGCAGACTGGGGATAGGCATCTGGTCTGCTAGCCCCACCCATCAATAAAAACCACTCAGGGGGTAACACAGGGAAAGAGCCCTGAAGTTTGGGTAATTGCAGCCCTGGCAGATGGCCTGAGGGCAGGCATCTGGTCTGACTGTTAACACCATACAACTACAAACCCATGGCATTCCAAGACTGGCCCCTTAACAGCACAGGGACCAAACTTGTCCAGTGTGCCTGCTAAAGGCAAACTGGGCCATTGCAATATATTGGACTGAAGATAGGAGACATCCCTAGAGCACCGGGTTCTGATGAACAGGGGACATTGCACTACAGGGCACATAGAAATGTTTCTTTTTCTTTCTTTTTTTTAAAAAAATATTTTATCGTTTTTATTTTTTAAAGCTTATTTATTTTGAGAGAGAGAGAGAGAGGGAGAGAGAGAGAGAGAGAGGGAACATGAGCGGGGGTGGGGGCAGAGAGAGAGGACAGAGAGAATCCCAAGCAGACTCTGTGCTATCAGCATAGAGCACGATAAAGGGCTTGATTTCACAAACTGCGAGATCATGACCTGAGCCGAAATCAAGAGTAGGATGCTTAATTGATTGAGCCATCTAGGTATTCCCAGAAACTTTTCTTTATAAGGCCACTACTTTCAAGATCAGGAGACATAGATGACTTTCCTAATACATAGAAACAAACAAAGAGAATTAGACAAAATGGAGAGACAGAGGGATATGCCCCAAATGAAAGAAAAGGATAAAACCACAGCAGAAGAGCTAAATGAAATGGAGATAAGCAATATTCCTGATAAATAATTCAAAGTAATGGTCATAAAATACTCACTGGACTTGAGAAAAGAGTGGAGGATCTCAGGGTAATCTTCAAAAAAGAGATAGAAAATTAAAAAAAAAAAAAGAACCAATCAGAGATGAAGAATTCAGTAACTGAAATTAAAAATTCACTAGAGGGAAGCAACATCAAATTAGAGGATGGAGAATGGATCAATGAGCTAGAAGATAGTAATGGAAAGCAACCAAGCTCAACAGCAAAAAGAAAAAAAGAAGAATAAAAAATGATAATAGGTTAAGGGAGCTCAGCAACATCTCAAGTGTAATAATATTTGCATTATAGGGATCCCAGAATGAGAGGAGAGAGAGAGAAGGGAGCAGAAAATTTATTTCAAGAAACAATAGTTGAAGATTTTCCAAATCTGGGAATAGAAGCAGACATCTAGATCCAGAAAGGATAGAGAGCCCCAACAAAATCAACCCAGTGAAGTCCATACTAAGACAAATAATAAATAAAATGGCAGAAAAGTAGTAATAAAAAGAGAATTTTAAAAGCATCAAGAGAAAAGAAAACAGTTACATACAAGGGAAATCCCTGTATGTAAAATCAGCTATCAGTTGATCTTTCAGCAGAAACTTTGCATACCAGAAGCAAGTGGAATGATATATTCAAAGTACTGAAAGGAAAAAACCCGCAACCTTCTTGGTTGCTCTATCCAGCAAGATTATCATTCAGAATAGAATTAGAGATAGAGTTTTCCAGACAAACAAAAGTTAAAGGAGTTCATCACCACTAAACTAGCCTTATGAGAATTGTTAAAGAGAATTCTTTGAGTAGAAAGAAAAGGCCATAATCAGGAGTAAGAAAATCAAGAAAGAAAAAATTTCACAGGTAAATGCAAGCATAATAAAAATGGAAGATTAAACCAGTATGGTGGTTAAAGCACAAAGCAGTAAAATCAATTATATCTATAAAAACCAGTCAAATGACTCACAAGACAGAAGGATGCAAAGTATGACATCATATACATAAAAAATGGTGGAGGAGTAAAAATTTAGTGCTATTAGAATGAGTTTAAACTTGGGGCACCTGGGTGGCTCAGTCGGTTAAGCGGCCAACTTCGGCTCAGGTCATGATCTCGCGGTCCATGAGTTCGAGCCCTGCGTCGGGCTCTGTGCTGACCGTTCAGAGCCTGGAGCCTGTTTCAGATTCTGTGTCTCCCTCTCTCTCTGACCCTCCCCCGTTCATGCTCTGTCTCTTTCTGTCTCAAAAATAAATAAACGTTAAAAAAAAATTAAAAAAAAGAATGAGTTTAAACTTAAGTGATCAACTTAATATAGACTGCTATATGCATAAGATATTATATACAAACCTAATAATAACCACAAATCAAAAACCTGTAATATATACACATACGAAAACAAATTAAAAAAGAAGGAAAGAATCCAAGCATTTCACCTTTTGTTTGGCTTTGTTTTGCTTCTTTTCTTTAATACAAGAGGTCTGGCAAGTTGACACTCAATGAGGAAATATCACTCATAATGTAAGTGGTAATATAGTTGGTACAACATTTTGGAAGAATGTCTGGCAGTACCTACACTTTAAAATGTTCTTAATTTTTAACCTAGCAATTCCACCTGTAGTAATTTTTTCCTACAAAATAGACACGGAAAAAATATATATATATGGAAAGATGTGTAATCACAAAAATTGGAAACTAATTTGCATGTGTTATAATTCATTTCAGTTACAAGTGGCAGAAAAACAAATGTAGCTCAAAGACGAGGGATATCCATTTCTCGCTCATGTGAAAGCTCAGGTAGACAGCCCAGGATAAGTCTAACACTTGATTATCTCAGGGCCCATATTCCTTATATCTTGTGGCTCCACTGTGTAGGCCTCAACTCAATATATTAGATGGCAATCTGAGATTACAGACCGCAGGATGGAGGAAGGGAGGTAGAAAGGCAGAGGTATAGTCATCCTGTCTCCTAGAAAGCGTTCTAAAATCGGCTATTTGATGCTCTATCTACACTATATTGTCCAGTACTTAGTCACATGGCTACATCTAGCTGCAAGGGAGACTGGAAAGCACAGTCTTATTCTGGGAAGTCATGTGCCTAGCTAAAAATGTGGAGGAAAAAAGGGATAATAGAAAAAAAAAAAGACAATAGATTTTACGGAACGACTAGCAGTCTCTGCCACGTGACTGGATGACCAATAAGGGGGAAATATGATATAGAATATCATACAGTTAAATATTATACAATTATAACAAAATAAAGTAATTCTATGTGGATTGACATGGAAGGCTGTTACAGAACTGCATTAGTCAACAATTTCAAAAATGCTTGTGTGAGAAATGCCAGCATATGTTCACCCAAAGACACGTTAAAATGTTCATTTCAGCATTATTTAAAATAACCCCTCTGGGGAATAAGCTTAGGAATTCCCTGAGCTTGCTTCAATGGGTTAACAAGGCATAAAGAATTAGAAAGCAATAGGGTGTACACACCCAAGTTTGGGTAAACAAGATTAGGTAAATAAGATTAGGTAAACGGGGCAAAGGCCCCCAGTATAGGACAAAGGTATAGAAATAGGAAACCTGTGGATGAAAACATCCAAGATTAGGTAAATAAGATTAGGTAAATGAGGCAGAGGCCCCCAGTATAGGACAAAGGTATAGGACAATAGCAGAAAGCTGCTTTCACAGGAAGGAAGGACCAATTAGGTAAATAGGGCTATAGATGGCAGCAGGGCGAAGTTGCCCAGAGTGGAGCTAATTAGCAAAAGAAAGGTGCCCTCTTGACCCTTTGGTAGCATGCTCTGTCTTTCTTGTCCCCTAGACCAGTTCAGATAAACAGAGGTGGCGCTGCATGTTTGCTGTAAACAACCTTCCATCCAGCATGAGAATCTTGTTTTCTATTGGCCCAAACCCCTAACACCACACATCTCCAAAACCCCCTTTTCCCCACACCCATGAGTTCATGGTTTCATTGTCTCTTTGTGCACATCCATCATGCTTATAAGCCTTCTATCATGTTTATAAGCCTCTGATCCTAATAAAAATGGAGCAAGGACCCTTACTCTTGTCTCCTCCCAGACATTAGCCTCTCTCACATTTTCAATCCTGCATCCTGCTTTCTTGCTGGACAAGAGAGAACCCCAGACCCAGAGTCTACAACAAACCCCAAAGTGAAAATGCTAAAAATGTCCACTAACAGTAGAATGGTAAGTATGGAATATTTACCTTGTGAAATGCTATAGGTGATGGGAATGAACAGTGTTACCATATGCAAAAATATGGATGATTCTTAAGACACAATGTTAAGCAAAAGAAACCAGGCACAAAACACATAATGTATATTCCACTTTAGATAATTTCAAAATCAGGA
The DNA here is from genome assembly GCF_024362965.1 of Panthera pardus. Taxonomy (NCBI): domain Eukaryota; kingdom Metazoa; phylum Chordata; class Mammalia; order Carnivora; family Felidae; genus Panthera; species Panthera pardus. The sequence continues at coordinate 75,936,407 of NW_026527013.1, read as the reverse complement.
TAAAGTTACCTTTAAGAGATGGTAGTGACAAGAAAGGAGCACGAGGGAGACTTTTGTGGTGCTGGTAATATCCTATTTCTTAAACTGAATGCTGGTTATTAGGGGATATTCACTTTCTGAAAATTTACCAATTTGTATAATTTTTGTGCAATTTTTAGTATACATGTAACATGTCAGTAAGATTTTTAAAAAGCATATGTATATTTGCACATTTGTAGAAAATCTAGAACAGTATAGGCCATATTAGATTAGAAGTTGACAAACTTTTTCCTTAAAAAAAACAGATAGTAAATATTTTAGGCTTTGCTGGCCATACAGTGTCTGTCACAACTACTTAGTTTCACCACTGTAGTGCAAACCAAGCCTTAGACAATACATAAATGAATAGGTATGGCTGTGTTCCAATGACATTTATTTATTAAAAAAAAAAAAAAAAAAAAAGGGGACAGGCTTTAGTTTGCCAGCCCATGTATGAAATTGTCCATAGTGGTTGTCTCTGGAGCTAGAGGAGAGAAGTATGCTTTTTTTACTCTTTTCATGTTTCTATAATGTGTAATATTTTATAATTAGCATTTTATTTAAAGCATCTACTTTTATTAAAAGCTCATTCTTACGAATGTTTTCCTGCAACAAACGAAAAGAAACGGATCTAAGTGCAACCAATGGACACCTTAAGGTAGCAATAAAAATCTGGTGCAAGTCAATCAGCAAAGTATTCAGCATATATTTGTCACCTAAAATGCCCACAAGGATATAGAAAATTTTGTTGCCAATTACTGACAGAATTAGCATCTGTTCATAATAACAAATCTATTCACCAAGATTCTTTATCTATATTTGTAACATTCCAGTGAATCACAGATATTAGCCATGACACTGCCATAGTGTCAACTTTCCATGTTGTAACAAGAAAGTCATTGCTTTTACTCTGTATTTGGAAATGTGTTTTGATCAAGGTACAAGCATGCCAGGAGCATCAATGTGCATATGCAAAGGAAAACTATGATTTATGGGCTAGAAAGTATTCACAAGTAAACTCACATTTGCTTTTGAACTTTGTCAAGGTACATTTCAACTATTTTGCCTTAGTAATAGGAAAACAAATGTAAGCCAGAGCCCATGGCTTCTAAGGATTTAAAATCCACTTACAGACCCAAGATATACACAGACAATAGATAATTAACCTTAGACAGTCTGTGCCTCTTATTTTGGCAGGTATATACCAGTACTATAAAAAACAAGAAAGAAAAAATATTGTGACTCAGTGTAGAGGAGACTGACTTTTCAAAGAAGCAAATAAGATTTGGGGAAAGGCAAAAGAAAACCTGATTCTCCATGCTGGGGGGAATAGCAGGGGAAACAAAGAATAAGGTTCCACATGAGCATGACCTCCTCAAAGGACAGTGAAGCCAGTTTGCTTTGGGGGAAAGCCAGTTTAAAGAATATAGATAGTCTCCAGAGTTCAGTGAGAAGGCAGTGGGAGATTGAGCAAGGAATTAATGAGTTCTTAAGAAGATTAATTTTGAGACTATGTGTACAGCTCATGACCTTCTCCCTCACTCCCTTCCAAATATCCAGCCCAACAACTGTAAAAATTCAGGCCAGTATTTTAAGCCTGAACCAGAAGCCTAGAGGCTCCAATCAGAATAATGTCAGTACAAATGGCTAGAAAGGGCAGGTAGTTTAATTTCCATGTCTAAATGACCAATGCTTTTAGCAAAACTGTCATTGGAGAAAGCAATAGTCCATGCTAATGCCATTCTTTGTCAACTAATTTATTTTGATGTAAGTTTTTTCATCTCTATGATTTCTATCAACATCTCTAAGTTTTATTCAACCTCAAATCTTAAGAACTTCTAACAGATCAGATCTCTAGCAAAAGCATTTCTTACGTACGATGGTTTTTTTGGTAGCAGTTCATTCTTTTACCCCCATAATATACTGTGTCCAGCCTTCTGGACCCGAACAACATTAGAACTAGGCATAGTCTCGCTGAGGCTTCTCTCCTCCCCAGGAAGCTGGTGTTTTGTTTCTAATGTTTTCAGGGATAGTTCTCTATGACAGTAGGAGAAGGTTAACCCAGCTGTTACCTACACTGATATTCTACCCTAAACTACTTAAAATGCCTATCATTCCTAACATGTTGAATCAAGCAAGACCCAGGTCAAGACATTTTGGGGAGGAAGAGGGAAAGGACCTAAAAGAATTCTGTATTCTCTCATTAATACAGATTAACCTTTCTCCTTAGAAGATAGAGGTATAAATACGAGGGTCAAAAATACAGAGGGAAATGGAGTCAAAGCATGGCAACAATAAACTTCAGGAAAGAGGCAGCGCAGCCTCTGCAGGGGGGAAGCATATCAAAATGAAGTGCCTTGGGCAAACAGATATGATAGGCTCAGGACGGCAGGGGTGAAAGGGACTGGGTGCAGTAGCATTTTTTTCACCCATAGATAACACTAGTTTTTCAAATCCTGGGGAAAAAAAGGTTGTTTTATCTTCAAAGAGGAAGTCTTTTGGAAAGATGAGATGGTGGGAACAAGTCCAAACTGGTTTGCTGTCTTGAGAGACCATGGCTAAACCATCTATTTCAGCCAGCTTCCAGCTTCACATGGCCACATAATTACAGCATAAGGTGATGGTTCAGTTCTATGGGATCATAGCTCTGACCACGGCCCTCACTAACCATTCAACCTCTGGAGTTCCTGCCATTTCCAGGTCCTTATTCCCAGGCTCTCTGAAGGCTATTGTTCATTAGAAACATTTTCCCATTAAAGTTAGGATTGTTTGCATGATATACATTGTTCCATATTTTTACTATTAGATTACCTATACTATAAAGTGAGTTTCTTACAGACAGCATATAGTATTGTCACATATTTTTATCCACTTTAACAATCTCTGTCTTTTAATTTATGTGGTTAGACCATTGACATTTAATATAATGTTAGTATTTTTGCCATTTTAATTATTTATTTTCTGTTTGTTACCTTTTTATTATGGTTCCTCTTTTCTTTAGGGTTATGTGAACTTTTTTGGTGTTTAATTCCACCTATTGTGCATTTTACTCTGTCTCTTTGTATAGAATTTTTTTATTGGCTAATCTAAGGATTATAATATACCTACTTAATATTTCACAGTCTACTTAAAATCAGTATCTTATCACATCAAGTAGAAAGTAGAAACAATATAATAATATAGGTTTCACCCTCTTCTCTTTGCATTATAGCTGTCTTATGTATTATATCTACCTAATATTGAAAACTCCATCAGATAGTATGGATGGTCTCTCACTTATGATAGTTCAACATGCAATTTTTTTGACTTTACGATGGTGTGAAAACAGTATGTATTTAGCATAAACCATAATTAGAATTTTAAATTTTGATTTTTTCACAGCTTGTGCTATGTGTTACAATACTCTCTCATAAGGCTGAGCAGTGGCAACAAGCCACAGCTCTCAGTCAGCCACACAATCACAAGGGTAAACAACCAAAATACTTACAACCATTCTGGAACCATACAACCATTCAGTTTTTCGCTTTCAGTATAATATTCAATAAATTACGTGAGATATCCAATGCTTCATTATAAAATAGCCTTTGTGTTAGGTGATTTTGCCTAACCATAGGCTAATGTCAGTGTTCTGAATATGTGTAAAGTAGGCTAGGCTAAGCAGCAATGTTTGATAGGTTAGGTGTATTAAATGCATTTTTGGCTTATGATATTCTCAACTTATGGCTTTATCAGGATGTAACCCCATCATAAGTTGCTCTCAACCATCAAACATATTTGAATGAACTCAAGAGGAGAGAAATAATCTATTAGAATTACCCAGATATTTACCATTTCTGTTGCTCTTCTTCCATTCCTGAAGTTCCAAGTTTCCTTCTGATACTATTTCCTTCCATCTGAAGAACTTTCTTTCGTAACTCTTTTAGTGTAGGTTTGATGGAAAAGAATTCTCTTCGTTTTCTCTCAGCAGATAATGCCTTATTTCATCTCCATTCTTGGAAGATATTTTGCTGCATGTTGAATTCTGGATTGACAGTTCTTTTCTTTCAGCACTTGAGAATTGTTAGGTCACTTTTGCTTGCTTTCTCCATGGTTTTTGATGAGAAATCCAATTATTAAAATTACTGTTTCTCTGTAGATGATACGCTATTTTTCTCTGGCTATTTTCAAGACATTTTCTTTGCCTTTAGTTTAAAAAAAATTGGTTATGTTGTGCCTGGATATGGATTTTTTTCTTTATCCTGTCTGTACTTTGCTCAGCTTCTTGATTCTGTACATTTATGTCTTACACCTAATATGGAAAATTTTCTTCAAATACATTATCTTCAGATGCTTTTTTTGTACTGCATCTTTCTCTTCTCTTTCGGTTTCTTCAGTGACATAAATGTTAGACCTTTTGGTATTATCATTCAGGTCCCTGCAAAATTTTTCTTTTCAATTTTTTTTCTCTTTGTTATTTGATCTGGATAATTACATTATTGTTTTATTTTCAAGTTAATTGTCTCTTTCCTCTGTCACCTCCATTTGACTACTGAGTTCATCCAGTGAATTTCAAAAAGTTTATTTTATTTTTAGTTCTAAAATTTCCATTTGGTTTTCCTCTGTATCTTCTATTTATTTGCTGATGTTTTCTATCTTTCCTCATTCTAAGAGTATTTGCCCTTACTTTCCAGAGAATTTTTATAACATATGCATTAAAGTCTGTGTTAGATAGTTCCAATACTTGTGTCATCTCAGCACTGGCATCTGTTGATTGTCTTTTCCCGTGTGAGTTGAGATTTTGTTTCTTCACATGCTGAATAATCTTGGATTGTATCATGAACACTTTGAAAATTATATTATAAAATTCTGGGTCTTGGTTAAGTCCTATGGAGAATGTTGGTATTTTGTTTTATTAGGCAATTGATTGGTTGGATTCATGTTGCAAGATCCAAGCAGTCTCCTGTGGTTTCAACATCAGTTCCATTTTTAAAGCCTTTGCAAAGCTATGTAGGTCTGTCTTGAATGTGTGCCACCCAGCGGCCAGTTTGGGACATGGGCAGTGGCCTATATCTCTTCATTCAGTTCTTAACTGAACAACTGTTGGTGGGCTATTTAGGATCAGATTCATGTATGTGCTGCTTGGGAATGAGCCCAGGAGTTCATAAACTTACAGGGGTCACTTACCCAACTCCTCCACCTTCATGATTTATCTATTACATTTTGGTCTTCTGTGGCTCCCTTTTCAGTCCTCCAGACAGAAATCCAGGGTTTTATCTTCCCTATTCTGCTGTACACTTTCCACAGCTCAACCATATTTCAGCTAAGAGGTAGGAGAACAGAGAATAAAAAAGCAATGGGAGTTCACCCCACTCTCATTGCCGGAATCCAGCTCCAGCAGGTCCAGGGGGTCCCGAAGGATGAACGGCATCGGCGAAAAAGTGAAAATAAAATAAAACAAAAATAAAATGGACACAGACAACAGCAGTGTGTTAGACTGGCCGCTTTATTGGGGCAAGTGTGGCATTATATGTGTTTGCAATTTCCTTGTAGCATGCGTCATCTTTGTTTTCTGGCATTACCTAATTCTAAAAATGTTCCTTTGTGTAATCACCCATTAAGGAAAAACATGGTTATTTTCTTGTAACGTTCCTTCCTGCCCTTTGCTTATTGATTAATTTCTTTCATTGTTTTCATTTTGTATCTATGTTTATCTATAATCTATAAAGCATTTGCTTTGCTGTTTTCATGAAAGGTCATTTATCTCTCAACACCTCAAGCGGAACAGTTACAGGGACGTGACCTCTTACTTGTTTCCCTGAACCACTTGTGGCTTGAGGAACAAAAGTGTTCACCTCAGTCTGAGGTTTCAGGAGGGAACCAAGAGGGCCTTAGGAACCCATGCTTTATGCATTCTCAGAGAGACAATGCACCTAGGAACTAATGAACCATTCTGTAGCTTAACCGACTAGGTTCAATCATCATCTAGAATGCCTCCTGGGGGCCAAGTGGGCCTAGGGGCTGGAGTAACTTGTGCCCATAGATACACTTCTTTGCCAGAGTGGGGCTTTTTTTTTTTTAATTTTTTTTAAACGTTTATTCATTTTTGAGACAGAGAGAGACAAAGCATGAATGGGGGAAGGTCAGACAGAGAGGGAGACACAGAATCTGAAACAGGCTCCAGGCTCTGAGCTGTCAGCACACAGCCCAACGCGGGGCTCGAACTCACGGACCACGAGATCATGACCTGAGCCGAAGTCGGACGCCCAACTGACTGAGCCACCCAGGCGCCCCCAGAGTGGGGCTTTTAAATCCATTTATTCCTTCCTTGGCTGGGAAATGTATGGGGTTATCCTTCTTGTGGGTAAAAGAGTCTTTATAGGGGGTGGCGAGGGCTAGATGTAGGGCTGCACAATTTCCTTGCGGAACCTTATTTCCTTCCCCAATGGTTCCTTTCCCAGGGGACCTGTCGAGGGCAATTCCCCAACAGACAATTCCCCAGGTACTTTTATTAAGGCCAAATTACCTAAAAGCAGGAGTCCAAGAAGCTTCACTGTCGGTGGGTTGCCCTGCAGTCCAGATCCATCCACCACCTGGGCCCTGCCATCAGGCTGGTTGGACAGCTCGGCCTCTGGCATCTCATGAAACCACAGGTCTTCTCATTGGAGAGTAACATCCCCTTCCCTCAGAATTTAAGACACCTGCAGGTCTCTGCTGCCCTGGCTGTCCCTACTGTCATTGCCATGGAAATGGGATATGAGAGAACCAAAAAATAAGACAAAAAGAAAGAAAAGTAAGGAATTTTCTCAACTGTCCCTGAGTTCTCAGAGATGCCTTTCTCATGTCTTAGATCAGATCTGGAGGATTTCTCCTGTAGCTCATTCTGTGTCAACATCCACCTCTGGGTTTTAGGCTGTCTTGAGTCCAGGCTGGGGGATACTGGAGAACACAAGAATTCATTACTGGTTCCATAGTATTCCAAATTTTGGTCTTCTCTAATCTGCCTGCCATTTTACACTTTTGGAATCTTCAAACAGCTGCTCCAGGCATTCTGTACAGGTTTTATGGGTTCATTCAGTTAGAGAGATAGGATGGATTGTATTTTGTCTCAGTCCAATATTTTTTTTTAATAACTAACATGACACAGCATAAAAACAAGGATGAAGTGAACAGTGTTGCATACCAGATTTAGTTGCAAGTAAAAAATTGACATTTTAGTTCTAGGTGCTAAAACTATCTTAATGTTCTGTCATCTGCACGGTAAGTGGTGACAGGAGCCAGATCTGGATTTCCTAGTTCCACAAGGCAGTAGAATTCTTTATAAAAACCAGCATTCATTACTCAGGCTTACTAAATTAATTTATTTGCTTAGGTTTCCTGAGCAGTTTAGTCTTGCTTTGGATCTGCTCTATGCTGGGCACTTTCACATGCCGGAAATCACTTGTTAATCACAACTCCCTGATTAGGTGGTGGGAATTGCCTTCAGATTAAGTGACCTGCTTATTAAGTGACTTATTAGGTGAAAAATGCTGCCAGATGGATGGGGGGGGGGGTGTGACTGACCTACTGAGTGGAAATGTGGAAACTAGGTAACTAAGCCTTTTTCTCATCCCCTGAATGAAGTGGGATTTACTTGTTAGCATTTACTTTCTATCATCATGAGCAATCCAGATGCTGCAAACAGTATAAATGGATAAAAAACTAACTACCTCTACAAGATCAGAATGTGCTGACCTTGCTCACCACCCCAACTTGTCCTTATGCTTCTAGACTCTAAACTTTCCATGTCTGCTAGCTTCTCTCTGCCTTAACTTGATCTGCCTTTCCAGGTGGTCGACTTCTCTGGCACTAAATGCTACTCGGTACTTAGCATTTTTTCATGGTCATTTGTGTTTAGTGTTTAATAAGAAAAAGAGACCACTCTAGGTTATAAGTAGGTGTTATGAAACCAATGAAAGCCTAAAGTAGCAAAAGTCAGTGGTTTTCGGTTTAGGGCTATAGACAGACAGCGTTGCTGCCAGTCAGCAATCTTCAGAAATCTGCCACAGGTTTCAGAACCCCTTCATGGCATCCACAATGGTGAATGCAGCTACAAAAACTCGTGCTTGGGAAATCCACCTGCACCCATGGTCACAGAGTAGAGCATGAAAATACATCTCATTGGTGGGATCTTCAATAAACTCAATACCCTGCTGGCAAGGGAATCTTGGAAGTGAAGCTCCTTCCCGGGGTTTCCAGTCCTGGCCACTCAAGGAGAAAACTAAAGGCATATGAAGAATATTGAGTGCCAGCAGTGAGTAAAACTAATAATGTTTAATTCCAGGATGCAGCATTCTGTTATTGGTATTAAATGATCTGTCTGCTACAAACTGGTGTAGAAGACCTCTAAAACACAAGGGGTCTATAATTGAAATTATATTTCTGGAAAATAGTGGGAAACACCTGAATTCACTGTAAATTGAGTTAATGTGGATATTTGTGATAGAGAGTTTTATTTAAAATTACTTAAAGAATAAAGTGCACCCAGAGTTCATAGTAAAATATGCTAATTATAGAAGTACCATAAAGAAAGCATGATGCATATGCACATGTTTTTCTGTAAATAAGGGCAGTATTTTTTTTTTCAATTTTAAATATCTGAGCAACAATAAAAGAAAAATATTTTAACTTGTGGGTATTTTATTCCTATAGATGTGCAAATTCCAATAGATTTGAGTAACCCTCATATCACATTTGAATTTAACCATTTAAAATCTACCATGGTTTAAAATAATGATGAATTAAAAATAATTAAAAATTATTCTAGTGGCCTCAAAATGAGTATTCCAATCCTTTAGCAATCTTCCAAAACAGGACAGTTATTCATTTTCTATAAGAGAATTATTGAAACATTTAGTACAGAATGGAATACATATGTACATGCAGGTGAAGCATTATGAAATTAAAATACCTTCTGGAGGAATGTTAATACTGAAAATAAGATGGAAGGATTTCACTTACTACATTAGAACAGTATAAAATAACATAAAGAGTGGATACCATATTACTAAATGTATAGGCACGTTTATTTTTTAAAAGGGATTATAGCAAAATAAAACACAATTTGTGTTTCTATAGGTCAAAGTAAACTAAGCAATGAACAAGCATGTAAAAACTGTAGTTTGGTGCAAATATGTTCTTAGACTTTAACTTCAACAAAACTATACACAACTTATATATTGACTTATTGATCTTGGCAGTTTGTTTATTCAACACGATCTTCACTGTAAAATTGCCTCCTGAAGTCATTTCATACTGTTTGCTCTAGCTACTCTACAGAAAGTGTTGAATGATCATTTTCTACTACACATTACTAAAAGACTAGGTGCACCATACCTTCAGCAAAGAGCTGATGACCATTACATAGAAACTGTTATCCAAGTTAGAAAAACAACAACAACAACAACAACAACAACAACAGCAGCAACAACAACAACAACAACACCCTTCAGGATACAAAATATCAACCAAGACAGTACTAACTAAATCTGACCTTATAAAAATTTTCTTAAGTTAGTGTATCATAATTCATATTTTTTATTTTAAATTATTTTAAGTTTATTTTTTGAGAGAGAGATACAGAGAGAGTGAGCAGGGAAGGGGCAGAGAGGGAGTGAGAGAGAGAGAGAGAGAGAGAGAGAGAGAGAGAGAGAGAGGGAGAGAGAGAATCCTAAGCAGGCTTGATGCCAGGCTCGAACTCATGACTGTGAGATCACGACCTGAGCCGAAACCAAGAGTCGGATATTCAATTGACTGCGCCACCCAGGTGCCCCGTATTTCATATTTTGAACTTTAACTTATGCCTCCTAAATCTTTCCACCGTGGTTATAGCTTGGAAACAAGGTTGGCAGAGCTGCTAAGATGGCCTACAAAAGGTAACATGTTAATGCACAGAAATAGTATCATATTCAAAATAGAATCTAGTGGATATACTTAACTGGAACTACTTTTATGCTTCATGCTTCTTTAGTTTTCCCTGTGAAGAGGTCTACACATGCCATACCCACATGACTTGTGCTCTGTCTCTACTCTTCAATATCAGTGGATGGTCAACATCTCCCAGGGTTACAGAGCACGAAACTCAGAACTGAAGGGACTGAATCTTGAAGCTAAAAGTTCTCCTATGACACTCTAATAAATGGTGTGGGTAATCATTATTCCTTTAAGGATTGTTGGACTCATGAAAAAAATCTAGCATGGGCCCAACCTATGAATTGTGGTGTCAGTGGATCCCCTATACAAAATCATTATGTCCTTCGATTTATTGCTGAACCCAAAGACCTTCCTCCTTAATCTGTAGATCTTAGTCCATCCAGGTAGGCAGAGTCCCTCGTGGCCTTACACTATAGGCTTTTACAGCCTCAGCAGTCCTAGCTCTGACCCAGGTCTCCCAAAAGTTTGAAAGCTCTGTTAGCATTGATGGCGGCAAAGAAGAAAACATTTCCGATGAACCGTGTCCTGGTTTTTTCAGAAATATGAGCACATAGGTTTCAGTTTGAAGAGCCTTTTCCTCCCAGTTGATTCTGGAGTTGTGTGAGGCAGATGTTGGCCTGTTTGACAACTCATCCAAGAAAGAGCTGTAACTTAATTATCCTACATGAGATAGTAAATAATGGATGGTCTTGAACCCAGATCTCCTAACTCAAAGATCTCATGATCTGTCCACCAATGATATCGGTTCTCAAATCTTGTTTCCATTTTGTTGACTACTCCTATTGAAATCCATGGAAAAGGTATTAATATTTCCCTACTCTACCCTCAAAAATTCTCCTAAGAATTTCTTTGAAGCATACATGAAAACTATCCACAAGTCACAACGCCAATGAGGGATGCTGTTCTATCATATGAGGACACCTCTAATCATGCTTCCACTAGGGCTTGGGGAGTATCTGGAATGTGTGTGTAAAGCCAACAATCGTGGAATTACTGTGGCTAGCCTCTCAGACTTGACACATGATGACCTCCCACTCTACACTGTAAACAGTACTTCACTAAATTCCTGAGTGTCACCTCTTTCCTCTGTAGTTTTAGAAAGTCCTAGAGAGTTCAGAGAATTTGCTTCAATGACAATAGAGCTCCTCAGGAGCACTGTAATGACATAATCAGAAGGAGCTGACCCTCATAAGTAGTTACCTTCTTATACCACAGTGATTATGAATCCATGAACTCTTTTGAGTTTCCAGACCCAAATTAAGTTTTAGTCATGGCCTGCATTCACATCTTGTTCCTACCTTTAATGGGAATATTTCCAATATTTTATTGTTAAGGGAATACTGAATGTTGATTTAAGACTGGCTCTTTATCATGTTAAGAAAAGAGCTCTCCATTCCTAGCGTATGAAGTTTACAAAAGGAATGGGTGTCTTATCAAAGGCCTATTTAGGATCTTGACTGACTCACACATTCGGCTAATCCCTAATCCTAAACCATTTTAGTAGTAAACCCTTACATAATCTAATTTTCATTCTTTTAATATCCAGCCTCCTTTATGTCATTTGTGACAGCTTCATGAAATAAGTAGGAAACTTACAGATTTTTATATTCTGCAACATTGTCAACATTGGAATTATTACATAAACATTATGAAGAATTCATCATTAAATCTAACCTTGGTGTATTGGGTGTGCTTTTTTGCTACTACTTGTCCAATTTATATTTTCATCGTTGCTCATTATTTTCCCATATCCTTTCCTGATTCCCATATAATTTTGTTTTCTGAACCTTTTATTTATGCCTAGTTTCAGGCTCTTCTTTTGGGGGAATCCAGGCCAAAACAGTATCTTCCAACATACCACTGGTTATTTATTCTTTAGAAATAATTAAGCAAATAGCTTCCTCTGTACCCTGGCACAGTTGAGAAAAAAGTGAGTTTCTATACAGAAAATAGGAGCTTAAATGAAAGTCAACATGATAAATGGTGAAACCTAGAGGTCTTCTCTTTAACTAGGTACCAGAATCTATTATCTTGGCTGATACACTGTATATAGAGGATTGAAAATTTTATTTTTAGGGAAGATTCTTTTTATGACTAAAGAAAAATGCCTACAGATATTGATATTGTGGATTTCTCCAAACACTGGCCAAATCCTGCTTTGCCACCCTTCAGTGAAACCCACATGTTAATGAGTCCTATTCTTACACACATAGCTCACAATCAGCTTTTTAGTGAAATTCCTAATTAGAAATGGATAGGGACAGACTATCAGGCTATGCAGCACCAGAAGGCAGCACCAGAAAGCATCTAATGTGAAAACAGGATTAAACCCAACAAGAAAACAGGAAAAATGAATATGGAAGCTCATAGGCAAAATAGAGTGCCCATGGTGTGTGTGTGTGGGGGAAACAACTCCAAATAAAATCGTAACATTCTCAAAGATAAGAATATATAGGCACCTGGGTGGCTCAGTTGGTTAAGCATCCAACTCCTGATTTCGGCTTAGGTCGTGATTTCATGGTTCGTAAGTTTGAGCCCCAAGTTGGGCTCTGCACTGACAGTGTGGAGCCTGTTTGGGATTCTCCTTCTTTCCCTCTCTCTCTGCCACTCCTTTGCTCTTGCAAGTGCTCCCACTCTCTCTCTCTCTCTCAAAAATAAATAAACATTAAAAAAAGAATATACTGCATCCATAAAACAAGACATAGATGCTATACACATTTTTAGAGAATAATCAGAAATAAGTAAGATATTTTAAAAATTGGTTGTAATACAAACAGAGAAGAAGCGATATAGAAATTATGAATAGAGAATAGGATGGAAATAGAAATGGTAGGATAGGGGTAGGAGATAGAATAAAAGAGGAGGAGTCAGAGAAATATGGTTAAACAGAGAAAATGAGAAAAAGGGAGAATACAGGGATAGGAGAGGAACAGTGAAGTAATGAGGGTGTAAATCTACGGGGAAGAGAGGAAACAGAAATCAAATGAGGTAAAGAAACAGGAAAAGAGAGACAGATGGAGGAGCTGGAACCGATGTGGGAGAGACAAGAAAGGGAGGCAAAACAGTGATGGGAGAAAAAGAAAATCAGGGAATAGAAATAAGTGTGTATCAGGAGGAAGGGCAGAAAGAGACAACAAAACATGTGGGAAGCAGAGACAGACATTGAAAAAGAAAGCATGAAAAGAGAAAGAAGCATGAAAACAGAGTAAGAAAAACCAAAGAAAGGGAAATCAGAGAGGGGAAGAAAACAAGTAAGGAAAAGAAAAAGAGAGGAAAATAGAGGGGAAAACAGATGGATGGGAACAGATTGAGGGGAGAAACAGAGACAGAACAGATTGAGGAAAGAAAGTTTTACACACACACACACACACACACACACACACACACACACACCCCATATCCATATATTCTACCAATAAGACTAGGGTATTATTATTATTTTTTTATTAACAGAGGGTTGGAAGATGAAGCTGAGGAAATTTCACAAAATGTCCAACGAAAAGACAAAGATAAGGAAAACAGGAAACAATTGAGATTACAAAGCAACCCATGAAGTGAAACGTGTGAATAATGGAAGTTCCATAAGAAAAAAAAATGTACAAAGGAGACAGGGAGATGAAATTATCAAAGAACTGATACAAGGTATTTTCCTATAATCGAATGACATGAACTTCAGATTGAAAGGGAACACCAAGTGCCTGATATGATAAATGAAAAATGACAAATAACTAGGAATGAATTAAGTAGATCCCTAAATCTTCCAGTGAGATAAAAGAGGTCGAGTTCAAAGCATCCAGAATTAGGATGATTTTCAACTTCTTAACAGCCATCTAGAAGAAGACAAAGTACAAGTGCTTGACAATTTGTGCAAGTGATTTCCAACCTAAAATTCTATGAGCAACCAATGATATTTTGAAATACACACATTTTGTAAGATTTACCTTCCATGTACTTTTTGTCAGAAAGCTACTGGACAATAAACTCCAACAATATGAGGGAATAAACTATGACAGAAGAAGGACACGGTCTAGGACACAGGGAATCCAACAAAGGAAGTAGGCATAGGGAATTTCCAGAATGTGAATGAAGGGAAGCCTTGGGACAACAGTTGTCTACTTGGGTTCTGGTTAAATTCTCCCAGTGGAATTTTAAATAGAGTATTTGTTAGAAAAGTTTTAGACTATAGAAGAACTGAGAAGAGAATACAGAGGATATCTATATATCTTATGCCCAGTGTTCCCTATTATTAATATCCTGCATTAGCATGGTATGTTTGTTATAATCGAAGGACCAATATTGATAACCTTGTTATTAAGCAATGTCCATATTTTTCATATTTCCTTAGTTTATACCAAGTGTCCTTTTTCTGTTTCAGGATAGCACATTACATTCAGTTGTCCTGTCTCTTAGCTATGGCAGTTTCTTGGACTTTCCTTGTTCTTGATGATTTTGACAGTTTTGAGGCATCCTGGGCAGGTATTTCATAGGTTACCCACTATTGCAATTTGATGTTTTTCTCATGATAAAATTGAGATAATGGGTTCCTGAGAGGAAGATAGCACAGGTGAAGTGCCATTCTTATCACATAATGTCAAGGGTACTTATTACCCTACCTGTATGTTGATGTCGATGTTGACCTTGATCACCTGGTTGAGGTAGCATTTTTCAGCTTTCTCCACTGTAAAGCTTCTCACACTGCCTCCATCTTTGGAAGGAAATCATACTATACACACCCTGATCTAAAGAGTGAGAAGATGCACTCTCTCTCCTTGAAGGTGGAGTACCTTCATAAAATATTTGGAATTCTTTTGCATGGGAGATTTGTTTTTTCTTCCACATTTATTCATTTATTTGATCATGTATTTGTATCAGTTCAGATTCATGGATATTCATTTTATACTTTGGATTATAATACAATACTACTTTATTAACTTTGTTGCTCAAATTGTTCTAGCTTTGGCCACTAGGAGCTCTTTTTTGTTAACTCCTGTGTACTTTTGACATACCCCCATCAATGCGCGCATGCGTGCGTGTGTTTCAACATTTCCTTACTTGCTGCGTGTGTTTGTTTCCTTACTTCCTTACTTACTGCCTCTAAAAATGCTTCAGGCACATCTTGTATATTTTCTGTCTTAGTCCAATATTCAGTCATTTCTCTGAGGAGACTTGGTTCCTTTTATTGGAGAATGTTATTAAAAAACAAGATCTGAGCACTAAGTATGCTTTTTGCTAGTGGGTTATCATTTATTTGGGGGCTTTTCAGCTAACAGCACAGAAATGTACATATGTAAACTAACCTGTTGTATATAAACATATCTGCGATTATGTTCTATTTAACTATCTGTATTTATAGTAAGTTAAACATGAGCTCATTCTGATGTCTCCAGCTCTACTCCATTACCACGTGGATCATTCAGGCCTCCTTTGGTTACTTATCTGTAAACTCCCATTGCAGCAGTGAAAAATCTGGCCCCCACCATCTGCCATCCACTTGTTCAATTGTTCAATTCCAGTATATATGGGTAGCAGTAAGGAAATTGGTAACAGATAGCCCAGTGGGAGAAAACTTCATCAACCGAATGAATATAGTTCTTAAGTGCCGTTAGTCTTACAGACTCCTCTTCCTACCAGAGTTACTTACATCAGCACCTGTCTCCTCCAGCCCTGCAGCGATATTGTTTCATATGTTTTCATACAGTTAGTTGCTCTTGTCACAGTCTGAATTCCTTCCTAGCATCCCCAAACCTTCTAAGTGATTTTTTAAAAATATCATATCGAGGCGCCTGGGTGGCTCAGTCGGTTAAGCGTCCAACTTCAGCCCAGGTTGTGATCTTGAGGTTTGTGCATTTAAGCCCTGCATCAGGCTCTCTGCTGTCAGTGTGGAGATACTGCCTCTGTCCCCATCTCTCCTGCCCCTCCCCAGATTGCACTATCTCTCTCAAAATGAGTAAACATTAAAAAATATTGTATTATTAATGTTCTTTGTGTTTTTAAGGTCCATGTATTTTGACAAAAGCATTCTCATGTGTCCACCTTACAGCATCCTACAGAACAGTTCTATTGCCCTAGAAATCCTTTGTGCCTCTCCTATCGTAGACCCCTTGGCAAATTCTGATTATTTTACTATCTATACAATTTTTCCTTTTCCAGAATGTCATATGGTTGGATCATACAGTCTCCCTTTTTGTGGTTTGGTAGCTCACTTGGTTTTATTGCTGAATAATATTCCATTTTACAGATGTACCACAGTTTATTTATCCATTCACCTATTGAAGGATATCCTTCAGTTTTTGGCAATTATCAATACGTTGCTATCAACATACGCATGCAGATTTTGTATGGGCATAAGTTGTCAATTCAACTGAGTAAAACCTAGGAAAATAGCCAGGAGCATGATTGCTGGACTGGATTGTAAGACTACCATTAGCATTGCATGAAAGTGCCACACTGTCTTCCAAACTGTCTTTCCATTTCCAACAGGAAAGAATGAGAATTCCTTGTGTTCCACACTCTCACAATATTGTCAGTGTTTGCTACTGTCTGTTTAAATTTTTGCTTCTAATGGGGCATAGTGTTATTTCATTGTCGCCTTAATTTGCAATTCCCTAATCACATGCAATGTTGCATATCTTTTCATAAGGATTTGCCATCTGTGTGTCTGCTTTTTTGGTGACGCGTTAGTTCAGATCCTTTGCCCATTTCTTAATTGGGTTGTTTGGTTTTTTATGGTTGAGTTTTAAGAGTTCTTTGTATGTTTTGGAAACAAGTCCTTTATCAGATATGTGTTTTACAAATATTTTCTCCCAGTCTGTGGCTTGTGTTTTGATTCTCTTAAAAGTGCCTTTCACAGAGCAGAAGTTTTAAATTTTAATCAAGACAGCACTTTATTTTATGGATTCTGGTTTTTGTATCATATCTAAAAACTCATCATAAAACTCAAGGTCTCTGAGGTTTGCTTCTAGAAGTTTTATAGTATTGTAATTTATATTTAAAATCGTTTAATGTTTTTATTTATTTTTGAGACAGAGAGAGACAGAGCATGAGCAGGGGAGGGGCAGAGAGAGAGGGAGACACAGAATCTGAAGCAGGCTCCAAGCTCTGAGCTGTCACCACAGAGCCTGATGCGGGGCTCAGACTCACAGACCATGAGATCATGACCTGAGCTAAAGTAGGCTGCTCAACTGCCTGAGCCACCCAGGCACCCCTGTGATTTATATTTAGATCCACATTTTTAAATTTTTAGTTAATATTTTGTGGAAGGTGGAAGGTTTGTGTCTAGATTTATTTATTTTTGCCGATAATTATTCAATTGTTTCAGCACATTTTGCTGAAAACATTATTATTTCTCCACTGAATTACCTTTGTTCTCTTGTCAAGGATCAGTTGACTTCATCTGTGTAGGTCTACTCTGGGCTCCTTACACTGTACCACTGAACTACGTGTCTATTCTTTTATCAGCACCATGCTGACCTAAGCAAGCTTTGTAATAAGTCTTGACATTGGGTAGTGTCAGTTCTCTGACTTTGTTCCTCAGTATTGTGCTGGCTATTCTGGGCCTTTTAACTTTTCTATATAAACTTTATTTTTATTTATTTATTTATTTATTTATTTATTTATCATTTATTTATTTTTGAAAGACTGAGAGGCAGAGTATGAGTCGGGGAGGGGCAGAGAGAGAGGGGGACACAGAATCTGAAGCAGGCTCCAGGCTCCGAGCTGTTAGCACAGAGCCCAACACGGGGCTCAAACCCACAAACCGGGGGATCATGACCTGAGCTGAAAGACGTTTAACCAACTGAGCCACCCAGGAGCCCCGACTCTCACCACTTTTATTCAATATAGTACTGAAAGTCCTAACTAGAACAATTAGGTAAGAAAAAGAAGTAAAAGCCATACAAATAGAAAAGGAATAAGTAAAACTCTCACTATTTGCAGAGGATATGATTTCACATATAGAAAACCCTAAAGACTCCACAAATGAACTGTTAGAGCTAATAAACAATTTCAGTAAAGTTTCAGGATACAAAATCAATATACAAAAATCAATTGTGTTTCTATACACCAATAACTATTGGAAAGAGATATTTAAAAAAAATCCAATTCACAAGTGCATTAAAAAGAATAAACTCTCTGGGAATAAATTTAACCAAGGAAATGAAGGACTTATACATCGAAAACAATAGGACATTGATGAAAGAAATTAAAGAAGACACAAATAAATGGAAAGATATTCTGTGTTCATGAACAGAGGAATTAATATTGTTAAAATGTCTGTATTACTCAAAGCAATCTATAGATTCAGTGCACTCCTATCAAAATTCCAATGGCATTTTCCACAGAAATTAAAAAAAAATCCTAAAATTTGTATGGAATCATAAAAGACTCCACATAGCAAAAGCTATCTTGAAAAATAAGAACAAAGCTAGAGACATCATATCCTGATTTAGAACTATATTACAAAGCTGTAGTAATCAAAACAGTATGGTTTGGGGATAGATACCTAAATCAATAGAATGGAATAGAGAGTCCAGAAATAAACCTATACATCTATGCTCAATTAATTTATGACAAAGGAGCCAAGAATATACAATGGGGAAAGGATAATCTCTTCTTTAAATGGTGGTGGGAAAACTGGACAGCCACATGCAAAAGAGTGAAACTGGACCATGATCTTATACCAGACACAAAAACCAACTCAAAATGGATTCAATAATTGAACATAAGACCTAAAACCATAAAACTACTAGAAGGATTTTTAGGAAACTCCTGACATCAATCTTGGCAATGATTTTTTGGATTTAACACCAAAAGCAATAATAAACAAGTGGAACTACATCAAACTAAAAAGCTTCTGCACAGTGAAAGAAACCACCAATAAGATGAAAAGGCATACTACCAAATGAGAGAAAATATTTGCAGACCACATATCTGATAAGGAGTTTAATATCCAATATATATAAGAACTCATATAACACAATAACAAAACAAACAAACAATCCAATTAAGAAATGGGCAGAGGAAGCGAATAGACATTTTTCCAGAGAAGACATACAAATGGCCAACAGGTATATGAAAAGGTACTAATCATCAGGGAAATGCAAATCAAAGTCACACTGAAATATCACTTCATTCTTGGTAGAATGGCTATCATAAAAAAGACAAGACAGTAGAGGGAAAAGGGAACTCTTGTGCACTGTTGGTGGGAATGTAAATTGGTACAGCCACTTATGGAGAGCAGTTATGTACGGAGGCTCCTCAAAAAATTAAAAACAGAACTACCTTATGATTTTGTAATTCCATCTCTGGATCTACCTCCAAAAGAAGTAAAAACAAGTTATTGAAAATATATCTGCACCCTCATATTTATTGTGGCATTATTCACAGTAACTAAGATGTGGAAACAACCTTAGTGTCTGTCAACAGATAGGTGGATAAAAAAGATGTAATACATATAATGCAATATTATTCAGCCATGAAAAAGAAGGAAATCTTGTCATTTTTAACAACATGGATGGACCTTGAAGGCATTATGCCAAGTGAAATAAGCCAGGCATAGAAAGGCATATACTATATGTGGAGTCTTAAAAAAAAGATAAGTATATGAGGTGATGGATGTCTTAATTAACTAGATGGGGGAAATCTTCCCATAATGTATACATCTATCACCATGATGCACACTTTAAATGTTATATAATTTTATATATCAATTATACCTCAATAAAGCTGAAATTTTAAAAAGAAAGAAAACTAGAGAATCTGTAGTGACAGTGCTTTTTGGAAGTATTAAGGAAGAGGTGCAAAAACTAGTACAAAGGGTTCATTGATATTTATAGTTGCAGAGGAGTTCTTTCAGTAGCCGCAGTAGGATGGTGTATCCATCCTTTGTCTTCATTTCTAATACCCAACTATGGGGAAGAGAGAATTCACAGTCTCTCATGGGTGGCCATGATTTTTCCTGTCTGGAGCTGACCAGAGCTGATCATCATGATCTAGAGATATAATTGTGATGTCTCTTGGGCTGGAGAGCAGTGAAAATTACACTGTTGCTAATGAGCAGTCAGGAAAACACCAGAGAACCAAGAAACATGTGTTTTCTCAGGCTCTAACCTCTGGAGAATGCTCCTAGATCTGTAATGTGGTGATCATTCCAAACACCCCAATATGCTAAAACCTCTGTCAAAAGTGGCTATTCACACATACTTCACATTTCTTGATAAGGCTCCTGGAAATCTAGAGCTGTGATGGTCTTACTTAGCTCATTCCAATGTTAAGATCTTTTCCTACCATACCTCTTTTATCCAAAACACTGCTGTACTGTCAGCTCATTTCCTTCTCTACCTTTGTGCTACCTGGAGTCTAATACATTTTTTTCTTAGTGTTAATCATGTAAGGAAAGTTTAGAAAACTAAGGTAAACCTGTATACATTGTTGCTTCTCTGAAATAAAAATCCCACACAGCCTGAGGCACACCCATTATTTGGTGTTCAGTTCATTCTTCCCAAGATCTTAATGTACCTCAAATATTGATCTCTGATTTGAGTAAAGTTTCTTCAGTCTGCGGTAACACTTGGCAATTTGTTTGTTCATTTTACAGCTTCTACATCTTATTCTAAAAAAGCCAACTCTGGAAGTGTGATGAGATAAAATTTAAAGAATCCCAAATACAATCCTGTCACATTCTTTTTATCATATCAATATAAGTGTCTACTCTGGACTAGCTATAATAGAGAAGGTAGAATATTTTTCAACAAAGATGACATTGTTTCAAACCTTTTATCTTCTGTGTTCTCTTCCAACATACCCCTAAATCACCAGCTCACACACATCTCTTTTTTTTTGGAAATAAAGTTATGGTATAGGGCAGCCTTTTAGGTGACCATTGAATTTTCCTCAGTGTTTGATGCTTCACTGATGGTCTGACTCAGTATTCACAACGCTGTGTCAGTGTTTCAGGGTGTGTTTGGAAAAGAACTTATCCAAATTCTCCATTTTGCCTCCACTCCATTGCAGCTGGTGGTGTCATGGAAATTCTCTTCAAGGTAAACATGAAGAAACCCGAAGGCGATAATACTTGCCCTTCAGTTAGAGTAATTACCTGGCCTTTACCAATTGTAGATCTTGGGTGTTGAGAGGAATCATTCGGCAGGTTCTTTTTAAAATAGGCAATGATTCTTTAAAGGCTGAAACCCCATTTCATAACATGCAATTTTGTAAACCACTCTGTTTGGAAAACCGGGCTCCCTCTGGTTTCCCAGCCCCGGTAGCTCCTCTTGACGCATGAGCTTGGGGCTGCGTCGGTCATGCCTCTTTAGATTACTGGATCTCACAGGATGCTACAAGGCAGACACACCCCAGGCTGACTCATTGAGTGGGAAGTTTAAAAAGATGGTTTTCCTCAGCCATCAATTAGATAAACCACATTTTCCAGGAGAAAAACAGCATCTTGAAAAGTTCTTTACAAACAAAGCTCTCTTGGTCATAATGCTTTTGGTCATGTTTTCTTGTGAAGGGAAGTATAACTTTAACCTTAATTGCACTTACAAATTAGCAAGTAAGATATAATGCCACCCTTTCCTCCCTTCCTTCCTTCCTTCCTTTCCTTTTTTTTTTTTTTTTTTTCCTCAGAAGGAGTCACTTTCATGATTTTAGCTCTGGTAAAATTAGAGCATTCTCCCTCTTTGCCTTTCCCCTCAAAGCTGTGGTTTTGACCAATCACATGGTGAATAAGTTATAGATGCAGGCCTGAGTTCTGTTTCTTCTCTCCTGATGACTCTCCTTTATACATTTTTTTTCTACCTTTTATTGCAACAGTCTTGAAAATACGCGGAGGAGAAGGCATTTATAGATTGTGCCTTTTTGAAAATGGTAGTTTGGATTTCAGATGTATGTCAGGAAGAATCAAGAACCAGATGGTGATTTGAACCTCCTTGTCTCATGTTTTTCCAGGGCTGGCTGCATATTTGGAAAGTTCTGGGTAAGAGTCTCCATTGTACTATAAGATTCTGAAGGACATAGGATATGTTTGTGGTTTCTATCTTCTGGTGTACAATGTACCTAATACGTATTGAGTAACATTCAGAAGCAGACCTTCTTTACCATGTAAACAAATAAGAGAAAAACCACACACCCAAATATTCTGCACAAGATAGGACATAGCAGGCACTGTCCCATTGGACGGTAAGTGGACAATACAGTCACCTGCAGTGTGTGTTTACCTAGAGGGAAGGGATGACCCAGGGGCATCAGTAGCTCTGCTCACAAAGGACTCCATGGTGCGATAAGGTCCTGATGGAGCAAAGGCTGAGCACGTTTTGGAAACCGATTCTGTTCCTCTCCTCCAAGTCCTGAAGGTCTCTCACAGGCTTCTATCCTACCTGTCTCCATCTTTCTCTCTCTCCCAGCTACAACAATCTACCAAATACTTATGATTAACTGCTACACACTTTCAGGTAGCTTTACAAGACTGTTTTAGAAGTCAATGCTGAACACTATTTTTGATGACTGTTTCATCACAATCATCCTAACATTCTCCAAGGTAATAGATGGATTGGGGGAAATTCATGAATGAGGAAAAGTAAAGGAAAAAAAATAAAGAAAATCACATTAATATGTTCTAAAATATCACAACTTTAGGACTCCAGCTTGGATCACAATCCAAGGCTCCAGAGGATCTTACCCAAGCTCTTTTCCCCAACACATTAAAGGATTTTGAGTAACATTATGTTAGCATCATGTTTTCAAAAATTGCTAGGTTCCCTCAGACTCTCTCCTGACTTTTGAGTTAGCATCAATAATTGGTTAAGACATCCACTAAGAGGTAACACATTTTTTGTAAAGGTAACTAAGGCAATTTAGCAACGATGACAGCATTATTGGGTCCTTGACCCCAAAACAAAGTAGATAGATATATTATTTAATGCTTATGTCAAGGAAACAAAGGACCCTGATGAGTGACCTAGCTAAGACCTTAAGTAGCTAAGACCACTGACTGGGTAACTTCTCTTGCTAGTTAGTTAATGGTTAACTTCTCTTCCTAAAGAGTTACCATTCTGGGTCCTAACCTATTTTGAGTTGTCTGTAGAGTAAGTTGTCATTTTTTTTTCACAACAGAATTTTGAAGTATCCTGAAAAGCAATACTGAGTAATAAAATGGGAAGAATGAAATAAATATCTGACTGCCCACTCCCCTCCTGGGATTTTTTTCTGTACAGACCCTCACCACTGCCCACCCTACCATCCCAAATCTCAGCTCCATCCAGTTATGTGCTCTTGGAAATCTACATAATCAAGACAACCTGGCCCAATTAAAGCTTCTTGTCCAACTATAGTTTGGTCCTGGATACCTTCTGGAAAAGATGCTCTACTCCCAACTTAGCATTCCTCCTTAGCCATCCTACTTGCCTGCCATGACTGCCATTTTGTTTGTCTTTCAGAATGTATTTTCTAACATGACTTCCTCATTTGTCCTGGAAAAATTGATATAGATAACATATAGTAAGCACTTACCATGCTCTAATAGTTATCATCACAATGATGCTTGAGATAGGAACCATTATACAGATGTGGATGCTAGTTTCTGAAGGGCACTAGTGAGCGGCAACTGTAAGTGGCAGAGTCGTTTTACTAACCATGGTGTCCCTCTCCAGGATCCCAAGCTCTAAGGCACCTATAAGCTCTACATATCTTTCTTTATTCTCTTCTGATCAAAATAGATATGTCTTCTCTGAGCCCTATAATTGTTACTTATATTTTTACTACACATTTGTTATCAGAATCCTGTTCTCTGAAATTCTTTGTAATTGCATTTGTCTTTCTCTGTGAAGTGATTTCTAATGAGATGCCAGGAATTCCACCATAGAAGCAGAAATATTCAGTAATCTCTAGCCACTGTTGGTAGAAATTCAGTAAGTATATTCTCTCTCATAGATAATGATGTTGGGTGTAATTTGGTAAAGTAAAAGTACTATGATTCACCTGCCAGTGAATTAGTGTCTCAGAAAATACCAAGAAGCACGTATTTTCCCTGAGTAAAGATGATTCAAAGTCAATAAAAATTTTTCCGCAAAGAAAACATCAGACCCAGACAACTTTACAGAGTAGTTCTACCACACATTCAAGGAAAAAATAATTTTAGCCTCACAAAACTCTTCCAAGAGAAGAGAGAAAGAGAAAATAACATCCCATCTCATTTTATGATGAGCATTTTGATGTTCAAACCTGACCAGAAGAGTCAAATAAATAAAAATTACATAACAACTATACTCTTGAACAAAAATGTAAAATATTAGTAATTAAATAAAATATTAGCCATCTGTATACAGTAAGATATGAGAAGTTAATACATCATAAGGAAAGCTTATCCCTAGATTGCAATGTTGGTTTAATACTAAATCAACTAATACAACTTTTCACATTGCTAAAGGGAGAGAGACAGGTTATTATCTTAATATATGCAGAGAAAACATTTAAAAATTCAATATTCAGGGGCACCTGGATGGCTCAGTCAGTTAAGCATCTGACTTCAGCTCAGGTCATGATCTCACAGTTTGTGGTTCCAGCCCCATGTCAGGTTCTGTGCTGACAGCTCACAGCCTGGAGCCTGCTTCAGATTCTGTGTCCCCGTCTCTCTCTGCCCCTCCCCCGCTCCTGCTCTGTCTTTCTTTGTATCTCTCTCAAAAATAAATAATAAACATTAAAAATTAAAAAAAAATTAAATATCCATAAAGACCTAACTGTGAAATCTAGGACCATAAAATTCCTAGAGAAAGCATAGGCAGTAATCTCTTGGACATTGCCATTACCAACATATTTATGGATAAGTCTCCTCAGGCAAAGGAAATAAAAGCAAAAATAAACTATTAGGACTACACCAAAGTAATAAGCTTTTGCACAGCAAAGAAAACCATCAATAAAAAAGAAAAGAAACCTAGTTAATGGAAGAAAATTTTTACAAATGATATATCTGATAAGAGATTAATACCTGAAATACATAAAGAATATACACAAGTCAACAACAACAAAAAAGACAATCTGATTAAAAAATGGACAGAGGAACTCAATACAGTTTTCCAAAGAAGACACACAGATGACCAAGATGCTCAATATCACTAATCATCAGGGAAATGTAAATCAAAACTACAATGAGATATCACATCAGTCAGAACTGCAAGTATCAAAAAGACAGAAATAACAAATGTTAGTGAGGATGTGGAGAAAAGGGAACCCTTGTGCACTGTTGGTGGGAATGGAAATTGGTGCAGCCACCTTGGCAAACAGTACAAAGTTTCCTCAAAAAATCGAAAACAGGGGCACCTGCCTGGCTCAGTCAGTTGAGCATATGTCTCTTGATTTTGGCTCAGGTCATGATCTTGTGGTTCATGAGATCGAGCACTGCATAGGGCTCTGCACTGACAGCGTGAAGCCTTCTTGGGATTCTCTCTCTCCCTCTCTTTCTCTTTGCCCCTCTCTGCCACTTGTGCTCTGTCTCTCTCAAAATAAATAAAAATAAACGTTAAAAAAATTAAAAATAGAAATACCATATGATCTAGGAATTCTCCTACTGGGTGTTTACCATCAACCCTCCACCAATGAAAATACAATTTGAAAAGATATATGCATCCCTATGTTTATTGCAGTGTTATCTATAATAACCAAGACATAAAGCAACCCAAGTGTCCATCGATAAATGAATGAATAAAGAAGATGTAGTATATATACATACTGGAATATTATTCAGCTATGAAAATGAGATTTTGTCATTTGTGACAACATGGATGGAGCTAGAGGGTACTATGCTCAGTGAAATAAGTCATACAAAGATAAATGCCACATAACTTCACTTATATGTGGAATCTAAAAAACAAAACAAATAAGCAAACAAAATACAAATAACCTCTTTTTCTTTTTTTTTCAAATAGACTCTTAAATACAAAGAATAAACTGAAGTTTCCAGAGGAGAGGTACGTGGGGAGATGGACAAAATAGATAAAGGGAATTAAGAGGTACAATTTTCCAGTTATAAAATAAATAAGTCACAGATATGAAAAGTATAGCATCGGGAATATAGTCAATAATATTGTAATAATGTTGATTTATGACCGATGACTACACTTATCATGGTGAGCACTAGGTAATGTATAGAATTGTTGAATAGATATATTGTACATCTGAAACTAATATAACATGGTATGTTAATTTTATTTTATTAAAAATATTCATTATCTACACATGATCTAAGAAATATATTAGCAAACTAGAAAAGCATAAAAATTCACTAATTTTATAAAAGGCAAACATATAAATAGGGGAGGCTGGGTGGCTCAGTCAGTTGAGCGTCCAACTCTTGATTTCAACTCAGGTCATGATCCCCAGGTCATGGGATTGAGCCCCATGCCTGGCTCCACATGCTGAGTGTGGAGCCTGCTTACGATTTTCTCTCTCTCTCCCTCTCTCTCTCTCTCTCTCTCTCCCCCCTCTGCCCCTCTCCCCAACTCATGCTCTCTCTCTCTCTCTCTAAAAAAAAAAAAAAAAGAAAACAAACCATACAAATAAAAAATGCATAGCAAACATCAAGATGAAGAAGAAAAGGATGCCTGTTACCATCACTTCTATTCAAGCCACTGACCGTGAGACCTACCTAGTGCAATGGAATTAGAAAAAAAGAAATAAAAGTAATAAAGAAGAAAAAGAAGAACAAAAAGTCTCATTTTTCTGAAGAGGGCATAATTTCTAATCTTAATATAGAAAATCTAAAGAAATTATAGGAAAATTAAGACATTTAATAAGAAAGTTTGGCAAGTTCTGAAACAAAAATCAGTATATAAAATTCAGTTGTATTTACACATTAGATACAAGAAGCTGTAAATCAGTTTTAAGAAGGGCATTTTCAGTGGCAACCAAAAATATAAAAGTACCCAAGGATAATTATATCAAAAGGCATGCAAAGCCTTAATGGAGCAAATTATTAAATGTTGATAAAAATCATCAAGGATAAGGAGCACCTCGCTGGCTCAGTTGGTAGATTGTGTGACTCTTGATCTCAGGGTTAGGAGTTTGAGCCCCACACTGGGCATGGAGCCTATTTAATAAAATAAAATAAAATAAAATAAAATAAAATAAAATAAAATAAAATAAAATAAAATAAAATCTTTAAAAAAAAATCCTCAAGGGTGTCCTAAACAAGTGGAGAGAAATAACCTGTTCCTGTAGAGTCCGTGATTCCTAAATGATGCTATATAGATGCAGTGAACTTCCAATAAAAGTCACTAGATGTTTGTAGATGGCACTGTGGAGCCAGTCAGCATGTGTCACCAGGAGACACATGGAACTGGATTCTGAAGGTGCTGGTCAGATCATAAAATTGGATAAAGAGGAGTTTTTTGATTTGGGAGCACACTTCTACTGTGTAAGGTAAGTCGTGTAAGACTTAAACCCTCCACAAGGACTGCAGGAAACAGTGGTAATACACAGCTAGGCTAATTCTTGGGTGCCTGGAAAAACCAACAGCGCCCACTAAGTGAAATACGGGTGCCAGAACTGCCATAGCAGAAAGCAGAGGAAGGCATCAAAAGTTCACGGAAGTAGACCCTCAAAAGTAGATATAGTATAAAGACCAAAAATCCTGTCAACTGACTATTCTACAGGAGGGCCTGGAGAACACTCCATTTATTAGAACAATAAAGAATGTGCTAATGAGACAGAAACCAGCATCACTGAGAAGCTCTTTGATTTTGAGTTAGGAATTGTCACTACAGGACTGGGCTCACAGATAGCAATGGGGATGATCCCAAAATACTACAGGCTAGGAGGTGTGGCTTCACCATCAGAATGGAGGTGAGCACAATTGTCACAAAGGTAGGTTCCCGAGGCAGTCAGGAGAGACACGGAGATATTTAACAGAATATAGTTTCCCTAGGTGCCCGAGAGATGGACACTTCTCTGATCCAGACCCACTGGGCTTAAGCAGAGGCTAGATGGCTAGAAGATAGGACCCCACACCACCACAGCAATCAGTAGTCATTTTTCTAGGCTTCCCTCAAAGGATGTAAAAGCTATTTAGCAGTGGGAAAAGGGGAAAACTCAAACATATAGAGGTCTGTTGGGCACAGGGACTGAATTGATCTGAAGTGGTAAATGGTTCTCCTTTTGGAATGAGAGCATATAGAAGGGAAGTAATAAAAGGAATCTTGACCCAAGTCCAGCTCACAGAGTGTCCACTGAGTCTATGATCCAGTCAGCAGTCACTTCTCTCCATCCTGAATTTAAAATGGAAACAGTATACTTGGTACTTGGCATAACCTTCACATTTATTTTTGATCAAGTTGAAACCTCTGAATGTTCTCTCCTTTCTCCCACCAAAATAGTAAGTTACAAACAATATTGTGTCTTAGAATTGAGGGTGGATGCCAGACATGAGTGCTGCTCTTAAAATCCTAACGTGTGCAGAGTTGGTGGTCCCTGCCATACACTCATTTAACTCACCTTTGTGGTCCTTCAAAAACTAGATGGATCTTGGTGGATGATAGTTGTCTACTGTGAACTTAACCAAGGTGTACTCCCAGTCACAGGTGCTATGTCGGATGAGGTACCTTTGCTAGAGCAGATTAACACAGCCTGAGGTACACAGTATTTTAAATTCACGTGATAACACCTATCCGTGAGCATTCACAATATAAGAAATGCTAAATGGGCAACAGATGGATGGTGTGAAAAACTGACCACAGCCAGCCTCTGCCATTGGTCATGTCAGTGCTAGCACAATGGGCTCAAGAATGAAGTCGTTTTATGGTTGGCAGGGGTGGAAGCTGTGCATGGGTCCAACAGCAAGTGCTTCTACTCATCAAGGCTGAGCAAGCTACTGCTGCTACCAGATGCCCCACCTTCCAGTAGCAGGAAGCCATCCTGAGCCCCCTGATTCATGGACAACATACCATGGAAAACAAGCAGCCACTTGAGGGGCATACTGATTACAGCTGACCTGTTGTGGCTTGAATTGTGGCTCCCAAATATATATGTAGAAGTTCCAACGTGGTATCTGTATATGGGACCTTGTTTGGAAATATGGTCTTTGAGGGTGTAATGAAGATGTAAGTTAAGATGAGGTGGGGTAGAGTGCGTCCTTAACCCAGCATTACTGGTATCCTTATAAGAAGAGACAAAGAGACACAGAGGCAGACACAGAGAAAATACATGTGAAGACATAGACATATGGGGGTAAGATGGCTATGTGATGACAGAAGCAGAGATTGAGAGTTATGTTGCTGTAAACAAAAGAACATGAAGGATGGCTGACAACCACAAGAAGCTAGGAGATAGGGTGATGGCCCTGCTGACACCTTGATTACAGACTTGTATGTAGCCTGCAGAATTGTGAGAGAAGAATTTTCTGTTGTATTAAGCCATCCAGAGTGTGGTAATTTGTTATTGTGGCCCTAGAAAACTAACACAGGACCACTTTCACCCTTGGCTGGGGCAGCAATTGATCTCACCTAGAATTGATATTATGGGTACAATACCTGCAGGACTTTGGCCAGCACAACTGAAGGCTCACAGTGACTGGCCAACATAAAACAGAGAATACTATCCACTACTGTCATGGACCAAGGGTTCCACTTCACAGAAAAGACTTTACAACAATAAACATGTCCGTGGGATCCTTGGATCCAACCACAAAATACACCATCCAGAATGTACTGGCCTCGCAGAGCAACTGAATGGCCTTTTGAAGGTATAGGTGAAGCATGAACTTGAAGTTGATACCTAAAAAAGATGGAATGCCATCTTCCAAGATATATCTCTGCAACCCGTAGTTTCTGTTTCCCAAAGGAGAAGTGTTTCCACTACAAAAACAGCTAGAGCTTGATTAAACTTTAAACTATGGATACTGCCCAATCCCTGAAGACTTCTTGTGTCAAGAGAAAAGCAGACAAGAAAAAAAGGATAATCAGCTTTAATCATATGCAGGAGGAAGTAGGGCTGTGTTATACAGGTAAGAAAGAACAGATTTGCACTTACGTAAACCACTGTATCATCTTTCGTGACCCCCTTGCCTAATTTTGACAGTAAATGGACAAGTACAGGAGCCATGTCCTAAGAAGGCCTTGATAATCACAGTCTCAGATATTTATGGGCATTAAAAGGCCTGGCCCCTTGGGGCACCTGGGTGGTTCAGTCAGTTAAGCATCTGACTCTTGGTTTTGGCTCAGATGGTGATCTCATGGTCCATGAGATTGAGCCCAGCATCAGGCTCTGTGCTGCTGGTGCAGAGCCTGCTTAGGATTCTCTCTCTTTCCCTATCTCTCTGCCCCTCCCCTGCTCTATCTCTCAAAATGAATAAATAAACTTAAAAAAAATAAAAGGCCTGGCCCCTTTATCTCAATTTAGGACATCTCTGAAGGGAACACCCAGCTCCAGGGTCCCCAGGATATCCACTGAATCCTCTAACAAGCTGAACCACAAAAAAACTTCCCCATTTGCCCCATCTTGCTTGTCTCACTCTTTCTCAGGTATTGGCTATAAGGCATAAACTCCTGGACATGAATCCCCATCTCAGAGTCTATTTCCCAGGAAAGTCCAGACCAAGTAAAGATTTACTGTGGAGGAGGGAAAACAAATATTGTTAAAATGTCCTAATTACCCAAAGCAATCTATACATTTAATGCAACCCCTACCAAAATACCAGTAACACTTTTTCACAGAATTAGAACACATAATTCTAAAATTTGTCTGGAACCACAAAGACCCTGAATAGCCAAAGAAATCTTATAAAAGAATAAAACTGAAGGTATCACAATCCCAGATTTCAAGATATATTACAAAGCTGTAGCAATCAAAACAGTATGGTACTGGCACAAAAATAGACACATAAAACAATGGGACAGAATAGAGAGCCTAGAAATAAACCCACAATTATATGGTCAATTAATCTACAACAAAGGAGGAAAGAATATCCAATGAGAAAAAGACAGTCTCTTCAACAAATGGTGTGGGACAACTCGATGGCTACATGCAAAAGAGTGAAACTGGACCATTTTCTTATACCATACACAAAATAAACTCAAAATGGATTAAAGACCTAAATGTGAGCCCTCACACCATAAAAATTCTAGAAGAGAGCACAGGCAATAATTTGTCTGACATTGACCATAGCAACATTTTTCTAGACATATATCTAGAGGTAAGGGAAACAAAAGCAAAAAACAAAAATGAAAACAAAACTATTGGGGCTACATCAAAATAAAAAGCTTCTGCATAGCAAAGGACACAATTAACAAAATGATAACCTACTGAATGGGAGAAGATATTTGCAAATGATATATCTGATAAGGGGTTAGTGTCCAAAATATATAAAGAACTGATACAACTCAACATCAAAACACCCAAGCAAATTAATTACCCAATTAAAAAGTGGGCAGAAGACATGAACAGACATTTCTCCAAAGAAGACAGACAGATCGCCAACAGAGACATGAAAAGATGCTCAACATCACTCATCATCAGGGAAATGCAAATCAAAACCATAATGATGTATCACCTCACACCGTTCAGAATCTTGCCATTTGCAACAACATAAATGAATCTAAAGGATATAATGCTAAGGGAAATAAGTCAGTCATGGAAAGACAAATACTATCTGATCTCACTCATATGTGGAATTTAAGAAACAAAAAGACAAAGAAAAAAGTACTTCGTGAGTTTCTGCCCCTTCTCTGCTCCTTCTCTCTCTCTCTAAAAATAAATACACTTTAAAAAATACTTACTATAAAAATGTAGGAAAGAAGACAGTATAATTTTGCTACAAATAAAATCTAAGTGGATAATGGTTTAAATGCAGAAGACAAAGATATAAAACTTTCAGACGAGAACATAGGAGAATATCTTTATGAATCAGGGTAGGGAAGAGTTGTCAAAATAAGACATGAAAAGCATAAACCATAAGGAAAAGACTAATAAGTTTGACTAGGTTAAAATTAAGAACTTCTTGTCCATAAGAGGCACATAAACAAAATGAAAAAGTAATTCACAAATGAGAAAAATATAGATGAATTCATACAACTTCAAAGGATTATTATCAAAGATATATGTAATATTATACATATTACATATTTACATAATATTTTACATATATACACATAGATATACATATAGATATATACACATATATGTGTATATATGTGTATATATATATACACCTCCAATTTGGAAACAAAAGATGAGCAGGTATCATTTACAACCTGAATATAAATCTTTAAGAAATAATTTACAATGAATTGAGAAGTATCTAAAAGTCTTTATACCACCCAGATATATACAAGTTTAGCCGAAAAGATGTTTGTTGGTTTTTGGACCCTGAATATAGACCACCATTCATTTATTTTGTTCATCTATGTACATTTCTTTATAATTTTCCAGTTATTTCAATCATCATTAAAATATCACCTTAAAAATATTTGTAATATATTATTTAACTGTTAAGCAAAATGTGATTCCATTTCAACTAGATCTCAAGTACCATTCTTCAATTAAAATTAATCAAAATTAATGTAATTAAAATTCTTAAAGTCTTTAAAATTAATTAAAAACTAACATTCTTTCACTGTGCTTACAAATCATATACATACATATGTGTGCATGTATGTGTGTATAATAGCTATGAAAATCCATTTTATAAGTTTATATGCTATATATATTAGAATACATGTTTAAACATCAGTCCACAAAGAATTCTTGATTCAGTAGATTTCAAGTATGGTATAAACTACCCAGGAAATATCAACGAGATATGAAGTATTTGACCATACCCCTCTCACTTCTGCACACAGTGAATGCCACCTTCGAATGCTAGAAGAGTTTGTTTTTGTAGAAGCCAATCTTATTTTAGTCCTAGTCACTTTAGTCACTGTAACCAAAATTATGTAAACTTTCTAAATAGACTAAATATTCTAAAAATACAGTGAAACACCAACCTCCACACCAACCAAGTCACAATATGGGTGTCTGGCCTAAACCCACAAAATGAGAATGATGGGAAGGTCATTTATCAAACAGCAGTGACCATAACGTGCTCCCACCACTGTGTCAAAAACAAAGGCAACCAAATGGCTATTACTCAAAGTTATTCCGTTATCGCTGGGAAAGCATTTCGTCCCTTCATACCCTCAATGCTTATCATATTAGACCTACAACTTAAGTTCAATAATTATAACCATGTGTCTTTGAAACATTTCCCCATACCTTGGAAAATGGTGGAACAGTTTGTAGCTTTGTTACTATGTTTTTAGGATTTCCCTTGAAATATGAGTGTGTTCTGTGCAAAAAGGATTTGTTCCAATCTGTTTGTTACCACTTATAGTGCAGCCTTGGGTATTTTGAACCCTAAATGAGCTGCTTTGACCATTAGGAAGAGTTGTGAAGACACATATGTCAAACGTTATGAAGCAGACCCAGTTTGTCCACATTTGCTCCCCACCTGCAAACAATTTCCATAAGGCCTCTTTCTCTAAGCATTAACGCCATACCCATGAGCTTACGAACATATCCACTCAGCTGCCATATTCTGACTGTTGTCTTTTTCTTCCTCCTCTCCTCCTCTGGTCTTGGCTACTGGAGGTCCCACTACCGATGCCTTAAAATTTTTGGAGCATATTCAGTAAAATAGAGAAATTAGTTTTCCTTTTTCTTGTCACTTGCTATTGGAAAAGCAGCCATGCCAAGCTGCTGCCTTTCACCTGCTGTACCATATCTATTTTAAAATATTCCATTTTGGATAATATAATGTATGTGTATAAGCCATCTGCAATCTACAACCTGGAAAAGTTGGTTAACATTTGCAGTTTCCTAACCCTGACTTCACACTTCAGGGTGGGTTGGTTAGCTTTTGAGAGACCCTATCAGGTATCCACTCTCCAGAAAACAATACACAGAATACTTTCAATTGAAGTCAGTTAAGCTTCTATTTTGGCTCAGGTCATGATCTCACGGTTGGTGAGTTCGAGCCCCGCATTGGACTCTCTGCTGTCAGCACACAGGCTGCTTCTAATCCTGCCTCCTTCTCTCTCTGCCCCCTACCCCCCACTGCTCATGCGCTTATGCGCACTCATGCTCTCTCTCTCAAAAATAAACATTTAAAAAATGCAGTCTAAATCTCGACTATTGCATTTGCTGATTAGAAAGGAGTTTTCACTGGTGAAACGACAGGTGATCAAGATGTGAGATCACCAAGGAAATTAGCGTGGGCCCCTCTACCCTGTCACAAATAGGGTATGAGAATCGGGTGAGCCCAACATACTAACACTTCTGCAGCAAACAAAGCCTTAGGACCGTAACTCCTTCTGCCACCACAGCCCCACCCTAACATCACAACCACTTAAGGGAGGATTTTGTCATCTTTGCTGATTGATGAAGAAGCGATCTTGTTGCCGAAATTTTTCTCACATTTCCCTTGCGATAGACCTTTAAAGAAAGGTGCTCTCGGAGTGTGGTAAGGACAGAGAGTAGAAATTTTAGATTGTCTACAGAACAGCTGCACTGTTCTGGTGACTGCTAATCAGTGCGCATGTGGAAAATTCAGTTCATGATGTTTTCATTGTAACAGGTCACCCTGAGGATGGAGTAAGGCAGTCATAGTTCACTCTCTCCTCTCTGGTTTAAGGCTACTCGGAGTTATCAAAGAATCAGAAATTGTCCCATAACAGTTCTCAACAACTCTTATATAACTATAAAAATAGAAAATGAGTAATAATATCTATTGATGACACAGATATGGTGGCAATATAAATGGTTACCATCTTTTGGGAAAACAACTGAAAATATCTATTAAAATTAAACCTTTGCATACACTTCAGCCCCATAGTCTAATTTTTGGGAATCGATTCCATGGGTATGAGTATCAGAATATATAACGGAAAATACAAAAAAACAAATTACTGCAGCACTGGTTAAGGTGGCACAAAATAAAATGCAAGCCAGATGAATGCCAACACATGGAAAACACTTAAATAAATTATGCATGGACTTATAAAACATTAGCAATTATTATTAAAGAATAATTAAGTTCTGTGAACTGATGGGCGACTTGGGGGTATTCCAAAATGTGTTGAATGAGGAAAATGACGTGAATGGAAGAGTATTTAATATTCCACTTCTGTAAACAACGACAAAAAAGTGTATGGAATGTGTACGTACATTAAATTACAAAAGGATACAAAATGTGAGGAGTGAAAGGGACAATGAGAGCAAAGGATAGAGAAGGTGGGGAAGTAAGGTAAGCAGAAAATTAAAGTCGGGAAGAGACTACTAATGAAGAACCATAATACGATATGATGTGTGTGAAATTATAGGTGTATATGTATGCTTACAGAAATTAGAAGAGCAAGATGGATCTCTTATGAAGATGTCCATAACGTATTAAACAGAAAAAAGTAACAATTAAGTAATGGATACTTTCTGATTCTATTTCAGGATAAAGGAAATAAATAGCATCTCTATACAGATATATCTATGGCTATGTGTTTGCCTGAGCAAGAATAAGGGTTTGGAAAGATACGGAATCAGATCTCCAGGGGATGACCTTGGGATGGGGTGGGTTAATTAAGAATTTGGGCTGCTGGGGCAGGTGAATGTTAGCTTTGCCCACTTTTGAACTGCATTATGTTGTTTTACTTATTACAACCCAAAAGTATTACTTTGGCAATTTGAAAAGAAGAAAACATGCAAGTTAGAAATTCTGGATAATTGAACAATTTTCTAACTAATTCATGGGGAAAAATAGTTCTTAAATATTTTTGAATTATTTTTTTTTAAATCATTTATTTTAAACTATTAAAGCTTCATTAAATTCACCAATGTACCGAATCCTTATTGGAAATCCTTATTTTGGTCAAAGAATTAAAGTTACTTCAAATATAGTAATGAAATTCTTAAGCATCTATTTAACTAAAGCTCGCAAAGTAAATCATATTCACTGTCATTTTTGCATAGGAGTAACAGTTCTGGCTTTTGAGAGCTATCAAAAATAGCATTTCATGGAGCCATTACTATATGGCAGACATTATGCTTTTATTTTTTTTTTTTGAGCTATAATTTACATACATAAATTTTACAT
The DNA here is from genome assembly GCF_024362965.1 of Panthera pardus. NCBI lineage: Eukaryota > Metazoa > Chordata > Mammalia > Carnivora > Felidae > Panthera > Panthera pardus. The sequence continues at coordinate 75,900,340 of NW_026527013.1, read as the reverse complement.
AAAATTTCCCTTCTATTCCCTCAAGAAACAGATGCCAAGATGAGAATAAGCATGCATTATGTTGGCAAAGGTTGTTGTCGTTTTTAATTTTAGCTATTGTAATAGAAGTTTAGTTACTTCCCATTGATAACTTTTACAAAGAACTACATGAACAGCCCTATTCAGCAGGTGAAATCTCCCCAATGGACTTATTTTAAATAGCTTGCCCATGGCAATTCAGAGCTGGTTTGATCTTGAAAATGCTGCCTGTAACCACATGTGACCTATTGTCTGCAAGGATCCTAAGTCTTTATTCAGTGATGGTTGGTTATGCAGGTGGCTGTTCAAAGTCAGTAAGGCACAGAGTGTATTTCCTGGTTATTTCCTCAGTTTAAGGAGGTGATCAATATCACCTTTTGAAGCTTTTTGCAGGTTTATCTTTGGGTAGTGGGAATACAGAAAATGCAAATAAATAGAAAATAGAGATAAAAAGTCATCCACACCCTATTTAGTAAGCATGTAAGTTTAAACTCAGTTTGATGGAAGTTGAGGGAAAAAAATTATTGAAAAGTAACATCAATCGTAAGCTGAGACTTGTATATAATGAGTTAAGTTTATTAAGGTAAATTTTCTCTCTGAAGTGCTAAGTATGTAGTGAAGACACATTGGCAAAAATCAGTTTTTGTGTTTTAGGACTCTAGCATAAAATGAAGAAGAAACAAGGATTGTGAATGATGTTCAGTCCTCCATCTTTATGATTCTGATTTGTGTTACATCAGTAGAATAATTCTACTGAAAACCAGCATGATTAACCACAATGTGACTTTTAAGGAATTCATTTGGTGGAAGGTGGGGTGAAAAGGAAGTTAAACAAAACCTTTGTGGGGTCTTCTTTGATGTTATTTTTTAGTCTTTTGTTTTTGGCAGGGGTTGGAGTGCAGTTAGGGAAAATAAGTGGTAGAGAAAGGGATTGTGTGATTTAGGAATAAATAACTGAGTAATGTGGCCCCAGTGAGACCCAGAGGTTGGGATTGGAGGGTGGGTGTGAGGGCATGTGAACTGAAAGGTAGTCCATTTTCATTTTTTGTATTTTTGCTTTTTAAATCTAGGGTTACATCCGAGGCTGTATTTATCTCTCTAGAAAATTATCAGTAGAATACAGAAACAAAGAATACAGAAACTAGGCTCTATTTCCACCCTCTTGTGTGTATGTCTGTGTAAACTGGCAAGCTATAAGCTTCCAATGAGCTTAGAAATGGCATACCAGCTTCTCTCCTACCATAGCATCAATGTTTATCTACCTCTCCCACAATTAAAATCAGATGTCCGACCACAAGCAAGAGTGAGGCTTTGCTTACCTTAATAATGACTGCTTGTAACCTCACTATTCAGCCACTTAACTACTGGCCCTATGAATCAAATCAGCAGAGAGGAAGAAAAGTGTCAGTGTCAGAATCCACTTTGGGCATTTAAGCTGACTCCACATTTACAAAAACATTCATAGAAACAAATTCCAACCTCAAATCTTTTTCTCCGACTTCAAGTCCATCAGATTGCAAGTTAATTACTAATTCTAGTTGACTGCATAAATCAACAGACCAAAAATGTGTAACCATTTGCTTAAAGGGCAAATGATTTGTGAAATTTCACCTAGCTGTTTTTATTCATGTCATGCAAAATTATGTATATTACCATTATTCACCATTTAATCATCAGCCACATTCTAAACAGTTTGAAATATCAAGTCAAATCTAAATTCTCTGAATTTTAAAGTGTTTAATTACACGAGGAATAGCAAAACAGGAAGAAATTATTCAAAGCTAATTTTGCAGATCCTTGCAAGAATGGAAATGACAACCGTATTTCCAATAGGTCCAAAACCAGAAGTTAATTTTATTTCTCAAGTCAACAAAACTCTTTTTATTGAAATGCCAATCTGTTCACAGAATTACAAACTTACTGTATGCTAGAAAAAGGCTTAAAGAATGAACACAAACAGTTAAAAGGAAATCGTTGACAAAATACAAAATGAATGCATTCTAGGTAAGTGATTCTATTCAATTGCACATCTAATTGAGATATTTTGGATTCCTAAGCATAAGCTTAATTTTTTTCCTCCCAAGTTTGGTCAACTTTGATTTAACAAGCACTGCGTGCCTTGTCCTACCTCTTCCCTCTACTCAGATATCAGATTAATGTAAATTTAGTATTTGTTTTAATTCTATAACACACTCTTACAATATCTTCTGTCTATGCATTGAGCAAGAGAACTATTTGCAGACCTTGATTCTTCATTAAGTGGATGGAAGCATTTCTCCAGAGGTGTCTGATATATGGCAATAATGAAATAATATGACCAATTTGGTAAATGTTCACCAAAAGACCTCGAGACATTTACACATATGCAAGAAAACACAATGCATTATAGAAGAAGAGAAAAAGTAAATATAATGAAACTAGCTTATATAGAAATAATTGCCTCATTGGTTTGTGTCTCAACGTATTTTAAGGAGGACACTATTTACAATGATAATATAGGATGCTAGCATTCTTTCTAAAGTTAGGGAACCCAGTTTTATTTTTAGCAGGCTCTTAATATTTGTAGAAAAAGAGCTTAGCTACACCCCCCCCCATATTACATAATCTAGACTTATAAATGGAATGACTTCATTTTCAGTGATTGAGGTCTGAAGTTAAATTCATCAGTTTGTTATTCATTATATTTTGTCAAGACAAAAGAAAAAAAAAAAAAAGCTTAGTGTGCTGGGGCACCTGTGTGGTTCAGTTGGTTAAGCATCTGACTTTGACTTAGGTCATGATCTCACCATTCCTGAGTTTGAGCCCCATGTCAGGCTCTGCGTCGACAACTCAGAACCTGGAGCCTGCTTTAGGTTCTGTGTCTCCCTCTCTCTCTGCCCCTTCCCCACTCACACTGTCTCTCAAAAATAAATAAACGTTGGGGCGCCTGGGTGGCTCAGTCAGTTAAGTGGCCGACTTCGGCTCAGGTCATGATCTCGTGGTCCGTGAGTTCAAGCTCCGCATAGTGCTCTGTGCTGACAGCTCAGAGCCTGGAGCCTGTTTCAGATTCTGTGTCTCCCTCTCTCTGACCCTCCCCCGTTCATGCTTTGTCTCTCTCTGTCTCAAAAATAAATAAACGTTAAAAAAAATAAATAAATAAACGTTAAAAATAAATAAGCTTAGTGTGATTCCAAAAGTAAATAACTCATTTTGAGGTAAATCACTGAGAATTTAAAATTAAACTAAAATAGATGCTTCTGTTTTATTAATGAAATAATTAATAAAGGAACAGTAGTTTTCACATTTTTTCTGCATCACAGATCTCTTTTAGAATAAAAATCTGATGAAATGTCTGGATTTTCCCAGAAAAAAAAAAATGTATATTCTAACTAAATTTTGTATATGGTTTCTCTGTAAACTTGTCCTTTCACACCAAATTTTAAAAACCTTTAACTTGGGGTCAAGTTAAAGAATACCTGCATGCAATAAGGATCCTGTCATAATTATGTTTATTGTTACCAGACTGAGCCACAATTTGGCTCAGATTCCTAGCAGCCAGGGGGAAATAGAAAGCCTGGTTATGATGACCTCATTAGAAAAAAAGAAACAGGGAAAACAAAGTTTTGCCTAGCAATGAATTATAAATAATTTCCCCTGGAACTGTTTTTGTAAACTTTACTTTGGAAACTGTGCATAATCTCACTTGCAATAGTAAATTTCATGTAATTTCTTATTTTAGGCACTTAAGAAAATAAGAGGACATAAGATTACTAGGAAACATATAGCTTGTTGGTCGTCTGAACCATAGGAGAATATGCATTCAGTTCACCTGGTAGTTAGTCAATTCTATCCTTAGACTTTATAGACCTTAGGCTTACATTCCTTAACATTTTACTGCTCATTTAAAGCTGGGCTTTTAATAGGTACAGTTCAGGTATCAGCCCTCTGGAAATCTCTGATACATTCAGCCTTATGAAAGATAGGAAAAGAAGAAACAACATGTGTATAATAAAGTCCCCAAAGAAGAAAACCAAAACAATAAAATGAGATATTTTAAAAATCTATAATAAAAAAAACTTTCCTAAAATTAAGAATATATATGCATAAGACAGTACATGTTGAAAGGACACACTGTGTACCTGGGAAAATAAAATGAGAACACAGGAAAGTAAGGAAATTACTGGTTGTTGACAAAATTGAGTAAATTCTCTTGACATCTGGGAAACATCTTGAAATCTAAGTCACTTATAACTGACAGAAAATAAAATTGTGAGGAATTTTCAATAGCAACATTTTATGCCTTCTAGGATAAAGCAAAAATAAAATCTGGACCAACTGTTTTCTACTCAGATAAGTTGCTTTTCAAGTATAAAGCCAAACTCTTTTCAACATCCCATGAGTTATTCCTGATGTATCCATTCAAGAATAACCTTCAGACAATTAAAATGACTGGATAGACATCAATTTAAGGGCATTTGGTGAGCATTAGCATATAGTTAATTATAGAACAGTGAGTAAATAATGGTAATAAGGGAAGAAATACAATATGTAATAATTATAGGTACCAATCCTAATGCTGACATCTCCCCTAAGGGTACAGAGTGAATAGGATGAAGGAACAGGGATAGAAGGTAGACTTCTTTCAATATACCTTGTTCTATGGAATTGACTTTGAATCTGTGTAAGCATTTTATATAATAAAAAATTAAGTCCCTAAAAATTGAATTAAAATGAGAGAAGTGAATCAAAACCAGTAACTAGTGCAGGCATAACCCCTCAGAAACGAATCCAAATATCTTTTCGTTTGTATTTATTTTTTTAGAGACAGAGCAGGGGAGAAAGACAGAGGGAGAGAGAGAGAGAGAGAGAGAATCTTAAGCAGGCTTGCTCAGCATGGAGCCCAAAGCAGTGCTTGATCCTATGACCCTAGGGTCATGACCTGAGCTGAAATCAAGAGTCAGATGCTCAACCAACTAAGCTACCCAGGTGCTCCAAAATATTTTTTAAAAAACAGCTTTTGATTGTACATCCCTAATATATGCCTTAAGGACAAAAAAAAAAAAAGCTAGAAAAAAAATGGTAGTTTTCAGTAATCATAGTATAGGTGATAGCAATGATTTTGTAACTCAAAAATGTTGTATGCATAAAGTATAATTCTGCGATATTATAATCCTATTATCCAGTGTCCTTGACAAGCAAGATTCTTGACAAGGGAGAAAGGAAAAACTGATGTCAGAAAGAAGAGATTAATAAGAGCTTTTAGTCCTGAATTTGAAGTCTCAGTATAAACTGACATTTTCTGCTTGAAAGAAACTATTTGTAGTTTTTTCAACTGAAAAGTCTAAGAAACACTGATGCACCCAGTAGCAAAATGTCCTAGAAGCACTCTTGCTCCCCAGGATGTGGTGTTGAAATCCAATTTCCTTCTGAAAGGAACAAGAGATCTTTGGAGAGATGGCTAATTCTAGATTCAGATCCAGGACAGGAAATATACAAGCTTGTCTTGGAAACTCTTGTCACATCAGATAATGAGGAAGCTATCAAAGATTATTAAGTGTGTGTCAAAAACTTGAAAATCAGCTCTCAGAGACTGTCAAAGATGAAGCAATATGAAGATCAATGAGAAAAAAAAAACCCTTCAAAAGATTGAAATTCACCAGGGGCTCCTGGGTGGCTCAGCCAGTTGAGCCCTGACTTTTGATTTTGGCTCAGGTCATGATCCCAGGGTGGTAGGATTGAGCCCTGCATTGGGCTCTGCGCTGAGTGTGAAGCCTGGGTTTTTTCTTTTCCCCTCCCTCTGGCCCATCCCCACTCATACTATCTCTAAAAAAAACAAAAACAAAAACATATTTAAATTCATCAGTTTAAATCCATGAGTTCATAATGATACTTAAAACAATAATTGGTCAGCCATCGGAAGACTCTAATGAACCAACTCATTACTTTGAAAATGTATAAGCAAAGAACCACTGAGTAAATTATGGTAGGTCAGCAAATAAATGAGAAAGAAATGACAGAATTGGAATATCATCCATTTGTAACACAAAATGTGTTCGTGGATGTAGGCATTAAGTATCAATTATTACTAATACCAAAAACAGAAAGAAAACCAGATATTAGGTGTCTCCTGAGAGAGGAAGGAATCTTTCCAAAAAATCAAACCTGAATCTGGTTAGTCTTCCTGATCCATTTATTAAGTCACAGACAAGTCAGAGGAAGAAGGAATATGCTAAACCCTGCTATGGAGATGTAATCAGGACAAAGAATTCTACAGGACACACAATTGAGTTTCTTCAAATAAAGTGAAGAGAGGAAAAATAGATGGAAGGGGAACCCCCCATAGGTGAGAAAGGAATATATTAACCAATAATAGCATGTAGGCCTTGTTTGGATCCTGATTCAAACCAGAAAACTTTCTGACATTAAAGATATAGTTGGAAATGTAGACACTGACCAAATATTTGATGGCATTCAGAATTATTTTATTTTTAAAGCTACCATCATGGTATTGTGGTTATGTAGAAAGAAGAGTCTTCTTCTTTTAGAGTTACACACTGAAATGTTTGTTGACAAAATGAAATGTCTGAAATTTGCTACAAAATCATCCTGGAAGGTGTACATGGTGAGAGGTTCATGTTACAACATGAAATCATTTTGTCGAAGCTGGGTAATGGCACAGGAGAAGTTTATTACAGTATTATATTTTATTTTTTAAAAAATGAGATGTTTAAAATAAAAATGTGCATTTGGTCGCTTTGCCTGAATGGCATTGCTTTGCTCTGATGGGACTTGAGAGACTTGAAATTTTCTGCATTAGGAGAGATTTCTTCTCCCTCCATTTCGGTGCAAAGCAGGCAGTGCTGCATGTGAGCCCAGTGAGAGTTAAAGACAGCTAGCAGCTGATACATCTGGGGAACATTAGCTATATTAAGGACAAGCCAGCATGAAAAGGTAACCGGAAGAAGCAGCTGAGTACTCTCTGGTCAAGCCTTGAGGTCATCTGAATTAAGGGATTGCGGTTCCCAGTCTAGCAAGGGACGTGTATCATTTCAGCTCTCTGTTTTAAGCCCCAGCACAAGATTCCTTTGGTTTGGAACTGCATCAAAACTGAGACCAAGACTTTTCTATTCTCAATAAGCAAGTTTCAATGTCTTGTATCACACAACACCTTTCAGGAAAGAATGAACAGGATTTACATTTATAGTAACAAAAACTCCATGTCTTTTGGATTTTTTTCCGTTGCAAAAACTTCTATTAGCCATATCTGTGTATATGACGAGAAACACTTCTTTTGATTGTTGTAGGGATCAAAAGAAACCTGCAGTATTTATTATGTGGTGGCACTGTAAAAAGCATAAGAATTCCTATAAAGGCATGGTAGAATTATCGGGGTCCTATAGCTTCAGGAAAGACAGGACTTTGAAATCAAACTGAAATTGTGTAAAATCTAACTGCCATTTCTCAGCTTGTTGGGTTAGGCCATGTCTATGGTTTAGTTCCCTCACTTACAGAACAGGATTGTAGTGAGGTGTAAAGATAATACCTAAGTTGGGGCGCCTGGGTGGCTCAGTTGGTTAAGCATCTGACTCTTGATTTTGGCTCAGGTCATGATCTCATTGCTGTGAGATCGAGCCCTGCATTGGGCTCCACACTCAGCGAGGAGCCTGCTTGAGCTTCTTTCTCTCTCCCTCTTCCTCTGCCCCTCCCTGACTCGGGCTTGCTCACTTGGTCTCTCTCTCTCTCTCTCTCAAAAATAAAATGAAATCTTAAGACAACAACAACAGGTAATACCTAAGGCAGCTACCCCAGAGTATACATTCAGTATGTAGAAGAACTGCCATTTTCACATTTGCTTTCTTATGAGCAGCAATTTCTGCCACTTGCCTTTGAATAAAAGCATGTTTGAGTGAGTATCAGGCATCTTTCTCCTTATGTAAACACCACTCCTGGACATTCCCCTAGCCTACCAGCTCAATCTCTCTTGAAGACAAACCTGAAACAAGCCAATAATTATTACAGATTCATTTTCCTTTTATGGTGAAACAATTTTTATTAAAAGTTGAAGGCTGTATAACAATGTGTCAGGAAGCCTCAAGTACTGGTTATTATGAAGACTCTAATACACTGATAATTTAACTAATACTAACAGAGATGCAAAAATAAGTGTAATAGACATGCTGTTTGAGAAAACGTAGTCCTAATAAACACAGAATACTGAATGTGCCACACTTTGGCCATTTATAGTTTGAGCTAGAAGACGGTCTGTCTTCCGGGTGCCTTGTCTTTTACAATTAAAACAGCACTGAATAATAAAAATGTATAAGCCATTTTGATGTAATCTTAAGGTACATAACCTGATGGCATGCTTCTAACCAGCCATATCTATATTGTAAATTTCACTTGAAATACATGATAAAATGAGCCCATTTCACACATGGTAAAAGCTAAGGCCAACAAGAGTTTTCCATCAACCTGTAAGGCGTTTAAGGTAGGACAGAAGAGGTAGGAAGCAAGAGAGCTGGTAGCTCAGGAACTAGTAAAAGACTGTGAAGTCACTATACAACACTGTGGACCTACTCTCGTTCCTACTAGTCATTTCACTGACTAGAAGCTGGGACATTGGGAAATATACTTTCTTGTGTTTTCAGCATGTTTATTATATAATCAATCCAAGTCCATTGTAGAAGAATTAGAAGTTGTAAAGAAAAACAAAATTGCCTAAAGCCCTACCATTCAGAGATAATCCCATTATTGCATATTGATGTATCTCTATCTAGATTTTTGTATGATCATATAAATAAATATATATTCCATAACTTATTTTTTGCAGTTGATATTCTTTTATGAATATTTTCTGTGACACTTGGTAAAGATCTACACTAAGAAGTGTGATAATATGGTATTGTTTTCTGTTGCATATTTGTTTTTGTTGGTTTTTTTCTTTTACAAATGTGCTTGAATATATATCTTTATACAAAGGAAATATGATGTGTGAAAATTCCCACAAGTGATATCTTAGCATGGTATAAATTTGACTTCCTAATATCTCAGCTCGTGCTCCTTGTGAGAAGTAGTCCTTTATTCACTTCCCATGGCAGACTTTCTTATTTCCATAACCGACTTTTCTATGTTGGCAACATAGCAAATTAATGGAAAAGCCCACAGTAGGGTGATGGAAATAGGTATTATTTTTTGTCCATAATCCCTCTTGAGCAGGTTTCCTATTAAGTGAGAAAATATTTCTCCAAATACATGGTGTGGCCATTGGTGACGAAGCTAGGGAACAGACAAGGACACTGAGAGGAGATGCCTGCTGTCTTCACTGTGGCTTCACAGGAGCATCTGAAACCATCTCTGGGTTTAAGAGTGAGTCCATCTGACCAGATATTTTAGCAAGTTTTTCAGCAGCCAAAAGTCCAACTCAGATATAGCTTAGTTTTTCACGAAGCTGACGAACCCTTAGCCATTTTAAATTGTATCTATTAAATGCAATTCATCAGACCTTGCAATGGGTGCTTTGGCATTATACATCTTTGGTTCTTATTCATAAGCTTCTAACTTTCTAATTCTACTCTACCAAAGTCAGTCATTTCCCATGAAGAAAACCAGAATACGATGTCTTGTTTCAATTTCAGAATCAGGTTACATTTCTGGTTTCAGTGAGTATGCACAAGAAATACATTTTGGGTGACTGAAGCTCTGTAATTTTTAGTGACTAACTATAAAGAAAATATTTACAAAGAAAAGTCTTAGTGGATGTCTAAGTAGCTCATATACACTGATGGCCCCCAGAATCTATTCTATACACGTTCTCATGTTATAATATATTGCACTACCTACCTCGGGCACCTAATTCAGGAGCAATCCACATGTATAAGGAGTCAGCTTGTGGCCAAAATCAGAATGAGGCCAAATTCTCAACAGGCTGCTCACATGAGCCTCTCTGCTCATGGTTTTGATTCATCTGCATTTGGCAGAAGAAAATAGTGCCAACCCCAGCAGGTGAGGAGGTAAAGGAAGAACCCCAGAGTAGACAAGGATGTCAGGAAACCGGAATATCAGGACAGTACAGAAATGCAGAAACACACATGAACAAGGTCGATGCCAATGTCAGTGCAATCCAGACCTGGTGTCGGAACAGCTGCCGAGATAAAAAGGATCCTTTTTGGAAAAATGCTTTTCCCAGGTCTGCCCTACCTTGTTATATACCACATGAACGCTCAGGGAAAGTCTGACCAACCATTTGCTAACCATTTGTTAGTTGTGTTAACACTGATCACATACGTCCCTCTGACAATTACTGCTGGGTCATAGGAGGAAATAGAGATGCATAACTAAACCCAACCAAACCAAAACAAAACAAAACAAAACATCATTCCTCCTGCAAAGGCCAAGGTCCTTTTCAGTCCTGACTGAGTAGTGCACCGGTGAGCAGCTGGGGACACGGGCTGCTTAGCTATGGGAGTCTCTGGGTCTCCAGAAGCACCGCTGGTAGGAGTTTCAACAGAAGGAGGAGTCTCAACAAGTCACGTCAGTCGTTGAGTAGCCCTTGCAGCAGAGAGACACTGGTCATACCTGCTCCTGCTGCTGGCCTCACTTCTAGCATGGTAGAAAAGCAGCGACTTGTGTCAAAGAAAAGGTTAGAAGACATTCAGTGTGTCACCTGGGTAGGTGTGCTTGAAAGGGGGGTGTTGTCACAGTGCAGGCAGTGCTGCAGGTACCTGAACTGCGGGCCTTGGGATCGAGCACATGTTGACTCCATCGGTGGCAAGGGACCCACAGTGGGAGAAATCCCAGTTAATTATGGGACTGGAAGCTGCAGCCCCTGTAACTTGATGGGTTAACATCATCCTAGAACTTGCTACCAGCACAGAGAATGACGGTTTTGTCATTGACCCACAACATCATGGTGGCTCAAGAAAGGTAGTCAATGACCCAAAGAGGCAGTAGTAGAACTAGGTAAAAGCATGTATGAAGGGTTTTGAAACTGACAAATAATCTAGGCGGAGCCCCTAAAATATGTAATGAACTTGGTGTGCCAAACCCAATCAGGACTTACTTACTGTGACTCCATTCAGCCCTGATGCCAGTTAGAGATCTGGAAAATCCCCTGGGACCTCCAGGGAGGGAGCTTTACGCCAAGGTAACCACCTGTTGAAATGCAGGGCTCAGTGCACTGCAGGTCAGTCTAGGATGACCCAAGTGAAGAAGGGTGTGGAAGGATACACACGAGGCTTTATAGAGACCAAGATCCAGGCTGCCACACAGGCTGGGAACAGATCTTACACTAGCATAGCTCTAGCGGGGTCAGTGAGCACTATTATGTAGTAGGAGTGGACTGGAGACAGCCCAGAGGAAGTCTCAGTTAGGGCAGGCCCTGGGGAGCCACAGCTTGTCCAAGCAGAAGAGAAAAATGGAGCCCAGTAGTCAACCCTCAATTTTAGTGGATATGGGGAAGTTAAAGACAGATCCATTTTTGATGATAAAATAGTGAGGATATTCTGCCATAATCTTCCCCCATAACAGCTATACCTCAGTGGGATGGTAGAGCCACCTGAGGACATTTTGGAAACTTTAGGAGGCTTGTATTTCCCTTTTGCCACACTGATTGGGAAATGCTGTGGACATTCAGTGAGATGGGTTAGGGATACAAGGTGTCCCGCAATCAAATAATTGTACCACATCCTGCCCAACCTTCACCTTGTCTCACTAGAAATTTACATAGATGAAAAATCTACCTAGAGCCTACCTTCCTTTATATTAACACAAAGTAGTTCTGTACCGTTTTAATATACATAGAATCTTTGGTAATAACTGTAACTGGAGAGAAGACTGCATTTGGTTTCACGGGAATGATTCCACAAACCGTTCCCCGTCTCAGAAGACCACATCACTAACAGTAAGGCTGTGCATGATTTTGAGGCCACCCTACACAACATACCTGGGTGGTCAGAGTCTGTACGTGTCACATTCATGATGATTCTGCACATAGTTGCACATCTGGATGCCTAATTATATGTTACCGTGCAGTCATATCTGAGTCATTATAAATTAAAAGTAACTAAATTAAAAGTAACTAAATTAAAAAGCAAACAAATAGAGAAAATAAAGCCAAAAGTTAATTTTGAGAAAAGATTAATAAAATCAATCAACTCCTAGCAGGAGTGATGAAAAATAGAGAAAAGGCTCAAAATACCAATATCAGAAATGAAAAAGGAGTCATCATTAGAAATCATGCAGGCATTAAGAAGGTAAGAAGAGGCTATTATTTAGAACCCTAGGCAATTAATTTGAGATTTCATGTAAATCAGTTAATTTTTTTAAGTTTATTTATTTTGAGAGAGAGAGAGAGAGAATAGGAGGGGCAGAGAGAGAATCCCAAGCAGGCTCTGCGCTGTCGGCAGAGAGCCTGACGTGGGGCTTGATTACAGGAACCATGAGACCATGACCTGAGCCAAAACCAAGAGTCAGATGCTTAACCAACCTTAACCACCCAGGCTCAAGCTCTTCCTGACAATAGAGAAGAGGAACCCTTCCCAACTTCTGTAATGAGTGAGCATTTCCTTGGTCTCTGTAACCAAAGATCTTTGTTTTTCTAAAAAGGAAAATGTAAAACTAAGCTTTCTCTTCAAGTTAGGTAACAATTCTAAACAAAATAACAGCAAACATAATCAAGCTCTGTATAACAAGGATACTATATCATAACCAAGATGGAGTTATTCTAAAAATATAAGGTTCAGTTAACATTTGATAATCAAGCAAAGTAGGTTAGCAATTAACAGAAAAAGGGGAGAAAAATAATAGGTCATCTCAGTAGAGGCAGGGAAAGCACTTGGTAAAACTCAACACCCATTTGTGATAATGACTTCTACAAGAAGTAGAAAGGTCTTCTTTATCTGATGATATAAAAAAAAAAAAACCACCGACAAATAATATAAATATAAACCAAAAAAAGAATCTTATCATATTTAGAGGTGAAATATTGAAAGCTTTTATTAAGAGACTGGGAATGAGACACGGGTTCCTCCTATCACCATTTACTATATTGGGCAATCATCACAAACCCCAATGTCTGTAAGGTTCATGGCAATAGGGAGGGGTGGGGTCTATGGAATTTGAGAATCTTCTGCCAAAAGTCATTCAAATTCAATTACAAAGCAAAACCAAACAAAACCAAGACAAAACAAAACAAAAATCACTGAGCCAGCCAAATAAAATATCTGCAGGCCAGATTTAGTCTGCAGTCTGCAAATTGGTGAACTTGGTTGGGGTTGTTTTGGGCCCAGCTGATAGGATAATAAACTTCACGTCTTAAGTGAAAACAGTAATCAAGTATATTACTACCTGAAGGAGACCCTGTGTTTTAATAGATGTCAAAGTCTCAAGCTAAACTTTGTGTAATTTGGAGGAGAGCGCTGAAAAGGCAAGCCATACAATACTCAGAAGGAATAAACAATACTAGGGTGTCAATGGAAAGAGAGGCTCACATCGTGGGACTTCAGGAGTAGCGATAAACAGCAAAACCACTGGGTTATGAATTATTTCAAGAAATCCCCAGGGCATCTCTGCTTGAATTTATCACATTGTACAAATGTGAAAGAAGACAGATTAAAAAATGCAGTAGTGAGTTGACTGTTTTGGTAAATACTCCCATTAGAAGTACTTGCATGTAAGAGGCACTGGTGAAATCTTTGAATTTGAATAGTGTTCTTTCCTGATATCTGCTGTCCTAGAGGCCCTAGGACATGAATGAATGAATAGGATGAATAGGAATGGTCCTTTATGCCCTTAGACTGGTGTCATCAGCTTGCTCCTGGGCCCAGAGTTGCAGACACAGGAAAGCAGAAGGCAGGCAGGCCAGTTTGCTCAGCAAGAACCCCTCTTGGGTGGTCCATTTTGCACATGTGTTAAGAACTGGCTTGACCCAGAACTGCCTCCCTCATTTCTGCAGGGCGAGGTTTATGGAATCTTTGGTGCAGTGACTTTCTGAATCTAAACTGACCTTGGCTTTTGTGTTTCCTTGGATAACCGTCTCTCCGCTTTGCAAAGCAGATGAGCTCTCTGCCTCCCTTCCAGATGAGGTGGAGATTGGAGAAGATAACTGAAAGTTTAAACCTGACACCCCTCTGGTGCCTTTGCTGCTTGGTGTGGGTTTCCCAGGTCAGCCAGTGAGACAGCTCCAGGAGCTCACCCAGAGTCCTTGAAGCAAATCTTATCCCTGAAGCAAGACTCATGTCAGTGGAGACTGACAAAACTGACTGCCTGCACAGTGGTCAGTCTGGCTGTCACCCACATGCCCAGTGCCCAGCATGGCACCTGGAAATGCCTATTTTCAGAAATGCCAGGGTTTGGGGAGTCCTTGACTGTGTTTGTATTTATGATCACAACTCTATGTTTTAGATGATGTGGCTTGGATTCGTCTTCGTAGTTGTCTTCAGACTTTTCTGCCCTTCAAAACAGGAGCTGCTACCAAGGGCCTAAGGAGGTGATACTAGGAGCAAAGGGAGAGCATTAAATGCTGTTTAAGTTGACAACTCCAACTTACCTTTGGACTCGGTCCTTATCAACCACTTCCAATCATCTCTAATTCATTAAGCTGCTTTTTGCTTCTTCCTGAAAAAAAGGGATAACAGAAGAAAAATACTTTTTTCTTTTACTATAAGTTTTTTCAAGAACAGTGCCAGGCAGCACTACCTTGGCTAGGGTTTCTGACACAAGTTAGTTTTAAGGAGTTTATCACATTCACTGTTTTTATTTTATTATTTTGTTTTATTTTATTTTATTTTATTTTATTTTATTTTATTTTATTTTATTTTATCTTATTATTATTTGATTTTATTTTAAGTTTACTTATTTATTTGGAGAGAGAGAGGCAGAGAGAGAGAGAGGGCGAGACAGAATCCCAAATAGGCTCTGTGCTGTCAGCGTAGAGCTGACGCAGGGCTCGAACTCATGAGCCATGAGATCATGACCTGAGCTGAAATCAAGAGTCAGTCGCTTAACCGAGCCACCCAGGAGCCCCACAACATTCACTATTTTAGTTTTTAGGTGGCAGAAATCTTGCCTGGGTGTCAGAGTTCATGTGCATGCTCTGTTTACTAAAACATGAGTCACAACTGAGGGTTTCTCGTTGCCCTTTGTTATGAACAGTGTCACTTGTATCAGACCACACTTTCTGGTTTGTGCCTTCAAATACAGCTTTGGTTACCATGAAATACTGAACTTTTGTCGGTGAAATTTAAATTTCTTATATGGGGGAAAATCTAAATCACATCGGGGAGAGAAGAAAGAGATCTGAAGTTGGGGAAAGTCCAGAGACTTGAATTTACTTGTTAATTAATGTATCCTATGCCTAAATAGAGCATAACTTAGTAAATGGTTGTTGAATGACTTAGTGGTGGGGAACTTTACTTTTGGAATGAAGGTATCTCATAAAGAATCCTTTTGGGGATAAAAGGAGCC
Organism: Panthera pardus; assembly: GCF_024362965.1. Classification (NCBI taxonomy): domain Eukaryota; kingdom Metazoa; phylum Chordata; class Mammalia; order Carnivora; family Felidae; genus Panthera; species Panthera pardus. Next base: position 75,884,881 of record NW_026527013.1, on the reverse strand, counting down.
CAATACATTAGCTAAATAATTATGGGCCACATTTAAAAAAAAAATCACATGTATTAATACTTTATTAAATAGAAAAACAGAGATTTGAAAAAGAGCACTGGTTTTATTTTTTTTTTTAATTTATTTATTCATTTTGAAAGAGAGAGAGGGTGCATGCTAGTGGCGGAGGGGCAGAGAGAGATGGGGAGAGAGAACCCCAGGCAGGCTCCACACTGTCAGAGCAGAGCCTGATGCAGGGCTCGATCCTGAGAACCGTGAGTTCATGACCTGAGCTGAAATCAAGAGTCAGATTGATTAACAAATTGAGCCACCCAGGCACCTCGAAAAATAGCACTGGTTTTAAATCACCAAAGTTTCCATAGACGGGGAAGAAAACCCAACATGATACACCACAGATTCCAGTGGCCTCTACCCATCAGGAAGTGTGGGAATACCTGAAAAGGAGGCAGATTTCAGTAGTAAAGACAATCTGAGTGTCTTCCAGTTCTGGTAGCTACACAGTGGTGTCAGAAGCACAGCAAACACTTCCCCAGCAATAGATGTTTATCACAGCTCCACTGAGGAAATATTTTGCAATGTTCATCAGCATAGCACCACTTTGGGGAAAGCCCCTTCCACATTCTTTAGTCTATGTGCTTACAGTGGGGCTGACCCCAGCCCCAACTGCACAGGTATGAAAAACTAGAGTCAATCCAAAGACGTTTACCGATTACATCAGAAAAGGGGTGCATTTGTTTGCACTGCTAGGAGGGATCTTAAAAGTTCTCTTCGCAAGAAAAGCATCTGTGACTGTGTGTGGCAATGGATGTTAACTAGACGTACTGTGGTGAGCATTTTGCAGCATATACAAAATCCAGTCATTACACTGTACACCTGAATCTAATACAGTGCTGTAATATCAGTTATATCTCAGAAATAAGCAAATACGTAAAACTGAAAGATAAAGTAAACAAAAAGGAAAAGGAAAGGGGATGCATCTGTTTCACGGGAGTTGGAGGTAGGAGGAAGACTTGAGTTACTCATGGTCACATCTTATTACCAGGTGGGAAGAATCTTTCAGAGAAGAATGATAATGAAAAAAATATTCAGGGGTGCCTGGGTGGCTCAATCGGTTGAGCATCCGACTTCAGCTCAGGTCATGATCTCACAGTCTGTGAGTTCAAGCCCCGTGTCAGGCTCTGTGCTGACAGCTCAGAGCCTGGAGCCTGCTTCGGATTCTGTGTCTCCCTCTCTCTCTGACCCTCCCCTGCTTGTGCTCTGTCTCTCTTTCAAAAATAAATAAACATTAAAAAATTTTCAAAGATAAGATATGAATACAGATGGTTTTCTGGTCATATTGTGAGAGCATCTAGATCCAGCTATACCTGAAGCATCAGATTTCTGTAGTTTTCATTTAGTGAAAAACTTTTTTAAATCCTTTTTTTTTTCTGGCATTACCCTCTCTGTTGCTCTTCCTCAGTTCTCATCCAACAAGGTAATGTTTTCCTTTAAAAAAAAAGTCAAAAATAATTTTTATACATTACTAACAAACGATCCATGTCTCCATTAGGTACCTTTAATGTTCTACTTTTTATTTTATTATTTTATTTTTTATTTTTTTGGAACGTTTATTTATTTTTGAGAGAGAGCAAGTGGGGGGGGAGGGGAACAGAGAGGGAGTGAGACAGAGGATCCGAAGCAGGCTCCATGCTGACAGCAAAGAGCCCAGTGTGGAGCTTGAACTCACAAACCATGAGATCATGACCTGAGCTGAAGTCAGAGGCTTAACCGATTGAGCCTCCCAGACACTCCAATGCTCTACTTTTTAAAACAAAATCTCAAGCAGCTCAGAATACTTTTATACAAACTTGTTAAAAATGAGAGTTTGGTCCAGTTCTTTTTAGAAGACGAAGAGCCGTCTGCAGGAATAAGAAGATGAACTTGCATGTAAAAATAGAGTTTTTCTGAATTAAAAGCAATAACATAGGCACTGAAAACATCATTTGCCTTGTAGTCAGCCTGGTATTTTTAGCCCCTCCTACACAGCGTTAGGTCAGGGGAACTGAGAGCTCCATTCTCTCATCTTCATGCATCCACAATTCTAGCATTCATTTAATTTCTGACTAAAAGACACTAACTGCCAGTCCAGCAGGCTCTTGAGAGAGCCTCAGACCTTGTTCTTCCCCAGTGTTCTCTAAGGTTCCTGGAGGTGGGACTTCCACTTACCACCCATAGATCCCAGCCTTTCCTCCCTTTGCTATTTCAGCTTCCTTTGAAAATTTGATTCATCTTTACAATTTGGCTGGCTTATTCTCAGCACTTGGCTATCAGACTTGGGAGCTGGTGGGGACGTATCTATTTCTTGTATCACACTGTGCGTCTTTATTTAACCCAAAGCCCTACCAGTTGAAATGAGGGATTGAATAGACAAATTACACTGACGTGACTTGTCTATAAAAATTGCCCCAAAGAACCAGCTTCTTGCCTTTGGGTTATTGTGTCTAAATCTGTCATTCTCTGGTTCCCTCCTCCCCTTGAGAATGTTGGCATTTGCCTCCAATTCTAGTGAGACTGGTGAGTTCACACCAAAAACATTTCTGAAAAATATGTAAGATGAGCTAAAGATTTAAGTGGTCACGCTGATCAGAAGGAAGTTCAGCAAAACTTAACACAGCTTCTCTGACTCCTGGAAGCCGTAGTCAAGATCCTGCCCGTGCAAAGTGGCATCTAGCCAGGTCTGAGAGCTTTACTTTACACGTCTAGTTCAAACTAAAGCTTTATGATAACTTATGAGGACTTTGAGAATAAGTCCTCTTGTCTTATATTTCTTCTTTAAAAATCTTGGCTCTCTGAAGTCCTTTGCATTTGCTTATTAAGTTTAGATTCAGCCTGTCGAATTAAAAAAAAAAATCCACAAGAGTTTAGATTGCAGCTGATTGAGTGTTTCAATCCCTTCATATTCTACAGCACAATTTAAATTTATTTTTTCTTCAATTTCTTTTAGTGTTTCCAGTTTTCTGCATAGAAGTCTGATACAACTTTAGTTAGATTTATTCTAAGTATATGGCATTATGATGCCATTATAAAAGCATTTACTAAATTTCATTTCCTAACACTTTCCAATATACAGAAATGAATGGATTTTTAAATATTGATTTCCTATATAGCAACCTAGCAAAGCACTCTTTAAGTCTCATGATATATCTGTGAATTATTTAAAATTTTCTTCATATATAAGCAATTACTTCATATAGAAGTTTGCTGTTATTTTTTCCACTTCCAAACTTCATGTCTTTTTTGTTGACTTACTATATTACCACGAACTTGAGCAATTTGTTGACTAAAAGTGATAACATCGTTGCCTTGTTCCCAATTTCAAAGGGAATAATTTCATTATTTCACCCATATGTATACTTGTTGAGGTTTTGTTTTGTTTTTTAGGTATTCGTCATTAGATTATTAAATGTTCTAACCTGGTTTCCTAAGAGTATTTGTATTCTTCTAAATCATACATGCGTGTTATAATTTCATCATGTACATTTTCTGCATCTGTCAAGATTATCATGATTTTGTCCTTCAATTCATGAACGGGCATGTTGCTAGAAGCCAGATACCACTCAAGTGCTGATGGAAAAGAAAAAAAAGTTCTGCAAAGGGGAAGTGCTCAACTTTGTCAAGGAGAGGCCATATTGTTTGCACTACTGGCAGTTATAAATAAGTGCATGTAAATCAGAGCATTGGTTAGTTACAAGGTACTTTTCAAACACCAAAGACCTGGATATATGTGTTGAGAGGAAAAATTACAAAAGCAAAAAGAATGGCATTTTAAAACATGTTATGAGAGAGGGCCTTACTATTATTCTAACTCATTAAGCACTTTCTACATGAATTATCTGACATATCCTCAAAACAACCCTATCATTTCCACTTAAGACACAGGAAACTGAAGCTCATGGTGGTTAAATAACTCGCCCAATGTTACATAGCTAATAAGTGTGATTGATGCAGTTCCAACTGGCTCCAAACCCAAACTCTTAAGTTTCTTTCAGAGGAGGCAACATGATATAGTGGGTAAGGATTTGCACAGGGTTTGGTTTTGATAAATGATGTTTTTTAAGTGACAGTTTTATAGATGGAAATAATAGACAAGAAGGAATTGTACTCTGAACTATTTTATAGAGATTATTTGTGTGCAGAATTATAAAGTCTGAAATTCTTTTATTCTGGAAACTCTCACATTAAGCTTCTCTAAATGAAAGAACTTAATGGTGTGGCTTTGGGCTGGGCAACGGGTCGAATGTTTGCATGTCTAGTGGTGAAAGAAATTCTTCAGTTTTCCTCATTCCTTCCTACGTGAAAACTCTAAATGTGCTCATAGTATTCCCTAAAAAACAGTGTCACTTTGGACACTGTTAACTATGCCAACACTGTGATGATGTTCTATGATAACAACGCATTCTTCTGCTTTTTTCAGCACTTCTGTTCCTTCTAACTTCTTTGTGGGCTGCTCCATCCATCTCTTAAATGCTGATTGATGAACACACTCACTTCCTGGAAATCTCATTATCTTAGGATCTCGTACCTTATCTATCTAGCAGCGAAAGCAGAAAATAAAAGTGACGAAATTTACACATCATTAATACATATGTGTGTGTGTGTGTGTGTGTGTGTGTGTGTGTGTATTTTCAATCCAAATGGTTATTTATTCTAAAACTGGAAGCTACTTTGCCTACATTTTCCCCAGAATGTTTAAATGAGAACTGGGAAGGAAAAAGTTACAGATGTAAACATTGACATAGTTGCTTTTTTTAAAAAAATATTAAAACCCTTTTTATTAGCCACTTCCGTGAATGCTTTACAGGTTATGCAAAAACATTTACAGGCTCCACATGGTGTTTGCTTTTCTCGCAAGTTTTTCCATCTACTACAAGAACAACAGAGGTCTGATTATATGTGTATTACAACATATAATATAATTATATAATCTGTTAATTGTATAATTATATAAACATATAATTATATGTGTATTATATATAATTATATAACATATTAATTATATACGTAGCAATGTAGAATCAATATATAATATTATTATATATAATACTAATATATACTGACATATTACATACTGATATATACCTTATACTATATATAATCAGTATATAATATTATTATATATAATCAGTATTATTTTCAGAATTTTTTTTTGCTAATCAGGCTTAATTTTTTTGAATTAACTTTTTATTAAGATTTCATTTTTTTAGAGCAGCTTTAGGCTCACAACAAAATTGAGGGGAATATACAGAGATTTCCTATATAGCCCCATCTCCACAAATGCCTGGCTTCCCCCATTATCAACATCCCCCACCAGAGTGACACATCTGTTACAACTGATGAACCTGTACTGACACGTCATAATCACCCAAAGTCCACAGTTTACATCATGGTTCACTCTTGGTGTTTTACATTCTGTGGATCTGGACAAATGTAAAATGCCATGAACCCATCATTATGGTATCTTACAGAATATTTTCACTTCCCTAAAAAGCTGTACTCTGCCTATTCATCCTCCTACCCCTCCAACCCCTGGCAACCTGTGATCTTTCTGTCTCTAGTTTTGCCTTTTCCAACATGCCATATAGTTGGAATCATCTAGTATGTAGCCTTTTCAGACGGGCTTCTTTTACTTCGTAATATGCACTTAAGATTCCTCCATGTCTTCTCATGGCTTGCTAGCTCATTTCTTTTTAGCCCTGAATCATATTCCATTGTCTGGATGCACCATAGTTCGTCCATTGACCTACTAAGAGACATCTGGATTATTTACACTTTTTGGCAATTACGAATAAAAGTGCTATTAACATTCATGTGCAGGTTTTTGTGCGGACATAAAATTTCAGCTCCTTTGGATAAGGAGCATGATTATTGGATCCCATTGTAAGACTATATTTCGTTTTGTAAGAGACCACCAAACTACCTTCCAAGGTAGCTGTTCCATTTTGCATTCCCATCAGCAATGAATGAGAGTTCCTGTAGCTCTATATCCTTATCAGCATTTGGTATTTTCAGTGTTCTGGATTTTGGCCATGCTAGTAGGTATGCAGTAGTATCTCACTGTTGTTTCCATTTGCATTTCCCTGGTGGCAGACAATGTACAACATCTTTTCACCTACTTATCTGCCATCTATGTATTTTCTTTGGAGAGGTGTCCGTGGCCCACTTTTTAATTTGGGTTGTTTTTTTATTGCTAAGTTTGAAGAGTTCCTTGTATATTTTGGATAATAGTCCTTAATCATATGTGTCTTTGACAAATATTTTCTCCCAGTCTATGGCTGGTATTCAGTATTATTTTTTTATATTCTTCAGTATATAGAATTCAAATATTGCAGAAAATACAAGAATTACAAACAGAAAAAAGTTTAAGTGCATGAAAAATAATATTATATGTATAACTCTGAGGAGGGAGACAGAGAAATAGGGTCAGTGCATGGGGTTTTAAAATTCAGATTAAAAATTATTGACTAAAATTAGGTAACATTTTATATCAAGTATGTCAGATTACGTTTTTCTCCATTTTTTTCTATGTGTTTGAAATAGTTCAAAATTTAAGGAGGAAAAAAACTGAAATCAGACCAGGTTCTAGTGTTTTAATACAGATGACATTAGTGAATCCATTACTTCCATCTGATCTCTTTTCAGATGGAAAATAATCTCTTATAATCTTATAACTTTTATAATCTTATTTATAAGATTTCTTTTCATTATAATACTCTGAGAATGCTTTTTTGATGGCATGTCTCCCTACTTTCTTTGGTATATCCTAATTCACAAAATATGAAACTTCAAAAGATTTGCTTAAGCTGTACATTCAAATTAGCTCTTTTATAAAGAGGAAGGCAAACATATTGTTACTGCAATAATTATTGTCTTAAAACAAGTGCCCTCACTTGAATTTGGACTCTTCTGTTAACTTAGTAAATGAACTCATGGTCAGTAGCTTGAATCAACTCTAAATATAGGATGTTTACACCACACCCAGATTGGGTCAACACTAAAACGAGGTATATACAAAGGAATTCTTCCCACTTCTCTTGAAAACACATATTTCCATCGGGCTCATAAATCAGGATTTGCCATATGTAGTGCACTTAACCCCAAGCTAAGATTTCTAGAAAACATTTCGAAAATTATTTAGCAAATCATGATCACTACATTTCTAAGTGGCCACTTGGAGTGGACAAAAGAGAAAACATAGGCTTCTGGACTCTTCCTGTCTGAAGCCTCCAGCCATACTCCAGGGTAGTAGGAGCAATGAGCTGGGCCAGAACTTTCCTCCCCAACACCGACCCAAACTCAAATCACCTGCAGCAATTGAGCTCCTTAAAATATTCCCGAAAATGAAAGTGTACAAAAGGAATCTGGGATTTGAAACATTCTCACAGGCCCCAGAAGTGAGGGACTGAAGAATTTTTGGCCCTGCTCAGTTTCTCAGTGGACGAGGCAGTGTCAGGGCCTCCTGACTATGTGGGTCAGAACTCGCTTTCCACAGAGATACGAAGAAGGAACTGGTAAGACTTTTTTAATTGCCTATGTGAAGGAAATCACTGAGGACACTTGAGCTGATAAAAGGGAAAAGGAGGGAAAAGAGAGAGGCTATGGCGTGAGAGCACACATCACTGCATATGCCTTTTCTCTGCTCCCCGTGTTCCCACTGTAGTGTGGATCTGAGATGGTTCATGTGCTGATCTCTGATTGTTGGCTCATCATTCCAGCAGGAACGAGTTCTTTTGAGGTCTTTGTTTCCTCTTTGCCCACCTCTTTCATCTCATCCTCCACTTCTTAAGTTCTCTAAACCATAAAACGTTGATCCTATCAGAAGTTTGGAGTGCCATGGTAGTCTGCAGATTCAGGGTAGGAGAAACTGTCTTAATTCCTTTGAACTGGGGTTGGAAATAAGGACGGGCAAGAGATACTTTAGGGACACTGAGCTAGTGATTGAAATGCTTGGGTATGTTATAATGGGGGTCTGGGCCCAGGACCTAAAGTAGACTTATGCGGACTTAATAAGAGAGAAATCCAATATTTTAAAGCATCACCATCTAATTCTGGGGAACCTGAATTTTAAACATATAGGACACATGCCCACCTACTACCTATTGACTATTCAGTAGGAAGAACTGTCTGTGACTCAAGACTTTGCACAGTCCTGTCTGAACTATCCTCAATAGGAACTTCCCTCTTTTTAATGGTCCAAGACAGCCATAAGGCTTCTTTAATAAGAGGCTGGATCCCTGACATCAAGAAGGGCAGTGGAATTTGGAAGGGGAAAGATGTTTATACGTTTTACTTTTTTTTAGCACTCTGCACCTGTACATGGGTGGTACTATGAAGAACAAACTCTGGGCGTTCGCCTGAGCCAAGAGAGCAATGAAACTCAATCCTGATCCCATAGAGGGTCTGTCATCCTGCCTCCAGACATCCCACTGCTTTCACTATGCTGCTTCACTCAACCTCATGGCTCTATGGGCTTCTCTATGAGTTCCATGAATGGTTCATTGCATTTAGGTTAAAAAATATATACCCCCAAACTGAGAATTTCTCTCTCCCTTGAGAAACTAGTACGTTTTTAATTTTTTCTTGGGAGTCTATAACTTTCTTCCCCAAAGTAAGTAGTGTAAACAAATTATTTCTGTCAAACCTATATTATTGGTATCTTTAAGAGGTTCCACAGGATAATTGTGAATTCAGCCTGATTCTACAGAAGTAATTCAATACTTCCTTCACTGCCACCTCTGCCTCTGCTGGTTTCTTCTCTCTCCTTCCTTCCTTTCCTTCTCCTTTCCATCCCCACTCAGCTCTTAGAAATTTCAGTACTGACAGTTGGTCTCCAACTCCGGCTTGTCTTCTTGATCTTGCCCTGTCTTCTCCAACTAGACCTAGTGTGTGTTCTCTATCCCAGCACTGACTCTTGGCAGACTCCTGCTTTTGAGTTGCTGGTGTTCTGTGGCCAGTACATGAGTATAATTTTAGCAAAGGCAGAAAGGGGAAAAGTTGTGCACCTGTTTTATTCTTCCTAATCTCTCCCCCAGGAGAAATAAATCTGGGAAAAAGAATAGGGAGGTGCAATGGAAAAGGTCAGCCCAGACTGCTGTGCTTTCTGAGAACAGAGAAGACAGCTGTACTGGTCCAGAGAAGCTGGCCCCTGAGTTAACCAAGAAAGGCCTACAGCCTTGTTGCTGTGACCCTTCCCCAGCCCACCTCCTTGAGTTGCTACTTCTGGCAACGGAGAGAGTCAAAGTGATCCATTCAGGAACTGTGTGGCCCTGGTTATTGATATTCCATCACCAGACACTGCATCAACCCAGACCTGGAAAGACTGGACAGATTAATAGCTTCTTCACATTTCTTTGGGTGGTAATACACAGCTATTCTTGGCTTACTGATTAATTACGATGTCAAATTAAGTTAGGATAAACCTTTCTAGCTCATATAAAAATTGGCCCCTACTTATTTTGTGTCCATACATCTCTATCAAATAATACCTGGCTACACTGTTATTCTCATCTCTGAGTTGTTCCTGTTTAAGCAGGTATTATGTCTAACAACACTAATAACAGCCAAATGCATAGGACTTTTTATGGGCCAGGAGGTGTTGGAAGTGTTTTACATAGACTAACTCATTTAATACTCATAATAACCCTAAGAGGAAGGTAATTTTATCCTCATTTTATGAATGACAAATCTTAGGAGAGAGGTTAAATAACTCCCAAATCTCCTGCCAATGACCAGTGGTGAAACTGGGATTCAAATTGAGATGGTCTAACTCTGGAGTCTAGATTTGCAATCATTAAGTCATTAAATTGTACTTATATAGTCATCAATGTCTAGCACAAAATGTTAAACAAATAAGTGTTTAATAAAAAAATCTGAGCTCATTATTCTAGTTTGGGGGTATTAATCCTGGGATCCATAGCAAGTGCTTTAACATGACAAATATTTTATTTCATACATTTTCCACCCATATGACAAAACTAAGACTTTGGGAGCTCCAGAGCCCTGACCCATTGGATGGGATTCAAAGTCATTGTCTAACTCCATAACCAGCACTCTGCCTACTCTGCCAAGTGATCTTTCTACAAGGCCCAAGGAGCTCTGGGATGTCCTGGCTCTTCTGTGGCTGCAAGGGCTGTCCTCTGAGGCTCTCACGCAGTGGATAAGCCAAAGAGCCCACCAGGCTCTCTTTGCATAATGAGGGATAAATGCAGAGGGAGACCCGTGGTTCCCATGTAACTGAGGTGGCCGCTGGCCCTCAAGTGGCCCTACCTGAGCCTCATCCAGTGGTTTGACTCTCAAATCAAAGTGGGGAAGTCTGGGTTCTGTTCCTACTTCACCAATAATCCTGTGCTCTTGAATCACTCCCTTCTGAGTAAGAGAAGAGAGAAAGAGAAAAATCAGGGCTGGCTCTTCAGCCTCCAATCCTGTTTTTTGAGAACAGGGAACTGGACTACCTGGGCCCCTCAGGAAGGCTTGAACACAGAAGGTGAGACACTCCCTTCCCCTCTCAGGATCCTCCTGAAGACCACTGAGCTAGATGGTCATTTCCAATGACTGTTTCTGCTTTTCACTTAATGACAAACAAATCTTACCAGGCCTAGAGTTAAGATGTATTTTAAAAAATGCTTTAAATCTGTTTAAATCCTCAACAGATATAGCAGGGAGAGTTTCACCGTAAGAATAAAGGTACAAGGTTTCTAAGCTACCACTTTCCATGATTTTTGCCAAGTGATATCACTTAATTATTCCTATTTTGCCAGTGAAACTACAACCACCCTATGTACTGATGAGGGAGCATAAGGCAAGCCGACAGGCCACAAACACCCCCGACCCTGGTGGGATATGGGTGATATTCCTTGGGCATTCCTGGCTGCCCAAGAACAAAGGAAAGGGGAAAAACAAATGGTTAACTGATAGAGATCATAGTCCTGCAGGACCTAAGTCTCCATCACCCCTCCATAGTGATGTGGGAAACAAAGGCAGAAGGAAATGGCAGATAGAACTAAATTTCCTTATAACCTGCAGCCCACTGACAGATACTTGAGGCTGGCAGAGTAAAACGTTTCTCCAGGAACTCCTTACTGTCTTAATGTTAATGCTCTGCTAGAGGGAAAAACCACCTTAGCTTGACAATACCTTGGCCTCCAGTATCCCATGAGTCTTCTTTAGCATATGAAAATCTCACTGGGAACCTCCCCTGGACTTTACCTCCCCCAACTGCACAGTATATAACCAGTCTCTCCTCATGGTCCCGGGGCAGCTCTTCCAGCCTATGGGTGTTTAATAAAATCACCTTTTTGCACCAAAGACCTCTTCAAGAATTCTTTCTTGGTCATCGGCTCTGGACCCCATGAGCCCCACAATCACCCCTAAACCTCATCATGTACCTCATGTGGCTTTAAGGACGATTGGAGGTGAGGCATTTAGTTAGCAGTATTGTTTTACCCTTCCACACAAACTCAGGTTTCCCTTCTCCCGGGTGCTCTATGCTCTATTCTTTAGTAAAAATGTTCCATGAATTTTTGTAAAATAGAGAGCCAATGGTTTTGGGGGATTTTATGAGGTGGCTTTCTAATCCAGGCACAGGACTCCAGTCTGGGTCTTTGTTTAGAGAGGAGTTTTTCACAAGCTTTTTTCTCCACAGACAGCACTTTGGTCACTTCACATGTAACCAAAGCTCTCTCTGTGGGGAGACGGATCATGTCGTGGCGCTTCCAGCCAGGCAGTTACATGGCCGTTCTTCCCACTGATTTCAGGGAAGGAAACTCACGTTACAGCTCAGTGTTTTCATTTCAGTCTCCCTACAGCCCCATCACAGGAAGTCTAATAACAAAGATGGGCTAACTGTTAGTTATGGAATGTTAGTTGTAGGAGAGCTAGAAAAGTTAAAACACCCAAATTCAACCACTGGGGGGATATTCTTATAATTTTGTAGCGTTGGTGACTATCAGATAGCATTCTATGTAAATAGTACTCAAGAGTATATTTTATTAAAAAAAATATATATATATATATACATACATACACACTGTATATACATACCAATCTGACTCTACGGGATCCAAAATGTGCTATGTCTCTGTGAGACAGATACATACACACACATTTGAGTGTCTTGTGTGTTTTACAAATACAAAACCTGTATGACCCTCTTATTTTATAGTTTTTTTCTTTTCACTTAAGAACACATTACATATTTCTTAGCCCAGGTGTCTGTAAACAGGAGAATGGATGAACAAACTATGGTGCATTTATACAATGGAGTAATCCAATGGAAAAGTATTCAGCAAGGAAGAGAAATAAGCTACCCACGCACACAACAATATGGACGAATCTCAACTATGAGGAGTGAAAGGATCTTTACCTAAGAGTATATATTGTATGAATTCATTTATTCATATGAAGTTCTAGAACAAGTAAAGCTCAACTTTGATGGAAAAAATCAGAAAAGTGGTTGCCTTGGCAGAATGGGGCAAGGAGAGAGGAAGGGGCAAGAGTGAACTTTTGGGGTGGTTGTAATGATCTATGTCTTGATAGAAGTTTGGGTTACATAGCTGTATGCATGTGCAAAAACTCATCTAATGGTCCACTTAAGACTTGTACATTTCATTGCATATAAATTTTTACTTAAGGAAAAAAACAACAAATATCGAACTCTAGTTAATAATATGCATACAAAAGTTCTTAGGGGAAGGGAACCGATGTCCGCATTTTACTTGGAAATGCATTTTGAAAAAAGATCAATGCTACATAGATGGACAAATATGATAAAGTGGGTATCGTAAAATGTTAATTACAGCATTTAGGTGGTAGTTCTTTGGGCGCTCTCTGCACAATTTTTTCAATTTTCTGTAGGTTTGTTCTTTTTCATATTAAAATGTTAGCAAGAGAAAGAACATATGACATGTTCTCATGTCCAATATGCTTCCACAGTGTTTTAAAGGACTGATTAAATCGATATCTATAGACTGGAATAAAATTCAATCACTGTAAAACATTTAGATTGTTTATATTTTTACAGTACAAGCTGTATTACAACAACTATCCTTATACTTGGATATTTGGACAATTGTCTTATTAGATACTTAGGATAAATAAGCATGATTGCCAAGTCTATAAGGAATTAAGGATTTGGGTTCCTATTTTGATCTAGAAGATTTGGCACAATTTCCTCTCTTCTAAAGAGATGGATTCTATTTCCTCATATTTTCTTAGAAGATGTCCATTTCCATAAGATTCAGTTCTTTTTTCATCTTTGCTAATCAATCCAACATCTTTAACGGAATATTCTTACAATTTATTTTCTGGTTCTCTCCCACAGCATTTTTAGATCAAGGGGAAAACACTTAAAAGACAAGAGGAGAATTTTCCATGCCCAGTTTTGAACTAACAATCTGAATCATGGACTCCAAACCGTGATATGTCTTCAGCCTATTTCCATGATTTGATTTGTACTTAATCAGAGATTGAAAGTAAAATCAGTTTCTGGGTATTCTATCTAGTCTTTTCTTTCTGTGAACATCCAATGAAAGTACACAGGATACAAGAACATGGGAGGTGTTTACTCTTCATGCCGTGACATCACTATGCTTTGACAAATTGTAATGTGGAGTCGTATGTTCTAACACCTTTTGGGTTATCAGCAAGTTGCATAAAAACCCAACATATGTTCAGGTTCTAAATGATGATTAGAAGCCCAAGAAATCTGCGCGGCAAATTGGGATGCCAGAAGGAGCAGCACACAAACAAAACATTCACTTGGCTGTTCTTCCAATCCCGCTCATTGTGGTGTGGACTACAGTCCTGTTTTATTCCTTTCTCTTGGCTCCTTCAGCAGTAGATGAAACCACTGAAGCCACTCAGCAGACAAACACGCCAGATCACGGGCCAGAGGACAATTTCCCTTTCCCAGCAGCAGCTCAGGGCCCTTCCCTGGACTTTCCAGATGACCTTTATAGCAGCAGCTGATTTCTTGAATAGTTTTTATTTTGATGGCATACAGCAAAATAACAATGCAACGTTGCCTAGTGGAAAGCCTGAGAATCAAATTTTGGGTCTCTCTCTCTCTCTTATGGCTTTGATTTGAATATAAGAGACTTTAAGAAGGCAGTAACGGTGAATATACATGTGTACTTAACGTCTCATGGAGGTTTAACCAATTGGTGAGCAACAGGTGCATTTTACAATTTCCAAAAATGATACGAAGTGTTAAACAAGTTCTTGACAGTATTCCACTCAGTATCAGCTTTCAAGTGGGTCAGCCCATCTCATCCATTTGAAACTCAGGTTAATGGATTCTTTATAGAAATTGCTACTGTTGAAATGCTGTTGGGATTCCATTTTCTGATTTCCTTAATATTGCACTTTCCTGTTTCCCACCTACTTCCTGCAAAGTCTCTCTTGACTGACTTATTTATTGTAGAACTTATAAATAGTTCTATCCAAATTTCAGTCTTTAGTTTTACATTCTATCTCTACTTTTTCCTATAACATTTTGAGAAAAAAATCAGTTCCACATTGTTTGGATGGGTTCCTAAAGGTGGAATTAAAATTTTAAAATGTTATAATAGGTATCTAAATTGATATAACTTGTTGATTCCCACCACCTGCAGATTGTAGCAATTTCCTTACATAGTTGTCAAATAAGTCCGTCCCATTCCCAGTGTTGGGTAGATTGATGGATAAAAAATGCTATCCCATCCAACCAGTTGTATGGATATTCAAGTTCTTTGTCCATTTTAAAATGGATATGTTTATCTTTTCTTATTTATGTCTATTTTTTAAAGTTTATTTATTTATTTTGAGAGAGCAAGCAGAGGAGGGGCAGAGAGAGAGGGTGAGAGAGAATCCCAAACAGGCTCTGCACTGTCAGCACACGGCCTGATGCAGGGCTGGATCCCATGACCCTGGGATCATAACTTGAGCTGAAATCAAGAGTTGGATGCTCAACCAACTGAGCCACCCAGGCACAAGATAATTTATATAACAGATTACGAAGTCTGATATTACTGAATTAGTTTCTTCTTCAAAATATAGGCAATACTGGGTGAATGACAGAGAACTAGACTGTGACTAAAATAGACTGAAGTCAGTTGCCCATCATATTATATGAATATTTTAAAAGGCCATTTTTCCAAGTTACTAAAATGTTCCATTTCATTGAACTTCATTCCCATGAACCTTTATAAATGATAAATAACAACCAAATCAATGACAACAATAGTGAGGGGTAGAAAGAACGCTATAACAAGATGCCAAAATCTCAAAATATGGATTTTTTAACAAAAAATTGGAAGAACAATAGTTTCTAAGTGTGGTTGTGAAACTAGGTCATCTATATCTTTTGGGATGTAGAAAGAAACTGTGTTTGTTGAAACAGAGCACTGTGGTGAGAGAAAGATATAGCTAATGCAAAGAAGCAATGAAATGGTTAATGGAAAAAGTGTATGTACAGGTTGAAGACATGGTGTATAGAAAAGTTACACCATGTATCACAGGTTGTTTTAAAATTACTTTTAATCTAGAAAGTTCAGTTTTGTTTTAATATGATTTACCCAGTTGTGATTTACTTGGCACATTTAGGACTCAGCATAATCTTTGAGTCTGAAAATTGATTTCTTTATTCTGGAAAATTCTCCTTCATGAATCATTTTTATACAGTGTATTAGCATTCTTTCCATTCTTTCTTCATGAAACACCTTCAAGACCTCAGTTGATGCCTCCTGTCCTATTATTTATATTTATTAATGTCTTTTTCATATCTTCTGTTGATCAATCTTCCGATATGTCAACTCTATCTAGCTGGTAATTTATCCATTGAGGGTGTTTAATTTACTGTAGTTTTCAGTTTTAGTGTTGAATTGTTTGTTCTCCCACTTAGTGCATCTACTGAAGCATCCTCATGGTGACTTGTTTACAAATGTGGTTTCTGATTTTTGACTACGTACCCCTCCCACAGAGGTTGTCCTACAGGTTTTGGAGACATTCTCCAAAGCCTTTGCTTTTATCAGGAGCCCTTATGGGTCAAATGGTTTTAATGTATTTTAATGTTAATTTTTTGGCTTGAGTTTACATGGGTACTATGTTTTATACACTATACCCTAGCATGGCACAGATTTTCTGTTTTAATGTCTTAAGGTAATTGCCTATTCTATAAGGCCTTAGGCAGATGATAAGAATCTTGTAGTTTCACAAGTTGGTAAGGTAAAATTCTACGAGGGCTTAGCCCTTGAAATAAATGGTCTGGCATGAATCCCACCTTTATGTAGGAACCTCAGTTCTGGCTTAAACTCCTATTCTTAAACTCTAGCTTTGTGTTTCCATTTTCCATTTTTAGGCACCTAAGAATTTTCCTTTCTTGCCCTCAAACTTTGTTAGGTATTTTTAAAAAATGTGTTATTCCAGGCTGTTGTAAAACTGGAAAGCTCTCCAAATAATTTTATGGATTCAGGATAACTTTAAAACTAAAGAGAGACAGAGAGAGAGAGAGAGAGAGAGAGAGAGAGAGATTGATCTTGTTTATTAATATAGACATAGATGCATAAATTGCACCAAATATTAGAAAATAAGTTTTTTAAATGTAGAACCACAACTACAGTCCTAAAATAAATCCTACTTACTTGAGTTTACTATTATTTTGATACATTGCTAGATTTTATCAGTATATTTTATTACATTAAAATTTTTAAAGGGAAAATTCATATGAATATAACAACTGGTGGTGAAAATATGATTGTTACAATTCAATAGACATTTCTTCCAGAAATTCTGAGTAAAATTAGAATGCAAGGAAAAGACTAAAATATGACTGATCCTGTAAGTGCATTGACACTGCAAGTATATTTTCCTCTTCCTTATGATTTCCTTAGTAACATTTTCTCTTCTCTACCTTACTTTATTTTAAGAATACAGTATATGATACATATAACACACAAAACATGTGTTAATCAACTTTTTATGTCACCAGTAATGCTTCTGGTCAACAGTAGACTATTAGTAGCTGAGTTTTTGGGAAAGTCAAAAGTTTTGTGCAGATTTTTGACTATGTAGGGAGTTGGCACCCTTAACCCCTGAATTGTTCAAAGGTCAACTGTATACGTATAGATACTGTATGTGTAATTTTCAAATTGTAATTTCCTATATAAATTATATTTATATTTGTATTTTACGCATTTTTGAAAATTTATAAAATCCAATAAAAAACACATGTAAAGGAAAACTATTTACATATTAATTGCATGGTGGGCATACTAATTTGGTACTCAAAATCCATACCACTATCTTTCTAGTGTGTTCTAGTTTGCAGAGTCTGGAGAATTAAAAACTACATTTTCACAATCCCTTGCCAAATCTAGGATCCTGGATGTGAGTTACGTTTGGTTGACCAGATATACTTGTGTAAAAGTTAGAATCTTCTTGGGATATCAGTTTTCTCTATATCTTTAAGTTTCATATATATATAACTTATTATATTACATATATTACATATCAGGTGATATTACTGTCACCCTGATTGCTATTCTCTGAGGTTCTTGAACCTGTGTTTTGGTATCTGTCATTAATTGTGGAAAGTTCTTGGCCATTGCCTCTTCAAATATTTCTCGTGCTCTGTTCTTCCTCTCGACTCTTTTTAGAAATCCAATTACACATGTTAGATCATTTGGTATTTTTGCACACCTCTTGCACACTCTCTTCTGAGCTTTTTACATTTGTCTCTGTGTTTTCTTTCCTTGGCTATCGAGACTATTGAAGACATTCTTCATCTCTCCTACTGTGTACTCATTTCTAGCTCTTCCAAATGATTGCTTTTTATTCTTTTCATCTCTTTGTTGAAGTCTCTCATCTGATTCTGCATATTCCACCCTTCCCACCAGAAATTTAAGACATTAATCTCATTATTTAAAACTTTCTATCTGGCAGTTTATAATACCAGCGCCATTTCCAAGTCTGGTTTTATTGAATGTTTTATCTCTTGAAAAGTGTTGTTACTTTCTTGATCCTTTGTAATTTTTGGTAGAAATATGTCCTACACCTTGTGTAGTACAGTATAGACTGAAGTAAACAATTTTTGTGCTGGGAAATTAGCACATTTTTTCTTCTACTAGGGACTTAATATGAGCCCTGTCAATTCTGTAATGAGTTGAGCTAGGTTTAATCTTTGCTGTTGCTATGGTTACTCTCCGTGCACTACAGATTTCAGGTTTCAAATACTTTGTTATAGACCGAATATTTGTGCCTCCACATCCATATGTAAAATCCTAATGTCCAATGTGATGGTATTTGGAGGTGGAGCCTCTTGGAGGTGATTAGGTCATGAGGGTGGAGCCCTATGAATGGAATTAGTGCCCTGATAAAAGAGATCCCAGAAAGTTCTCTTGCCCTTTCTGCCATGGGAGGTTACAGTGAGGAGATAGCCTTCTATGAAGCAGGAAGTAAGCTCTCACCAGAAACTGAATCTGATGGCACCTTGATCTGGGAATTCCCAGCTTCTGGAACTGTGAGAAATAAATTTGTTGTTTATAAGCCACACAGACTATGATATTTTGTGACAGCAGCCTGAACAGACTAAAACATACCAGCAGTGTTAATTTGTGGTTAGGATGGAGGCTGGTTTGCTACCTTATTTTCTCAATGTCTGCTATACCCTCAGTGTTAGTTCATCCCTTTATGTCTCTGAGAAGGTCTCCCTTCATGCTTCTGTCCCTCTTCCAGAAATAGACTGTTACTGATTAGACTGAATAGACTGTTACTATTAGAGTTCTATCAATAGGTTATGAAGAATTTTCATAATTTACTGTTAAGGGAGATAAGTAAGATGTAAAATAGGTGTACACAGTATGATCCAATTTTATAAAACAATGACAAAACCTGTATTTATGTATTTATACATCTATGCATAGTTATAGAGGCATGAAGGAAGTGCATACATACTAGGTCACTGCCATAGTTCCTGGGAAAAGGAAAAGGCCTTTATAGGTGGAAGGGGAAAAAGCAGAAGGAAGAAAAGAGAGCTAGGAAAAAAAATTTAATGAAAAATTAAACATGTAAGTTATAATCAAATGTTATTTAAAATAATATATATGTTGAAAAGTATGTGTGACTAATCTAACAAGATGTGCAAATGAAAGACAATCAAAATATTTAAAATATGTCACTGAGGCTGGGAGGCTGGTGGAGTAGGAAGCAATAGGAGTGTCTCCCCACACAGACAAAAGTTGTACTGGCAGAATGTGTCTGATGTAACAATTTTAGAACTCTGGGGTATGTTGAAGGCTTGTAACTTCCAGGGTGAGGCATGGATGGTAAATTGTGTTTAATTTCAGTCAATGTTAGCTCTTAGCAGCAATCACCCATACCCTACCTCACCTTCACACCCCCAGCACCATGGCCAGAAGTTATACACATGTTCCTGGAGTAGCTTGCATTAAGCTCGAGGGAGGCACACTTTATTTGTCCTTCAAACATCAGGGATCTATGTTCAAATATTAGAGATTATTGTTGCTCCCTGTTCCCCATTGTTGCAAGACCTCCCTTCTTTGGCTGAAGCAATTGTAAGGGATTTATAAGGCCAGTATCCATTTTTTTCCCTGCCTTTATATTTCTCTTTCCCTCCTTTTTAGAGACAGACATTAAAGAAGAAGTTGTTCAAAAAGCAACTCATATCCAAGGGAAGTTAAAGGCATTACACATGCTCAGGGAAAGTCGCAGGCTTGAGAGACCTGAGAAGACCTTAAGCTTACACATCAGGCTGATACTTGACATGGGAACAGCCTACAACAACCTAAAACCAAACCAAACAAACCCAGAAAGCAGAAAACCCCAAGGAAAGGGGAGAATCTGATTTCCAGAGTGAATTACCACACTATTAGATTCACATGTCCAGTTTTCAACAACTAGAAAAACAACAAAATCACAAGGCATGCAGAGAAACAGGGGCAGATAGCCAATTAAAAGGGAAACAAAATGAACCAACAGAAACTATCTCTGAGAAAATCCAAGTGGCAGACTTACTAGATACAAACTTTTAAAAACAATTTTTAATGTATACTTATTTTTGAGAGAGAGAGAGAGAGAGCAGGGGAGGAGCAGAGAGAGAGAGGGAGACACAGAATCCAAAACAGTCTCCAGGCTCTGAGCTGTCAGCACAGGGCCCAATGCAGGGCTTGAACCCACGAACCGTAAGATCATGACTCAAGCTGAAGTCAGACGCTTAACTGACTGAGCCACCCAGGTGCCTCATGGACACGAACTTTAAAACAATGCAAGGAACTAAAGGAAGATATGGAGACAGTTCAAGAAAACAATATATGAGTAAAACAGAAGTCACAATAAAGAGATAGAAAGCCAAAAGAAACTACAGAGCTAAGCAGTACAAAAACTAAAATGAAATTTTCACCAGAGGGATTTGAGTAGGCAGAAGAAAGAATAAGCAACCTTGAGATCTGGCAGTTGAAATTGTTGAGTCTGAATAATAGAAAGAAAAATGACTGAAGAAAAGTGAGCAGAACCTAAGGGACCTGTGGGGACACTGTTTGGCATACATTCATTTTGGGAGTCCCAGGAGAAAGAGAAGAGAAAGGGGAAAAGGGATTATTTGAACAAATAATGGCCCCAAATTTCCCAAATTTGATGAAATCCATGAATACAAACATGCAAGAAGCCCAAAGAACTTCAAGGAGGATGGACTCAAAGCTATTCACCACAAGACACCTTCTTTTCAAACAGTTGAAAGCTAAAGTGAAAGAGAATCCTGAGAGTAGCCAGAGAGAAGTGACTTCTCACATACAAGAGACCCTCAATCAGATTATCAGAAAATTTCTCATCACAAACTTTGGAGGCTGAAAGGCAGTGGACGAATATATACAAAGTGCTAAAAGAAAAGAAAAAAAGAAAAGAAAAAAGATCAACCAAGACTCCTATATCCAGGAGGAAAACTGTCTCTCAAAGGTAAGAGATAAATTAAGACATTTCCAGATATTTTTAAAAAACCCTAAAAAAAAAACAACTAAGAGAGTTTGTTGCTATTAGAACCGCCCTCCAGAAATCCTAAAGGGTGTCCTGCAGGTTGAAAATGAAAGAATAGTATCTTAGAGCCATATGTAGAAAATAAAGACATCAGTAAAAGCAAATACATAGGCAACTATAAAAGCTAGTATCTTGACAATTTGTAACTCTATTTTTGTTTTGTACATGACTTAAGAGACTAATACAATTTTTAAAAAATTATTACTCTAAAAGCTAGTATTATCATAACTTTGGCTTGTAACCCCACATTTTGTTTCTACATAATTTAAGAGACTAATGCATTAAGGAAACAATTATTAGGTTATGTTTTTAGACACACAATGCATATGTAATTCTGTAACATCAGTAACTGAAAAGGATGAAGACCATGCTATAAATGACTTGAGGTTTTCTTTTTAAGTTATTGAAGTTAAGTGGCTATAAATTTAAAGTAGAATGTTATACCTTATAGGATTTTAAGTGCAATGGCCACAGTAACCACAAAGAAAATAGACAAGTGTTATAGAATCCACACACACAAAAAAAATAGAGAAGAGAATTAAAACATTTCACCATAAAAATCAACTAAATACAAAAGAGACATTGATGCAAAAAGAGAGGAACAACAACAACAAAAAGCTATATTCCATATAGAAAACAAATAGCAAAACTACAGGAGCCTCAGAACTACAGAAGTCCCTCATTAACAGTAATTACTTTAACTGTAAATGGATTAAACACTTCTATCAAAAGAGAGGTTGGCAGAATGTATTTTTTTAATTGCACCTATACGCTATTTAAACATCCTCATTTTAGATCCAAATGGAATGAAAGTATGAAAAAAGATATCTCATGCAAATAGTAACCAAAAGATAACAGGGGTGTCTATACTAATATTAGACAAAATATACTTTAAATCAAGGAAATGTATAAAATATTTATATATTAATAAAAGCTTCACTACAGCAAGAATATATAACAATTATAAACATTTATGCACCTAATAACAGATTATCAAAATGTATAAAGCAAAAATTGACAAAATTGAAGAGAGAAATAGGTACTTGTATCATAATAACTGAATACTCCAATACCCCACCTTCAATAATGGATAGAACCAGACAGAGATAAGTAAGGAAACAGAGGACTTGACAAGACAATAAACCGCCATATACAGATCGAACTCTCTACCCAATAACACCAGTTTGCACATTCTTCTTGAGTGGACATGGGCTATTTTACATATTGACAATATATTAGGCCACAAATTAAATCTCAATAGATTTGGAAAGATATATGTCATATAAAGCATCTTCTCTAACCACAGTGAGATGAAGTTAGGGATCAATAGCAGAAGGAAGACTGGAAATTTCACAAATTTTTGGAAATTAATATAATACACAAACCACCAATGAATAAAAGAAATCACAAGGAAAATTCAAAAATATTAAGGCACAAATAAGAGTACAGCACACCAAAACTTACACAATGCAGTGAAAGCACTGCTGAAGGGGAAATGTATAGCTATAAATGCTTACAGTAAAAAAAAAAGAGAAAGATCTCATGTCAACAACCTAAGTTTACAACTAAAGAAATTAGAAAAAAAACAAACAAACAACAACAAAAAAAAAACAACTAAGCCCAAGTATAAAAGGAAGGAAATAATAAAGATTAGAACAGAGGTAAATAAAATAGAAAATAGAAAAATAATAGAAAAAAATCAATGAAACAAAAAGGTGGTTCTTCCAAAAGATCAACAAAATTGGCAAACTTTAGCTAGATTGAATAAGGAGAAAAAAAAAGAGAGAGAGAGAGAAAGCTCCAGGTACTAAAGTCATAAATGAAAGTGGGAACTTTACTACTGACTCTATAGAAATAAACAACATTACAAAAAAGTACTATATGCAATCACACTCTAACAAATTGTATAACCTAGATGAAATGGACAGTTTCCAAGAAACACAAATCCCACCAAGACTGAATCACACAAAAATAGGATAATCAAATTGGTCTATAACTAGTTAGGAGATTGAATCAGTAATTAACAAATCTTCCATGAAGAAAAGTTCTGGCCTTGATGACTTCACTGGTGGATTCTACTATTTAAGGCAGAACTAACAACACTTCTCAAACTTTCCAAGAAATTGTAGAGGAGAAAACCCTTCAATAAGGCCAGCATTATGGGTAGCAGAGGGATGGGGGAGGAGATCTTAATCCCAGGAAGCGAATCCCCCATACTGAATAGAATCATTACCAACCCCCTCTCCTCCACTCCAGGACTTGGTTTTTCTAACTTTAAACTCTGCATAACAGAGTTATTTAGCGGATTAAACTAGGAAGTGAATAAAATTCTAAATGCAGTGTCTGCCTAGAGAGGGTGAAGTAGCATTTTAGTAACTAGTAAAATTTTTATTTCATGTGTTTAAATAGAATGCTTATTTAAAAAAGTTTTTTTTTTTTGCTTGTGGAATATCCAAACACAGAAAATAGTTTCCCATAAAATGTGACTGGCATAAAATGTTAGGCATAATTTTAACTGTCGTCTTCTGCTGTCCTTAGCAGAGGAACAGACTGCGTAACTTTTGAACGAAAAACGTCCCTTTAGGCGCTCCTTCTGGGCTACCTCAAATCCTCAAATTCCTTCAACACAGAAATAAATATGCCAGTTCATCTTCAAAACAGCACTGTGGTGAGATTAAAGGGTTAAGAGCTTCATAGGATATGGTTGACCTGAGTTTGTTATTAATGGCTGGTCACATGGCCTTTGGCAGGCCAAGTGGTAACACTGGCTTCCAGGAGAGAGGATGTTTTGGAAAATGATAATGTATGTGACTATCTGTTCCAGTCCACCCTGTGTTGGCAGTGCCTCCCATCCTCCTGTCTGCTTCCTTTGGTTTGGTTTAACCTATTTTTTAGTATCGTCAGTTCAAGTTCTTTCCTGGACTCTGGGAAGGGAGTTTCACTCTTTGCTTAGGATCATATGAGATTTTATTGCAAAACCTCAAACCATATTAAATTTGATTGTTCTGAAATATGCCATTGACTTTGAGTTCTGGGGATCTGCTTAAATATTGCCTCTTGGTTGAAACTTTTCCTTAAAGGAAGTAGACAATTTTTTCAGCCTCCAAAATGACAGACCCAAGTGGATAGGTCTTCGTGTAGAGGCTGCTGTTTATAGAGTTACTTTTGTAACTAAGATTTCTGTTAGTCAGAGACATGGTCTTTGGGTATAACATCTCCTACAGTCACCAGAATGTAATCTGGCACTATAGGCTAGAAATTGTAGTATTTATAAGGCTCTGTAACAGTTTCCATTTTCTAGGAGCACCTGGCTGGCTCAGTGGGTAGAGCAAGTGACCCCTTGATTTCAGAGTTGTGAGTTCATGCCCTATGTTGGGTGTAGACACTATTTCCCACTTCCTTGTCGCCAAGGCTCATAGAAGATAGGCAGGGGAGTCTGGGAGGGCAATATGGGATTGATCACCTGTCCAGTTTTCATTCATCAACTTAACGACAAGATATACTGCTACCATCAGTATGAATCAAAGAGAAGGTGAAATTACACTTCAGTATAAGCCCCATCACCTGGACTTAACAATCAGGGTCCAGAAATAATTTCTTTCCCCACAAGTGTCATCTAGCTTAATTATTAGCAGTTTATATATTTAGCAACGACAAGGCACCTCCTATCCTTAGTCATTTTGAGATGAAATAGGCATATAGGCAGTCACCTCTAATATAACAAAGCTTATAAGAGATTGAGCATGACAGGCCTAAGCATGGACTATCATACTTGCGCAAATTTCTTTATCTCCGTGGAACCTCATGTTCTTCAACTGTGATGGTACCTATCATTTAAGCTTGTTAAAAAGATTTGGAGTAATATTTATTATTTATGGAATATGTATGAGGGTGTGGGGCATCTCAGCTTGAGTCAGAGGCTGACACATATGTGTGGTTGTTCCTGATGAATCTGTGGGGTAGGGCCAGAAGTAACCCACTGGAACAGGACCATAGTACCTTAAAAAGAGATTCTTGAAGGAAGATTCAAGAACACTCAGCTTGATCCAGTAAGGCAGCCTCAACACTGCATTTTCAAAATCACTTAGAATCATTGAGATACAGTTTTACCTAGCTCACACAGTGGACTCTTATCTAAGAATCTCACTGAGCTCAGGAGGGAAACTCAAAATAAACTGTATCCACTGTGTGCACTCTATCCACTAGTCAAGTACGGTGCAGATATATGATGCAGACTATTTGTGAGTGCACCAGAGGGACTCAGGATTCTCCAAATTACCCACCAGAGAATTTGGATAGTACTAGGTCCTGTGTTAGAGAGACAAGAACATTAGTTAGTGAAATGTGGGCTATCACTGTTTAAACTTATCTAATTTTTACCCATTGGCCAAAAGCCTGGAGTAAATTTTATTATGTGTAAAATACATTATCATGGAATACCTTGAACATAGATAGACCATGGTATTAAAATGTCATTTCCCATTAATGAATATGTGTTTCATACATTAACTAAGAGTATTTACTCTCCTATAGAACACAAGATAAATGGGATGTATAAAACTTGAAAGTCATGCTAAGTATGGATAATAAATAAGTTAGTAGTTTTAAGACATAGGTGAGACTCATAAAATGTGCTAAATAAATAATCAAATTGCCTTTATAACATGGACAGGGGCGCTTGGGTGGCTCAGTCAGTTAAATGTCTGACTTTGGCTCAGGTCATGATCTCATGATTCATGAGTTCGAGCCCTGCATCAGGCTCCAGGCTGACAGCACAGAGCCTGCTTCGGATGCTCTGTCCACCCCCTCTCTCTGCCCCTCCTCTGCATTCATTCTCTCTCTCTTCTCTCTCTCTCTCTCTCTCTCTCTCTCTCTCTCTCTCTCTCTCAGAAATAAACATTAAAAAAAACATGCACAGAAGTCCTTAAGTGTCTCAACATAAATTATCAAGTTATTAACTTGTGAGACATGTTAGACCATAAATACAGTAAATAGGGACGGAAGGACCAAGTGGCACCTAATACTTGTGAAACACTAATACAGGAGACATATTAAGCACTTAGTTATTCACGAGACCTTATATTGATCATCCATTGTTGACACCCATTCCGGCCCCGCTGGCCACAGCTGCTCATTGGGCTAACTGGTGAACTACAGCTGTGACAAACACTTGTCCTTGTGTCTTTTTGCTGGAGCAACTGTGGGTATGGTTAGCTCTGGGTACCTTCCATATGCTTAGCCCCCCTCGCTCAACCTTAATTCCGGTTCTCATAACTCCAAGATCAACAAAGACTGCTGATGCAGCTAAGGGAGGAGCAAGCCATACCAATGTCACTTAAATTAGGATCTAAATCGTGTGGTCGTTCTGCCCTGCTTACAACTTTATACTTAATGTGTTAACCTACCACTCCTTTTTCCTCTTTTTATGTTTTAAATAATTTAATAAACTGAATGATGCAAGTGTCTGAATTTATTCTGGGAGCCTTTTTGGAGTAACCTGATGAAAAAGTGTATTTGGAGACTACTGTTCATCAAGGCAGTTTTCCTCATGACAAGGTTCCTAATATGTGTTAGTAAGTCTCTCTTAGGAGGAGAGACTTAACTAGTAGATTAGAGAATAAACTACAAGTAACAAGAGTCACAAATCAGTCTGAGGTGAGACCATTGGGGTTGAAAAAAAACAATGTGTAGATGTCCTTGCTTCAGTATGCATTGTGGGTCTGTGCTAGTAGAACAGGGAGTTAACTGGGGTTCTTTCTGGTTTTAGAAAAGGTTAGTAACTCAAATCCTCTGATTTAATCTCATATTCACTCATTCCCCTTCTGTCCAAGGCAAGCATTATTTAGATGTGTCTAATAGCATATTATGGCAATTCAAATAACTTATTAGAACAGGCAGCAAAGATGAACATCACTACTACAAATTTGTTAAATGAGGTCATTCTATCATTGAATTTATTATATTTATTTATTATTATATTATATATATTTATATATATTAAATATTATTATATTTATTTATTACATTTGCAAGCTCCTCTTTGGTATTCTTACCTTAATCAACAAAGTAATTCATTTTTTGATCTTTAAATTGAGGTAACATTCGGTTTTAATAACTAACCATTTTAGGGGCACCTGGGTGGCTCGGTTGTTCTGACTCTTGATATTGGCTCAGGTCATGATCTCATGGTTCATGAGATTGAGCCCTGCATCGGGCTCTGTCCTGACAGTGTTGAGACTGCTTGAGATACTCTTTCTCCCTCTCTCTCTGCCCCTCCCCTGCCTGCTCTCTAAACAAACAAATGCATTAAAAATTTAAAAATACTAACCATTTAACAATGTGTAGTTCAATGGCATTTAGTATAGCCACAACATTGCATAGCCACCACACCTCCTTCTACTCCCAACACATTTCCATCACCCCATACTCCTAATCATAAATAATAATAAATCCCATACTTATTAAGCAGTCACTCCCCTTGTTTTTCCTCCCTCAGCCCTTAGCAATTGCCAAAATGCTTTCTGCCTCCAAGGGTTTACTGACTTTGGATATTTCATACAAATGGAATCATACAATATGTAACTTTGCATCTAGTGTCACTCACCTAGGATGTTTCTGGGTCATCTACATTGTAGCACCTACCTGTACTTCATTCCTTTTTATGGCTGAATAATATTCTAATGTACCTATATACCACAATCTGTTTACCCATTCATCTATTGCTGGATATTGGTTTTTTTCCACTTCTTGGCTACTGTGAATAGTGCTGCTTCAGATGAATATCTATGTACAAATATGTGTTTGAGTACTTGTTTTCCATTTGGGAGGATAAATAGCTAGGAGAGGAATTGTGAAATCATATATTAGTTCTGTGTTTACCTTTTTCAAGAACTACCAAACTCTTCCAGTGATTGCACAATTCTCTATTCCTACCAACAATGTACTGGTGTTCCATTTTCTCTAGCACTTTGCCAACCCTTCTTCTCTCTTTTTTTAATTATTGTCATCCTAGTGAGTATGAGGAGGTATTTCATTGTGGTTTTGACTTGCATTTCCCTCATCATTGTAGTTTTGATTTGCATTTCCCTAATAACTAACTAATGATATGGAATACCTTTTCATGTGCTTATTGGCCATTTGTATATCTTTAAAAAAATTTTTTTAATGTTTATTTATTTTTGAGAGAGATAGAGCACAAACGGGAGACAGCCAGAGAGAGAGGGAGACACAGAATCTGAAGCAGTCTCCAGGCTCTGAGCTGTCAGCACAGAGCCTGACATGGGGCTCAAACTCACAAACCACAAGATCATGACCTGAGCTGAAGTTGGACACCTAATCAACTGAGCCACCCAAGCACCCTGTATATTTTTTTAAAGAAATGTCATTTCAAGTCATTTGCATATTTAAAATTGGGTTGCTAATCTTTCTGTTGTTGGGGTATAAGAATTCTTTATATACTCTGGACACTAGACCCTTATCAGATATGATTTGTAAATATTTTCTCCCATTCTCTAAGCTGTCTTCCCACTTTTTTAATTATGTCCTGTGATGGACAGAAGTTTTTAATTTTCATAAGGTCTAATTGATCTATTTTTTTCTTCTGTTGTTTATGCTCTTGGTGTCATGTGTAAGGATCCACTGCCAAATCCAAGGTGGATTGTTTTTTTTTCCAGTTCTTCTGTACTTTTTTTTAAATTAAGTTTAAAAATTTTAATTCCAGTCTAGTTAACATACAGTGTCATATTATTTTCAGGTGCACAATATAGTGATCCAAAAATTCTATACATTACTTAGTGCTCATAATGGTACGAGTACTCTTAATCCGCTTCACCTTTTCACCCATCCTCCCATCCACCTCCATTCTGGTAACCACCAATTTGTTCTTTCTAGTTAAGAGTCTGCTTTTTGGTTTGTCTCTTTTTTTCTTTGCTCATTTGTTTTTTTTTTTCTTAAATTCGTATGGAATTTGTCTTTCTCTAACTTATTTTACTTAGCATTATACTCTCTATATCCATCCATGTTGTTGCAAATGGCAAGATTTTTTTCAATGGTTGAATAATATTCCATTGTGTGTGTATATGTATGTGTGTGTGTGTGTGTATGTATATATATGTAGTATACTAAATATACTACATCTTATTTATCCATTCATCTATCAATGAATACTTGGGCTGCTTCCATGATGTCAGTATTTAAAATTGCAATAAACATAGGGGTACATGTGTCCCTTTGAATTAGTGTTTTTGTATTTTTGGGGTAAACACCCAGTAGTGCAATTACTGGATGATGGGGTAATTCCATTTTTAACTTTTTGAGGAACCTCCATTCTGTCTTCCACAGTGGCTGCACCAGTTTGCATTCCCACCAACAGTGCATGAGAGTTCCTATTTCTCCACATCCTCTCCAAAATTTGTTGTTTCTTGTGTTTTTCGTTTTAACCATTCTGACAAGGTGATATCTCATCGTAGTTTTGATTTGTATTTTCCTGATGAGGAGTGATGTTGAGCATCTTTTCATGTGTCTGTTGACCATCTGGATGTCTTCTTTGGAGAAATGTCTGTTTATGTCTTCTGCTCATTTTAATTTTTATTCTTTTTAATTTGATTTTTTAGTGAGAGAGACAGAGAGATAAAGAAAGACAGAAAGGGACAGAGGGAGAGGGAGAGAAAATCTTAAGCAGACCCCACACCCAGTGTGAAGCCTGACACAGGGCTCCATCTCACGACCGTGAGATCATGACCTGAGCTGAAATCAAGAGTCAGATGCTTAACCTATTGAGCCACCCAGGCATCCCTCTGCCCATTTTTTAATGGGATTATCTTTACGGGGGTGTTGAAGTATATAAATTCTTTATATACTTTGAATACTAACCCTTTGTCAGAGATGTCATTTGCAAATATCTTCTCTCATTCAGTAGGCTGTCTTTTAATTTTACTGATTGTTTCCTTGGCTGTGCAGAAGCTGTTTATTTTGATGTAGTCCCAATAGTTTATTTTTGCTTTTATTTTCCTTGCTTCAAGAAACACATCTAGAAAAAAGTTGCTATTTCTCATGTTGGAGAAATCATTGTCTGTGCTCTCTTCTAGGATTTTTATAGTTTCATGTCTCACATTTAGGTCCTTAATCCATTTTGAATTTATCTTTGTGGATGGTGTAAGCCAGAGGTCCCATTGCATTCTCTTGCATGTAGCCATCCAGTTACCTCAACGCCATTTGTTGAAGAGACTGTCTTTTTCCCCTTTGCATATTCTTTCCTCCTTTGTCAAAGATTAATTGACCATATAAATGTGGGTTTGTTTCTGGGCTTTCTGTTCTATTCCATTGATCTATATGTCTATTTTTGTGCCGATACCACATTGTTTTGATTACTACATTTTTGTAGTATAACTTGAGATCTGGAATTGTGATACCTCCAGCTTTGTTTGCCTTTTTCAAGACTGTTTTGGCTAGCCAAATCCAAGGTTTTGAATGAAGATTTACTCCTAAGTTTTCCCTTAAGAGTTTTATAGTCTCAGCACTTGTATTTACTACTTATATATACATTATATACATAATAATGTACATTAAGTTGTTTTAGCCCTTATATTTGTATTACTTTCTGGACTCCTCATTCTACCCTATTGGTCTATATGTCCATATTTATGCCAGTACTACAGTTCTGATTATTGTAGTTTGGTAGTAAATTTTGACATTGTGAAGTATGATTCTTATTTTTGTTCTTCTTTTTCAATATGTCTTGGTAACTGAGGGCCTCTTGAAATAGGATTTGAAGATCAGCTTTTCCATTTCTGAAAAAAAAAGACCACTGAAAATTTGATAGGCATTGTACTGAATTCATAGATGGCTTGCAGTATTATTGTCATCTTAACAATATTGAATCTTCAATACATAGACAAGGATGTATTTCCGTTTATTTGTGTCTTTAGTTCCCTTCAAAAATATTGCTGTAGTTTTTCAGTGTACATCTCGCACCTTCCTGGTTAAATTTAATCCTAGGAATTTATTCTCCTGGATAGTGTTGTAAATAGAATTGCTTTCTTAATTTCCTTTTCAGATTGCTCATTGCTGTTTTATAGAATTACAACTGACTTTTGTATTGACCTTTATTCAGTAATAATTTTATCAAATTCTTTAATTAGCTGTAGTGTTTTTTAGTGTGTGGATTCTTTGGGTTTTTCTTTATAGGATCACGTTATTTGCAAATACAGTTTTACTTCTTCTTTTCCAATTTGAATGATTTTTATTTATTTTTATTGCCCAATTTTTCTGGCTAGAACTTCCAGTACAACATTGAATAGCAGTGGTAAAAGCAGGCATCTTAATCGTGTTCTTGATCCTGGGGGATATTTTTCAGTCTTTCACCACTGAGTACAATGCCAGCTGTGGGTTTTCTATAAATGCCCTTGTCATAGCAAGAAATGTCCCTTCTATTTCTAGTTTTCTGAGTGTTTTCTTTCTTCTATTTTTTAATATTGAATTGTATCAAATAGTTTTCCTGCGTCAACTAAGTTGATCATGTCATTTTTTTTTTCCTTTGTTGTATATATATGTAATACGTATTACACTGGTTGATTTTCCTGTATTGAAACACCTTTGCATTCTTGGGATAAATCCCACTTAGTCATGGTATATAATCTTTTCAATATGCTATTGGATTCAGTTCATTAGTCAGTATATTTGAGGAACTATATCTGATTTTGGCATCAATATTCATATGGATCATTGGTCTGTAGTTTCTATTTTGTTAGTATCTTTGGCTTTGGTATTAGAATAATGTTGGCCTCATAGCACAAGTTAGAAAGTATTCCTTTCTTTTCTAGGTTTTGGAAGAGTTTGAGAAGGACTGGTGTTAATTCTTTAAATGTTTTGTAGAATTTACCAGTGAACCCATCTAATCCTGGGCTTTTCTTTGTTGGAAAGTCTGATTACTCATTCATTCTCTTTACTTGTTATTGGTATGTTCAGATTTTCTATTTCTTTCCTCTCGAGTCAGTTCTTGTAATTGTACATTTCCATCCATTATTCCTGTCCATTATTGAAAGGGGGATATGGAGTCTCCAACTAATATTGTGGAACTATTTCTGCCTTAAACTCTGCTATTTTGCTTTGCATACTTTGAGGCTCTATTGTTTGATGCATACATGTTTATAATTATTATGTATTCTTGATGATTTAAACTTTTTATTAATAGATAATATCCTTATTTGTCTCTTGCAATAATTTTTGACTTAAAGTCTATTTTGTCTGACATTAGCATAGCCATCCAGCTTTCTTTTGGGTACTATCTGCATGGAATATTTTTTACATCCTTTCATTTTCAACTTACTTGTGTCTTTGGATTTGTAATCAGCACACAGTTGATCTCCAACCACAAGAGATGATTTTTAAATCCATTCTACCAATCTCTGTCTTTTAACTGATTAGTTTAATCTAGTTAAAGTCATTACAGATAAAGAAAGACTTATTTCTGCCATTTTGCTATTTGTGTTCTATATGTCATATCTTTTTTTGTGACTCAAATCCTCCAATACTGCCTTATTTCATGCTAATTTGTTTACTGTATCCTTTTGATCCTCCCTTCATTTCCTTTCTGTATATTTTTTAGTTATTTTCTTCATAGTCACCTTGGAGATTACAACTAATATCTGGAAGCAAGTCACTACAAAATATAATTAAGATAAATCCCTCCTTTTGGAAATACTGTTCCATTTTGGCTTTCATGATACATTGCCTTTGGTCTATTTATTTTCATTTCTTTTAAGCAATTACTTCTTAACTGGACATTTCATTAATAATAACAATAGAAGAAGAATTAAGATAGACATTAATAGAGATCTGTCTACAGTGGCTTAAATGCACAAAGGTTTATATTTATATTTTTTCTTGTGTAATGAGAAGTCTAGCAAGGTTTGCAAATGCTTGCTGGCATGATTCAGTGACTCAGAGATATCAGGATCAAAAGTTCTGCTCTTTTCATCTTTCCCTCATGGTCCAAAAGGGTTCCTATAGCTCTAGTCATAATGTATTTATTCCATGAAAGGGAAAGGAGGAAAAAGCAAATTAAAAAGCATCCTAAATAGCCAATTTAGCCCTCTTAAAGAAATTTCATAAGTTACATCCAACAACGTCCTTTACAGATCATCTGCCATCCATATCTATAAGAGAGATTTGGAAATGTAATTTTTCTTTTAGCTGAGAACATTGCTACTCCTGACAACTCAGGGTTTCTATTACTAAAAAAGAAGGGGAGAATAGATATCAGCAAGGCAACTGGCACATAATTGGTTGTTAACATTTATATAATAGGTATTATGTGTCAGACATAGTTCTAAATACCTTATATATATATTAGCCCATTTAGTAATCACAGCAATCCTAAGGGATAGGTGCTCTCATTATCTCCATTGTACAACGACAAAACTGATTCAACAAAAGGATGTAACTTTCTTAATGTCTCAGACTTATTAAATATTTGAGCCAGAATTAGAACCCGGCTATCCTCTAGATCTCATTTTTGAAACTACTCTCCTATACTGCTTTGCACTGAATAGGAAACAAATCCAAAATCTAAACATCTTTTTTCCTTTTCCTTTCACAATCATCTGTTAATGTTTAGATGCCACCTTAAATCCAATATGATTAAAAGAGCCTTTATAGCTGGTTCCTTCACTGGCTTCCTACATCTGCAGCTTCCATTGCTATTTTCCTTTATGCATCATGGATTGCTGCCCAAGAATTGTAAGCAACAGTAAACTCATTTTAATGAAAAATGCTCAGGAAGTTGTGGCCCATTAGTTCTTCACTGGCTCTCTCATTGACAGTTGTATCTCTAACGTCTATCCTAGTATTTGATCACTGTGATGGCTTCCCACTGGGTACCCTCACCTCCATTCCTGGAAACTTATGTTTAGAACAGTCTAATATATACAGATTAGTTGCTGAGCAGTGGGAAGCCATTGAATGCCAGTCTGAAAGTGAAGGTCTTCAACTCTTTTTAAAGTTGATTCATTTTGAGAGAAACAGGGGTGGGGGGAGGGTGGAAGGAGGGAGAGAGGGAGAGAAAAGGACAGAAAGAGGGGAGGAGAGAGAGAGAGGAAGAGAGAGAATCCCAAGCAGGCTTCACAATGGCAGCACAGAGCCCAAGGTGGGGCTCAATCCCATGAACCGTGAGATCATGACCTGAGTCAAAATCAAGAGTTGGAGACTTAACCAACTGAGCCACCCAGGCAGACACCCCATCTTTCTTAACATATTTTGTAAATCCGTCGCATGAAATGGATCCTTACTGCTCAGTCAAAATTCCTTGGGTTGAAATTCAATGTTCTAAACTAGGCTCAAATCTTTACAACTTTATTTTCATTCACTTCTCTTCCTCTAATATATTCAGTCACCTAGCCTCTCCTAGCAAAAGCATAAAGGTAGAAAGGAATAATTACAACCTCCCCTGTCTGACAACTGCCCCTTCCTCCCAAGTTATTTATTGACCCTCTCAGGTCTTACCACGTCAGCTCATGGCAAAATAGATAATGGTGACAGAAATAACTAGAAAATCAGAAGACAGTCATTGACGCTTTTGAGGAAGCTTTTCACAATAAAAAGTTAGAATGAATTTTCTCACAATAAGGGAATTTTTTTTTTTTTTACTTTCTCTATATCCCCACTAAGAAATACCATTTTCATTAAGTACTATATGTATATTTATTGTTTAAATTTAAGGTGAACTGTTACAGGTAACTACTGTTGTATAACAAATGGCCCCCCCAAAACTTTGTGGGATAAAATGATGATTTGTTTGCTCATAATTCTGTGACTTGAGCTGTACTTGGCAGTGATAGCTCTTCCTGGCACCATGTAATTTTGATAAAGGCAGCTCAGCTAGCACGTAAGTCACGTGATCCTAGCTGCCTGGAAGGACTTGTGCTGGCCGTCCCTCTTTTTCTCTGTTTGTAATCTTTTTTCTTCCAATGGCTCTCTGTCCGTGTGGTTTCTCTCTATTGCAGTGTATTTGACTTAAAAAAAAAATTTTTTTTTAATGTTTATTTATTATTGAGAGACAGAGAGAGACAGAGCATGAGTGGGGGAGGGGCAGAGAGAGAGGAGGACAGAGGATCCGAAGCAGGTTCCAGGTTCTGAGCTGTCAGCACAGAGCCCGACACAGGGCTCGAATTCAAACCGCGAGATCATGACCTGAACTAAAGTCGGAGGCTTAACTGACTGAGCCACCCAGGCGCCCTTGACTTTTTTTTTTTTTTTTTAATATCATAGCTGGTACCCAAGAAGATAAAAATGAATGCTGCAAAGCTTCCTAAGGCCTATGCCCATAAGTCATACCAAACAATTTCTGCCACACTGAGCTGATCAAAGCAAGCCAAAGAGCCAACCTAAATTCAAGGGGAGAAAAAGGCTCTCTTTCCCTGGGGTAGAAGTAATCACTGACAGCCAACATTACAGACAATCTACCATACAAGTCCTTGCTTTTGATTTGCCTCAAAAAAGACATAACAAAAGTGTTTATCAACAAAAGAATGGTGTGAAAACCATTATCCTTGCTTTTTTTCTATAGCTACATAGCAGTTTGACTATCAAAGTATATCTTGCTTTGTGTTTCTCAAAATTCCAAATATGTGAAATTTTAGTAAATATTAAATCAGGTAGAAAGGATTCTTTCATGAGTTATGGTTTGAATAACAGCCCCTAAAATTTTGTGCCCAAACCTTAACCCCCAGGACCCATGAATGTGACCTTTCTTTTTGGAAAAAGTGTCTTTGTAAATGTAATTAAGTGAAGGATGAGAGGTCATCCCGGATTAACTGGGTGGGCCCTAAATCTAATGACAAGTGTGCTCATAAGAAGAGAAGACGACTCAGGAATACAGAGAGAAGAATGCCATGTGAAAACAGAAGCAGAGATTGGAGTTACGCAGCCAAGGAATGCCTGGAACCTCCAGAAGCTAACAAGGCATTCCAGGATTCTCCTTTAAAGCGCTGAGAGGGAGTGTGGCCCTGGTGACACATTGATTTCAGACTTCTGGCCTTCATAACTGTAAGAGAACAAATTTATATTGTTTTAAGCCAACCAGTGTGTGACAATTTGTTATGGCAACCCTAAGAAACTAATAGGTAGTTCTTTATCAAACTCTTATTGAAAATATTTTACAACATACTCTTTTGAAAACTTCCACTTCTAGTTCATCCGATTTCAGAGGATATTCATGTTGCAGAAGAGAGTGAAAGGCCGAAGAAGTTGCATTTATCTCAAACTCAATAAGAGCTCTTTTAGCAACAAAATTTAAATATTAACTCCTGAATCGTGCAGATTTCCCTCATTGGCTTTGTGTCTATAGATACAGTATTGAAATCATCTCATCATTTATATTGGCTGGATACTTATACTGATCCATCCGGACCCTCACAAAACCTTTCTTTGTCCCATATAGTATCTCTGTGGTCTCTAATATTTATGGCAAGGAATTAAAGGTAAAATATTTCATCGTTTTCATGGTTTAAATCGGTGGCTGTCAAAGAATGGCAGTCTTACCACCAGCAGCAGCAGCATCAGTTGGGAACTTGTTAGAAATGCAAATTCTTGAATCCTACCCCTGCCCTACTGGATCAGAAACTCAGCAATTTGTGTTTGAATGAGCCCTCAAGGCAATTCTAATACCACTAACATCTGAAACTGCCGGGGTTCTGCTACTTGCTAAGTATGTCTATTATTCCAATTAAACTTTCTGGAACTGAGGAAACAACCAGAGGATGAGACCAGGGACCTACTGGACCCACTGTGAAAGAGACTGGAGCTGAAACTCCATTGATCACTTGATCTCATAAGCCCCTGCTCTGACTGATGGACCACAGTGACATTTTCAGCCTCCATGAATTAATATCAGTTCAGAGGCAGTGTCGAGGAATCTTACAAAAACCTAATTATTTCCTTGTTTCCAATGCGCAGTCAATGCAGGGCGTGGTATCATAGTGGGGTCTGAATGTTAGTTCCTACCACTGGCCGATTGGGCACTCAGCAGTGGCTAAAGTCAGGTCAGTCTTGGTGAGTGGAAGTCAATGTCACTTCCAGGGATTATAGACTTCAAATTTTGAGTTATTACTATCTAGTAACTAATTAAATTTCTTATCTCTGGATATGCTGAACATATGTTTTTCCCCACTGATTTCTTCTTTTTAACCTGCCTCATGTACCAAGTGTTTTTGCTAAGTTATGGCTGCTGTCCAACATCTGGTTCTGAAAGAAAACTACAAAAATCCATCAAAACACATTTGCTTGATTCCTGTGGGTTTCTGGGTGGGGAATAAGTTTAAACTCTGTGTGAACCTAATGAGGATAAAATAAGCAAGGACAGAAGAATGAAACGTTAGGTTGGGACTGCAGAAAACCAAACTGTAGTTTTGTGCCCTGAGCCTTTCTTCTATGACAGCCATACTGTTGGGTCCAAAGGAACTGGTGCACTATGCAACCTATTTTCCACTGCAAATACAGGTATTCATTGTGCCATAAATATCTGATAAGCATCATTGAAACCTTTGTTTTTGCCTTTCTGGATGGAGAGACCTACCTAATTAACAGACCTGATCCCATTCACTAGGTGAGTCTACAAAAATAGACTCTCTCTCTCTTCCTCTCAACCCATACTCACTATTTAAGGAATGAAGCACAAGGCAAAATTTAACGGAAACTGGATTTAGAAGTATTGCACAGAAGTCTGACAAATTTACCAAAAAAGTTCCAGAATGTACTACCAATTATGTGAATTATAGGATTCTGTCACTCTTTCCACACTAGATTTTCAATCTAGTTGTTCTGCTTCTAAGAACATATATATAGGAATCATATATCTGAAGACTGAAATAGGAAAATTCATTTCTAAGCACTTGGTAATATATATATAGTCCCTTCCAAAGGTTAAAAGTTAATTGATGTTTAGTAATATGTAACAACAAGCTCCAAGTCTTCAGCAAAGAAACACTTCGTACTTTTTATGTCATCTCTTTATGTGGCAATTTTATGAATCACATTTCACTGAAACTGTGATGCTATCAATTGTAAAATGCATCATTGTTTTATGTGTCATTAGAAAGAAAAAAGTTGTCAATTATATCATATGTT
This sequence comes from Panthera pardus, assembly GCF_024362965.1. Taxonomy (NCBI): domain Eukaryota; kingdom Metazoa; phylum Chordata; class Mammalia; order Carnivora; family Felidae; genus Panthera; species Panthera pardus. Next base: position 75,846,703 of record NW_026527013.1, on the reverse strand, counting down.
ATATTTTTATTTTACATTAATTGAAAGAACTCTCTTAGACATATTTAGAGGTAGAATTTTATCATATGTAACTCATGCTTACATCACAAGAAAATGTTAGCAAAATAAGTTGTTTCTCATTCCTAACGCTTCTTCCTCTTCAAGTTCAACTCTTCTGAATCAGAGGTGTTGATGCCCAAGCTTTCTCCCATACCACCTCGGGCCATCAGGAGATGTGCTGCTACATCATGTACTAATAAGAGGGTCCACTCTGGTCTCTAGGCTTTTCTTCCACACTACTGATGCTTTTCAAATATTTGATGATGATAGTAAAAGGTCTACTGGAAGAAATCAGTGGAAGGTTTTCAAACAATTGGGTCCCACATTACTTTTTAAATGAGCATTAAATATTTGTTGACTAATGTGTTCAGAGCCACAATTGTCTAGTCTTAATATTGGACATAGCAACAGAGTTATTGTACTTTGTGTTGAGCTTTTCCTTTTGCTCTCCCACTGCATATCAACAAAACTAAACAAAAAGCACGCTTGGGGTGCCTGGGGGCTCAGTTGATTAAGTGTCCGACTCTTGATTTCAGCTCAGGTCATGACCTCACGGTCCATGGGTTCAAGCCCCTCATCGGGCTCTAGGCTGACAGCATGGAGCCTGCTTGGGATTCTCTCTCTCCCTCTCTCTCTCTCTCTCTCTCTCTGCCCCTTCCCCACTTGCTGTCTCTCAAAATAAATAAATAAACTTAAAAAAAATGTAGCATGCTTGATCAGTAAAGGAGGCCCTCTATCTCATCAATTTCATACTTGATAGGTAGGTATCCCACTTCACTTTCTCTCCCACTATGAACCCTAGAGGGGTCTCTTTCTGGTCAAAGAAATATGTTTCTTTTTTCTTGTTCCTTTGAAGGAGGGACTCTATTCTGTCCATTTTTTCTCCCCCTCCACCAGGCTTTTGACTAGTTGTGTATTACTGAAGTGACAAGGTGAACTGTTATGCTCAAGTTCATCCACATGCAGGCAATGACAATTTCTCACCTGCATCCTTGTCCTCAGTAACTATAAGTGACAAGATGTCACCAGCTAGATAGTTGGCATGACTGAGGGCTCCCCATTTTAGATATTAAATGTCAAAATGTGGGGGAAAGTATGAATTTTATATCTGAAAAAAAGTAATTGTTTGATCTTAGATTTCTTCAAGTGTGGTGATCATGACTTATATATCTCTGTATCCCTGGCATAATCACTGCTGTATTATTCAGAGATCAGTAATTTTATTTGTTGAATGAATTAAGGGTTCACAAATGGGCAGGAAAAAAGTTTAAAATGCGTACCAACAAAGCATGACCCTCCCTTTTGCTTCCCTAATGATAGAAAATAATGAGTATTTAAGCCAGATGTTTCTTTAAATAAGAACATTCCTTTCCTATAGCAGTTGTGAATTAAGAGTAGAGATTTATATATGCCATAAATACTATCCTCAAAATTAAGTGATGCAAAGACTTCTGTGAGAAGAAGCCCCTTCCTCTTACAGTGCCCTCCCCACCCCCCCCACCCCCCCTACCCCCTCCCCCAGCACTCTCCCGACAGGGCCAAACACTATCCAGCTGGCAAGGAGAAATGTTTACAGGGTCCAGCCCAGCATCACAAAGTGGGGCAAGTGGGAGTAGATTTGGAGCTGGCATAGCAGAAGATTATATTTTATTAACATATCAAAACAATCTGGCTAAATACAATTTGTCAAAACATCTCATATATCCTGTGAACTTTCAACCAAGTTGGACAGAGGCAGATTTCTGCAGATGTTTTCTCACTATTAATATGGCAAGAAAATCCACGTATAACAACGCACTTTTGCAAAACTATAAGCCACAATGATGGCTCTCCAAATCTCCTATGTGGACATTCACTGGTTCCTTTTACTTTTATTCTTAGGGAACCAGGCATTTTTATAGTCAAATAAAACAATATTTGTCACTGAGTGTGGGGAGAAATTAATCAAGTTAACCAAAACTCCCTGCCTCACCTTACCCTCAAATAATTTATCTCATTATCCAACCTTCTGTGAATATAGATTTTAACTTACTACAAATTGCTATTTTCTTTTTTTTTTTAATTTTTTTTTTTAACATTTGTTTATTTTTGAGACAGAGAGAGACAGAGCGTGAATGGGGGAGGGTCAGAGAGAGGGAGATACAGAATCTGAAACAGGCTCCAGGCTCCGAGCTGTCAGCACAGAGCCCGACGCGGGGCTCGAACTCATGGACCGCGAGATCATGACCTGAGCCGAAGTCGGATGCTTAACCGACTGAGCCACCCAGGCGCCCCCAAATTGCTATTTTCAAAGAAAACATTCTCAATTAGTACAATCATTCAGGATGAAGTAAGAAGGTAAAACCACACCTGTGAACAGGGCAATTTTAATATAAAAACATAGTAATGGGATTAACTACGAAGAGGATTCTAAAAATAGGCAGTGTAAGGAACAGCCACTGGTTTTGGGCTGTGGGAAACAACTCAAGAAAGAAGGAAGCTGAGAAGAGCACCCACCCCACCCCCAAGCACTGACCAGACTTTCCAAGAAGCCACCCACTGGGGCTGGCATCACTGGTCTCCAGCACACCCCTGACAGAGGAGCTGCCCACGTCCAGGAAGTGTCACTGGCAAAGAAGCCATCCCCAGCAGCAATATCCCAGGATCAAGAAGGAAAGCACCAGTATAAGGAGAAGAAGGCCCCTCCTCTTACAGTGTCCCACCAGCACTCTCCTGACAAGGCCCAACACCGTGCTAGCTGGTAGGAGAAATATTCAAGGGTGCAACGCCGGTATCGCAAAGGTCAAGAAGGATGGATTTGGAACGGAAAGACGATAAATTGACAACTGGCATAATTAGCTTACCTTTTTGTTGTTCTACACACGGCACAAAAACTCTACCTTTAGAGCCGTCCAGCACCTGGTGCATAAAGACTGGTGCGGGAGAAGGGGAGATGTCACAGCTTTATAGATCGTTGTTACTGCGACTCTATATACAGCATCTATTTCCCCCTGGGCCTTAGCTGCCCAGCAATGCTGTCATGTTCATGACCATCTCTTCCCCATCCCCTGAAAATATCCATTTTAAAACGATTTCCTCATGTCTCTACTGTTCAGCAAGACTGAGGAGTTTTTTAAAAATAAATGATCTTGTTGCTTATTCTAAAGAGAATTAAAGAACCCTTCAGAACGAACCGCAACAGGTTCTATTGCCGACCCGCTCCTTTCCTTGTCATAGAGGAGCAGGTGTATTCTTCCATTATGATGCTTATTCTACCACTCAATCTCTGGACCCCACCCCCTCCCATGCCTCTCTGCACTAGGTCTTACCAGTTTTATTCTTGTTTACTTTCCCTGTGCTGAAGTATTTCTAAAACTCTGGTCTTTCCAATACACACCTCACACTGACCTGGCATACTTACTTAAACACAGATTCCAATGTTCCATCTCAAATCAACTGAGTCAACAGCTCTGTGAGGCAGAACCCAGAAAACTCTTTTATCTGAGTGTCCTTGACAATATTTGTGCATGCTACATCTTGGGAACTAGTGATATACTATCTTTTTTTTTTTTTTTTTTTTTTTTTTTTTTTTGCATGCTTACTGCTTCTAACTCATTAAAAATACTTCCTGGCTCTTCCCTCCTCTGATTTTTATTTCATCTTTCTTTTCCCGTTCACAACACAGACTCTTTTGAAAGGCTTGTTCATAGTGGGTTTCAGAGCAGACTAAGAATCACTGTCTGGCTTTCACTTCTGAGATGCTAGAAATATTCTCCCAGGTCATCATGACTTTTTCGTGATAAATTCAAAAGATTTTTTTAAACTTTTCAACTCTTCTGTTGAAGAAAAGATTTCTGCAGTGTTTAACACTGATCTTTCCTTTATCTTGGCTTTTACTTTATTTTTCTTAATTTCTTCCTCCTCCTTTATCTTATGCCTTTATTCTATGCTGAAGCTCAGACTTATCTGCCCATCTCTTAAATATGGATATATCCATCGTTCAACACCTGACAGTTTCCTTCTCTTCCTACACACTTCCTAAGCAATCTCTTAAACCTCTATTTCTGTACCTACCGTTTACATAATAATGTAAGACAAAAATCTCTCTTCTCAACTTCATACCCACATTAAATTCAACTAAATCCTGGATAGCTTAACCTAGATGCTCCATTTTAAGCTCAATGAGTTCCGGTTTTAGGCCTGGCTTTCTTCATTCAAGCCCCAATTTTTCTTCCTAGACCTTTGTGAATAATACTATAATCCCTTCAGATGTTAATGCAATCATTAATTATTTCCTCTCCCTAAGCTCACATCCAATAGTCATACAAACTATGAAATCTCTCTTTTAGCTAAGTTTTTTGCAATGCCACAATTTTATTTTAGACGACATCATGCGTGTTATGCAGATGCCTACTGAATTTTCTTGCTCCCCAAGCTTCCTGCTCTTCTACTTTTTCACTGTCAAGAATTTTTTCTAAATATCAACTGTGATCATGTCACATCCCTTTTTAAAAACTGTTTCCATATACTGTACCAACAACAAATACAAGATAAAATTTTGCAAAGCATACAATTTGCAATATAATTAAAAATATCAAATACCTAAAAATAAATAGTCTGAATGATGTGCAATATCTCTATAGAGAAAAACCTTATGTAGAGAAAACAGATAAGACCTAAAGAAATGGAAGCTATGCCACATTAATGGGTAGGAAAGTTCAGTATTTTATAAGCTTGTCATTTCTCCCAAAATCAATCCATACATTCATATACACCCAATCAATACTGCAAAGTTGTTCTCTAAAAATTTTACAAGCTGTTTCTAAAATTTATGAAAATATAAAGACTCAAGAACAGTCAAAGCAGCTTAAAGAGCATATCGAGATAAGTTTTTCTACTTTTATTCAAACTCATAAAACTAGAACAAGACAATGGAATGTTAGTCAAAGGACAGAGAAGTACACAATTATTATTTGATGATAAAAACATTTTCATTCTTTCCCGTTCTTAATTTTGGCTAGTTCTGCCTCTCTCTTCCTTTTTTCTTGATCAGTCTTGCCAAAGCTTATCAACTTTATTAGTCTTTTTAAAGAACAAACTTTTGGTTTATTTACTTTCTATTTTCTAGTTTATATTTATTTTCTAATTAATTAAAAGTGAGTTTAATTTGTTGTTCATTTTCTACATTCTTGAAAAAGATACTTAGCTTGTTTTCAGCTTTCTTTTCTAAGTTATATATTTAAAGCTACATCTTCCTCTAAACTCAGTTTTATGTATATGCCATAAATTTGAAGATTTTTATTAAGATTTAGTTCCAAATACTGTCCAATTTCCCTTCTGATTTCTTCTTTTGGTCAAGGTTATTTATAAGTATGTTAACTGCACTTCTAAATATTTGGGGATTCTATAGTTACCTTTTGTTATTGATTCCTAGAGTACCTGCAGTGTGGTAGGTGAACATCCTCTGAGATTTAAATCCTTTATAATTTGTTGCAAATTGTTTTATGGCTTAGCACATGACCAATTTTGCCAATTTTGGTAATTGCTTCCTATGCTCCTGAAAAAGAATATGCATACTGTCCTTGCTGGGTGCAGTTTTCTGCATATTAGTCAATATGGTTCATCATATTTTCAGATATTTATATGCTTACCAATTTTTTTAAGGCTGGTCTATCAGCTATTGAGAAAGGCACGTTTAAGTTCACCACTGTGACTATAAATTTGTCTTTTCTCCCTTAAATTATAACCATTTTTGTTCTAAAGCTTTATTAGTTATCAGATACCTACAAATTTTGAATTGTTTTCTTCCTGGTAGATGTACCTACTTAGCAAAATCAAATGTCTCTCTTTGGCTCTATTGATATTTTTTGCCCTCAAGTCCACCTTGTCTGGTATAAGTAGAGCTACACATGGAAAATCTTTTCCTATCCTGCTGCAATCTTTTTATGCCTTTACATTTAAAACTTGTATCTTGTAAGGAATATACAGTTTTATGCTATTTTCTTATTCAGTCTGAAAATCTTTGTTTTTTAGTTTGACTGTTTAGTCATTCATTGTTTAGTCACATTTATAGTGCAATTCATAGTGTAATGATTAACAATATTGTTTTTATATCTACCAACTTGCTGTATGTTTTCTGTTTATACAATTTATTTTATGTTCCACCGATTATTTTATTATTCTAATTTTCCCTCTATTAACCTGTGAGATATGTAAGTACATGAATAGATGTATATATTTTATATACCTCTATATATCTAAATATATTTACATATAGATATATAGTTATGCATTTATGGGGAGAGAGGTATAGTTACACCATATAGTTACACACACATATATATATACACACACATATATATACACACACACACATATATATATACTTACCTATACATATACCATACATATAGTTATCTCAGAAATTACAAAATGCATCCTTTGAAACCTTCACTCATTATCACCTCATATAATAATTTTTACTACTTAACAATGAGAAAAAGTTATGATTTTTTAAAGTTCTTTTAACACCCTCAGATATTTTGTTATTATTATGCATTTAATTCTATGTATAACATCACAAAATATTACTATTTAATTTTTATTATAAATATCATTTTATATTTATACATGTCTTGCTCAATACCAGTGATATTTTTCCTTCTTGCATTTCTGTTTTTCTGTGTCAGGGATCATTTTACTTCTGTCTGAAAGATCTCCTGTAGTGTTAAAAATTTTTTTCTTAAACATTTATTCATTTTTGAGAGATGGAGTGAGACACAGCATGAGCTGGGAGGGCCAGAGAGAGAGGGAGACACAGAATCCGAAGCAGGCTCCAGGCTCTGAGCTGTCAGCACAGAGCCTGACACAGGGCTCAAACCCATGAACCGTGAGATCATGACCTGAGCCAAAGTCCGACCCTTAATTGACTGAGCTACCCAGGCGTCCTTCCCCTGTAGTGTTTAGTGTAATATTTGCTGATGGTAAATCCTGTTTTTGTCCACATGAAAACTCTTTATTTCACTTTCAATTTATAAAATCTATTTTCATCTGGTGGAGAATTCTAAACTGGCAGTTATTCTCTTTCATCGTTAAATATGTCATTACATTGTCTTCTGGCTTCCATCATTTCTGTTAAGGAATCAGTTGTCCATCATATTGGTACTGTTTTAAAGGTAATGTATCTTTTTTCTTTGCATACTTCTAATATTTTCTTTCTTTCATTTTCAGCAGTTTTATATGCCAAAGTGTGGCTCTCATTGTATTTATCCTACTTGGACTTCATACACTTCTTGAATCTATTATTCAGTATCTTTGGTCAGATTTATAAAATTCTTGAAAAAAATATTATTTCTTCCCTATTGTCTTTTTCCCTTCTGGAACTCCAATTTCTTATAGGATTTACCTTCACTGAAACTTCTTTTTAAAAGATGTGCTTCCAGAAGAAGGAAATGCAACCTAAAAGAAGAACTTCAAAGTAAGAACCAGCAGTAAAATAAAGGAACTGACAAACATTGGGGTAAACAGAAACAAGAATTTATTACATAAAATATTATCATTATTATTTACAACTTACTTGAAGAATATAACAATGGGTCAAAACTAAAATAAGGAAATGTTAGATCTGGGGAATGTGGCATTTAAGTGTTCTAAGAATATGTGCTTTTCGGGGCGCCTGGGTGGCTCAGTCGGTTAAGCGGCCGACTTCGGCTCAGGTCATGATCTCGCAGTTCGTGGGTTCAAGCCCTGCGTCAGGCTCTGTGCTGACTGCTCAGAGCCTGGAGCCTGTTTCGGATTCTGTGTCTCCCTCTCTCTGACCCTCCCCATTCATGCTCTGTCTCAAAAATAAATAAACGTTAAAAAAAAAAAAAAAAAAAGAATATGTGCTTTTCAAGTGAGGGATAAAAATGCTGATTAACATTCAACTTTTCAGTCACATATGTGTGTTTAAAATGTAAGACTGTTTATTTAAAGAAGATAAGTAGAACACAAAGCTTTATAAATATTATTGGAGCAATAGGGTTTTTAAATAAAAACAATCAACTAGAAGGTTGAAAGGAGGGGGGAAATGGAGCACAGCGTAAAAGCAGATAAACAAAAATCACAAAATAAGATGGAAAAAATAAAGAATGAATACATCACTTTAATTGAATTTGACAGTTAAATAAAAACTAGGGTTGGATGAAATAAAATGGAACAATCTTCTGTTTAAAAGAGACACATTTCAGTGTGCAGAAAGATTACAAGTAAATGGATGATAAAATATATACCATGCAGTCAGTAATCAAAAGAAATGTTCTACATTTTTGCAAGAATCAGCAAAATTTTTCTGTAAAGGGACAGATAACAAATATTTTTGGGTATATGTCACAACTACTGAACCCTGCGATTGTAGTAAGAAAGCAGCCATAGACATTACGTAGACAAATGAGCATACATGTCTTCTAATAAGACTTTATTTACAAAAACATGTGACAGGCCATATTTGGCCCACAGGCCGTAGTCTGCTGACCTTTGGTCTATTGAAAGGTCACAATCATGGGCCTGATAGATATACAAAAAAATATTTTAAGATATCATGATTTTATAAGAAAAATCAATCTCAGAAGCTGGACTAGGTATTCAATAAAAATACAGAAAAAGGAATTGAGCAAAAATGGTAGACAGCCCAAGTTTTTACTCTCTTATTCATCTTAACCCATCATTCCTTTTCTTTTACCTCACTCCCACCTCATACCAGTTCTAGACAAAGTAAATATTAAGACAGAGGCTTAGGAAAGTGATATCAGATAGAAGAGTTTATCGGAATAGAATCTCCAAAAAGTATAGGATGGAATTTAGGTGATCTTCTGGCTGACAATTCTGAGGCAGTGCTTCTGAAGCCACCTTTATGATATCACAACTTGTGTTAAAGAGGTTCCCAAAACTGAGCCCACCAGCATCTATGAATAATTATTTAGGAAACTATTAGAGGACACTGATCACCCTTTATACTTTGAATTACAATAATAAATCCTTGGAATAAGTAAGCAGCAAGACAGTATAAACATGCTGTTTTACAGTTTATTTATTTACAGTTACTTACTGCCTCTTAATTATAATTATTACCACTAGGTGGCACTCATCCAAAGCTGTATTTACCCAGGAAGGTGAATTAGACGTTGCAAACTGACATGGCCCGACTCTAGCCCACATAATGTGTTTTGATTGGCCCATGATGTTTTCAGAATTTTGTATTACTGGTATATGTTTAATTCCATATTATAAAACTGTATTTCTTGCTTCTCCACCTGCCAGCAGCCAGCTGACTCTACCAGGCCCTTTCTACAGAGACAGTATGCACTCTCACATGAGACCCTGCTTAGTTTTCTCATCTTGTCTGCTTTAATCATTTCTAGTCCCATCTGGCCCCTATAGGTGTTTAACTGTGTGATCTTTACCCTACAGTTGCACCAGAAAATCTCAAGCAATGGCTGTTTATTAAAAAAAAAAAACAACCTAAGGAAAATATAATTTAATACTGAAATGTATCCTAGAAATATAGATGTAAAGAGAAAAGATATAAGACTGACATTAAGATCTGGTTTCTACCTTACAGAATGAATACTGAATTGGAGAAAGTAAAGGACACTTGGAGTGAGGTAAGCAGTAAGACAGTATAAAAAGGTAGAAAAACCAATGGCATCCAGCAAATGTCAGTTGACTGGGTCCAGTACTGGGCTAAGCAACTGATTTAGATTCATGCATTAAATTCTCAAGATCATTCTATGAGGTGTGTTCTTCCTTCCCATTATACAGATAAGAAAGCTGAGGCCCAGAGTTACATAACTTCTCCAAAGTCAAACATAATAAGTGGCAGGAGTGTGTTTACCCCCAGATAGGTCTAATGCAAAGCTCAACCTCTTCTATTCTAAGGTCCTTGATGCAGACAGATTATTTGGTAATCAGTTTGGCATATAGTTTGATTTGTTCTGCCATTCATACTGAATCTTCCTGAGTCTTAAAACTGATTATCCTGATGTTTCCTGTTGAGTAAGGAGATCGTTCCTGAAGGAAAACAGTCAATGAGTGTGCTCCCCTGTCTTCTCCTTTTGAAGAAGTGCCATGGTCCATGTAGACTGCAATCATTCTCTCCCTTTTCTTCCAAGGATTCCCCCTCCTGTGAGATCTTGAGAGCTCCCAGGGATGTTTACCCATGCTTGAAAGAACCAGAAAACCTGGTCCTTCAGGGGCAGAGGCCATTCCTTTTTATAGTTGCTGCCGCATGGTGTCGCTATTGAAACGCAGGGAACACAGCCACCCAGGTAGGGTCCCTGCTGCACAATGTTGTTGCTGAGTCCCAGGCAGGTGCTGGGGCTGGAGACCTCCGCAGAGAAAAGCCTTGGTGACTGACAAGCACCACTGCCATCCATCATTTATCTATCATTTTCCTTCTCTGCAGGGAGAAGGCTCTCCTTAGTGTCTCATACAACTATGATGATTCTATGCCGTTGTAGGCCTGTGTGCCCCATGACTTCTGTCTTATTTATAAGAGACTATTTCAGTATACACATAAAGACATTTTTACAAGATCCACACTTAATCTCCAGGGTGGCTGAATTTGGAGGTGTTCTCAGTCTCGGCCATGTAATTGGCCAGAATTACCACTCCTCCCTCCCCCATTCTTTACCAACCCCTAATGTGAAAGAACTTCTCCATCTTTGTCCCAGTGACCATCCCCTTTTTTATACAAGGGAGAACAACATTCCTTTATGGCAATAGTTCACCTTGTTGCAACAGCATGGTCCATTTAGACAGAGTAACCTTAATGCCTGTAAATCTTTCTACTGCTCATAGAATTACTCTGCATGGATTAAATCACCTTGCATGCATTAAAGCAACATATTTTGCTTTCAGAGATTTGACGTTCACTGACCGTGTGAAGCATCCTCAGCAGTTCAATACCAAGTGGATGATCCCCAAATCCTTTTCTTGGTAAAAAAAAATAACTGGTGTCATTATTATTTGCCACTTAAGAGCTAGGGGAGCATGCAATGGAACAACAAATGATATTTAAATAAAGTTTCCAATTCAGCAAAATCTTTCCCTCTTATAATTCGATTGTATGCCAGTGTTGTTTCTCATGAAAGTATTTCTGTGTCGTTAAGTACAGACATGAGATAAAAGAATAAATACGAAGACAATGCTGAACATAGAGTTGAGGATTGCCACATAATTAGATCAGAAACAACCTTGGTAAATTATCCATTTTGCTGTGGACATATAGTAATATAGACATCTGGTCATTCAACTCTCCACTAATCTGAACAGAGAGAAATTCACAAATAACCCAAAGTCAAAGTTCAAATAAACTGTGCGTCATCTTCTGCTGCTTCCCAACTCCCTTCAACTGACCTATAAGCAGCCGATCCCCAAGGTCTGGCTCAAATTTTCCTAAAGCCTCCACCCCAGCTCTGATCCCCTGGGGAAGGGAGAGGGAGTTCCAGTGAACACCAATGGTAACAAGCAATAAATAACCACTGCCTAATTCCTGAGTCCTGCCTCATTATTCCCATAAGTAGGAACTCAATTACTGTATCCCACTGCAAGTGAGAAGTACCTGTATCCTAATTTCTAAGATCTTGCAGGGAGTAGAATTGCATATCCCCTCCCGTCAATCAGTTCTAGAGGTAATTAGCCAAGGAAATCATTTTTTTAATGTTTATATATTTTTTGAGAGAGAGACAGAGTGCGAGCCGGGGAGGGTCAGAGAAGGAGACACAGAATCCAAAGCAGACTCCAGGCTTGAGCCTGAAGCGGAAGTGGGGCTCAAACCCACAAACTGCAAGATCATGACCTGAGCCAAAGACAGAGGTTTAACTGACTGAGCCACCCGGACGCCCCTCAGGGAAATCATTTTTTAAAAAATTAGTATGGTATTAATTTCCCTAAGAACTAAGAAAAATAATTTCCTGACAGGTCATATATTTTTTAAATGGAGGGTATTAAGTAACTAGTAGTTTTTACACCAGTGATATAACCCCTCTCTAAACAAAAAGGAAAAGTTTAGAATTTTAGGAAGGTCTTATTGACCATGAAATTCAAACAGTGACTTTTTCACTTACAGATAAGGAAACTCCTTGCCATCAACATTAATTTTCTCATCTGCTAAATGAAGGGCTCCAAAACGATTTGACCTCAATTGCAGAGTTACTTACTGGGGTGAAGAAAAAAAAGCTAAAATTCCTATCTAAGGCACTTTCTATCACCACACGCTGCATTAGAACTAATCAGTCCTTGTCTTCTAAGACCACATGCCCCTCCCCCCGAAGTCAATGGTCTTCTACATCAGAATTCCAGGATGCAGCGTTTAGAACATTTGGCTGGAGCGGAGAAGGAAAGTTGCTGGCATCGTGGCTATTCTTTTGTGGTCTACAGGCAATCCAAACAACAGTTGTGTGCTGTTATATTTCAATTCTCAAAGACTGGTGGGATCCCATGTTATGGTATGCTTAAAATAAAAACAGAGAGACCTCCTTTCTGAGGCTGTGGGTCGACATGCAGTTTTGTGCCACTTCATCAGAACTCGGTCTTTTGACCAGAGCGTTTATTACAAAGTGCAGCAAAGCACAACACAACCGCAAGAGAAACATTAGAACTCTCTCCCCCTTGGGAATTAGTCTGAAGAGATTTTCCTTCAGAAATCACATGTCTGCCTCGGTGCTCACTATGCCCTGAACTCTTTTCCCTGCATTCATCTCCCATGGGCTTCTGCAAAGAAAAAACCTTGGTGAATTGGGAACCAGGCTAATACACATTTTATGGCTTCTTTCATTGAACGTCCACCCTTCTTTGGAATGCCAACTATCTCAATCAAGTTATCTTTAGGAGTGAGAGTTGGGTTGGCACAGAGGCACTCTTAGTCCTAATGAAGTTGAGATGTGGGACAGAATATATAAACGAAGATATCCTTCGGCGACTGGGAAAAAAAAACTGAGCAAGTCTAATATTTTGAAATTAGAAAAACTGAAATAAGGGAATTTATTGTATATGGAGTTAACTCACCTATGCACAGAAGGCTTCTGAACGTCTGTCACTGGCTTCCCAAACAGCTCCTGTCCCCCTCCTGTTGGTTTAGGTTCAGGACAGCCTACTTTGCATCTCTATTCTTTTTCTGTGATCCTGAGAAGGTTAAAGATAGAAAAGGATTTCAATTTGCTTTTTTTATTTTTAATCTCTATTTTCCCTTCTTAAAAAAAGAAACGTTGTACTTGGCTGGAACTTCTATTCCATAGTTGCCTGAGGCTGGGTTGGAGCTGCAAAGTTGCAAAATAAATCAGAACAAGCTGTGCTCTGGTGTTTCTAAATTATTAAACATTTACATTTGACTGGTCAAACAGCGTCTTTTTTCTAAATGTATACACCCTTGATTGAGCGGCAAAGTTTGGTGTCGGTAATTTGGAGGGTACCTCATTCTATCAGAAGACATAGTTTAGGCCCAAGTCAGCTAAACTCTGCTGATGGGATAGAAAATTTAAGTACAAGGGTGGACTTTTAAAAAAAACTTACACCCATAGAGTACATAAACACTCTAAACCAGCAAAGCAAAGAAAATGATGTGTTTATGATGCTAATTACTGAACTTCACCAGCTCAGTTCAAGATATATTAAAAAGTTGCTTAGACTGGCAACGTACCTTGTTCCATTGTTAGGCTTTAGCCTTATTTCCCCACTAAGGTCAGAGCACTAGCCCTGAAGGAAGAGGCTAGGAAACCTGAATAATGTTATGAAGTGATCCAAGAATAAAAGAATGCTTAAGGTAATTTCTAATCTTTCGGGATCCTACGGTCATACGCTCTTTAGTTTGAAAAAAGTTCATGAAGCTTTCCAAGATGACAGCTTTGTAACCAAAAGAGAAATGGAGTATGGTGTAGTCTAGTGTCTGTGTGAGTTGTAGGTGATAATATTTAAGGGTACACTGTACATGATGGAAAACCAAAGTAAATGCTAATAATCTGCTCTGGAAGAAAACTCATTTAGATTATCTACTTTCTTGTTGCCATTTTCCAAAAACTTTTTTTGTGAATATTCTACAATTTGCATACTTTGCAGATTGGGAAATATAGTGGTTATCCACAATAGTTAATGAGAACAACCCAAGATTTCCATTTTTTCCATAGTGTTTCAAAACCTCTAGGCTAAGTCATCCTCTCTTTGACGTATCTTTAAACACTACACCTAGTATCAGATTATTCCATCACATAGCATTTTGTTAAAATATATTGAAACAAGTATGTAATATGATATTTCCTGCGGTACAATATTCCCACCTTGCAAATGTTCCCACTAGCGACCACTCGTAATCACATTATGTCCGAGTGGTGATTGAGGGAATGTCTAATAGATTAACTTTCCCATTCTCCTGCACAGTCAGCTGTTCCCAGGCTCCCATTAATGGTATGCTTTTAACCAGATTTCTCTTGAATGATAAGATAAAAAGGGGCAGGGACCAGAAAAGTTGTGAATTGATAACCACTGTACTGCTTTAGCCCCAAGTATGGATCCAGGGCATTGATGAAGAGACAGTTATATGGGACAGAAATAATTCTTTGGGTCTTCATCTTCTGTCCTTAAGCCCCAAAATCAGTCTGTTCAATTTTGATCTGAAGAAGGCACTCGGGTCTCAGAAGCCATAGATTCCAATATCTCACCCTACCACCACCTCCTGACTTTCCTTTTCTCAGAAGATCTCGTTTTTACCCCAGAGACCTCCCTCTCCTTCATTCCACATCTCCCCTCACCCAAGTGTGTGTGTCCTCTCAATAGTAGCTTTCCTACTGACACTGAATGTCATGATTTACCTTCTCTACCTTCTCACCAGCACCTCCGTTTACCTCCAATCTATCCTCCCACTACCCACTCTGCATACCACCTGATCCTTAGATGAAAGACAAGAAATAATCCACCTTTTCTCCTATTCTATCTAGGGGACTGAGCCCTAAATTGAACAACACTGAGAGTTGAGGAAACCAAACTTCTGGGCTCTGACTTCACAAGCCATGGGTGCCTCCTATCTGCACTTTTATTAGCTAATGTAAGTTTTCCCTTCCATTCCATGCAATGGCTCTTCTCAATGTACACCACCACTTTTCTGCCATTAAATTCACAGCCTAACTCCTTGTTCTCATACCTCTTCTCAATGTTACCTTCTACTCAGACCATGCTCAAAGCTTTCACTGGTTTGTTTGCTTGCTCTTTAGTTTTTTTTCTTCTCATTCTGAACTTTCCATCCTATCTGCAAATGTATTTACCACCAATCCATTTTTACCTTTTTTCCTCTGGTCTAAGTTCTCCCTATTCAGGTGGTCAACCACCCAGCCCTTGACCTCATACACTTCCTTCAATCATCTACTGTCTCTCTTATATGTTCCACTTCTTCTGTTCTACCTGCCTGTTTACCACACCCCCCCCCACCCATTACCATAATTAGTTAATGATCCACAGATCCCACATTGAAGGGTGAGATGTGCAATATATTTGCCATCTAGATCTGCTGAATTCTGGCGCCCCCTTTCAGCACTCCACTAAAGTTGCTCTTGTCAGGGCCCATAATAACATTTTCACCAAATTGAATAGTCATTTGTAGTTTCTATCTTACTGGATCTCTCTACTTTAATAACACTGCTAATCCTATTCTTTTTAAAATGTGTTATGCCCTTGTTCTCCAAGACATACTACTTTCTTACCTCTATCCCCATTTCTGTAAGTGAATCTCTTTCTTTTACATATTCTTTAACTTTGGATGCTTTCCTCAGTTCTCTGACTTAATCCCAGACTCAAAAAAAAATATGTAAAATTAACTCATCTTATGTCATTTTTAACTATCATCAGAATGCTTTTGACTTCCAAATCTGTATTTCCAGATTTCCAACTCCCTCCCCTTCTTGTGATTTTCACTAGCTAGCTGAACCTGATTATTAATTTTTGAGAGAACCTAAATCCAGTATTTCTAAAACTAATCTCTTCCCACTGCCCTGCATCCTTTCCTCAAGCCCTTCTGCATCCCCAATACACACTGGCTATACGGCAGCCATCCTAACTCAAGCTTAAAATCTGACATACCTTTCGGTCCCCTACTCCCTCGCTGTTTACAGCACATTCTTAACTTAGTCATGGATTATACCTCAAATATTTTAGTACTGGAACCCTCTTCTCCAACTCCACTGTACCTGCCAGGCACCAGGCTGCGATCACAACCTTCTCAGAGATGCAAGAGATTCCTTCACACTCTCTCTGCTACTCGTTTTGTCCCTTTGTTTTCACTCTCCACAAGGGTTCCAATCACTCTTCTTAGATGAAGGCTTATTACATCATTTTCATGTTTTGTACCCTTCAGTGACTGTCTACAGAATAATGCCTGGGCAACTTACTGTGGTATTTCTTTAGGATCTAACCCTTGCCTACCTCTTCAGCAATGAATGTCAGAACCCCCTGCCTTGAACCTGCTGCTGCTGCTGCTGCTGCTGCTGCAACATGGAAATGGATGGTATTTCCCATATTCTTAAAACTGTTTCTCTCCTTGTTGCTTTCACTCACATGATGCTTTTTCCTTTTTTCCTTTAAGTGGAGGATTTCTAAGGAGAATATCCAGTTGAAATTGTATTGTGAACGATTTCCATAAACAGTGGGAGTTAGAGGTAAATGTTCTCTGATAATCTTTTTCCCTTTTGTCCTCCAGGATTCAATTATATACCAGACCTCTATTATTCTTTTTCTGTAAAATGAAGCTATTCAGCAAAAGTTTGTCCATCATTTATGTGAGAATAATTTCCCCTAGTGGATACATAGAGTACAGTAATTTTGGCACACACAGGATCTAATACTGATTCAGAAATTATAATCCTCTTCTGAGATGTCTGCTAAAGTACAGATTCTTCAGTACTTGTGGGAGGATGCTAAAAATCACAAGGAGCCAAAAGAAACTATGACAGACTTCCAAGGACAAACGTCCCTGCTATAGGTGAAGACAACACGTGTTACTTGTCCCTTCCCTATCTCCTACTGCTGGTCCACTTTCTCACCGCCATGTTGTGAATTATAACAGCATTGGATGGATACTGAAATTTGGAGGCAATGCCAAAAAAATGGCAATGAGAAGGGAGTTTTGTATGTTGTTTTTATATCTTGGTCTAAAATGTATTCCTTTGAACCAGATTTAAGTGTCGTGAGGAACTGTCATCACCTGAGGCTCATTTGGATGTGTTCTAGTCCTTGTAAAGGCAGGTAACAGCAAGCAGGACCTGTCTTTGCTTTTATTAAGCTTCTCTTGTGTCTCGTAGGAACCATAACTGTGGAAGGAGTTTCTCTAATGTTTTGCCTGAAGTTTCCTACCTCATTCTCTGTATCAGATGCCACTTGTGCCTGCCTTACACCTTCTCAGCCTCATGTCTGATTTCAGCCATGTCACGGCAAAGAGCTCTGTGAACATTTTGTCTCATGGCATACTAACAGGACTAACACCTCAAGCACCCAGGACTTCTCGGTGTCACAACAGATGACACAGAAGACCACTCTGCGTGAATACATTTGCAGCCAAAAGCTCAGGGAAAAAAGCCAAAGTTCCTGTTGAGGAACTGTCAACCAATGGGGGTCAGGGAGGGATGGTGAATCACTGCTCTCTGTTACTCCTCAGGAGGATAATTCTAAGAGGCATCTAGCACTCCTCAGGGATCCAGCCCCAGTAACTCATGGAGATGACTTACAAACTTTTGAGCGCACAGCAGGAGTGAATGAAAAAAAGAGTGGTGGGACTTCTGCTAAGGATCAGTTGGTGCCATGCTGGCAAAACAGGAAGAATGGGGGGAACCACATAAAAGAAAACCAGCTATTAGCCACCCCATCTGTCAGTACACTGCATCCTTCCCTTATAATCAAAAGAGAAAGACTGCAGTAAAACATGCTATGTCTATGAAGGCTCACAGGGAAATGCAAATGAAGATGAGTACACAACCAGTAATCACGATACATCTGTGGAAAGACTACAAAGCAACGGAGTTAATACAGCAAACTACATGGAACTTTGGAAAATGTATAAATGGAGACAGCTTCCTCCCAGAGAGGCTCAGGAAGACTTTGTACCCCTCAAATATTCAAATAGAGATTTACAGTATTTAAAAGCTGATCATTACTTTAAAAGAATACTCTAGAGATTGGATACCCAGAAAAATGAACAAAGCTAAAAGACAATTAGTGAGCTAAAGATCAAGCTAAGGAATTCTCCCTAAATGAAATCCAAAGGAACCAACTGATAGCATGGAAGAAAGGATAAGAGACATAGCATGTACATCTTTAGAGATTCCAGAGGCACTTCCAGAAGAAGACAGCACAGAGGACAAAGTGTGTGGGGGGGGAGGGGGTGGGGGGTGGGAGTGGCACATAAAATAAATTAAAGGAAATAAAAGAAGACAATGTGTGAGAACTGAAGAGGCTTGGTGCAAGATTGAACGTGTCTGCTTAAGTGTCAAGATTAAAAATCTTGATTAAAAATAGATTAAAAACAAATCATACAGAAAGCTCCAGCTTTTGTACACACAAAAGTAAAATATCAAAGCATCAAGGAAAAATTCTAAAACATAGAAGATAAGGAAATATAAAATATTAGTCATAAAATAATAAGGATTAATTTTCCTAGATGATGAGAGGATTGTGCCTCCTAGAAGACTGTCCTTATTCTTCAGAGAAGTATCCTGAATAATTAAAGGTGAAATCCCATGATGGCTGCAACTCACTTTCAAATAAATGGTTAAGCAAAAGAATGCACACACGTAGAGAGAGGGGGACACCAGGCAAATACAGCTAAATGCTCATGTAGGTGGCAGGTACCTGCATATTTCCTATACTATTCTTTCAACTTTCCTATTGATTTGAACAGTTTACCACTATGAAGTTAGGGAAAAGTTCTCAAGATCTTGTTGACTGTCAACTAACCAAAAATTAGCTACCAACAACCAGGTGTCGGATTGAAATTAGGCATCTTTCTAGTAACACTAGATACAAGAGGATAATGGTGTGGTATCTCTGAAGTTCTGAGGCAAATATCTTTTGGCTTTCCCAGCTAGAAAAACTGTTATTCAAATATAAAGGTGAACTATATTTCAATACAATTAAAATTAATGCAGGTAAGATAAAGTCAAATTAAGCACTAATATGTGGAGTCAGTAAACTATTCATCTAATATCCCTCCTAAAAATATCCTATAAATAATATTAGAGGAAAAAAGGTCTAAACTGACAAATACAAAGAGAACATGGGAAGGGGAAGGGGGACAGTAATGGAGGAGGAATTTCCAATCAGTTTCTAGAAAACAACATCTATGGATTTAATGAGACTGAGGAAACTATGGTCACAAAGCCAGACGGTGCATGAAGAGCAACAGTTCACTTGCTAGTGCTGGGAGGGGCTTAGGGTAAGGAGAATGAAAGTACAGAGGCAAGTGATGAGGACACGCAGGGCAACACTGAATTTCTGTGGACACCACAAAGGTTGTACACAGTTAACTCCTCCATCCTCCTTCCTGTGCGACCCAGTGAGCTAAGCTCCTCCCATCTCCCGCCTTGGGCAAGAGACTGGCAGTTTCTTCTCTGCAGAGCTTAGGGGTTCTTGGGATATACCTCTACTAATGGTATTTTGTGGAACAAGAAAAACCGTCAATGAGTGAGTAGTCTTCAAGCTAAACCACACGTGGCATCCAATTGGCTTTTCAGAGTCTCTCTATGAAATATTCATGGGAATAAAATTTTAGGAAGCATTTGAGAAAGATGAAAATAGGGAAAAAAATTTTCATATTTTCCAATAGGAAAAAAAAAATCTTAGAGCTTTTTAAGGTTTTCTTCAAAACTGTTATCTTTATTTAATATCCTCAGAGCAATCCGAGAAGATATTCTATAAAACAAGAACACAATGCTATGGAAAATGAATTGAAGAACAAAAAAAGGGCTCCTAGAAATAGAACTATTTAAGGACAATCACAGGTTTAACTGAAAGATGAAAATTAGGGAAATCTCACAAAAAAGCATGGCCAAAACCCTATGATGAGTGGGGAAACATGATAAAAAAGACAATGAGTTGAAGAGGTCCAATATCTTACTAATGACACGTTCATAAAAAGAGTAGAGAAAAAGGAAAGGGATAAAATTTTAAGAGTAATGAAATCAAATTTCCTGAAGAAATTTTCCCACATCAAAATGGCCCACAAAGTATCTAGCACAACAGGTGGCCTTTTATTTACTTAATATTTTATATTCAATTAATATGTCAGCAGATATAAAGGAAAAATATTAAGTACATTAAATAACTAAATTTGAATCACTGTTTGTAACAAACTGCCTATGTCTCAAATTAAGAATTATGGTATTAAAAAAAAAGAATTATGGTATTTTAGCTTTGAATATCAAAAATTTCAGAAAACTCTTCCAGAGTTAATGAGCTAAAACTTCTAGTCCAAATCCAATCTGCAGTCCTTGTCATACAGCCTAAAGCTAAGAAGGGTTTTTACATTTTTAAATAGAAAAAAACAAAGAAGAATATATGACAGAAACCATACGTGGCCCATAAAACCTAAAATATTTGCTACCTTGCTTTACTGACCACCTATACTAAGCATAACAATGAAATCTATCTGCTGTCTTTCCATTATGTTAGTCCTCTTCCAGAACATGAAAGAGGTTCTAAAAGACTCCATCCCTAAGACACTGAGAAATAGGGGTATCTGAGATTCACGGATGTCTAAACAGCCTCTGCCAAGTGGTACCTTACACCACAGGGGGTCTGAATACAAATGATTTGGTGCTGGGTTTGTTAGTTACATGAGAAAACACCTACGGTTGTCAAATGCCCAGGAGCAGTGGACTGGCCAGTAAGGAACTAGAGAGAACATACCTGAACTAAAGACATTCACATTAAAAACACACAAAAAATGTGCTGTTGCTGACTAATCAACACATCCTATTTGTATAAATTGGTGTGATTTGTACTAAAGTCATTGCCATATGGATGGATGTCAGGTTCTAGAATTTCTGCTGCCTCTGTAACTTAATTTGCTCATTTTCATCGATACCTAAGAATGAAAATTTTGCTTATACTGAGACAATCCCCTCTTCTCATATATTTGTAAATTTCTTGGATTAAAATATTTCAGGATGAAGATTTTCATGAGATGTGATAGAAAAAATATCTTAAGGCAAAAGGAGATGTGGCTTTGGGCTGAAGCTTATAAGATCTAATGCGATAGACCAACTTCCCGATGACCCCCAATAATCTCTGCCCCGTGCTAGTCACACTCTGAGTAATGTCCTCTGCTGGAATGAGGGCTGGACCTCTGACTTGTGCCCACTAGGCATGGATTAGGTTACAAAAATGATGACTTCTGTCTTGCTGGCAGACTCTCTTGCTGGCTTTAACAATATGTCTGAGAAGCCCACATGACAAGGAACTGTGGGCAACCTCTAGCCAACCATCAGGGGAGAACCAAGGCTTTCAGTACAACAGCCAGTGAGGAAGTGAATCCCACTGATGTCCACTGAAATAGCCTAGATTCAGGCCTGTCCCAGATGAACGTGGGGATGGCTGCAGGCAACATCATGATTACAGCCTTGTGAAAAAAAATGGAACCAGGGGACCTAGCTAATCTGGGCCCAGATTCCTAAATAGAGACTGTAAGATAATCAGTATGTGGTGTTTTAATTTTGTAAGTTTTGGTGTGATTTGTTACACAGCACTAGATGACTAATACACATTATCATAGGAAGAACATGTTTTGCGTGTTGTTCTAGGACCAGTTTGTGATTCTGCCAGTGTCTCAAGATGGTGAATATTCTACAGTACGTGTGAGGAGCTGTGCCACACCAAGTCTTTAGTTCAGTTAAATTCTGCACCCACACATTACTTCCTCTTTGACTTACCCATTTTCTTATTACTATAACCCACATATCTAAAATTAAAAAAAGTAAGAGTTATCTCTAGTCTCGGTGGAAATTCATGTCTCTTTGGGAGATGAATTAGTACCTTGCCAGATACCCCTTACCAATAACAGATCCTGTGATATGTAGAACATTTATTTTAGAGTATTTTATTACTCTTCAAATAAATAAGGAGATAGTGTTATCAAGTAATATTCATTCAAAACATTTTAATACTGAAAAGTGTTCAGTAATTTTTATTTCCTCAATCACATATTTGAGAGCTTAATAAGACTCATGTGACAAAGAGATAATATTATTTTATTCTTTTCTTCTGTTTTAAAAGATTACAGTCCACAGTGTGAGACTTCACATGGTTTTGCTTTTTAGATCATGTTTATGTCAGTTTCATATCCTTTAAAATGATATTTTACCTTATTTAATAAGATCCCAAAGTTGATTAAAATTTTATTTAATGATATGATTCTGTAATTTGCTACAAAATAATGCATGTGGCAGAGGAAGAAAAGGAATGGCTTGGGGGCTAGGTTGTTGAAGCTGGTGGTAGACACATTATACTAGACTCTCTAGTTTTGTATAATATTCGTAATTTTCCATGTGTGTGACAAACTTTTATATAAATATTTCATTTTTCCCAAGGATCCTCCTATTGTAGTATTATGTGGTTTTGTTTTTCTATAAAACCACATGCTGCTTTCAAGTTTCTTGCTACACCAACCAGCAAAACAAACACATTTAACATTCTCTATTTCCAACAAGACTGCTCATTTTGCAGGGGACATGCTGTAGAGGCAGTTTTAGTAACAGCTTTTAATAATGACTAAATTTTATTGGTGACTAACAATGGAACAGACACTATGCTATATGCTTTACATGAATTATTTCACTTGAATCCACAAAGGGATAGATTTATCCCAGGGGTGAGAGGTGACTAGGAACTTACCTGTGTAATTTACCTGAATAAGTTACTAGTATAACTTCTACGTGAGAAACTTATCTCAGAAGCTGAGTATAAGTCAGAATCTCTGTGAAAGACAGTGTACATTGTAAAGCACTGTACCCTCCACTGTGGCCTTATTTTCTCCTATCGTATAATGCTTCTCTGGAAAGTTCTTTGATGTCCTACCAAGTTTGATACCTTTTCTTTAAATACTTGGCCACTGCACCTCAAAATACTTCCTGGCACAGATTCTGGTAGATGTTTATATTTTATCTTTGAAGGGCAAAGAACATAAATGATTCAGTAACTATTTTCACTGAGATCCTGCCTAGGGTGGTATTAGAAAATTATACACCTGAATAGTTTGATTTAACATTGGTTAAAAGTCTAGTCAACACAAGAGACCACTAGATTTCAAAATGGTTGAAAAGAAAAATCTGCAACAATAAGAAGGTAGTTGACATGAGGATCTGTAGAATTCAAAGCAGTGAGCAAGCTATTTGGAGAAGCCACAGAATACTTAAATCCTATTATTCTGTATACTGGCATAAAAATTTTGAGTTTGTTTTTCCAAGAAGTTTTCCTATGGTCTGCTTTTGCATAACAAAACACCAGAAAACAATGATGTTTATTTTGTTTTTGTGGGAAATTGTATTGATTCATTGTTTGTTTTCTATAGTTAAACTTACTCATCACCCTTGCAGAATTCAACCCACTGTCCGTGACGTCACTGGTGTTGCTATAATCAACACAACCGCCAATACAAAAGCAGTGTAGATTCTCTAGGAGTTAGAATAAGCACTTGTAAGCTTTTCCTTTCTCGCATATATTGTGACAGATTTGTTGTTTTTTTTAATTTTTTTTTCAATGTTTATTTTTGAGAGACAGAGGGAGACAGAGCGTGAGTAGGGAAGGGGCAGAGAGAGAGAGGGAGACACAGAATTCAAAGCAGGCTCCAGGCTCTGAGCTGTCAGCACAGAGTCCGATGCGGGGCTCGAACTCACAAACTGTGAGATCATGACCTGGGCCGAAGTCGGACACCCAACCGACTGAGCCACCCAGGCGCCCCATGACAGATTTGTTTTTAAAATACAATGTAAGTTCTCAAACTTTCGTCTCCACTTAGTTACAGAGTTTGCCGTCCTAATAAATTATCTGGGTTTGGATCCTGGCCCACCTTATACTCTATGGCCATGGGAAAGCCTCTTGGCTTTTCCAAGTCTGCTTTTCAATCAGTGAAATGAAAACCCGGGCCTTGATGTGAAGACAGTTATATGGCATATGGCATAAGAATCATAGTAAATGCTCAAAAAAGATCATTTCCTGCCTTCATATAAGGGGCATGTTAATTTTCCTTTTATTTCTGTAGAAACCTTTCTTTTAAAGAAATAATAGCAGTGTTTAATAAGGAATTAGAATTCTCATTTAGTTAAAAGATGCTGGGTAGGCAATTCAATATGATTATATTATTATTACGGAAGATGAGGCAGAGGGGAAACTTAATGGGTATGAATCTGATAAATCATCATCCTCAAACTTAAAAAAGATTTAAGGTATCAACTAGACATTCCTTACTTTAAAAAATGGGATAGTTATTTCTAAATACATGTATAATATTTGTAAGTTGAGTGCTCTATTACTTTTTTTTCTCAGAAATATTTCCCTATATTAGCTCCATGTTTCCAAACTTGCCTGATCATGAGGCTCTCCTAAGTTAAAAATAGAGGTTCAGATCCCCTCCCCCGGAGAGGCTGATACATTGGCGCTGGGGCAGGAATCTGTACATTTAACTGTGGTTCCAGGTGGTTCTTAGGCTCAGGCAAGGATAGGAAAGAGTGCATCAGCTGATCTTCCCATTTTGCTGATTGAGGGAAAGTGTATACGTGCAAGTCAACCACTAAAATTACATTTTTCCTAAGTCATAGCATACTTAAATTCAAACACTGATTCCTCAGAGTTAACAGCGGGTTAGCAGCCTGCAGAGATGAAAACTTAATTACAGTGAAGACTGAGAAGGTGATTTTGCCTCACGGTCTTTCCGAGCCAGGGTTAGATTTCAGAGTTAATGTACGTGCTTTCCAAGCAATTCTCCCACCCAGGGCTTTCTCACTAGTACACTGAGGACCTCTCTTCCTCCGTCCTAGCCTCCTTTCTTCCCTCTGTCCTTCCTTCCTTCCTTCCTTCCTTCCTTCCTTCCTTCCTTCCTTCCACCCACCTATTCACCTACCTAGCAAACACTAATGTAGAAATAAAGACTAAAAGAAGCTGTCTTAGTCTGTCTGGACTGCTGTAACAAAATACCATAGACTGGGTGGCTTATAAACAGAAATTTATTTTTCACAGATCTGGATGCCAGGAAGCCCGAGATGAAGTCTCCAGCAGATCTAATGTTCGGTGAGGGCCCGCTTCTTCATAGGCCACCATCTTCTCACTGTAACCTCACATGACAGAAGGGGCTAGGGAGATCTGAGGGGTCTCTTTTATAAGGGTACTACTCCCCTCCATTAGGACTCCACCCTTATGGTGGAAGCACCCCCTAAAGCCTCGACCCTAACACCATCACACTGGGCATTAGATTTCAGTATGAATTTTGGGGAGACACAAATATTCAGGTTGCACCAGAAGGTTTTGGCTTCCGTGTCACAGTACGGTCAGGAGACATGCTTACCAAGATGAGATCAACATACAAGAAAGAGACAGGAAGCCAGATAACAAAAGGGAATGGGTAAAGAGTGGCAGGCTCACTGAAACAGAATATATATTCTCTCAGGGCACCTGGGTGGCTCAGTCGGTTAAGCATCCGACTTCGGCTCACGTCATGATCTCATGGTTCGTGAGTTTGAGCCCTGCTATGTGCTTATAGCTTGGAGCCTGCTTTGGCTTCTGTGTCTCCCTCTCTCTGTCCCTCCCCTGCTCACACTCTCTCTCTGTCTCTTGCTCTCTCAAAAATGAAAAACATTAAAAACTTTTTAATAAATAATAAAAAATATATGTTCTGTCAAGTCATGTTGTCCCTCTCCTCCATTCGATCACATATTTATGCACCAATTACCAGTCTGATTGCCCTTTATTAGTAACACCTGTGTATAAATGCCGTATTTGTGTCTTGCCAAAGTGCTAGAAAGCCCTAAAGGACATGGCGTCTTCCGTTATTGTATCTGCCTATTGTAGCTACTCGGCAGAGGACCTGGCACATAAAAGATGGTCTTATGTTTTTGCAAATTTTAAAGTGCTACACAAAGTGATTCACATCATTAAATGTGAAACAAAAATGTTAATGATTAACCGTGCCTATCTGGCTCTCACCCTCCACAATCCCCTCTCTTCCCAGGACCCCAATATTTATGGCACTAGAATAAATTTTAACCCTGGCCACAATTCCTTATCTCTTTTGCTAACAGTCTGCTGTGGCAGTTAAGTGATCCTTGATCTTGCTTTGGTTCTGACCTTTTGTCCTGATTCTTATAACTAGACTCCTGTCTTATTCTTTGTTCCCTAGAACATTTCTGTGTAAGCTGACCACTACTTCTCTGGTAACTCTTAGACTGGGTTTAGTCTTTGTTATGGGTTGAATTGTGCACCCTCTAAAGTTATGGTGAAGTCATAACCCCCAAAACCTCAAATGTGTCACCTTCAAGTGTGACCTTATTTGGAAATAGGGTATTGCCAGAATAAGATGGGCCCTTAATCCAGTGTGATCAGTGCTCTGATGAGAAAAGAAAGATGACTGAAGACAATACAGAAGGAGAGCACAATGTGACGACAGAGGCGGAGACTGGAGTGACACAGTCACAAGCTAAGGAACACCAAGGACTGTGGCCACTGCCAGAAGCTATGAAAAGGAAAAGAAGGATATTCCCTAAAACTTTTGGAGAGAGCATGGTCCTGCTGACACTTTGATTTCAGGTTCCTAACCTCCAGAACTGTGAGATGAGAAATTTCTATTGTTTAAGCCACTCAGTTTTGGGGGTACTCGGTTAGGGGAGCCCTAAGAAACTAATGGAGTCTTGTTGCTAGTTTCTTTGTAGACGCTACCGACAAGTGCTGAGTGTTAGCAATTGCTTATGCCTGCTGCATGCACATACATCAGAACACCCATAACTAATGGAAATCTGGGCGAGAAACCTTTATTCATAGGAGTACTCCTTAGATATCTGCTGGGCAAAATACCTTTTCTTCAACTTCCGCGATGATTGTGTTCTCCAAGTATGTCACAAATTCCACGGCAGGGCGGGAGGGGGGCAAGGTCCAACTCTAAGTCCTCCAAAACATTAAAATAGTGCCTAGCCATGTATCAACACATTTTCTTTTTCCTTGCTGATGTTTATTAGTAGCTTTAAAGTTGGAAGAACAGGAAGAAAGCACACAAGAAAAAGCAACAAATATAAAGGCTCATCTACATGAATGGAAGCCTACTTAGCCAAAGATGGATTGATTTGTAATTCAATAAATAGCTGTCTGTCCTCTAACCTGTCAAAATGTGATATGTAACATCTTCATGAATAAAAGTGATTTCAAAAGAGAAAAAAAAAAGGAACACTGCATCACTATCTTTGAGAGAATGGAAAGTATTGTATTTTATATGCAGGGAAAATGATAAATAACTATTGCATAGATGTGAAAAATCACAATGCATCTTTTTTTTTTTGATAGTAAATCGAATGCTCCTAGTGAAGTTGATAAATTGATGGCTCAGCACATCTAGGGACTTGTTTACTCTAGTCTGCAATTGTCCTTGCCACAAAGGCTAAATTTTGCTCGCTCATGGTTTGCAGGATATAAGGACATAAAATAGATTTGTAACTCCTGGGTCACAGAAATCCCCTCATTCTTGTATCTAACTATGAAACCCTTAGGACTAGGCTAGTGTGCAATACATTCAATCAGTCATGTACATGTGTGTATACATACGTAAGTGCACACTTGTATATGTGTACTGTAGTGGTAGCGGGATAATTTCTCTCTTTTTTTAAAAGTTTATTTCAGGAGAGAGAAAAATGCATGCATGCAGAGGGGAAGGGCAGAGAGGGAGAGAGAATTCCAAACAGCTGATGTGGGGCTCAATCTCACGTGAGATCATAACCTGAGCCAAAAACCAAGAGTCCGATGCTTAACCAACTGAGTCACCCAGGCACTGCACCATTTTTTATTTTAGAGAGAGAGAGAGGGAGAGAGAGAGAGAGAGCACACAGAAGCAGGGGAGAGGGGCAGAGAGAGAGAGAGAGAGAGAGAGAGAGAGAGGGAAAATCTTAAGCAGGACTCATGCTCAGCACAGAGCCTGATGGGGAACTCGATCCCACGACCCTGGGATCTTGACCTGAGCTGAAATCAAGAGTCACATGCTCAATGGACTGAGCCTTTGAAGCACCCAGGAATAATCTTTTTTTTTAAAAAAGTGTTAAAATATATCAACATATAAACATTATATTACATGAAATATAAACACGCACCCAGATGCACACTAACACATCCCACCTACACATACATATGCTGCATGCAGCAAGAGTAAATTATTATTTGAATTTAATATTATAGTAAATTACTTTTTCATATGAAGAAGACCATGAAGTGATAAAGAAGCCAAAGCAATTCCTGTAGAACCAATTTGTCCCACCTGCGAGAACTTCCTCACCGTTTTAAAATAATAGACAAGTTCCTTATCTGAAGACTGACTGAAGGATACCATTCTCACTCTAAAAGCTAACCACATGCTTCTCTGTCCATTCTAGGGCTGAAAAAATGCTCGGAAACTCCTAAAAAGTGGAAGCTCGAGAAACACAGAATCATGTATATTAAACTTCAGGCAGAGAGACTAGTTGAATACCATCCCCCCACCAACAAATCTTCTTGGTCAAATTATAAGTAAATTGTGGATGTACTGCTAGTCATGTTTGAGAAGAGATACATGGGTAGGGAGAAGTAATTGAAAAGGGAGGTAATGATATTGTGATAGATGGATATTTGAAAGCCTGAGCAATGTCAAAAACCTAGAGGTTAAAGCAAAATGGAATAGAAAACTAGAAAGGACCTAGCCTATGATGATTAAGATTTAGTGGGAAAGATGGTCAGTCAAAGCATATATATGACTTCTCTTCTCTCTAATGGCATTCTTCTAAAAGTACCCAAGAAGTGTGTGTGTGCATGTGTGTGTGTGTGTGTGTGTGTGTGTGTGTGTGTGAGAGAGAGAGAGAGAGAGAGAGAGAGAGAGAGAGAAAGAAAGAGCAAAAGAATAACCTGAATTATTAGTACAATAAGTTGATAAGAGATGCCAGCTCCAGGGAACAGACATTTGCTAACAGTCACCCTAGATCTAGAAACCTCAAGAATATTTACTGTACATGGTGCCAATAAGACCAGATTGGAACTGAAACAAATAAACAGAAATGCTCTTGGGTTCCAAAAATGTACTCCAGTTATGAAGACAAAGGCTGGAGGCAGGGTTTGAAAGACTGAGAGAGACTCAGAACAACTGCCTTGGCCAGGGAGAAGGGGAAATTCAGGGACGACTGGGTAATGAAGTCAGATGCAGCAGAGGCTTTCCTGGGTAGCAGGCAATGGGGGCAGCAGCTCCGGGGTAGTGTCTCAAGTGTCCCTCATTGATTCACTGGCGAGCGCCTTGTTGAAATCAGACCCCAGGGAACAGGCATTTACTAAGAACAGCAGGCCACAGACAATGTAGCAATGACTTTGAGGTATGGTTTTCCCAGGTGATCAGGCTATTTTGCTAATATATTGAAGAACTTCTTGGTAAATTAAGCAGGGGGCTGAGTATTATGTGTAGTGACATCATAAAGCAGGCCATCAGTGGTGGCAGAGTGAGGACCACCTTCCTCAAAAGACAGGGTTGTTCTACACGAGCCAAGAGGTCTGTGCACACTGGGCCTAGGATCTGGCAAGGTAACACTGACAAACAGGAAATGGGTGGCTGGAAAAGGACAAGAACTAACAGATGCATTAATGGTATGGGTCTCTCTCCTACTTGTCCAGGCAATGCTGGAGAACTAAGAGAATGCCTAAGATAGCATCAAAATGGAAAATGAGAATCCAGGAAGAATCCACTCACCTGAGAAGATCAGACCAGGGTAGAAAACTCCCTGAAGAATAATTAGGGGGAAAAAGCAGCCTATGGAAAAGGTTTTGTGGCTTAAAGAGCACTTAGGAAAGGAGATAGAAATGACTAAAGAAAACAAAATTTTAAGAATACCTTCTCCGTATTAAAAGTCTTTCACAGGAATTACAGAGCCCTTTGTGGCTTAGCACCGTATACTTTCCTGATCTCACCTTGTGCCACACTCAGTCACTTCTGGAATTCTGTCCCCCACCCAATAATAACAAAGCACCCCTCCTTATTCCATAACCACGTAGTGTCAGAGAAGACCCACCGGGGAGTTAGACACTCATCAATTGTGAACGCAACTCAAATGGAATGAAATTTGGAATGAAAGAGATAGTTTTAGCAAAGAAATAGAAGATATAAAAGGGTGGAAACTTTATAACTGAAAACCACAATAACGAAGTGTGTGGGATCAACAACTATCCCTTCTGAATAACATACAGAGAACAGAGACTGAAGAAAAAATGATAAATTATTACAACACTGTGGGACAAGATCTTACATTGCTGTAATCAGAGTCCTGGAAGACGAGGAAAAATGTGCAGAGCTGAAAAAGTCAAGAAATAATGGCTGAAAACATCCTAAATTAAGCAAAATACATACTTCTTACACATCTGAGAGCTGAGGGAATGCCAAAGAGAATGAACCAAAAGAAATCCATACCAAGATATGTCACAGTCAAACTTATAAAAACTAAAAACAAAGAAAAAATCTTGAAAGCAGCGAGAGAGAAGTGACACCTGACTTTTAAAGGAAAAACAATTCAAATGGCGGCAAATTTCTCATCAGAAACAAAGAAGGCCAGGAGGAAGGACACAACACTTTTCAAGTGCTAAAAGAAAACAACTCAACTTAAATGGCATATCCAGAGACAATATCCCCTTCAAGAGTGAAGGGGAAATTAAAACATTCTCATATGAAGGAAAACTAAGAGAACTGCCCACAGAATTATCCTCAAAGAATGGCTAAATAAAAAATAGAAATGAAATGATAAGAGAGAGAACTTTGGAACATCAGAAGGGAAGAAAGAATACAATAAACAAAAATGTGGGTATGGGGCATCTGGGTGGCTCTGTTGGTTAAGTGTCTGACTCTTGATTTTGGCTCAGGTCACGATCTCATGGTTCTGTAAAATCAAGGCCCCTGCTGGCTTGGGATTCAGCACAGAGCCTGCTTGGGATTCTCTGTCTCTCTCCCTCTGTTTCTGCCCCTCCTGTGCATGCACTGAATAAATACATAAACAAACATTTTTTAAATGGGTAAATACAATAGACTTTCTTTCCTTTGAGTTTTCTAAATGATTTTTGTTGGTGTAATCAAACATAACATCAATGTGCTTTTAAATGTGTATAGAGGAAATGTTTAAAGCAACTATATTATAAAGGGAGACAGTAAAGGGATACAAAGAGAAGTGACTTTTATATTTCACTCAAAGTGATAAAATGATGACACCAATAGATTGTGATAAATTATGCACAAATATAAAGTAATACCTGGAGTAACCACTGTAAAGGCTATACAAAGAGCTATGCCCCAAAGTACTATAAATAAATCAAAACAGAACTCTTAAAAATGTCCGAGTCACCCACAAGAAGTCAGGAAGAAGAAAACAGCAAAACAAAAAACAAAAACAAGCATAAAACAGGAAAACAGAGTTACAGACTTAAGCCTTACCATATCAACAATTAGATTAACTGTAAATAGTCTAAATAGGCCAATTGAAAGAGAGATTGTCAGAGTAGACTGAAAAACTTGTCCCAACTGTATGCTGTCTGTAAGAAACTCACTTCAAGTATTAGAAGATATGAAGGTTAAAAGTAAAATGATGAAAAAGATATATTCTCCAAATATAAATGGAATAAAAGTAGAAGAAAAATAAAAGTGACAGCATTAAGTGGACTTCAAAGAGAAGACAATTAGCAGAGATGGAGAGACACATTTACAAATGATAAAGGGCCAAATGCCATGAAGACATAGCATTCCTAAATGTGTGTGCACCAAGAACTGGTAGAGCCAAAATGAGAGATAGATAAGTCACAAGAATCATTTGAGACTTCAACATCAATCTCTCAAAACTTGACAGAATAAATAAAAAAAAAATCAGCAAGGATCAGGAATAACTCAACAACACCATCAACCAATGGTATGTAACCAGCATTTAGAAATGACTTGCTTTCAAAAACACCAGAATGCAAGTTCTCTTCAAGTGCACAGGAATCATGTATCAAGATAGACCACAGACTGTAAAACAAATCCCAACAAATTCAAAAGAATTGCCATCATATGGAGTGTGCTCTCTGACCACATTAGAATCAAAGTAGAAGTCAATAACAGGAAATCTTGAAAGTCTTGAAAACTAAACAATACGTCTAGACAATTCGTAGGTGAAAGAGGGAGTCTCAAGGGAAATTAAAAAGTGCATTAAACTGCATGAAATGGAGATGCAGCACATCAAAAATTGAGGGACATAAATAAAGTAGTGCAGAAAAGAAAATTTATAGCATTAAATAATATTAAAAAAGAGGAAAAGTTTTAAATCAATAGTCTAAGGTCCTTCTTCAAGAAACCAGGAAAAGAAGAGCAAAATAAAACTGAATCAAGCAGAAGGAAGGAAATAATAAAGGTAACAGCAGAATTCAATAAAACTGAAAACAGAAAAAGCAATAGAAAACACCAACAAAATAAGAGATGGTTCTTTTAAAATATCACTAAAACTGGCAAACTTCAGCAAAGTTGATAAACAAAAGAGATAAAAGATACAAATTATCTGTATCAGGATATCTCTACAAAAGGATAATAAGGAAATACAGGAAATACTACAAACGACACTACACTCATAATCTTCACAATTTAAATGATATGGACCTATTCCTTGGAAATACAAATTACCATAACTCACCATTATGAAAGAGTTTGAATAGTCCTATAACTATTAAAGAAATTGAGTGTGTAACTTAAAAGAAATATCCAGATCCAGATGGTTTCACTGGAGAATTATAAAGCTACACCAACCAAGACACTGTGTTATTTGTATAAAGACAGACATACAGATCAATGGAGCAGGATAAGGATTCCAAAAATAGACCCGCATAAGTAGAGCCAATTGATTTTCAACGAAGGTGTCAAAACAATTCAATGTGGAAAGGATAGTTCTTTCTTTTTTTTTTTAATGTTCATTTGTTTTTTTTTGGGGGGGGGAGCGAGAGCGGGGAAGGGGCAGTGAGAGAGGGAAATGCAGAATGCGAGGGAAATGCATAAAAGCCCAAGCAGGCTCCAGACTCTGAGCTGTCTGCACAGAGCTTGATCCAGGGCTCAAACCCATGAACCGCAAGATCATGACCTGAACTGAAGTCGGACATTTGACAGACTGAGCCACCCAGGTGCCCCAGGATAGTTCTTTCAATAAATGGTGGTGGAATATTTGGGCATCCACAAGGAGAGGAATCTTGATCTATAAAAGTTCTAGAGAAAAACACAGGAGAAAATCTTATTGACCTAGGGGTAGGCAAAGATTTCTTATATAGGAGTACAAAGTGCACAAACAAAAAAAAATAAGTAAATTAGACATTATCAAGTCATAAAGTTTGGCTCTTCCAAAGACAGTCAAGAAAAATGAAAGGCAAACCACAGACAAGGATAAATTATTTGCAAAACCTATATTCAATGAGGAATTTATTTCCAGAATATGTATAGAACTCTGACATCTCAGCAATCAGCCAAACAACACAATTAAGACTTGAGTAAAAGATTTAAGCAGACACTTTAGAAAAGAAGACTCAGGGGTGGCTAATGCTCACCTAAAAAGAAGTTCAAAGTCATTAGTCACCGGGGAAATGCAAATAAAACCACAATGAGCTATCACTACATGCGTATTACCTTGGCCCCAACAAAAATAACCAACTATCAAGTGAAGGAAATAAAAGATTAGTATAAATTCTTGTCCACTGAGCAACTGCAATGTTCACAGATTGCTGATGAGAATATAAACCGTACATTTTGAAAGTTTGGTGATTTTTTATAAAGTTATACAGACAGGCACTATATAACCCAGCCATGTACTCTAGGCATTTACTCACAGAAGATGAAAATTTGTGTTCACATAGAAACCTGCACGCAGATGCTTATAACAACTTTAATAAACATCCAAAGGGGAAACAACACAAATAACCAAATGGGCCTTTATATACAATAGAATACCACGTAACAAATAAAAAGAGACAAATTAAGGATACATAAAACACTGTGGATTCATGTTTAAAGCATTATGCTAGATGAAAGAAGCCAAATAAAAAGTAGTACATACAGCATCATTCCATTTTTATGATATTCTAGAAGCGAAAATTATGGTAACAGAAAGCCAATCAGCGGGCGCCAGGGACTAGGGAATGGGAAGAAGGATTAATCACAAAGGGCATAAAGAAACTTTTTGGGGTGACAGAAATGTTCCGTGTTATGATGATGAATATATTTGTTGATGTAATCAAGCCTGCACTCACAAGTTGTAAATTTTATGTATATTATATCTCAATAAAGTTAACTCTCTCCAACACAAAACAAGTGAACCAAACTCTTCATCAATTTAAAAAACACAACCACATGGGAAAAATATAATCATTTCAAATAATTTTGTAATATATTACTCTGACCAAATACACTGATGCATAAGAATAAATCTTAAACATCATATTGAGTAAAAAAGAGCAAACAGAAAAACAAGTAATTCACTTATATTACCTTCAGAAACAGAAAAAAAACTTAGTTTTGTTAAAGGCTATAAACATAGGGGGGATAAAAAGTAAAAATAAGGAAATAAAGAATTAGTATAAATTCTTATACACTGATAATTGCTAAAAAAGGAGGGAAGGAGAATAATCCAGGAGGGCCCCATAAAAAGATTCTGGGGTGTGATGATATTTCTTTTTTTTTTTTTTTTTTTGGTCTTGGTATTGGTAAAGATGTGGACATTTTATAACTGTTCTTTAAAAGAATGAATATGGTCTCATAAACTTCACTGTAAGAATGTCATATATCTCTGTATTTAAAAAACTTAATTATAGCCATTAAAGAATAGAGATACAATCAATAGCTTCCAAACTAATAAAGGGGAAAAAGTATCATAGAAATTCTATTGATCCAAGGCAGGGAAGGATTAAAAAAAAAAAAAAGACACAGCTGAGACTGAAAACAAGATAAACATCTCTTTGAAACAGAAACTGAAAAAAATGCAAGCGGTCAGCAGGGCTGAGCCTACGGGCCTGCTCAGCTCTGGGTATGGAAGCAGCAACTGGGAGTTTCAGCTATGTAAGGTGACACACCAGAAAAAGATCCATCCAGCACAAGGAATTAGAGAGCTAGAATCACAACTCAGTGCCAGGGACTGGGGTGGAGTTGCCCTGGTCATGAAAGGGCACTGGGAAGGAAAAAATCAACAAACTGTGGCTGACCAACACAACATGTGGCTACAGCTTTTAAGAAGCTACGGGCATAAGGAAATGGGAAGACACATAAACAGCCTCGTAAACAAGAATGGAAACCAACCACCTGCTGGCTCAGATCATGATCTGCATTCTGTCTATGCCACAGGAGAACTTGCGCATTAAGCTCTCATTATATTACATAAGACGTGGTTCTGGACTGGGAAGCCATATGATTCTAGTGAAGGCAACCAAACATGTGAGACTAAGAGACTGAGAGACAGAACTTCCCACTCCAAATGAAGCTGCAAACTACATCCCAAAACATATGAAATAACTACACACAGTCAACAAAATCACTAATTAGAGTGTTTTGACAAAAGCTTTAAAATCAGTGGGTTTTGAATGTACCTGAAAATAAAAAGGAATGAAGTTCTCATACATGCTACAAAATAAACACCCCAAGACATTTTGCCAGGTATAATAAACCAGACACAAAAGGACAAACACTGTAGGATTCCACGTAGGTATCTAGAATAGACAAATTAATAGCGACAAATAGCAGATTAGTGATTATCAGAGCCAGGGGGAGGAGGCATAGGGAGTTGTTGCTTAATGGTTACAGAGTTTCTGTGTGGATTAATCAAAGTTTTGCAAATAGCCGTGATGGTTACATAACACTGTGAATGTAATTAATGCCACTGAATTGTACTCTTCGATACTGTGAAAATTGTAAATTTTATGTTATACATCTTATCACAATAAAAATAAAATATATAAGGCAAAATAGAGCTCAAGGAAGATATACACATCCACAATTATAGTGGGGGGTGCTTACTTACATGCACATTACCTATCATAAAATGATAGAACTAGTGAACAAAAATTAGAAAGGTTATAGTACACTTAAATAACAGACCTAAACTGCTTGATTTGTGTAAACTGCTTACACACATGTGTATATAAAGATTGCTCCCAAGAAATACATAAAATATATTATTCTAATGTGTACATAGCATATTTAGAAAAGTTGCAATGCTTTGGGTATTCTTTCTTGGTATCTGGTCAAAAGAATCAATAGTGTATAAATTATAATCTCTGCAATAAAATTAGAAATAAATTTAAGATTGTTTAAAAGGAAATTTGCCTATAACCTTTCATATTTGAAACCTTTAAAATGTAAAGAGGATATCATAATAGAAAAATCATAAATGAACACATGTGAAAGTGCTACATATCAAAATTTATCAGATGCAGTTAACTGGGATTTAGAGGTAAATTTACACAATTAAATATATATACATATATACTATGTATAGGTGCATAGTATATACATATATACCTACATATAATCAAGTGATTTTAGGGTGCCTAGGTGGTTCAGTTGGTTAAGCATCCAACTTCAGCTCAGGTCGTGATCTTACAGTTCATGAGTTTGAGCCCTGCATCAGACTCTGTGCTGACAGCTCAGAGTCTGGAGCCTTCTTCAGATTCTGTGCCTCCCTGTCTCTCTGTCCCTCCCCAACTCTCTCTCTCTCTTTCTCTCTCAAAAATAAATAAACTAAAAAATTAATTTAAAAAATGAAATGATTTAAAATTAATTAGTTCAACATCAAGATCAAGACATTAGAAAAGGAACAAGAATAATCTGAAGAAAATAGAATATAGAAAATAATAAATATGAGATCAAAAATCAATGAAATGGAAAATAAAAAAAAAAACAAGAGGGAATTCACAATCTTTTTTTTTTTTTTTAGTTTCAGGTGTACGATTTAGTGATTCATCACTTATATACAACACCCAGTGTTCATCACAAGTGTCTTCCTTAATACCCAATACCCATTTAATATCCAACACCCCTCCCACCTCCCCTCTAGCAACCCTCAGCTTTTTCTCTACAGTTAAGAGTTTGTTTTATGGTTTCCATCTCTCTCTTTTTCCTTCCTCCTCCCATATGTTCATCTGTTTTGTCTCTTAAATTCCACATATGAGTGAAGTCATATAGAATTTGTCTTTCTCTGACTGACTTATCTCACATAGCATAATATTCTCTAGCTCCATCCATATCATTGCAAATGGCAAAATTTCATTCCTTTTTATGGCTGAAAGTAGATTTATACTTTTATTATGGTAACAAATAGTTGTTGAAGTGAGATCTATAAACATATACAGAATTATTATATTTAAATTCATATAGAACAATATTTACATTTTTAAGTTACAGCTTTGAAATCAGAAGATGAAGTACAGCTTCAGTTTGCAAGAAAGAAAGAGAAAAACAAAATAAAAATAGACAAAGCAGTAAAAACATAACTATCTGTTTCTGATACGTAGAAATGCTCAGAAAGCTACATCTTCTTAATCTTATTGTCCAAATCATTAAAATATGGATGATTCAGTGCCATTGTGCCAGAAATTCATTTGGCAGGATCATAGACCAACATTTTTGAGAACAGATCCAAGCCATTTCCATCCAAGTTTTTGACATGGGATGCCAGACTTCCTGGTTTCCCCTTGGGAAATGTATTCTTATAGTCCTATAAAGATTCCACCTCTGGCCACACTTCATTATTGGGGGTGGCCAAAGCTCTGAAAATTCTGAAGAGTTAATCAATTTCTGAATCCCCATGGAAAAGTGGTTTCTTAGTTGTTAATTCTGTAAACATGGTGCCTAAACTCCAAATGTCAACTGGAGTTGAGTAGTGAGCTGACCCCAGCATTACTTCTGGAGATCTACACCAGAGCATCACTACCTCATGTGGTATATTCTAACAGGTATTCCAAAAGCTCTGGCAAGGCCAAAATCAGCCAGTTTAATTGTTCCTTTGTCATCAATCAATAGATTTTGAGATTTTAAGTCTCTGTGCAGAACTCTTCTGGAGTAGCAAAACACAGTCCCTTGTAGGATTTGGTACAAGTAACTCTTAACAAGTGAAGATTCCATGAATTGACCAGGAGGGATGGAATCTAAGTATTTCTTGACATCCATGGAAGAGAATTCAAAGATGAGATATAAGCTGGAACCTTGCATAAGCACGTCTTGAAGACTGACTATATTTGGATGACAAAGTTCTTTTAATAGAGAAATTTCCTGAATTGCAGTACTAGAAACCCTTCCTCTTCACTTTCTAGTCTGATTTTCTTCATGGCTACCACTTGACCTGTAGTTTTGTGTCTACCCTTACACACAACTCCACAGGTACCTTCTCCAATTTTTTCTATTTTGGTATAGTCTTCCATAGTTAACCAGTGAGGTGGTACGTCCCGGCTTTTGTCCCATGACGAAAGTGGTGGTGGCTACCACATCGGCGTCACTCTCGCCTCAACTTCCAAGAGCCAGGTTTTTCTTTTTTTCTTAAGCACTACGTTTTTAATATAATTGTTTAATCATGAATAGAGCTTAGTGATTGAGAGAAAAACTGTGCCACTGACTAACAACAAGGAAAAGTGTAATTCAGACCTAAAGGGAAAAATACAAAAACCTTAGCATCAAACAGACCAGGAGTCAAATCTGGACTCTACCATGTCCCATTGGCGTGACCTTTAGCAAATATCATTTCTCTGATTCGGAGTTTCCTCCTCTGCAGAGTAAGGATCACACTGCTCACCTCACAGAGAGCTGGGAGAATTAAATGAGAAATCAGGTGTTCAGAGGTCAGCATTACTGCCCAAATCATGGTAGGGGTTCAACAAATATTAGTTCCCTCCTACTGCCTCCCATGCAACTTTTATCAGCAAGCATCATAAAAGGGTTTGGAAACTGCTAAAATGTATTTCCTCATGTCTGGATTCACATTATATATATATACCACAATTTCTTGATCCATTCATCGATCTACGGACATTTGGGCTCTTTCCATAATTTGATTACTGTTGATAATGCTGTTATAAACATCAGGGTGCATGTATCTATCCCTTTGAATCGGTATTTTTGTATCCTTTGGGTAAATACTTTGTAGTGCAATTGCTGGGTCGTAGGGTAGTTCTATTTTTAATTTTTTGAGGAACCTCCATACTGTTTTCCAGAGTGGCTGCACCAGTTTGCATTCCCACCAGCAATGCAAAAGGGTTCCTCTTTCTCCACATCCTCACCAACATCTGTTGTTTCCTGTGTTGTTAATTTTAGCCATTCTGATGGGTGTGAGGTGATATTTCATGGCAGTGTTGATTTGTATTTCTCTGATAATAGTGATGCTGAGCATCCTTTCATGTCATATTGCTTTTTAACATTAGTTCGCTAGTTAAAACAGTAAGGAAAAATAAACATAGGATATTAGAATTGAGAAATAAGAGCCCAAACTGTTTGTATTTCAGATTTGACTATTGTCTACATAGAAAATTCAAGAATATCTATAGATAAACCCTTAGAATCAGTAAATGTGGTTAGTGATGCTACTAGATACAAAGAAAAGAATCTACAATCCTCATATATCTCCAGTTATAAAGTAGACTTTTTTCTACTACTATTAGGGTAGTAGAAAAAAATATTCCATTTATAACAGTGACCAAAATTTATGGGTGTCCACAAAGAAATCTAAATGATTTTTTACAAAACAAACTACAAAACATTATTGAAGGATGGAAAAGAAAACATAAATTAAGAGGAAAAAATGTCAACTCCAAAAATTGGAAGACTCTCCAGCAAAGACGGAAATTCTCTTCAAATAAATCTACAAATTAAATATAAGCACAAAGCCCCACCAGAGTTTTCCATGGAAATTGACAAAGAACCAAAAATCTCAAAGACAAATTTGAAGAACAGGAAGGGAGACATGTTATAAAGCAACAGTATTTAAGACTGTCTAGTATTAGCCCAGGGACAGATAAATCAAGCAAATAAAACAGAAGTGAGCAGTAGACTCAAAATAGCCCTGCTCACATATGGAAACCATATATAACAAGTATGTTCAAATGGATACACCATTCAATAAAAAGTCTGGTCCAACTGATTATGAATACAGAATAAAATTAGGTTACTACCTAACATAATATACTGAAAAAATCCCAGTTGGATGAATATCTAGCTGCAAAAGACAAATTAGTGTTTTAGAAAAAAAAAGTAAGGTAACATCTTTATGACATTATTGATATTGATAGTTTTTATTTACATTACAAATAAAGACTTGGCATAAACCAAGAATATAAGGTAAAATGACATTCTATTGACATCTCACCACTTGCAGATTTACTTTTGAACATGTGGGCTTTAAAGTTGCCAAGAAAGGGGAGTGGAGAGCTTTCAACTGGCTTGGAAGTAATATGTAACTTCCACTTAACACTCAATTAGCCATGATCAGTCCCAACTTAATTGCAAGGGAGCCTGGGAAACATGGGGGTGCACTTGGAACCTGGGTGGTAGGGGTGACTAATACTTGGCTCTTCCACAGGTTCTTGATCTATGATTTCTATATTTCATTTAATTAAGCCCTTATTAATTTTCTATTGCTGCTGTAACAAATTACCAAAAACTTAATGCCTCAAAACACCTTCAATTTATTGCATTGCACATTTGGAGGTCAGAAGTCCCACATGGATTTCACTGGGCTGAAACCAATATATTGGCAGGGCCATGTTCCATCTAGAGGCTCTATGGGATAATTCATTTTTTCTTGTCT
The DNA here is from genome assembly GCF_024362965.1 of Panthera pardus. Classification (NCBI taxonomy): domain Eukaryota; kingdom Metazoa; phylum Chordata; class Mammalia; order Carnivora; family Felidae; genus Panthera; species Panthera pardus. Next base: position 75,805,646 of record NW_026527013.1, on the reverse strand, counting down.
TTTTGATCTTCTAGAGGCTGCCAAAATTCCTTGAACATGGCCCTGACCAACAATCAGATCATTTCAATCTCTGCTTCTATCATCAACTCTCCTTCTCAGACTTTCCTGCATTTCTCTTTCACTTATGAGGACACTCATGATTACATTGGACACACCCAGATAATACAGGATAATCTCCCTGTCTTGGGATCCTTACCTTAATCTCATCTGCAAAGTCCCTTTTGCCAGATAAGGTCACATATCCACAAGCTGTGAGCATTAGGATGTGGCCCTATTTGTAGAGCCATTATTCTGCCTACCACACATGGAATGATCCAATTCTTGTAAAACATACAAACACACACACATAACTGGAAATTTATATGTGCCTATAAATGCAATTCTGTATGTGTAACAGGATGTTAAATTTAAAGATGTAATAAATTATATTCTAAAAGGCTTACTACACTATATTCAGAATTTGAAATAGGGTAAGTAAAACTGGTTGAAGCTAAGAGATTTTGTGAGAAAGATTTCTTTAGAACAAACTATGAGTGTTTGTCACATACACACCGAGTGGAAGGGTGGGGGGGGTATGTTAGAGGGTACTAACTTCTCTCAGGAAGGAGTCCTGTAAGAGCACTTAGAGGGTATGACATAAGTTTCTTGGAGGTGTGGGGCTGGATGTCACAGAAAACTAATATGTGACAAAGGCCTCAGGATTCTTTTTTTTTTTTTTTTTTAACGTTTATTTATTTTTCAGACAGAGAGAGACACAGCATGAACGGGGGAGGGGCAGAGAGAGAGGGAAACACAGAATCGGAAGCAGGCTCCAGGCTCTGAGCCATCAGCCCAGAGCCCGATGCGGGGCTCGAACCCGCGGACCGCGAGATTGTGACCTGAGCCGAAGTCAGACGCTTAACCAACTGAGCCACCCAGGCGCCCCAAGACCTCAGGATTCTAATGGAGAGGGGCTGTCGCTGTTATCCTGGGGTGGCAGAAGAGAGAAAGCGAAACCGGGCTCTGTTGGGAACATGCTAAACTTCCACTGACATGTGGCAAAGGATACAAGAGTATTTCCTGTGGATCAGAACACAAAGGAGAGAGCTAGCCTGGAACCTTTACAACTCCTACTCATGAGGTTGACATTGAGATGGGACCCCAGAAGAACATCGGAATGGAGCGCACGCTGAAATAACAGAGACTGAGTAGTATAGCTACCAAGAGATGAGAATGCAATTTTATATGTGTAAACAGGATGTTAAATTTGGAGATAAAAAACAGGTATATTCCAAATTACTTACTAAGCTATGTACAGAATTTGAAATAGAGAAAGTAAAACTGTCAGTGAATGAAGAACATGTAAAAAAACACCCATGCCCAGGAGTGACACCAGCATGAAGGTGGAACAGGAAGTCCCAGTCTCTTATTTCCCCACAGAGACACCAACGCAATGATATACAGACTAAACTGCCTTTGTGAGAACTCGAGAAACCAGTTAAGAATTTGCAGCACCCCTGGGGAGGGCAAAGTCAAGAAGAGCCACATGGAAGCTGGTAAGAAAGTTTGTTTCATTGACCTGGCATATCCCCTCCCCTTCTGCAGCACAGAACATTGGTAGAAAATGCCCAACCTGTGGCTTCTCCCTAGGGAGAGACAAAGAAAAGTGGAACATCTATCAAACACTCTGGCCTTTCAAAAGGCTGTCCCAAGGACTAGTTTTTGTCTCATTTAACTCAGTTCTGACAGGAACCAAAATAGTTTGGATGCCTAGGGGCCACTGAGAACAAAGGCTAGCATGGTGGCTTGTTGCAACACCAGAGAGATTGAATTACCATGGGCAGTCACCAAGGAAAGGAAATATTATAAGCTCCTGAAAAAGAAACAAGGCAAGCTTCTTTAACACAGAAATCACATGCACAAGCTCAGAGAAGTCACATATGCATAAGTGAGTTGAGATGCTCCAGAATCTCTAGCCAGCTTGATTTTTGAAGATCTTCCCAGTACAAAGCCAGTCCATAAAGACCGGGAGAGATGGCTATTTTTTCAAATGCCCAAATTTCAATAAAATCACAAAGCATGCAAAGAAACAGAAAAATACGGCAAAAATCAAAGGAACAAAATAAATCTCCAGAAACCATCCCTAAAGAAATGGGGATCTATGAATTACCTGACAATGAACCATTAAAAACAGCCTAAAAGATGCTTGATGAGCTAAAAGAGAACACTGATGGACAACTAAATGAAATTAGGAAAATAATGCATGAACGAAATGAGAGTATCAGCAAAGAGATAGAACCTATTAAAAACAAGATCAAAGAGAAATTCTGAAGCTGGAGTATACAAAAAGAGAATTGGAAAATTCACTCGCCGGATTCAACAACAGACTTGATCAAGCAAAAGAAACAGTTAACATGAAGACGAGTCATTTGAAATTATGAGTCAGAATTATAAGAGAAAAAAGAATGAAGAGAAGTGATAGGAGCCAAGGGACTTATGGGACACCCTCAAAAGTATACTACTCAAAAGTGGTAATATATGCATCATGGGAGCCACAGAAGAGACAGGGAAAGGGGTGGATGGTCTATTTGAAGAAATAAAGGCCAAAAATGTCCCAAATTTGAGAAAGGTAATGGATACACAAGCTCAAGAAATAAAAAGAACTCCAATTGGGATAAATACAAAAAGGCTCATGCCAAGACACATTATAATCAAATTGTTAAAAGTCCCAAAGAGAATCTTGAAAGCAGGAAGAGAAAAGTGACTCATTACATATAAGGGAGCTCCTATGAGATTATCAGCAGATTTCTCAATAGACAGAAATCTTGCAAGCCAGAGGACTTGGGATAATCTATTCAATGTGATGAGAGAAGAAAACTGCCAAACAATACTGTATCTGGCAAAGCTGTCTTTCAAAAATGAAAGGGAAATTAAGATTTTCCTAGACAAATGAGGGCTGAAAAAGTCCACTGCCACAAGAACTGCCTTACAGGAAATGCTAAAAGGAGTTCTTCAAGTTAAAGCAAAAAGACACTGGATAGCAAATGAAAACAAAATTATAAAGCTCTCTCTCTGGGAAAGATCAATATAAAGACAAACAGTACTGTAATGTTGGCACATAAATCGCTTTTAATTCTGGCATAGAATTTAAATGACAAAGGCATTAAAAACAACTATAAATCTATGTTAATTGGTACACAGTATAAAAATATGTAATTTGTGGGGCACCTGGGTGGCTCAGTCGGTTGAGCGTCCGACTTCAGCTCAGGTCATGATCTTGCGGTTCATGAGTTCAAGCCCTGTGTCGGGCTCTGTGCTGACAGCTCAGAGCCTGGAGCCTGCTTCAGATTCTGTGTCCCCCTCTCTTTCTGCCCCACCCCTGCTTGTGCTCTCTCTCTTTCAAAAATGAATAAAAATAAAAAAAAAATTTTTAATGTAATTTTGAGACACTGGTAACATAAAGCTGAGTGAACAGAGATGTAAAGCAATAGAGTTTTTCTACACAAGTTAAATTATTATCAGTTCAAAACAGATTGATACGGGGGGGGGGGGGGGAATGAGTGAAATAGGTAAAGGGGATTAAGAGTACTTTAACTTGATGAGTCCTGATAATGTATAGAATTGTTGAAGCACTATATTGAAAACCTGAAACCAATGTAACACTGTGTGTTAACTACTGGAATTAAAATTAAAGAAAAATAAAATAATAAAGTAGATTGCTGTAACTTTAAGATGCTTTTTGTAATATTCATAGTAACCACAAATAAAATACTATAGAAGATACATGAAAGAAATGAGAAAGGAATCAAAGCATATAACTACAAAAGAAAATCAATGAAACAAAAAGGAAAGTAGCAAGCCAGGAAGAGGGACAAAATAGCTACAAGACACATGGAAAATCATTAACAAATGGCCATAGTAAGTCTTACCCTATTACTAATTACTTTAAATGTAAATAGATTAACCTACCAATTAAAAGACATCAAGTTATTGAATGGGTTAAAACACACAAGATCCATCTATATGCTGTCTACAAGAGACTTAGCTTTAAAATCTAAGAGCACACATAGGCTGAAAGCAAAAAGAGGGAAAAGACATAATGTGCGATAGTAAATAGGGCAGGGGTGAACATAATCATAACATAAAATAGGTAAGTTAAAAACTGTCACAAGAGATAAAGAAGGACATTTTATACTGATAAAAGGAACAATTTATCAGAAAAATGTAAGAATTATAGATATATGCACCTAACATCAGAGCTCCTCAATATATAGAAAAAAGTTGACAGGATAGAAGAGAGAAATAGACAGCAATACAATTATAGTAGGAAATTCAACAGCCATCTTTTAATAATGGCTAGAATAACTAGACAGAAAATCAATAAGGAAACAGAAGTCTTGAGCAACACTACAGACCAATTAGATCTAACAGGCATATACGAAACATTCCATCCAAGAACAGCAGAATACACATTCTTCTCAAATGCACACGATACATCCTCCACAAGAGACCCCATGTTGGGCCACAAAACAAGTTTTAACAAATTTAAGAAGACTTAAGTCATGCCAAAGATCTTCTCCAAACACAATGAGATGAAACTAGAAATCAAGAGCAAAAGGAAAATTGAACATTCACAAATACGTAGAAATTAATACTCTTAAACAACCAATGAGTCAAAAATGAACATAGTATCTTCAGACAAGTGAAAGTAATAGAAAAACAGCATAGTAAAACCGATGGGATGCAGGGAAATAGTATTAAGAGGGAAGTTTATGTCAGTAAACAGTTACATTAAAAAAGAAGAAATATCTCACATAAATGACCTAACTTTCAACTGTAAGGAACTAAAAAGGAACAAACTAAATCCAAAGTAGCAGAAGGAAAAAAAATAATAAATTTTAGAGCAGAAATAAATGAAATAGAAAACAGAAATACTGAAAAAAATCAACAAAACATAGAGTTGGATTTTTAGGAAATCAACAAAATTGGCAAACTCTTAGCTAGACTGAGAAAAAAAGAGGACCCACATAAATAAAATAAAAAATAAAAGAGGAGATATTACACCTGATGCCAGGATTATAAAAGAAATATAAGAGACCACTATGAACAATTATACACCTACAAGTTGGATAATCTAAAAGAAATATATAATTACTAGAAATATAGAACCTAACAAGATTGAATCATAAAGAAAAAAAGTCCAAACAGACCTATAATCACTAAGGAGACTGAATCAGTAATCAAAAATTTCCCCCGAAATAAAACCTCAGGGCCAGATGGCTTTTCCAGAGAATTCCACCAATATTTAAAGAAGAAAATACCAATACTCTTCAAACTCTTCCAAAAAATTTCAAACTCAGGACTCCAGCATTACCCTGAAACCAAAACCAGAGAAAGACATTACAAGAAAAGAAATCTAGAAGCAAATAACCTTGATTAATATTGATACAAAAATAGTCAACAAAATACTAGAAAACTGAATTCAACAGCACATTAAAAGCATTCCACATAGTTACAAACAGAGAGGGAGGGAGGCAAACCATAAGACACTTTTAAATACAGAGAAAAAACAGAGGGTTGATGGGAGGTGGGGGAGAGGGGAAAATGGGTGATGGGCATTGAGGAGGGCACTTACTGGGATGAGCACTGGGCATTGTATGTAAGCCAATTTGACAATAAATTATATACAATAATAAACAAATTAATTAATTAAAAATAAATAAATAAAAGCATTCCATAGTGACCAGGTGGGATTTATTCATAGAATGTCAAGATGGTTCAACACATGAAAACCAATCAATTTAATATACCACATTAACAGAATGAAGGGAAAAAAACACATGATCAATTAATGAAGAAAAAGCATTTAACAAAATTCAACACATTTTCACAATAAAAACACTCATAAAACCAGGAATCAAAGGTTATTATCTCAAATAATTAAAGGCATATATGAAAAGCCCGCAACTTATACTCAATAGAGGAAAACTCAAAGTTTTTCCTCTCAGATAAAGAACAAGAGAAAGATGCCCATTTTCATCAGTTCTATTCAACATAGTACTAGAAATCCTAGCCAGAGAAATAGGTCAGGACAAAAAAAAAAAAAAAAAGACATCCAAATTCTAAACGAAGAAATAAGATCATCTCTGTTTACAAATACATGATCTTATATGCAGAAAACTAAAGGTATGCACACACACACACACACACACACACACACACACACACACACACGAATGCTGTTAAAATAAACAAATTCAGCAAAGCAGCAGGATTCAAAAACAACAACCCAAATCAGTTCCATTTGTATACACTAAAAATGAACAATCCAGAAAGGAAATTAAGAAAATATTTCCATCTACAATAACATTAAAAAGAACAGAATACTTAAAAGTTTTATTTATTTCCATAAATAAATGGAAAGACATCACATGTTCATGAATTGGAACACTTGATAACATTAAAATGTCCATATTACCCAAAGCAATCTACATATTTAATGCAATCCCTATGAAAATCCCAATGACAATTTGCAAAACTAGAAAAAAAATTCTAACATTATATGGAATCTCAAGGAATCCCAACTAAATCTTGAAAAAGAACAAAGTTGGAGGCTTCACATTTCTTGATTTCAAAACATATTACAAAGCTACAGTAATCAAAACACAGAGTTGTACCATGGAAAGACAGACATATACACCAACAGAAGAGAACAGACAGGCTAGAAATAAACCCTCATGTATTTGGTCATATTACCTTGGACAACATGGCCAAGACCACACAATGGGTAGAGAACAGTATCCAACAAATGATGCTGGGAAAACTGGACATTCACAAGGAAAAGAATAAAGTTGGATCTTTACCTTATAGTATACACAAAAATGAACTAAAAATGGATTAAAGACCTACGGGTAAAACATAAATCTGTAAAACTATTAAAAAATATGGGAATAATTTCACGGCAATTGATTTCGCAATGATTTCTTAGATATGATACCAAATGCACAGGTAACAAAAGCAAAAGGAGATAAATGGGACTACACCAAACTTAAAAAACTTCTGTCCATCAAAGGAAACAATCAGGGTGAAAAGAACCTACAAAATAGGAAGAAATATTCGCAAATCACAGATATGATAAGGGGTTAATATATACAATATGCCAAGAACTCCTATAACTCAACAACAATACCCTGATTTTAAAATGTGCAAAGCACCTGAATAGACATTCCTCCAAAAAAAAAAAAAAATACACCAACAAGCTTAAGAAAAGATGTTGACCATCACTAATCATCAGAGAAGTGCAATGAGGTATCAAAAAAAAAATAAACCAGAAATAACAAGTATAGGTGAAAATGCAGAGAAATTGGAACCCTATGCACTGTTAGTGGGAATGTAAAGCGTCTCAAAAAATTAAAAATAGAATTACCACATGACCCAGCAATCACACTTCTGGGTATTTATCCAAAAAAATTGAGACAAGGATTGAAGACATTCGCACACTCATGTTGATTGTAGCATTATTCACAAAGACCAAAAGGTGGAAGCAACCCAAATTTCCACTGAAGAATGGATGGATTAAAAAAAAGGTGATATATACATACCATGAAATATTATTCAGCCTTAAAAAGAGAAGGAAATTCTGTCATATTCTACAACATGGTTGGGACTTAAGGACATTAAGTCAGTCACAAGAAGACAAATAGTGTATGATTCCACTTACGTGAAATATCCAAAGTAGTCAGACTCATAAAACAGAAAGTAGAATGGTGGTTCCCAGGGGCTGGGGGAAAGGGGAAATGGGGAGCTGTTGTTCAATGGGTACAGAGTTTCAGTTTTGCAAAATGAAAGAGTTCTAGAGAGCAAGTGCACAACAGTGAGAACACGATTAACCCTATGGAATGGTACACTTAAAAATGGTTAAGATGGTAAATGTTACTATTTTTTAACCACAATTAAAATAATACAAAACACCCAGGCCCAGAGACCCTGAAACCTTCTTATAAAATTCATTAGAGTTTAACACTTTCCTGCCTACCTCCCACACCCATCTCCCCTTCTTCCCTATTTCCCATCCCTTTAGATTCAACTAGAGTGGGTCAGATACCACTGCTAGTGACAGGGAAAGAAGTAGCTAGGAAGAGGGAGAAAAGGGGCAGGTGGTCTCCAGCAGCAGGTGGTCCATTTATAGTAAGCCCTGGGAGGGGAAGGAGGGATGGCTTGAATTTGCGAGATTGAAGTGCTGATCCATATATAGCATTTAGCATTCTAATTTCTAATAGAGGACTATAATTTAGAACTTAAGAGTTAACTAGGAAGGAGCAGATGAGTCAATAGATATGCCCAGCGGTAACCTATTGGCAGAAGAAGAAATTTCCCACTGAGCCTGTTGAAAGAGATAATGGAGAGCAAAAATAAAAAATGTTTTCAATTTATATCCAATGCATTTTACCTGTCCAGTATACTGGCTTCAACTGCTAATGTACATAATGTTAACGTAGAGGAAAAAGTTGGGAAGGCTGTACACTAAATGATTAACAGTAGCCATCTGTGGGACTGGATTAAAAAGGGGAGCATTTGGGGGCACCTGGCAGGCTCAGTCAGAAGAGCAAATGACTCTCGATCTCAGGGTCATGAGTTCGAGCCTCATGCTGGGTGTACAGATTACTTTAACAAATAAATATTAAAAAATTTAAAAATGGAAATGGGAGCATTTGAAAGATTTTTATTCTTCACTCACTATACATCTATAATATTTTAATTATTTGCAAGGAGTATATTATATTATTTATGTAAGTGATATGTAATTTTTATTTATTTTTTATTTTTTGATATGGAATTTTTAAAGTCAGAATTTGGAATTAACATATTATGCAGGTTTATTTCATATATAGGTAATTGGTCTGTCTAAATACTGTCTACTTTGTTATAACCAGACACTAGTGAACCTCTTGGGAAAGACAAACTTTCTTTGAAATTGTTGGATCCAGCATTAAAAATGAGGCCAGATGTGCGGCACCAGGGGGGCTCAGTTGGTTAAGCATCTGACTCTTGATTTCAGCTCAAGTCATGATCTCACAGTTCATGAGACTGAGCCCAAGTTGGGTTCCATGCTGACAGTAGGGAGCCGGCTTGGGACTCTCTCTCTCTCCCTCTCTCTCTGCCCTTCCTCTACATGCACCCTCGCATGCTCTCTCTCTCTTTCTCAATAAATAAACATTTTTTAAAAAATGAGGCTAGATGTGAAGACTGGGTTTTCTATTTTTTTTTCCTTTTTCTATAGCAAAAAGAAGAAGAAAGAAGGAGGAAGTAAAGGAAGGAAGGAAAGAAGGGAGGGAGGAAGGGAGGGAGGGAGGAAGGAAGGAAGGAAGGAAGGAAGGAAGGAAGGAAGGAAGGAAGAAGGGAGGGAGGGAGGGAGGAAGGGTGAGGTAAGTCCAATCTCCTTTTCCTTATAAATTCTTAGAAAAAACTTACTAACTCTTACCAGTTACTGCTCATAGTGAATTTCACAAAGAGTGAATATTAGCATTATAGTGTTCTCTGTTTGTATTATTTTTCTCTTTTAAAACATCTTTATGGATAGCACAATCTTATGTTGAAATTTTGAATCAATATGGTGCTTTCTAAAGTTAAGAGTTACTAACAATGTCTTTACTCTTTTTTTTCTTTTAAACACAGAAAGGACATCAGCTTACAGACACACACAAAGACTAGGGGAACCTCCAATTGGTCAAAAAAGCAATGTGGAAAGCTTTCTTTGAAGATAATTAATGACAAATGGTAAACATTACTTTCCTGGATATTCTGCCATTATTCTGGCCCTTCCTCATATGCTACCACTAGAATCTTATAGGAGCTGCTTCCTGCCAACATAAGCATTGTGTGAAAACTTTACAAACATCACTGGGAAGAATAAACCAATGACCTCTGTATGACTTCTTAGCAACTTTGCAAGCCAGAGGCCTAATTTGACATGTGGATTTGGTGGTTTGACCATCCTTGGCTAACATCAGGTCCACATGTAAGAGGGGTGTGCAGTGGCTCCATACCCCAGGGAACCAGCTCAGTCTCATGCGCCATGAGTCACAGTGGAGAGGAGAGCCTCCTTCCTGGCCGTCTTGACTCACTGCGGAGCAGAAGAGGATGCTCATTGGGGTTGTGGTCCCGTTACGCGAGAGACCGCGGTGAGCTAAACAACTGCACCAAGATGCAACCAAATCCCTCAAATTAGGAGAGAACAGGATGAGAACGACCAAATTCACTGATGGTTTGAGTTGGCAAAATTCTATGAAGTTCTAACATTAGCTCTACGCTCATAAATCATGTTTTCCTTGGTCTTCTCAACTTCTAGTAATTAAACTGCTGCACCTCAAGTTGCCTTTTCAACAAATTCTATAGGAATTTGTATTCTGCTTAAGAGTGGATTAAATTTAAAAGTCTATCTTGGATCAGACTGGATCAGTCTCAACTTGTCTCAGAACCCATGTCTCTTTGGACGGTACCTATCCTGCCCTTCCCAACAGCCATCCACCATTGGGTTCTTCTCTAGGGTTGGTAGTGTGTTGTTTGTTTTTAATTGAAACCTTGAATCCCAGGTTTTTAACTTACTTACCTATAAAATAGCATCGTTTTATGGGAACTAAACTGTAATGTATCCTAGTGATTTGCCAAATTCCTAAATTACTAGAAGGATTGCCCCTTTCAGATAAACTCTGTACTGTTTTAGTTGCAAACTAATAAAGGGAATAGAAAGAAAACATTAGAAGAAAATGTGTTAATCCCTCTTCATCATATGACCAAACATAGCCTCTCTTCGAATCTAAAGTGACTTACCAGCTTAAATCACTCAGGGACCTATAGTTTCATGTACCATTCACTCAAGGCTTCCCTCAAGGCGGCTCACACACTGCTACCTCGACTTCTTTTCCTATAATGCTTGCCCTTCTCTATCTTCTGCTTACTTTCTTACTGCTCTACACCACTCACATCCTTAAAGATACAAGTTACAATTAATCTTGAAGTAAATATTGCCATAGATGCCTCACTCTGCTGGGATTTCTATTCTGTAGTCACTATTTATTATTACTTTTGAAGTATAATTTACACAATGTTATATTAGTTTCAAGTGTAGAACATACTGATTCAACAATTCTATACGTTACTCAGTGCTCAGAGAATCACTAGACATATTATTACAATATTATTGACAATATTCTGTGTGTTGTACTTTTCATCAATATGACCTATTTATTTTATTACTGGAAGTTTGTATCTCTTAATCTCATTTATCTGTTTCACCCCTCCCCCAAACCCCTCTCTTCTGACAACCACCAGTTTGTTCTCTGTAATTAAGAGTCTGTTTGTTTGTGTCATTGTTCATTTGTTTTGTTTTTTAGATTCCACTTACAAGTAAAATCATATGGTGTTTGTCTTTCTCTGACTTATTTCACTTAGAATAATACCTTCTAGGTCCATCCATATTGTCACAAATGGCAAGATCTCATTCGTTTTATGGCTGGATAATATTGCATTGTGTGGTGTGTGTGTGTGTGTATACATATACATATACACACACACAAAAATAGACACGCAGATAAACAGAACAGAATAGACAGCCCATAAATAAACCCATGTTTATGTGGTCAATTAATCAATGATAAAGGAAGGATGAATATACAATGAGGAAAAGACAGTTTCTTCAATGAATGGTGCCAGAAAAACCAAACAGCTACATGCAAAAGAATTAAACTGGACCACTTTTTTTTGTTAACTTTTTTCATGTTTATTTATTTTTGAGAGAGAGAGAGACAGAGAGCGACAGAACATGAGTGGGGGAGGGGCAGAGTGAGGGATACAGAATCTGAAGTAAGCGCCAGTCTCTGAGCTGTCAGCACAGAGCCTGACACGGGGCTCGAACTCACAAACTGTGAGATCATGACCTGAGCGGAAGTTGGATGCTTAACCAACTGAGCCACCCAGGCACCCCTAAACTGGACCACTTTCTTACACCATACAAAAAAATAAACTCAAAATGGATTAGATACTTAAATGTAAGACCTGAAACCATATAACTCCTCCAAGAAAATTTGGGCAGTCATCTCTTTGACATAGGTCTTAGCAACATTTTTTTCTACGTATGTCTCCTCAGGCAAGGAACACAAAAGCAAACATAAACTATTGGGACTACACTAAAACAAAAAGCTTTTGCACAGTGAAGGAAACCATCAGCAAAATGAAAAGGCAACTTACTGAATGGGCATCTGTATATATATGCAAATGATATATCCAATAGGGGGTTAATATCAAAAGTATGTAAAGAACTTACCTAACTCAACACCAATAAAAGCAAATAATGTGATTAAAAATGGGTAGAGGGCCTGAATAGACATTTTTTTCCCAAAAAAGACCTACAAATGGCTAACAGACACATGAAAAGATGCTCAGCATCACTAACCATCAGGAAAATGCAAATCAAAACCACGATGAGATATCACCTTACATCCGTCAGAATGGCTAGAATCAAAAAGCCAAGAAATAACAAGTGTTGGTGAGGATGTGGAGAAAAAAAATCCTTTTGCACTGTTGATGGGAAGGTACAGTGGTGTATCTACTATGGACAACAGTATGGAGATTCCTAAAAGAAATTAAAACAAGAAAAACTCTATGATCCAGTAATGCCACGACTTTGGGTATTTACCCAAAGAAAACAAACACTGATTTGAACGGTATATTCTGTATTCTCTTAATTCTTGCTGACTTTGACTTAAATCTTTACCACTCCATCATTTTCAAGACATGGTTTTCTCTAGTCACTCATGACTCTTCTCCTGGCACTCTTCTGAGCTTTGAGTTCACTGTGTCTAAGTTTCCTTTTAGTCTCTTCTGCTTCCACCTACTCCTTAAATGATGATATTCCCTAGGATTCTGTCCTGGGTTCTCCTCCTTTCTCAATCTGTATTCTCCCTGAGTGATAACAACCTGAAGTGTCTATCCTAAACTCTTTAAGTTTATAATCTATATGCCTACTAGACACACAATTCCAAACGAACCACACCTATTTCAAACACAAAATGTTCAAAGGGGAGTTTATAACACAGACCCTGCGCAATCCAACTTTCCTCCTGAATTTCTAATTTAAGTTAATGGTAAAATTCTCCAACCAATCCCCCCTTCTCTATTCTTATTTTTCCAAAGACAATAGTCAGATTTTGTCTATTTTATCTTTTTAATAGCTTACATACATATTCATTGCTTACTTTTCAATCCACACTAATGAATATTACTGATTTCCATTATAAACATAACTATTGCAAGCCTACAGTCTTTCATCACATCTCATAGAGACTAACTCATAGTGTCACTCATAGTGACAGTATAGAGGACAGTTTAGATGAGAGCATTGTATTTGCATGAGCATTGTAAAATGCTTATTCATCGTGTCATCATTCAACAAATATTTCTAAGTACCTGATCTGGGACAGAAAAAAGGTATAGCTAGCCAAATGCAAAGCTGGAGGGGGAGGGGCAGAAGAGTTGGGCATATAATGGTAGAATTTTCTGCATTAACTTCTATTTTTACACTTACATAGCTTAAGTAGAACAGTGTAAATATGTTCCACGTGATTTAGATAATTCTTCCATATTTAAAATAGCTATAGGTTTCCCTACTACCTCAAATCCATGGAAGTCTGGGAAAGAGAAGAAAACTCATTTAAACATTTTTCTTTGGGATGGAGACGGGTTACTAAATTGTTAATTATTGAACCAAAGAAAAGTTCACATAACATAAAATTACCATTTTAAAGTTAACAATTCCGTGGCTTTTATTTGATGCATTTCAAATGTTGTGCAACCACCGTCTCTATAAAGTTCTAAAACACGGTCATCACCCCAACGGAAAATCTCTCATTTTCCTCTTATTTCGTCAAGCACTTGTTCCTATTCTACTCCTCCTCCCCTAATAAGCATAAATGTACATTCTCTCTATCGATTTACCAATTGTGGAAATTTCATATAAATGGTATCATATAAACCTGATCTTTTGTGTCTGTATGGTATCGTACAGGATCTTTTGTTTCATTCACATTGTATCATGTTTCAGTACCTTATTCCTTTTTATGGCTAAATAATATTCCATTGCATACATATACACCAAATTTTGTTTATCCATTCATCCATTGATGGATGTTTGAGCTGTTTCCACCTCTTTTTTTAAGTTTATTTTATTTATTTTGAGAGAGAGAGGGAGAGAGAGCGAGCGAGCACAGGAGGGGCAGAGAAAGAGGGGGAGAGAGAGAGAATCCCAAGCAGGCTCTGCACTGCCAGCACAGAACCTGACACAGGGCTTGATCTCACCAGTTGTGAGATCATGGCCTGAGAGGAAATCAAGAGTCAGACGCTTAACCGACTGAGCCACCCAGGTGCCCCAAGCTATTTCTATCTCTTGGCCATAGTGAATAGTGCTGTGGTGAACATGCATGTACATGTATTTATTATCTTTCTTAATTATTATTTTGTGTCTACACCTAAAAGTAGAAATGTTGGGTCACACTATAACTTTTTGAGGAATGCCAAACTGTTTTTCACAAAAACTGAATCATTTTACATTCCCATCAACAATGGACAAGGGTTCCAATTTTTCCACATCCTTGCTAATACTTTTATTTTCCATTTTCATTGGGGGAGTTGTTTTGTTTGTTTTGTTTGCCATTCTTGTAGGTGTGAAGTGGTACTTCACTGTGTTTTGATTTTCATTTCCCTAATAACTAATGATGGATGTTGACAGTCTTTTCACGTCTCATTGGCCTAGTATGTATCTTCTTTGAATAAATGTCTATTCAAGTCCTTTGCCTATTTTTTCATTTGGTTGTCTTTTGTTGCTGAGTCATGAGAGTTCTTTATATAATCTGGATACTAGATTCTTATCAGATACATTATTTGCAAATATTTTTTTCCCATTCTGGGGTTTTCACTTTCTTCTCTATTGTTCTTTCAGGCACAAAAGTGTTTAATTTTGATGAAGTCCAATGTATTTACTTTTGTTGTTTTTCATACTTTTGTTGTCAAAGCTAAGAATCCACTGCTAAATCCAAGGACATAGAAATTTACCCCTATGTTTTCTTCAAAGAGTTTTATGGTTTTATCTCTTATCTTTAGACTACTTGCTCCTTTTGAGATATTACATCTGCCTACTATCTATATATCATCTATCTATATCTATATCTACCATTGATGTAGGGGTCCAATTCCACTCTTTTGCATACGTATGTCCAGTTGTCCCAGCATGATTTGTTGAAAAAACTATTATTTACCCTATTGAATGGTCTTAGCATCTTTTTTGAAAATCACTTCGCTATAGATGTTTGAGTTTATTTCTGGACTCTCAATTCTATTTTATTGATTATACATCTCTATTCTAGTATCACACTGTCTTGATTATTGTAGTCTTTTATTAAGTTTTTTAAATTTATTTTGAGAGAGAGAGAGCACACAAGCAGGGGAAGGGCAGAGAAAGAGGAAGAGAGAGAGAGAGACAATCCTAAGCAGGCTCCACACTCGGCAAGGGGCTGGATATAGGGCTTGAACCCACCAACTTTGAGATCATGACCTGACTCAAAATCAAGAGTTAGACACTCAACTGATTGAGCCACCCAGGCGCCCCTATGGTAGCCTTGTTGTAAGTTTTAAAACCAAAAAATATGGATTCTCCAACGTTGTTCTTTTTCAAGATTGACTTGTCTGTCTGGGCCCCTTGAAATTCTATGTGAATTGGGAGATTAGCTTTTCCCTTTCTGGAAAAAAACACTATTGACATTTGGTAGAGATTGTATTGAATCTGTAGATGGCTGTGAGAAGTACTGCCATCTTAACAACATTAAGTTTTCAATCTATGAACATGAGATGTCATTCCATTTACTGAGTTCTGAAATTTCTTTCAGCAATGTCTTATGGTTTCCAGTGTATAAATCTTTCACCTCATTGGTTAAATTCATTCCTAGTTTTTTTCTATGTTTGTATAAATAGAATTCCTTTCTTAATTCTACTTTCATATTTTTACTTCCGGTGTATAGAAACATACCTGATTTTTTGTGTTGATGTTGTACCTGCAACTTTGTGAAGTTCATTTATTAGCTCTAGTAGGGTTTTTAAAACATTCTTTGTATTTTCTACATATAGGGCTATACCATCTTTGAATACCTATAGTTTTACTTCTTCCTTTCCAATTTGGATACCTTTTGTTTCTGCTTAGTTCCTTCCCTACCCAGGGACCAGGGTCACCGACTGGGAACACAGGCTGCCATCTTCAACACCACTACAGAGCCTGGAGGGGCCTGGTCAACGGCAACTAAAAGCACCCAAAACTATTTTATTATTCAAAGTTGCCCCTTCCTTGATTCAGCACATGCTTGTTGCTGTAAACTTTTATCTGTTTTCCAGACTTCTCAGAGAGTTTATTCCAATAGTGTTTGCTTAATTTTTTAATGTTTCTATGGAGGAGTAGGTTATTGGAGCTGCCTGCTCCACCATTGTCACCAATGTCATCCCAAATATTTTTCTTGTGGTGCATGGCACTATTCTAGGCTAAGGAACACCAAAATAATATTATTCACACCTGTCAACATGCTTGATCCATTTTGAGCTATAATTGACTATTTGGTATTGGACCAACTTCCTACCAAGGATAACCACAAGTTTGAAAAGAAAACAGTTGCATCTTAGAGTAACCAAAATAGCCAGGAGAGAGAGCTTAGGTATCTCACCTTAGATAGCCTAGTAGAGATTTTTATCACCAGCAAGTATACTCTAACAAAGAATGAAATAATTTCAAATGTAATCCCAGAAAAGCAAAAAGTACTAGAAGGCAAAGTAAAGGGCATATGCATATATATAAAAACATATACATATACATATATATGTAAATAAATAAATAAATATATATATATATATATATATATACATATATATGGGTAAATCTAAATTTCTCTATATAAAGAAAAATACTATTTTGTTGGGTTTTTAAATTTAATAAAATTAAAATACATGACAACAAGCACTCAAATCAGGAGTTGGATAAATGAAATTAATGTTCTAAAGTCCTTGAATTGTCCAGAAACTAGAAAAGTATTAACTTGTAGTACATTCTAGTAAGTCAGAGATTCATTTTGTAATAATAAAGTAAGCCACAGAATAAGAAAAATACACACAACACATATAACTGACATAGGAGTCATATCTAAAGTATAGAAAAACCGGGGCGCCTGGGTGGCTCAGTCGGTTAAGCATCCGACTTCAGCTCAGGTCACGATCCCACGGTCCGTGAGTTTGAGCCCCACGTCAGGCTCTGGGCTGATGGCTCAGAGCCTGGAGCCTGCTTCCGATTCTGTGTCCCCCACTCTCTCTCTGCCCCTCCCCCGTTCATGCTCTGTCTCTCTCTGTCTCAAAAATAAAATAAACATTAAAAAAAAAATAAAGTATAGAAAAACCTCTTAGAAATCAATAAGAGATGGATAGCCTAATTTTAAAATGGGCAAAGGACTTGAACAGGAATTTCACAAAAGAGAATATCCAAATGGCATACAGACATATGAAACAATGCTAAATTCTTTTTTATCATCCAGGAAATGAAAATTAAATCAACAATGTGATACCTTACATATGCATCAGAATGTACAACATCACAAAAAAACCTTCATGCTCTTTTCCACAGTGGCTATGCCATTTTTACATTCCCACAAACAACATACAAGGGTTCTAATTCCTGCATATCCTTGTCAACATTTGTTATCTTTTACTAACATCTATCCAAACTGGTATAAGGTGATATTTCATAGTGGTTTTGATTTCCATTTCTCTGATGATTCGTGATGTTAAGTAGCTTTTTATATATCCTGTTCGCTATTTATATGTCTTCTTTGGAGAAATGTCTATTCAAGTCCTTTGCCTATTTTTAAATGGGGCTATTTGTGTTTGTTCTTGTTTTCTTTGTTAAATATTTGTACAAGTTCCTTATATATATTTTAGGAAGTGGGGGGAATTAATATCTTATCAGACATGTGGTGTGCAAATATTTTCCTCAGTTTTTAGGTTGCCTTTCCATTCTGCTTTCTCCCTTTACTGAAGGAAGCTTTAGTCTGATGTAGTCCCACTCATCTTCTTTTGCTTTGGTTTCCTGTGCTTTTGATGCCATATCCATATATTCATGAAATTATTGCCAACACTAACATCATGAAATTTTTACCATTTTCCTCCAGAGTTTTTACAGTTTTAGGTCTTATGTTTAAAGCTTTAATCCATTTTGGGTTGGTTTTTGTGTATGCTGTAAGGTAGGGGGTTATTTTCATATTTTACATGTGGATATCTAGTTTTCTCAACCCCATTGGTTGAAGAGATGACCTTTTTCCCATTCTGTATTCTTGACACCATTGTTGAAGATTAGTTCCCTATATACATGTGGGTTTATTTCCAGGCTCTCTATTATGCTCTATTAGTCTGAGTCTGTTTTTATGCCAGTATCATACTATTTCAACTATGGCTGCTTTGTAATATATTTTGAAATCAGGAAGTGTGATGCCTCCAGCTTTGTTCTTTGCATTGGCTATTCTAGGTCTTTTGCTCTTCCACATAAATTTTAGGACTATTTTTCCATTTCTGCATAAAACGCCCTTGGAATTTTGATGGGAATAGCACTGAATATGCAGATTGCTTTGGTAGTATGGACATTTTAATGATATTAACGCTTCCAATCCATGAACACAAGGTGTTTTCCACTTCTCTATATTTCCTTTAATTTGTTTTATCAGTGTATTATCGTTTTCGGTGTACAAATTATTCACCTCTGACATATTTTGGTTTTGATGCTAATGTAACTGAGAACATTTTCCTAATTTCCTTTTTGAGTAGTTCACCGTTAGTGTATGGAAATGCAACTGATTTTTGCATGTTGATTTTATATCCTGCAACTTTTCTGGATTCACTTATTCATTCTAACAGGTGTGTGTGTGTGTGTGTGTGTGTGTGTGTGTGTGCGCCTACGTACATATGTGTGTGTAATCATTAGAGTTTTATATATATGGTTCATATTATCTGCAAACAGAGACAATTTACTTCTTTTCAAGTTTGGATGCCTTTTATTTCTTTGTCTTGTCTAACTGTTCTGGCTAGGACTTCCAGTATTAAGTTGAACAAAAGTGGTGAGAAAGGGCCCCTCTGTCTTGTTCCTGATCTTAGTGGAAAGTTTCTAATTTTTTACCACTCAGCATGAGGTTAGCTGTGGGCTTGTCATATATGGACTTCATTACATTGAGGTACATTCTTTCTATACCTGATTTGAGAGTTTTTAACATGAAGTGATGTTGAATTTTATCAAGTACATTTTCTGCATTTACTGAGATAATCATATGATTTTTATGCTTCATTCTGTTCATGTGCTATATCATGTTTATTGATGGCATCCCAGGAATAAATTCTATTTGATCACAGTATATGATCCTTTTAATATGCTGTTGAATTCTGATTGCTAGAACTTTTGTCACAAATTTTTGCATCTAGGTTTTTTTGTTTTTACAGACTTTTGCATCCATGTTCATCAGAAATATGGACCTTCAATTTTCTTATCTTGTAGTGTGTTTTTGTGGTTTTGGGAGCAGTGTAATGTGGGCCTTGTACGATGAGGCCTTGTACCAAGCAAACTACTGCTTCTCTTTAAGTTTTCAGAAAAGTTTGAGAAGGATTAGTGCTAAGCCTTTAAATGTTTGATAGAATTCACCAGTGAAGCCATCTGATCCAGGGCTTTCCTTTGTTGGGAGAACGTTATTCATCCTTGAAAAAAGAAGGAAATCCTACCCTGTGTGACATCATGGATGGACTCATTTTTCAAGTGTTTAAAAAGTAGAAGCGAATATTACCTATACCTCTTCATTTGTATCGGAACTTATTTTTCATTTTAAGTGTCCTTTTATCTAAGTAACAACTGCTTTGAAGCAAAAGCAAAAGTGCTAATCCATGCATTTCTGGCCTTCCAAATTTAATTGGGTAACAAATGATCGCATTATCTAGTTCTAACTGCTTAAAAGGCATGGGATAGACCAGTCGTACAATCAGAGACATCTTCCTCTGACACTGTTTTACTTAGTTCAAGCATCACCTTTTCTGTATAGCATCTGTCTCACTCAGACCATTCCTAGGGATTTCTGGAATACAAAATCCAGGGCCAAAACGTATCCTGGCCATCTAGGCAAACATGGATCCCCAGAGCCTGAACCTGGAGGGGGCAGAGAAGTTTTCGGGTTCAGGTTCCAGGTCTGGGGACATCTGAAGCGAGGTCTGAGTGGGGATGCACAAAGAAAGGAACAAAAGGTGACTCAGAGTCACTGTAGCACCTCTTACCTGCTTGTGGTCCCCTCATGATGATTACCCTCAGGGCAGACACTGAAGACCAGACCAGCTTGGGGCTTTCATGAAGTTTGGTGTGAGGAACAGAAGACATCGCATTGCCACGGAAAACATTATGCCTGGAAAAAAGTCAGTCACAGAAGAACAAATGCTGCATGATTCCACTTATATGAAGAATCTAGAATAGTCAAACTCATAGATGCAGAGATTAGAATGGTGGTTGCCAGGAGAAAGTGGGGAATTTTGTAATGATTATACAGTTATGGTTATATACAAGATGAATAAATTCTAGAGCTCTCCCGTATGACATAGAGCCTACAGTTAACAACAAGGTGCCGTACACTTAAAAACTTGTTGAGAAGCGGGGCGCCTGGGTGGCTCAGTCGGTTCAGCGTCCGACTTCAGCTCATGTCATGATCTCACGGTTCGTGGGTTCGAGCCCCGCATTGGGCTCTGTGCTGACAGCTCAGACCCTGGAACCTGCTTCAGATTCCATGTTTCCCTCTCTCTCTGCTCCTCTCCTGTTCACACTCTGTCTTTCTCTCTCTCAAAAATAAAATAGACATTTAAAAAATTTTAATACAAAACCTGTTGAGAAGGTAGATCTCACGCTATGTGCTCTTAGCTAGAACAACAACAAAGGCAAGGGGACGTATATAGATGGAACCTTTTGTATATTCAGTTTGCCTCAATAAAATTGAAAACAACAACAACAAAAAAAAAAAACAAAGAAAAAAGGATGAGCACAAAAGAAAACTGAGAATATCAAGTGTTGGCAAAGATGAAGAGCAACAGGGATTTTCATTCTCTGCCAGTGGGTTGTAAATTGGTAAACCAAAAAACTACTTGGCAATGTCCACCAACAGTGGACATATGCACATCCAGTGCCATAGTAAGATTACTCCTAGGGATATACCCAAACCAAACATGTAACTATGTGCAAACACCTAACGTCAAGCAGTATCAGAATAAATGGAGACATCTTGGAAGTATACACAAAAAATAAACTACTACATTCTTGAATATGGATCAATGTTACAAATATATTACTGAGCAAAAAGGGCCACATGAGAGTACACACTGTCTTTGTCCATTTACAAGTGTTCAGGCAGGCAAAACTAATTTTGGTGGTAAAATTCAGAATCGGGGCGATTTGTGTGTAGGAGAGCAATGACCAAGACGAGGATGAGGAGAGAGTCTATGTTCCTGGTGAACTTTTAAAATCTTGGGCTAGGGAATGGTTACAGAAGTTCATTCACTTTGTTACCAAGACATGGACACATGATGACTGCACTTCTTTTGCACACGTGTCATCCTGCAAAATTTTTTTTATACTAATCAATTCAGAAAATTTTTTTAATCTTTTTTTTTTTTTTAATTTTAGCAAGGATGCAGGGAAAGAGTTGCTCATATATTACCAGTAGGACCGTAAGTTGTAACAGCTACTTAAAAGGACAAATGAAGGGGATCTACTATGAAGATTTAAAGTGTGCATTCTCTATCCAATACATTTACTTGCTAGTATTTCTACCCTAGAAAACGCTTGGGTATAGGTTCGACTTATGTTGAAGGTAGCGATGCTTCTGATAGAAAAACGAAAAGAAAGGAATTACATATCGAAGGGTAAGGAAGTCATAAATTGCTTCTATTGGTTCTGGACTATTGGTTCTGAGGACTAACGTGCAATAGTTTAAAAGAATGTTGATTGGAAAAAAATACCTACACAAAATGCATAGGAACTAGGGGTCATCCTATAGGGACTGGGTTTGTAATTAATGCCTGAAAAAGATTTTATTCTAATTTGTAATGTTTCCATTTATTATTCTGTGTAACTTAAAATTAATAATAGCACTTAGAATGTCTCTGGAAGAATATTCACCGAGTAACACTGGTTGCCTCCAATAGGTGAACTGAGTGCCCGAGGAACTAGTAGTGGAAGAATTTTCACTCTGTAGCCTTCTACATCTTTAAATATTTGAACGTTATAACTGTAGCATCTATTGGTAAAAAGTTCAATTTAAACTTAAAAGTAATTTGAAAAATAACAATAATTAAAAGATGCTCAGTCTCCTGGCCAAACATACAAATATAATTAAATGTGACTACTATTAAGATCCAAGTGTTAGATATGCGACAGGAGCACAGAGAAAAGGTCTCCTAAATAGGTCTGGGGGCCTGAGAATTCAGGGTGAAGGTGACGCTTGAACAGAGCAATGTAAGGTCCTACTTTTTAATTCCTGGAGAGCTCAGTGCGAGGTGCCAGGGGCCCTGAAATCCAGGCCACGACTATTTTCCACGAGCCGGAACCTAAATCCCCACCAAGAGACAGGAGGAAAGCGGAAGAAGCAGAATCGCCAATAACGGGAAAGCAGCCTCTTAATAAAACGGCAAGGGACAACACTCGGGCAAGTCCAACCAGCCCGCAGCTCTCAGAGACCGAATTCCAGATTCCCACCCTCTACACGGGCGAGGCGAGCCCGCCCTCTCCCGCCTTCCGGCGTTGCTTACTGGGCGGCAAATGATCGATAGACCCATTCACCAATCGCTGGCTCTGTTACGGGAGGCAGGCGGGCCCCAGCCCAGTCTTTGGTCCCTCGGGCGAGATGGGCTTCTGTGCGTCGACGTCAGCGTGTTGACGTCACGGGCCCGGTACAAGAGGAGGTCCGGGGGCTGCTGGCTGCGGGCGGTGGGCTGCGCGTCGCCTGCTGGGCTTGGTCCCCCGTCCCCGCCCCGCCAAGCCCCGCCCCTCCGCCCGCTAGGGCTTCCGCGGGCTCAACCGCGGAACCGCTGTCCCCGGGCCAGCCTGGGGCTGCCGGCCCGAAACCACCCGATGAGGTAGGCTGGGTTTCTCGTCACCCTATTTGACAGATTGGAAAACTGAGTCACCCGGGATCAGATGACTTGCCCGGGGCTCAGGGGAGACCCGTGAACGGAGGCCAGAGCCCGGGCGTTCGGGTGTTTGCTGAGCGCTGTGCGGTCCTCCGGGGAGGAGGAGGGGCTAGGCGGGCTGTGTTTATAAAGGATGCAAAAGTGAAGTTGCAGAATGCCGAGCCCCACCTCGTTCCGCTGCTTGGGCTGGGATTCGGGGGATGGATACAGGTTGTGAGTCTCCATTCCTTCACCCTGCGGACCCCGAGGAGCCCTCGGTGGGGTCCCGCCCCGTGCTGGCGCCATGGGCCCTCCAGAGTCACCAAGAATGGTGACTGGGGTGATGCGTGGGTTATACAGACAAGGTCGATCATTGACCTCTTTTATTCATTAAAAAAAAAAAAAAAAAATCTGTGTTTCAAGCAGAACAAAATGGAAAAAGCGCAAGTTATGAGTGTTCTGGCCACAGTTTCATTTCACTGCTTTGCCCACTCATGGTATCCGGCCATATTTTGAAATCTCAGCAGCATGCTTATTTTTGTTTAGGATTTTCTAGAAAGATCCCCCCCCCCCCCCCTTTTCGTCCAAATACGGGTTAACATTGTGGAACTTTTCCTTTACCATCCCATTACTGCACCAGTTATTCACCATGTCATTTGTCTTCTGTTTCACAGATGGAATCACTGAATTCATCACTTGACTCAGTAATAGTTGGGATAAGTTTAGCAAGGTAACAAAGTAACGGGTCTGATCTCAAATATACTGGAATTAGTTCGGTTTGTTTACCTCACAGTCATTGTTGAGAAGGGTTCTGAAAGATAATTCCCATCTATATACCATCTACTCATCCACCCTCTCTTTCTAAAAGCAGGATCTCGAAAAACAAAACTTACAGTACCTTTGCTTTACGTATGGATTCATGCTCATAAAGTGAAAAAGTGTACTGTACAACATATGCATACGTATATATTTTGTATTTTCATAAAAATGGACTATTCCTTATGTTCACAGAAGGATGGCAGTTTTAATCATCGGAGTTTATTCTTTGAACAAGTTCATCAGATGAATACATCTGATCCTACATCATCTCTGTGCCACATTTTGGTTTAAGGTGTTGGGGGATTGAGTGCTGAAGAATTTAGGTCAGCTTCCTGCCCTCACGGGCCTTCCATTTTGGTGGAGAAACGATAAACATGTAAACAAAAATGACAATTCTAGATAATGATAAATGCCAGAAAAAATACTGCAAGTTAAGGGGGTAGAGTGTGACTGGGATGTGGGGGGGTGGAGGGAAATTTAGATATGGTGGACGCGGAAGACTTCCTTGAGGAATTGACAGTTTGGCGAGACCTGAGTGTGTGGAATGAGGCAGCATGGGAAGATCTGGTAGACGTTTCCAGGCAGACATAACAGGGCAAAGGAACTAAAGGAAAAATGGGCTTAGCATGTTACAGGGGTAGAAGAGGAGCCGTGCGGAGTGCGGTAAACCTAGGAGACAGTGAGGTGGGGTGGGGCAAATGAGGTGGGCAGGAGCCACGGGCAGGATCATCTGAACCCTGAGTAAGGATTGCAGACAGGCAAAGGAAATAGGGCTTGTGTATTGCCAAGACCTGCTATTTAGTGAGACTCATAGACTGTAGCCAGCTCTCTGCTTTATTTCGGTTATGAAATCATCGCAGTAATTCATTATGGTTTGTTTTGTTTTGTGTTGTTTCACCAGTAGTCCTCTCTCTCGCTGAAAATCTGTCCTCTTGCCTGTATCCCATGCTGTTGTGTTCCTGGTTGTCATTATGACGTGCAGGACTCTAAGCCTCTGCTGCTTATCATCAGCTCCCTGCTTTTATCCTTCCTTCCTATGAGTCCTCCAGTATTTATGTGCTCACCCTTTGCAAAGGACTGGTACTCAATCCCTGCCATTCTCCACGGTGAGTTTTAGGAAACTGTGTTGTCAAGTGGATTACCGTTTGCCATCAGGACTTTCATCACTGGCCAGGGACTTAACGTCCACCTTTATTTAGTGCGTATAATGTGCCAGGTGCATTACGTACATTCTAACCCTTCCAGCATATTGCAGAGGTAAATATTATCCCTTCTTGAGCAAAAAGGAAGCGTGCACTGAAGGCCATCCAGCTAGTACTGAGTGAGCGTAGATTTGGGCACTCCAGTAGGCCTGCCCACAGAGCCTCTTCCGTGCCACTCCGCCTCACTGCTTCCCTGGATATGAAGCAGCAGCTATACATCTCCACTATCTGAAATTAAATTTTTTGAAATGGCATTTCAGAGGTCATGATTCAACCCTCTCAGTTTAGAGGTGGGCCTGTGGAGGGCCACAGATGTTCAGTGATTTTTTTTTTTTTTAATTTTTTTTTTTTTAACGTTTATTTATTTTTGAGACAGAGAGAGACACAGCATGAACGGGGGAGGGACAGAGAGAGAGGGAGACACAGAATCGGAAGCAGGCTCCAGGCTCTGAGCCATCAGCCCAGAGCCCGACGCAGGGCTCGAACTCGCGGACCGCGAGATCTTGACCTGAGCTGAAGTCGGACGCTTAACCGACTGAGCCACCCAGGCGCCCCTGTTCAGTGATTTTCAAGACTTAACTGCCACCAAATTCTCTCACCTTCCTGATTCGCAGCCTAATTGTTTTTCTGTTATACTACATAAGATTTCTGCATCTATGAAAATACAATATTTCAACATGACGGGCTTATTGTCCAAAACTCATACAAGGTAGTAAGCTCCTTGGGATAAAATAATCCATTGTTTTCTTTCCCTTTTCTCAGTGGCGAGCAGGTGCAAACTTGCTGGATGAATCTTTGCTTTTAGTTAGGAGAAAGACAGTGGTTTCAAAATGACTTTAAAATTTAAGGTTTAATTTCACCTGTCTCTGAAAGGGAACTTAAAGCTTGTTACTGGTTTCCCAGCTTTAATGTTGTGTTTAACAGTATGGGAACATTGCCTAGAGTGGCCGCCTCATAGTTTCTGTTAGCAAGTGGAGTTTCTTCCTAGAATGGAGGAAGCCCTTGGGTTAGCTCAGGGATATAACTTCTCTTTCTTGGTAATTATCATTTGTAAAAATAAGGAAGAATCAGTTCGTGAATTCTATGGTTCAAAAATGTTCCTACAGTTTAAAAAATACCCATTATTTATTTCCAGGCTTTGCTTCTCAGTTATGATTGGGATATGGTAGGTGAATAATAATAAACTCGCAAATAGTTAAGTTCACATTGTTGTGGCTTTTTGACTCTCTAGCTCAATAGAGATTGCCTGTCATCAGTCAAATTAGAATTATGTTCATGGAATTGCCTTCTTTCTTACATGTGGAAACTACTTAAGTTTAGGCAAAAGAGAGTTTTTGCTCTTTAAGCCAATTGCTGGGTATTTTGACCGAGTATCTCCATCCTTCAAGATTGTTGGTGCCACTGATGTCCATGTTCTGGAGATCTGGGCTGTCATGATTTGACTGTAGTGCCACCCCTCCACCATGAGCCCACTGCCCCAACTGGACTCCTGGCCTTTCCAACTTTGGTGTCTTTGCTCGTGTTCTGCCTGGAATGCCTTCTAGATGGACAGATCCAGCCAAAACTCTGCCCATCCCTCTGTGTCCATCTGTGGTGCTTATTTAACGAGATATTTCCTGTGTCTTTAATGGAAACCTCTTTCCCAGCCCCTCTGGGAGTATTTCTCTGACAGTTTACCAATCCTGGTATCTTTGGTAATACATTCTTTTATATATGGGTGTTAAATATATATTTCTTTGAGCTTAAAAGACACTTATCAATTCGTGTTACACATGCAGTTTTTTGTAGATTGTAGAGACCTTTGGTTTTGTTTACACGTTTACGATTTCATCTTTGAGAGAAGCACCATTCTGCTTTTCTTGGCTTTGCTTCAACGGAACCTCTTTCCTGCTTCAGTTAAGGGTCTGACTTACCAAGGGATCCTGTGAGAGGAACTCAGATCTTTGGGTTGTGAATATTTAAGGCACACTGTCCCCCCAGAAAATCATTCTCTGTGTTTATGGTGTTGGAAAAAGTAAAAGCAACTCCACTTGTTAATGTTAAGATGAGAAAGGGCCAGAGAGGCCAGCCTGGGGCACCTGTGGTACTGGGCTGAGAAGCCTGGTTTGTACTCCTGGTTCGCAACAGCCACGTGTCCTGGGTTCTGATGCCCGGCATCAGAAATCCTGGCAGCCACATATGAGCCTATCAGCGGAGCTTTGGAGCAGAGTTTTGGAATGATTTCAGTAAATAGCATTCAAAATACATTGGAAAAAGAGATGACCAAATTAATTAATGTGGGGCATTTTGATTAATTGTTTTGTCAGTTATAGTTCATTAAAGATGGAATATTCTTGGCTCATTCAGTATCATATATTGAAATGCCAGACGTGTGTAGACTTGCTTCATTTTGGTTAACAAATACCCAGATCCCATACTTTTATATGATGATATTTGTAATTCATGAATTGAGCAAACAAATCTAATGCCTAACATGTGGCCAGGCATTTCCCTGCCTGCGAAGAATATAGACAGGTCTTCTGGGAGCTTTTGGTATAGTACTGAGAAAAAGACATGTAAGCAATATGTGAAATGTATATGAAAGATTTGAGGTGCCATTAAAGATATGTGGCATGTATGTTATCCAATTGGATTCAGAAGGTTTCTTTGAGGAAGTGGTACTTAAGCTTCCTTGAGCAATGAATAGGCTTATTATTGCTGTTGTTGAAGTGCTTGGAAGAAAAGGCTCTCTAGGAAGAGGGAGCATGAAGGAAAAGGTATAGATGGTGAAACCTCCTCCTGTACAGGGAACTTAAAATACGTCTGTATGGCTAGAGCCCTGGGTGTGAGAGAAAAGGAGTTTTGAATAGAGGGATGAAATGGTTCATTCAGGTTTTCATTTTGAAAAAACTAGCATGATACCAGCATGGAGGATGTTTTGTAGATGAGCGAGTCTGAATTACTAGAGTAATGTGAATGAGTGGTGATTGGGAAAACTGTGGAAGAGTCCAATAAGAGATATTAAGGGAATGACATGGTCATCAATCAGTTTGGAAAATGGAGCTCACAGCAGAATCAAATTTAACATATTGTCTTCATAATAATGCTGTACACAAGATCTTATGGGTTATTATTGGTTCATTTTTCCTACTTGAGACATTTTTGAAATATTTACAGGTAGTGTATGTTATACATCAATATATGTATGTTTAAGTCTTTCTTATAATTTTCTTTTTGACTTTGTAATTGCTTGTCTCTTATTAAATTATTTGAGAGGAAATAATAGAGCTGGTTTCAAACCTTTTTTGAGCTTTTCAAACCTTGTGAGCTTATGGAGATCCTACTACTTTGGTGATATCCTCTGCCTCTGTAACATGCTCTGAGCCCATTCTTATTATGAGGTTGTGATTCTGTTTTCTGGCTGTATTAGCCTGTGGTTGCATTGAGTCTTATAAATTAGTGGTGTGTGTGTGTGTGTGTGTGTGTGTGTGTGTGTGTGTGTGTGTTTTGTTTTCTGAAGCACAGGTGAGTCTGACATGCTGATATCTTGAATTTCCTATGTGACCACCTAAGAAGTCTGATGAAAAAAGAAAAGGGTACTGTTTTGTTTTGTTTTTTTAATCCAGGCATCAAAATGTTGCCATTGACTTTCCTTATATACCATGTGCACCAAGCAGACCTTCATCCATGATAAAGATTAATAATTATTTTAGGAACTGTGTGCCATCTTTGTATATCAAAGTATAGGAGAAAGAGCCCAAATGTCTGTCGACTGATGAATGGATAAAGATGTGGTATATATATATGCAATGGAATATTACTCAGCCATTAAAAAGAATGAAATCTTGCCATTTGTAATGACGTGCATGGAGCTAGAGAGTATTATGCTAAGCAGAATAAGTCAGAGAAAGACAAATGCCTTATGATTTCACTCATGTGTGAAATTTAACAAACAAAACAGATGAACATATGGGAAGGAAAAATAAGGGAAGGAAGCAAACCAGAAGAGACTATAGAGAGCAAACTGAGGGTTGATGGGGGATGGTCTAAATGGGTGAAGGGTATTAAGGAGGGCACTTAATGATGAGCATTAGGTGTTGTATGTAAGTGATGAATCACTGAATTCTACCCCTGAAACCGATATTATACTATATGTGTAATAACTAGAATTTAAATAAAATAAAAATTTGAAGCAAAAAAAAAAAAAAAAAGAAGGGAACTTACTAATAGTAATGTTACTTAACACAAATAAGGAAACTGAAATTTGGAGAAATTAAGTGACTTGTCCAAAGCCATACCACTAGCAAGGACTTCCAAATAAGAAATAAGGGGGCGTCTGGGTGGCTCAGTCAGTTAAGTGTCCGTCTCTTGATTTTGGCTCAGGTCATGATCTCACAGTTCCTGAGATTGAGTTCCACATCAGGCTCTGTGCTGACATCTTACCTGCTCACATGCACATGCTCTCACTCTGTCTCTCAAAATACATAAATAAACTTTAAAAAATAATAAAAAATTAAAAAATTTAAAAAACTTAAAAAGTAAAAAAATAATAAAAAATAAAAATGTTCATTTTTATAATCAGGATTTTCTCAGCAAAAAATAAATTTTCTGGACAGAATAAGAAATATGTCTGATTATAAAAACAAACAAAAACAAGTGTAGGAGATAACATGTAACTTTTGCCTGTTGGGTGAAGATGTGAATGGCACTTCTTACTGACTTGCTCTGGTTTGTGAATTAGGAAATTGGCTACCTCCAGGGGCAGTTGATGTTTTATCTCCCCTGGCATTACGCTTGGTGCGCCACTTTTGCCAGCTATGGAGCCCCTGCAGGAGCAGTGAGTACAGGATGGACACTTGTGGGAACCCTTCTCTCTCCTCTTCCATGGAAGGAGTCTTGTGCTTTTGAATGAAGAGAAACCCAGTTCGCCCCTGGATAGCCACCTTAGCTTTGCTGTCTCCTCATCAGCTGGCTACTTGAGTTTAGCTTCTGTCTTCCTGTATAGAGAATGTAAGTTTGGGGAGGCCTATGGAGAATGTGCCATGAACACATTCTTTCTTAGTTCTAGTCATTGAGATGAAGACAGGTAGTTGCTAAAAGAAGTGAACTCTTGGGACGCCTGGGTGGCTCAGTTGGTTAAGCATCCAGCTTCGGCTCAGGTCATGAGCTCATGGTTTGTGGGTTCAAGCCCCACGTCTGGCTCTGTGCTGACAGCTCAGAGCCTGGAACCTGCTTCAGATTCCATGTCTCCCTGTCTGTCTGCCCCTCCCCTGTTCATGCTTTGTCTCTCTCAAAAATAAATAAACATTAAAAAAAATTTTTTTAAAGAAAAAAGAAGTGAACTCTTGTAGCTACTTTCCTGTGACTCCTGGCAGATCAGTGAACTCCCTGCCTTGGGATGGTACTGATTTTCACATCTAGATCAATAAGACCATGGTTCTGTTCTGAGAACTGAAAGCTTCTGTTTGAATACTGCTTGCAGTAAGTACCGGTGCAGAGAGGTCTTCCAATGCATTGCTAAATATTTCAGGTTTCTTAATTGAGGGACTTTGTTGGTTCACGACTTCCTCGGGAGCTTCCTGGGTGTAATCTGAAACTGGCCCCTATATGTGTAAGGCAGGGAGAGAGCAAAGAAAGAAGAAAGAGGCAGACCACTTCACATTGGTAGTGGCGTCTTCAGGAGCAAAGGAGCTTACTTACAAGGCTGTCTTGAGCACCTGCAAGACAGTGGCTTCTCTCACCCGCCCTCCAGGATCTGCAAAGTTGATGTAGAGGCCCTGAGTGAGTTCAGTCAGTCATATACCCAGTCCAGATAGCCTCGGCACCACGTTTCTGTTTCAAGGCTGTATCTTAGGAGCAGCTTCTGGGAGGGGGGAAGGCAAGCAGAGTGCACATGCCAAGGCCGGGGAAGGGGGCGGCAAGCCTCCGACTGGCCAGGTCCGGCTCACAGCTTGACTGGCGGTCACATCTTCATCTCCAGCAGATGTCATCTGTCTAGATAGTAATGTGACTGTTGACGCCATCGCCATTGTTGCTAAAGCTGGAGGCGCATCTCTAAGAGGAAGCTTGAAATATTCATGAGAATGTGAGGTACTTAGGAGCAGCATGGTTCTCTGAATTACCATATACTGATGGTTGACAGTACTAATGAAGTCCAAATTGGGAAAAATAGTGGTAACTCCATAATAACCACCAGGTATTTTATTACTGATCTCTTGTGATTTTTAAGGAAAGCTAAATGTTCTGGAAAATGGTGGGTAGTCAGCAACCAGAAAAAGCAGTCTTACACCTGTGGAAATGACTCCGTGTGACTCGTGAAGGGAAATGGGATTATGTATAGCTTCTGTGACCTAGAAGATTAAAATAAAGCTGTTTGTAGAGGAGCTGTGTAAGAAATTAAAAAAAAAAAAAAAAAAAAAAAAAAGTTAGAGTGGGAGAGAGCCAAAGCATAAGAGACTCCTAAAAACTGAGAACAAACTGAGGGTTGATGGGGGGTGGGAGGGAGAGGAGGGTGGGTGATGGGTATTGAGGAGGGCACCTTTTGGGATGAGCACTGGGTGTTGTATGGAAACCAATTTGACAATAAATTTCATATATTGAAAAAAAAAAGAAATATTTGAGTATAGAAGTTAGAGCTGAAGCTGAGAGAGGGAGAAAAGCTGTAATATCTGAGCACCAGAAGAGACCTATTGGAGGAGAATCAGAATTTGGAGAGAGGCTGTGGAAGGTAGCTATAGACACCTTGTTGTTCCACTCATTCGGGGCCCAGATAGCAGTTTCTGAAAAAGATGGGACAAGTGAAAGAATGTTCTTGTTTGCCAGAGCCCAACTTGAGACAGATATATATATTTTTTTTTTTTTGGAACAGTGGTAAGATGTAGCCGTAACATGCCAGCCATCTGACTCAGCCAGTGCTGGTGACATAACTGGCTACCAAGGTGTCAATCCCTGCAGAGGTACTGAGCTAACAGCATGAACTACCCAACAAGACTGGCTACTCCGTGGCATGCTGCCATTTTGCCAACCTGTGATCTATGGAAGAACAAATATATGTTGTCAAGTCCTTGACAGTCTCCAGCTGACTCATCTTCCCCCAGACCTGGCACCACCCAGGGGCATGGTTATTGTCAAGGGTACATTGATTTCCTTCCTTTCTTTCTCTTCAGTCATTCCCTTCTATTATCTATCTGTCTCCTCAACTAGATGGAGATTCTGCTAAGAGCATGGGGACTCTTGCATTGCCCTTTGAATCCTTTTAAATGTCCTTGGTATTTTACATTTTGTAAGTGGTCAGTGCTTATTATTTAACAACATGGGAACTTTTAGTGGACTTAAAGAGGACCCCCCCCCCTTAATTATTTTCTATTCTACAAATAAAGGCACTTTGTTTTTTCTCCATCTTTTATGGAAAGAAGGGAGAATATTCAAATTTCTGGTCTCTTGCATGGTTTTAACTTCCATCTATATGCTATCAACTCTCAGATTTCTATATCTAGCTCAGACCTCTCCTCTGAACTCCTGACTTAACGTACTTTACTATTTACTTTAATAATGATCACTGTCAGTGTGGATATTAATACGCATCTCATACTTTACGTGTCCAAACTAAACTGATGTTCTTCCTCAAAGTTGCGCTGAGGGGCGCCTGGGTGGCTCGGTCGGTTGAGCGTCCGACTTCGGCTCAGGTCATGATCTCACGGTCCGTGAGTTCGGGCCCCACGTCGGGCTCTGTGCTGACAGCTCAGAGCCTGGAACCTGTTTCGGATTCTGTATCTCCCTCTCTCTCTGCCCCTCCCCTGTTCATGCTCTGTCTCTCTCTGTCTCAAAAATAAATAAACGTTAAAAAAAAAATTAAAAAAAAAAAAAAAAAAAAAAAAGTTGCGCTGAGACTGTCTTCTCCATTGCAGCAAATAGCAACTCCATCCTTCCATTTCCCCAGGCTGTAATTCTGAAAGTTCTCCTTTAGTCCTTCCTTTATCCCCCCTGCGCTCCCCCGCCCCATATCCAGTCCATCAACAAATGCTTTTGGCTCTGTAGTTAGAACCAATCGATTCTTACCGCCCCCACTGCTACCACTGTAGTCTCCCAAGTCAATGCGTCACCTGTTGCCTGAATCGTTGCCGTAATCCGCGAATTGGTCTTCCTGCTTCTGTGGTTCAGTTAGAGAGCCTCTTAAAGCTTCAGTTGAATCAGGTTTCTCGCCTAGTGAAAACTTTCCAGTCTTCCTATCTCATCAAAGTCTTTACAGTGGCCTGTAAGATCCTCTGCCCCTTCTTCTCTCTTACCCTCTCATGTTGGTCTCCAGCTCTGTTACTTAGCTCCGGCAAAGCTGAAAGCCAGTGACCTGTCTGGATGCCTACGCGGCCAACTTCACCCCACCTCGGGATGTTACCCTTTATCCTTCCCTCTACCTGCCTTGCTTTCTGCTGGTCTTTGCTCCACCTTCTCAGGGAGGTCATCCTGACCACTCCCAGTTTAAAATCACAATGCTTTTTTGTTTATCTTCTGTCCCCTTACTTTAGAAAATAAGCTCAGTGCTCAGAGGAAGGCCTGACACGGTTTGGGTGCTCAAGATGTATTTGTGGAATAAATAAAGTAGACGTGCTATATTCCTGGCAAACTTTGAGTTTTCAGAAATTATCAAGGACAATTTTAAAATTTTGTAGTGCCCATCCAGATTCAGTTTCTCGGTATATGTTTTGGTTTGCCTCATAAAGTACAAGAACATCAGTATACATTTATCCAGCCATCTTTAAATCTAATATTTCTTTTTTTTCTTTTTTTAAAAAATTTTATTTATTTGGGGGGAGGGGCAGAGAGAGGGAGAGAGAGAGAGAATCCCAGAATCCTGTGTGGAGCCTAATCCCATGAACCACAAGATCATAACCCAAGCCAAAATCACTTAGAGAATTAAGTTTTTCTATGGGCACCTCGGTGGCTCAGTCCATTAAGCACCCAACTCTTGATTTCAGCTCAGGTCATGATCTCATGGTTTGTGAGATTGAGCCCTGCATTGGGCTCTGCGCTGACAGCATGGAGCCTGTTTGGGATTCTCTCTCTCTCTCTCTCTCTCTCAAAAATAAATAAACATAAAATTAAGTTTCTCTAAAAACAGGTGTGGGCTTGGGAGATAAATTAGTGTTATTAGAGGACTGACTTAAAAACACCATATTTGTTTTCTGCTTTAGTTTTTCCAAGCCATTGGTAATTAATTTCTAAATAAATCTTAGTCTTGAAGCATACTGTTGAAAGGTTAAATCCTGCTTATGTACAGTTACTTTGGTCTGCTGATATTAGCAGGAATCATTGAATGAGACAAGGCCGTGGGAAATGACGGGGTTTTAACAGAGAGCCTTGAATGTGTGTGCTTGGGGCAGAAAGTGTAGTAGCGAAGAGCGAGTAGATTTATCAGGATGGAACGAAAGCTTTCATTATATCCCAAGTGAGTAAAGAACAGTAGAAAATATGAGACCCAGAAAATAAATATTTGGAATAAAACCATGGACATTATATAGAGATATCACTATGGAGCTGGACATTTCTAAATTCTTAAAGTGAAGAGAAAGGACAGAAGGAAGTGGTGTGGAAGTGTAGGTACCAGTGTTACTATAAGAAACCAGCTGCACGGGGGCACCTGGGTGGCTCAGTTGCTTGAGTGTCCAACTCCTCATCTCTGCTCGGGTCATGATCTCACAGTTCTTGAGGTCAAGCCCCAAGCCAGGCTGCCCTGACAGTGCAGAGCCTGCTTGGGATTCTTTCTCTCCCTCTCTGCCCCTCCCCTGCTCGCTCACTCTCATTCTCCCTCTCTGAAATAAATAAGCTTTAAAAAAAAAAAGAAAAAAGAAAAGAAAAAGAAAGAAATCATCTGCATGAATAAAACGGCACTGAGGCTGAGCCTCAGTGGATGATGCCTTGTAAAATTCTTTCCTGAGGTGTCTGGGTACAAATCTGTGGAACCGAATGAAGGACAGATTTGGCTTGGAAAAGCTTACAGAAAAGTGCTATCTTATGCACATTTTCATTAAAGACCTAAGCAAACTTTAGACCCTGAATTCTCGCTCAGTATACCCTCCGCTGTTTCATTTAGGCCTCGTGACAACAACAACAAAAAGGCCATTCTTAGGTATTTGACACGGGCTGAAAGTTCAGACAGAGTGACTCCTGTCTACAGTCACAAGCACTTTAGAAGTCTTCAGCCAGTTTTCATTTGTGTGGGGATAATTTGATAGTTATTATATAATGGGTAAAATGATTTGGGGGTCCTGAGCACTTATAGAGGTTTTCCTTTTAGTCTGTCACTGTGTCTCAAACTATCATGTACAGAATTATTATGCAAATGTGTACAAAATCGTAGTGCATTCTTCGTTATAGAAAAACTGGTTTAAGCCGTTTTCTAGGATGATTCTGGTTCCTCTGTACTCAAAAAAGGTAGCCCCCACTGTAGCAAAGTCAATTTAATGATTTTTTTGCATGAAAATTTGCCTGCGCTCTCTTTAATATCTTTATATGCTACATGCGCATATGCATACTGTATATACATTACATGTAAATATATTTGTATCATATGTATGTTTATAGATGCTGGATGGGTGGGTAGATAAATAGAGCAACTTTATTACAAAACATCTTTCTGTCCTTAGTTTTTCTGAACTATTTGTAGGTTAAGCTGTGTACTTCACGACACTTAACTACTCAGGACTTCGTCATGCATTTCCTAAGAATAGGGCCATTCTCCTACATAACCAGAATACTAAGCTATAATCAATTCCCCAATTGTCTTCTGTAACTTCTCTTCCTTTTTTTTTTTTTTTTTAAATTCAATTTCAGTCTAGGCTCATGCATTGCATTTGATGGTTGTGTCTCTTTATGCTTTTTTTAAGTTTGAAGAGTATCCACAGCACTTTTCCTTTTTTCTGTTCTTTATTTTGTTTTTAACCACATTGACTTCTTTGAACAGTCCACAGTACCTGTCTTGGAGAACGTTCCAAATGCTGCGTTTGTCTGGGTGTTTCTTTATGACTGAAATCAGGTGAAACATTTTCGGTGAGGGTGTATCATAACAGATGATTGGTGTTACGTACTTCCTCCTACTTCATGTCAGAAGATATATAATGTCTGCT
The DNA here is from genome assembly GCF_024362965.1 of Panthera pardus. NCBI lineage: Eukaryota > Metazoa > Chordata > Mammalia > Carnivora > Felidae > Panthera > Panthera pardus. Next base: position 75,769,291 of record NW_026527013.1, on the reverse strand, counting down.
TATTCCAGTATTGGTGGTGCCGCCTCATTACTTGGTACAGACGGTGGCTGCTAGATCTCTTCACTATAAAGGTGTATTATCCCCAATGGAATTATTAAATAATCTGAGGGATAATACTTTGAGACTGTGAAGATCCTATTTCTCAACAGCTTCATAATAATTTTTAGCATTCATTGAAGATTCTGACATGATTCTGTTATTCCAACTAAGGGTTACAGATTATTGATTTTTCTCATTTTATTATCTTTTCTTCCTTTTTAAAAAATTTTTTTTAATGTTTATTTTTGAGAGAGAGAGAGACAGAGTGCAAGCTGGGAGGGACACAGAGAGAGGGAGACAGAAGCCCAAGCAGGCTCCAGGCTCTGAGCAGTCAGCATAGAGCCCGACATGGGGCTTGAACTCATGGACCATAAAATCATGACCTGAGCTGAAGTTGGATGCTTAACTGACTGAGCCACCTAGCTGCCCCTTTTCTTCCTTTTTTTTTTATCTGATATATTTTTCTGTAAAGTTAATAATGTCATTACTTGTTTTCATGTTCAAGTTGTCCCACATTGACCAGTGGGAACCCCTCAAGACAGCCAAATATAGTTTTTTAATAATGATTATGGTTTTTTTGTGTGTGTCTTCTCTAAGAAATCTTTGCCTACAAATAGGTTGTAAAAATATTCTACTTCACATTCTTAATTTTTGTCTGGTGTTAGGGTTCAAGGTTCGTTTTTGTTTGTTTGTTTGTTTTTCAGTTTTGATGTCTGGTTGTCCCAGCAGCATTTGTTGAACACAGACTTTCTTTCCACCATTGGATTGCTCTGACATCTTTGTCAAAAGTCAAATGATCAAATAAGTGCAGCTCTATTTCTAGGCTGTCTGTTATGTTCTGTTGATCTATTTGTTGATCTGTATGTTAGTACCACACTGTTTTCATTCCTGAAGCATTATAGATGATCTTTAAGTTAGGTAGTAGGAGTCTTCCAGTTTTGTTGTTCTTCCTCAAGATTGCTTTGGATATTCTCATTTCTTTGCATTTCTATATACATTTTAGAAATAACGTATCAATTTCTACCATAAAAACCTTGGTGGGGTTATTATTGGAATTAAGCTGACTCTGTAGATCAGTTTGGGAGGAATTAAAATGTTACCACTGAATTCTTCCAATCCATAAATGCTGTATATTTCTCCATTTATTTTCATCTTTATTTCTTCTCTCTGCAGTGTGTTACAGTTTTCAGTGTTGGGATCTTGCATATGTTTTGCTAAATTTATTCCTTAAATTTATTGCATATATTTTGTTAAATTTATTTTAATGTTTTCAATGCAATTTTACATTTTCTTCTTTCCTTCCCCTCTTCCTTCCTTCCTTTCTTCCTTTTTTCCCCTCCCTTCCTTCCTTCCTTCTTTCTTTTCATCTGTCTCTTTCTCTTTAGTTTCTCCCCCACTCTCACTGTCCAGAATGAAGGAATTGGTAAATAGGTGAATCCCAACATTGTAAGCAAGCTGTTGTTTTAAAAAAAAAAAAAAAGAGCAAAAATAGTCTTGCTGCAGCATAATAAATGTCATTATAGAGGTCTATGCTGTTCTCTGCTCAGGGGAGAAAGGTGTGGAAGAGTGGGAGGAAGCCAAAGCCTCCTGGAGGAAATGGCCTTTGAGATAAGGCTTACTGGATGAGTAAGCCAGAGAGGTAGGGAGAGGAGCAGTCCAGTAGAGGGAAAATTACAAGTAGAGGTGCCTGAGAATGTGATTCCTTTAGGGAAGCGCTTGTGATTTTTGGCCTGAAGTGGTTCTGGAGAGGGAGGCAGAAGTAGGCCACGTGTTAGGTTAGGCAAGATTAAGGAGTTTGAGGTCTACCTGAAGGTCCCTGGAAACTATTTAATAAATGATCTCATGAATTTAATTTGCTTCTCTAAAAAATTTACAGGTGTTGGATGAGAGTTCTTTTTTATTCAAAAGAAATTTCTTTTCCTTGTGTGCCTTGTCTTTCTTTGCCCATTTTTCTAATTGAATTGTAAGGTCTTCATTGTGTCTTTAATCACGTAAGTTTTACTTCTAATGTGTTTAAGATAGGGAAGCTTTTTATTTTTATGTGTTGAGATCTGTTTCTCTTTATTCTTACAGATTCCTCATCCTAAAATCATGTTATTCACCTGCAGTTTCTTCTACTACATAACCCAGGAAGATGGCTTTGTTTCATTAACTTTTATTTATTTTCTAAATGCTTATTTTTTTGAGAGAGAGAGGAAGACTGTGTGTGCACGTGTGTGCACAAGCAGGTTAGGGGCAGAGAGTGAGGGAGAGAATCCCAAGCAGTCTCTGTGCTGACAGAGTGGTACTCAAACCCACAAACTGTGAGATCATGACCTGAGCCTAAATCAAGAGTCGCTTAACCCACTGGGCCACCCAGGCGCCTCTGTTTCATTAACTTTTAAGTGGAACCCTCAGTATATTTTGATGTGTAGGTTTCTTTCTCCATGAGCTAGAATGACTAGTAGTTCTGGTCTTTCGCAGCTGAGTTTCGATGGCATCTTTATCATCTGTAGATATTTTTTGCAGAAAAACTTAGGAAAGTTCTGGGCAGATAGTTTATAGGTAATGAGTTTTCCTTGATCTTTAGTTGTTTTATTGTTTGTTTAATTGAACTAATACTTGGTATGTGGTCAATTTCCTATTACAGTTCAGATTTCTGACTTCTAATAAATCAGTAGTGTGGCACACATATGGCCCCTGAAGATGGGCACACAGTCCTCTCTTGTCTGCCCCTGTTCTGTGTCTCCTGATGCTGATTATCAGTTGTCGCTTTTTCTCCGTTTACACTGTTGTCTTTCTTATATCACTAATGTATTTCCTTATGTCTCTTTTAAAACTTGGAGAATAAGAGACTTGAGAGAACCACATTTTAAGGAAAGCGGAAGACAGTAGATGTCTAGATGGAGATGAAGAGTCTCACAAAGTTTGAAGTTATGCCAGTCCCCCCCCCCCCCCAAATTGAAAACCAGTCAAAATGTACATAATTTCAAAGCTTTTTGGCCCAAATGAATTATAGGTTGTGTTTATGAATGTTTTTGAAATGCAAAGAAACATTTTAATGGGTGAACAGAGATAATCTGCCTTCTTATTAGGTTTAGTTTTTATTTATATGAGTTTTTACTTATTTATGTGATGTTTCAGGAACATTTGAATACAGAAGATCTACTCATGGGAGCAGTCGCGAGGTTTAAAGGAGTCTAATGTACGTTAAGAACTCAGCACCGTGCCTAACTCAGTCTGCGCTACGGAAATGACTCATTTTGCTATTAGGTTAATATGTGGTATATGCAGTGTTATATAATATATAATAACATGTCAATAGATAGGATTAGTTCATACTTGTGTTGTATTCTTTGTCCCTGTATGTTCTTGGTCAGATAATGTCAGATTATTCTAGCTTTAAGGGTAACCTCACTTTCTTTGTTTCTTTTTTTTAATGTTATGGAACATACCATAACATTTAAAGTTTGTAAAATTTTATTTTTTTCCCCCAATTTTGAAATACCAATCAAACTGTCTGACTCTAGTTCCTTTGCCAGGTAATTCTTTGTCAACTTTTTCACTTTTCCTTTTGGGTTCATTCTGGTTGATTCATTGTAGTCAGCCCATCTACATCTTCTTGATGTAATATTTCCAAAGTATTTATGCTTTTCAAACACAATGAGTGTGAAGTGTCACTTACTGTTTGAAAAACCACCTCTCCTAATAGTGTTACTTGTATTCCTTTCTTAATCGCCCCCTCTGCAATCTAGGTTTGCTTGTTTGCCCATTTCTTAGGCTTATTTATAGATCTTAAACTTACGGAAACGTTTACCCATGTACAAAAGTAGGGAGTTTAGTGTAATGAATCACATTATACCCATCCCCCAGCGTGGAACATTTATCATTCTCCTTTCAGATTTATTTATTAATTGTGTTCACTGTTTTTCTTTTTTCCTTTTTAATGTTTTTCCCTGTGGGATACTTACAGTTTTTGTAACGTTATAATTTAAATGCCTCATTTTAAAAATTTTATTCTTTATTTAAAAAGGAATTAAAGCACTTTAAGGAAGTGAATTTGATGATAAGCACAACTATGACACCTTTCCACTGTTTTTACTGTCATTTTTTAATTATACAACATAATGTATTGTTTTTCAGAGTAAGATGTGTTACTTTTATTGTATGCATTTCTCATCCCTGATATAGGAGAGGAGAAAAATGGATATTTACACTGAATATCAGAGAGTTTGACATGTTCTTATCTAAATGCATCTTTAATGGAACATTTTTAGAGTTCTTTTGTAAACATCTCCCTGTGAACATTTTCCTAAGGTCTTACTGTCATTTTAAAAATACTATTAAAAAAAATTAAATGTATTTATCTCAGTAGTTATTTTAGAAAGTACTGCTATGTTATGAGTGTCTATTATGCATTGTTTTTCCGTAGACAGTTCCTAATTGCAAGACTTACTGAATTAGATATTTTTAGTAGTATAGATTTATGCTAAATGTTGTAAGTGTATCAAAATATGCTCAAAATAGTATACAGTCTGTGATTGAAGGGTTACAAAAAGAATTATCTGTCTTTAAAAAACTTTATTATGTATTCGAATAATCAGCATCCGTATGTATATCTTCAAGATACCAAATAGGATTTTTTAAAAAATAAACTGTCACACCTTCCATTTTGATCATAATCTATCGTTTACTTAGCTTTTACATTTTCTTTGTTTTTAAGATGCATTTGTTATCTCTGTTCTTTCTGGTAAGGCATACATTATTGATACTGAGTGGTAAATCTTAAACCTGATTTCAAATGTATGACACTTCTCAATTTTTAGAAATACAAACATTAGCTATACTTGCTTAGTTAAGAGGATATATGGCAGAATCTTTAGAGCTTAATTATGAATCTTGAGTTTTTGAAGATTTTCTATACTTACTAAGAACCTCCCTGCTTTTTTTTTTTTTTTTTGGTTATGAACTAGTAATCATACTCAAATACTTGTAAGTCAGATTTTAAAATAAGCAAATGTACTGTATTAGCATTGCAGAGTCAAGTTCAGTTATTCTATATCTGTTTGGAGCCTGATAACTGTGGTGCTCTTAATAATTCACTTACAGAAAATTATTGATAATTGCATGTAAACTTACAAAGAGATATTGGAAGAGGGGACGCCTGGGTGGCTCAATTGCTTAAGTGCCGACTTCAACTCTGGTCATAATCCCACAGTTCATGGGTTTGAGCCCCATGTCGGGCTCTGTGCTGACAGCTCAGAGCCTGGAGCCTGCTTCACAGTCTGTCTCCCTTTCTCTCTGCCCCTCCCTCGCTCATGCTCTGTCTCTGTCTCTCAAAAATAAATAAACATTAAAATTTTTTTAAAAAAAAATTAAAGAGATATTGGAAGAATACTTCAGTAAAGGCACAGCTTTCTATACTTCTTTTTTAAAATGTCACCTCTTGCGTATTATACACAGAATATGCTAATATTTTAAAGATGACTAACCCATCACTAAGGTGGTGTCTGAATGGTATCTCTAGATGTTTCCAGAAAGCAGTGCTTTTGAGGGTCATCAGGAGACAGCTAGACATCCATCTCCCAAACAGCTTCATAGTGGCATCACATTGACTTTGTTAGTGTTATAGTCCAGCCCTCTTTCGTGTTGACCGGGAGACCTGATTTGTCCCCATCTGTTTACAGAGAGCCCAGTGGAGAGTGGCTCTGCCTCACATGGGTCAACTCACATCTTAAAATCTGCAGTGAACACTGTAAGTGCTGTGTAGACTGAGTTTGTTTCAAGCTGACCAGTCTTACTGTCTCCCAACTCAAACTGTGATGTTTTAATAAGAAACGGAATGTTTAAAAGGTGGTGGGAAGCATGCAGGGAATTATTAAATTGTCAGTGACAAAAAGGACTAATGATATCCTTAGCCATTGTATTAATCAGAGGAATAATCTGGCTGCTGGACTGGAGATACTTAAAATCCACCAGGCAAGGCACTCCCTCTTGAAGATGCCGGGTTGGGTACAGCCACCATTCGTTTGTGACACTCCTCTCCCTGTGTTTTCTGGACTGACCCGTCTCCTCTCTGAAGGGCACATTTCCTCTTCCCCTCCTTACAGCCTAGCTGATGATAAGCCCCGTCAGCACCTTCTATCTTGGACTGCGAGTCATTGTGTGTTAAATGTATAGTTTAACTCTCAGAGAGCAGTATTATTTTAATTGTTTCAAAATTCTCCCCCACTTTCCCCCATTGTAGTCCTGATGATATGGGGAAGTCTATAAAAAGCCTTGCAGGGTTTCATACATGCACATAATTTTTTTCTTTCTCTTTTTTAAATATTCCACTCAGTTGTCAAATTAATAGGTTTCTACTGGCAAAATTTGACTCCTTGACTCAGGAAAGATTTGTTTTTATTTGAAGTAATACCAAACAGTTGGAGGGTTTTATTTAATTCTCCATAAAAATCTTTCACTATTACTTTGAAATAACTGATCCCCCCCCTCCCAGATTTCTCTATCTAGCAATCTCCAATTGTTTCTCTCTATCCAGGAATTTCCTCTTGTTTAAACTGCTAACTTGAATATGCTATGTAGGTGTTATAAAATCCAATCCGTTATTCATCTGTTTTGTATCTTAAATTCCACATGTGAGTGAAATCATATGGTATTTGTCTTTCTCTGACTTATTTTGCTTAGCGTGGCACTCTTTAGCTCCATCCACATCCTTGCAAATGGCAAGATTTCATTTTTCTTTAATGGCTATAGAGAACAAACTGAGGGTTGAAGGAGGGGAGGTGGGTGGAGGGATGGGCCAAATGGGTGATGATGGGCACTTAAGGAGGGCACTTGTTGGGATGAGCACTGGGTGTTGTATATAAGTGATAAATCACAAATTTTTTCTCCTGAAACAATTATTATGCTATATGTTAGCTAACTAGAATTTAAATAAAAACTTGAAGCAAGAAAATAAAATTCAGTCCTATAGCCTAGATTGTAGAAGTATTTTTCTCAACGTTGTATTTCGTTTGGAAAATACGTGGCGTAAAGTAAGCCAAGACTGTTTGGAAATGTGAACATAATGGTAGTGGGCAGTCTGCTCATAAGTTAAACTTCTTGTAGTGTTTCGTAACACCAGTTCTCCTGCTCAGGAAGCTGCAGGGTTGTACAATGGTGTCAGCTCCTTAACCTTGCCCCCTGCCAGTCTTTCTCAAGCCACTTCCGTCAGCGTTCTCCCAGGTCTTTACTTTCAGGGTAAGGTTGGCATATGTCACAGCATCAACAGCACCAAGAAGTACAGGACGGGGAATCATACTTGTTTCTTCGTTTAGAACATCTTACCTACAAACAACTTTGAAAGTTTTAAAAAATACAAGCAGCTTCATGTAAGCAAGCATTAAGTAGAAAGCTGTATTTTATGAAAAGTTCATCATTGATTGAATTTGACATGACATTTTTAGGCATGGCAGAACTTTCCTCCCCCCATATTGATAACTTTAAAATATGAAGGCCATGGGGTGCATCAGTGGCTCAGTTGGTTAAGCGTCCAACACTTGATGGCGGCTCAGGTCATCATCTCATGGTTTGTGGGATAGAGCCCCGCGTAGGGCTCTGTGCTGACAGTGTGGGATTCTCTCTCTCTCTCTCTCTCTCTCTCTTTCTCTCTCTCTCTCTCTCTCTCTCTCTCTCTCTCTCTCTCTCTCTGTCTCTCCCCTACTCAATGCACATACATGCTCTCTTTCTCAAAATAAGTAAATAAACTTAAAATAAAAAAAATATGAAGATTGCTTTACTATGTTTTTTAATGCCCCAAATTAGCTTTAGCTTCCTTCCCACATCCTCTCTTTCTGTGCATATTTATTCTTTAAAGTCTCTAGGTTTCTTAGTTACCATGCCTCTTTCTCTTACTGGCAAGGCATGTTTGTAAATGTCAGGTTATCCGCTCAGTATTCCCATTCCCCAGTTCTAGCTGTTTCATCTTGTAACCTGCAAGCTCTAGATAGGACTTTTACCATCATAAACTAGGTCTAACATATGCGCCTCGCAAGAGGATAGTCAGCTCAGTCTGCTACCTGCTCCCATAGAAACCTGGTCTTAGGGTAGAGTGGGCCCAGCTGAGGCAGCCCGGGTCTTTGGGGAAGCTCAAATTCAATGCCTGCATCCAAGGCCCATTTAAACACCTACAGATGTCCCTCCTATTTCCTCTCCTGAATGGAGAGGAAAGAAGTAAAAGATTTGAGCTTTAATCCTAAAATACATTTTAAAATGTCTTTTAGATGGGCACATCCCTGTAATCCTGTTTCCTCTTAGAGTGATGGAGAGGAAAGAAGTAAAAGATTTGAGCTTTAATCCTAAAATATATCTTAAAATCTCTTTTAGATGGGCACATCCCTGTAATCCATGTAGGCCTCAGATTCTTATTTCTTTTTTTTTTTTTTTTTCAAGTTTAAGCATACATTTGTTTTACAGGCAAGAATAATTTGGTCAACAAAGATGAAGAAAGCTTTGAACAACATGATGAGACACAGTCTTCAGGCACTAATATGTCTCTTTGCCTGTGAAACAACGGAGTAGAAATCGATCAGACTGGCAAACTTAAACCCCTCCGAGCTAGGTCGAAACTGAGGCCGAGTGGAAAGTGCATATTACGTCTAAAGAGGTCATCAGCCTTATTGCCGTGGTAAGGAAATGCAGGCCTCCTGATTCTGCTTTTAACTTTTCAAGAGAAGCTGGAAGTCTGGAGTTTTATATGAAACTTCATTATTTAAAATGTTGACAGTTAGTTCAAAATCTTGAGAAACACTGTGCCAGACCAAGCAAAACATGTCGATAAGCCAGTTCTGCTCCCTAGGCCTTTGGTTAAGATGACGACCTAAAGTCATTCTGAATTAAATGATTTCAGTGTCTGTTATTCTGGCACTCTCTTGGAGAAGAACATACAGTGTCCTGACTGTAGCCGTAAGTAGTAAGAGAAGAAGGCTGGGTGTTGGGGATGAAAGGTGTGGTTTGATGCCCCCAGCTGGTGCCCAGAGGCTCTCTCTAGGAAGGTGCAAGAAACTCTGGGACTTTTCTATGAGGCCAGCAGTGATGACTAGTGCTCAGAGCAGCCGCTGTTTAACGTGTGGAGAGTATCGATTCTATGCTCAAGCAGATGGAGTTGAAGCTTTGGCTCAGCTTTGCACCCAGCCTGGGGACCAGTGCGGTGGAAGAAACCCAAAGATGTAAGCAATTCTTCTTGGAAGCAGAAAGGATCTCAGTTCTTTTTGTTTTGTTTTTGTTTTTTTCCACGTGGGAAGGATATCCTCGTTTAAGAAGCTACCAGCATAGATGAGACAGAATTTTTCTCCAATTTTAGTAGTGTGGAGTTAAGGAAAGAGAATTAAGTCCACGAGCAGCATGTTCATGCCATTTGAAGTGGCCCTCAGGTAAATGAACTGCAGGTTTTTGCTAACCACACAATCAGAGCACGCATTGGAAGGATTCATATTCATCAGTTAGCCTGCAGTTGCTAGCCTGAATCACTCCAGATCTCGCCTGGGTCTCCTTTGTGAAGCTGATGAAAGCAGTCATCCCTTTTTCTGGAAAAATGCAGAAAGTAAATATGGTTTCTGTTGTGATAGTTCACCTCTGTCGTCCTAGTGTGAAAGCATCCACAGACCCTCAGAATGGATGTGGTGGTGTTCTGTTAAAACCTGATACTCAGAAACAGGTAGCAAGCCATAGTTGACCTCTAGGCTACAGTTTGCCAACCCCTGGTTTAGAACACTGATAGCTGTGCCAGGCTGGAATATTAACCAGCAAATGTTCACTTGCCTTCTCCTCTCTGAGCAGAGTGTACATCCCAGCTCTACTGCCTTTGGGCATGGCCTCGAGAGAAGATTTTGGCCGATAGAATATGAGCAGACGTGATATATACAGAGATTTTAAATGTATTTACATGGTCTCCCTTGTCTCGTGTGCTGTTGCCACTTGCTGTGAAAAGCTCGTGACCCAGATAGTCCTGGCCTGAGGAGGAAGACAGACAGAGAGCTGACCTGCATCCAACACGATTTGAAGCCAAGTTGCGCTGCCCCTAGAAGCAGAGTTGCCCAGCTGAGCCCCCACGAGATCAGCTGAACTTCAGGCAACCTGTAGACCTGTGAGCTTGAGAATAAATATAGATCGTGTTATGCCCCTGAACTTTGGAGCACCTTGTTAATGTAGCATAATGTAGAAATGGCTGGCTATTATTACAGTACAGAGGAGGACAGCGATTCATGTGAGATTCACGAAGACGTGAATCTTATTTTCAAAAACTGAAAGAACAAAAAGATTCTCATCTCCTCACGCAAATGCCAGAAAAAGATAAGGGGATGTTTTTCTTTTCTTTGTAGTTCTCCACCCTCATCCCCCATATGTCCCCCATGGTTGGAATAAATCTTGCGTTGCAGATTTAGGTTCCTGTGTATACAGCTCTTCGGTACTTACCCCCCTCCTTAGAGAGGCTTAGCTTTCCTTAAACCAACCCCAGAGAGGCTCTCAGTACCAAGAACTGAATATTTAGTGCTTCCAAAATTATACCTGGGAGAATATCCAAGCTCTTCCTTGGAAAAAACAGTTGTGGCCTCTCCAGTGCAGAGAATGTGAAAGCCGGCTCTGTGGGTCTCTGTGTGAGGTGGTAGAATTTACTTAGTCGACGTTTGTTTTGTTCTTGCCATGTCCCGTGTACTGGGGTAGTCCTTGGGGCACAGGGATGTGCAAATCAAATTCAAGGCCTTCACGGAACACACTGACTAGCAGGAGAGACAGGCGAGTGGATAATTAAGGCACATTGTGGTAAGCAATTTCAGAAGTGACATAATATCCACGGCCCTAGGGGGACCTGGAGGAGATGTACTTGACCTGCCTGGGGATTAGAATGTGGAGAGCATTTCAGTGATGTCTTCTGTAAGGTTTCATACTTGAACCTTTTGGAAGGACAGGGTTAGGATGAAGTCCTGTCATTGTAGAGTAGAAAGGGGCTTTGTGTGGTGTCCTCTTTTACGCCTTATAAGGAAGCTCTCTCTCTCTTTCTGCTCACAACAATCTGTGCTTTGGGTAACTATTGCTAAAGGTGTGCAAGTATCTGTAGATTCTAGCTACTTAGCAGTTCTGTGTATGCATCTGAAAGATAACGGAATGATCCTCGTTTCTCAGGGAAGGTGTATGCCGTTGAATGATGTCAGATTTTAGTTTGAAATAGCCTCAGATTTCTAGGAGTGATGTTTTGCTTTGGGATCCCTTTATATTCATGAGGAGTGGGCTCAGGGAAGGAGGAATGCATGAGCCTGAGAAAAGCGATTTTCTTCCTAAAAACAGCCCTGAGTTTGAATTGTGAATTTGTTGAATCGTCCATACAGTTTAGTAGATTTAAGAGTTTAAATTAATTTTTAAGGGTGCCTGGGTGGCTCAGTAAGTTGAACATCCGACTCTTGATTTCGACTCAGGTCATGATCCCAAGGTCATGGGATCAAGCCCCACGTGGGGCTCTGTGCAGAGTGTGAAGCCCGCTTAAGATTCTCTCTCTCTCTCTCTCTCTCTCTCTCTCTCTCTCCCTCTCTCCCTCTCTCCCTCTCTCCCTCTCTCCCTCTCCCTCTCCCTCTCCCTCTCCCTCTCCCCCTCTCCTGTGCACCCATGCTCTTGCTCTCTCTCAAAAAAAAATCATAAAAAATTTTAAAAAATGGTTAAATTAATTTTTAAATATACTTGCTAATAGAATAATATTAGATCAGTTTAAAAACTACTTGGGTTCCTTTTTCTTGCTGTAGAATGTGTTGCCACAGAAATATGTCTCTATTTATCCAGGTTCAGATTTAGAGAGCGTCTCTGGTATCTTTCTGAATTTTGTGTGTGTTTTATCACAGAAAACATAGTTACATTCCTTTTTACTTACTGCTCCAGAATTAACTGTTAGAAGTCTGGCAGAATAAAGTTAGTGTTTTGCAAGCTTTATTTTAAAAACAACTGGACAGGGGAATATGCCATTGGAATCCCTTCCCTTAGGATGGTGTTGGTCTCATTGAGAAAGAAATTGTGTAGAATACTTTGAACTTTTGGAATTTTGTATTTTATTTTACAAAGCACTGAAGTGGACTCCTACTGAGCTTTTCAGAATGCTCAATAGGCTGTTATCTCCTGTCACCCAGATGTGTGAAAGAGAGGGAAGAGCCTCATAGAGTCCTGGGACATCTGTCTAGGACTCTACCACAATGATGTTTTAATTTAGTCCCTGTGTTGTAGACACAATATGTGCAAAATAGGAAATACAAAAACATGGAAAAGATAAAAGGGGGAAAATATATCACCAGGCAGAGATAATCAGTATTAGCATTTGATATGTTTCATAGGTACATTCTTTTAAAAATTTGGTTTTATTTTACAAAGTTGTGAAAATGCTGTCTGTGCCTGTGTTCCATTTGATGTTGAGATTTTAGTCTAGTTACTATTATAACGTAATCATTTTTCTAAGTTTGGAGTACCTTATTTAATGACTATACTGTGGTTATACTATGATGTATCTCATTATTCCCTTTTTGTTAGATATTTAGATTGTTTTCTCATTGGGACTATTATACATATATAATGATAAAGTCTACCTAACAGGCACACACACACCATTCATATGTGCGTACGTGTATGTAAGCATACAGCATTTTGAATATTTGCAAGTCAGTGCCCCATTGAAACGACTACCCGACATCAGTAAATTATCACTAAGGGAGCACAGCCATGGTAGCTCTACTCAGGCCAAGAAATGGAATTTGACCAAACTTGTGAGCTCTAGTCTCTGTTCCCTCTCTCTTGCTCACGGGTAATCACTAACATCACTAACCCAACCTCTAGTGACATAGATCAGTTTTTGTCTTGGCCTGGGGTTACCGGACCAGTAGGTATGAATATCTTAAAGCATCTTAGTTCGTATAACCAAACTGCTTTGGAAAATGTTACGTCGTTTTATCGTATGAAAATGTGGAAGGGACTTTTGTCCCTGGAATATGGGAAGGGAAAGAAATGAGGACCATGTGTAGCGACACTGTTCTGGACTGTGAGTAGGACCGAGCGGGACCATGATGCTTCTGGGAGATGTCAGCAGTCTGTTTTCAACTTCCGTTTTACCCGCCTTGAAAATGTTCTTCCTTATCTGGACATTGCCAGTCACTGTGGCAGAAGGAAAGGAGAACCAGTGCAGGGTTCTTACGTGTGGACAGAAGCGGGTAAAATTGGCCCGGGGAAACGCACATGAGGTCAGTAGAGCCAGGTGTCTAGTGTCCCCCTACGGGGAGAGGTGCTGTAGAAGGAACACAGCAATACCGTCCACCATACTGTTTCATGATTTTGCCTCCTTCTTGAGGAGGTCAGATCATTTAGGTTAGTAATCTTTCACTTTTAGCATAGAAGCACATCCTAGCCTTGGGGAGAGGGGGTCTTGGATCTCTAGATAGAGCTGTAACTTGGGTCATCAGCAGAGGTGTTTGCGTAACGCTGATGAACTTTGGGGGTGTGGGTACTTTTCCAAGAAGGGGCCTGACACATGCTTATTCATTAAGACGTAATGGGGAAACACTAAGATCGGTTTATTAGATACTTTTGGTGGAAAGCAGTTCCTCTTCAGGAGACAATGTTTTCTGTGTCTAGTTTTCACGTCCTAGTCACACGCTCTCTGGGGAGCTTTCGGGAAATGTTTTCCTGAGTAATGACACACACTTGGAGAGGTTTTCTCCCTGGAAACGCACGGGAACCGGCTTGCTCCAGGTTCTCAGTTACCCCCTCCTCGTGTGGTCAGCATCCTGTCTTCCCTCTTTAGTGGGGCACACTTGCATTCTTCTCTGCTGCCAGTCATGTCTGTACCAGCTCGTTTGTAATATTGAGAGCATCAAGAGGCACGTCTCATTTCCCTTTGGCTTTATGTCTTCATCAGGACACAGGTGTCTTCAGTGACGACACTGTCACTCAGCTAGAGAAACAGTTGTGCGGAGGTGGGGTGGCATGGTGGTTTTAGGTGAGCTCTGATTTCACACAAAGCTGTCTTCTCTCCAGGGATGGTGAAGTTGGAGAGAGGCTCCCTTAACCCGCCTCCAGGATGAACCCCCTGCAAGAAGACATGGAGAACGCCCTCACCGGGAGCCAGAGCTCTCACGCTTCCTTGCGCGACGTTCATTCCATCAACCCTGCACACCTCATGGCCAGGATTGAGTCCTATGAAGGAAGGGAGAAGAAAGGCATATCTGATGTCCGGAGGACTTTCTGTTTGTTTGTCACCTTTGACCTCTTATTTGTAACGTTACTGTGGATAATAGAGTTAAATGTAAGTGTTTTTCTTCCCCATGACTTTACATAAGAATTGTTTCCAGAGCCAAGAAACAATTTTCTTATTTTTCTCCTCATTTCTGTGTCATTTAGTGAATTCTGTGTTTTTCCAAAGGGGGGGATAGTGCTCTTTTCCAGCTGATTTTGACCTCTCTTGTTCTGTGCTGTTATTTTTTAAAACAAAGGCTAGTTCATTTAAAACTCACTTTGAAATTTGAATTCGTGGTGTTTTGTTCTCTGTCAGGAGTTAGCGAACTATAGCCTGGGGGCCAAATTCAGCTGGCCTGTTTTTATAAAGTTTTATTGGAACACAGCCCTGCCCATCTGTTTACCTTTTGCCTGTGGCTGGCTTTTGTGCTATAGTTGACTTGAGTAGTTGTGACAGAGTCCATCTGGCCCACAAAGGCAAAAGTATCTATTTCCTGGCCCTTCTCAGAAAAAGATTGCTCGTCCTTGCTTCAAAAATGTAGCATGCCTCTGGAATATGTTTTAGATGTTACATCTACTTTTCTAATCCCCATGTTTAAGAGTTTTCTTGCATTTATTCTTTACTTTTTCACAAAGAGATCATTCATCTTTTATTGAAAAAAATGTTCAGAACCATTTGGAGGTTTGTCTCGATCTTGTCAGGTCTATGTAGTTATATTGTCAAATAACTCTCTAGACTAGTACTATCCAATGGAAATATAACGCAAGCCTTGTAGACAATTAAGTTCTCTAGTTGCTACATTAATAAAGGTGAAAATAGGTGAAATACATTTTAATAATATATTTTATTTAGCCCAATATATCTGTTTTCTCCCAAAGCCTTGACTCTGTTTACAAATAGGTAATCTCTTCCAAATGCTTTCCTCACAGGCAAGAATTGTTTAAAACCACACAAGCCAGTGATATGATGCACTAATTTAGAGTCTCTCTTTTTATTATTTGTTCCACATGTATACATTAAAGAAAACATTTAAATTAACATATATTTCAAAGGAGTAATATGTTTTCAAAACTAGTACCTATCTATTAAAAAATAAAAAAGAAATACATCTTTTTAATTTATTTAAAAAATTTTTTAAAGTTTATTTATTTTTGAGAGAGAGAGAGAGAGCAGGGGAGGGGCAGAGAGAGAGGTAGAGAGAGAATCCCAAGAAGGTTCTGCACTGCCAGCGCAGAGCCCAACTGCTCTGAGCCCAACTCAGGGCTCGAACCCACGACACTGCGAGGTCATGGCCTGAGCCGAAACCAAGAGTCAGACACTTAACCGACTTAACCAGGCACCCCTTATTATTATTTTTTTTTTATTTTACTGAGAGAGAGAGGGGTAGAGGAGGAGAGAGAAAGAATCCCAAGCAGGCAGAGCCCAACGTGGGACTCTGTTCCACAACCCTGGGATCACGACCTGAGCCGTAATCAAGAGTTGGATGCTAAACAGACTGAGCCACCCGGGCACCCCAGAAATACATCTTTCAACAGGAAAGCATAGCAGCAGTTTTAGGGAGCTCACATAAAAATGATTGTAATGACAGCACAAAATCAAAGCATTTATTGATTTACCACCAAGATCACTACCTACTTTTAAGTGAGGGAAGCCTGGGGGTAGAGCTGTGGTGAGGGATTTGTAGGATCACACTCACCTCCCTCCTCCCTTCAACTGAGTGAAGTGGACTGAACTCTGTTTTGTTCCTCAGGAGGGATTGGTTGATGTCTGTGTGTGACAGGTTATAAATGAAAAAAATCACCAGGCCTAGCAATTAAGAGATGTATTTTTGTTTAATTTTTTTTTTATTGAAGGTAATTAACATACGCAGTGTTAACATTAGTTTCAGGCATCAAACATTTCAGCATTTCTGTACATGACTCGGCGCTCATGCAGTAAGTGGAGTCACCATCTGTCACCAGACAACACTATTGCAGTCTTACTGACTTTGTTTCCTGTGCTGTGCTTTTCATCTCCATGATTTATCTATTTTATAACTGGAAGGTTGTACCTCTTAATCTCCCTTTTCAATTTCTCCCAGCCCCTCCCTGCCAACTCCCCACTGACAGTTCTCCATATGTAAGAGTCTGGTTTTTGTTTGTCTCTTTTTTTCTTCGTTTGTTTCGTTTCTTAAATTCCATGTGTGAGTGAAATCATACGGTATTTGTCTTTCTCTGTCTGACTTATTTCACTTAGCATTATACTCTCTACATCTAACCATGTTGTTGCAAATGGCAGGATCACATTATTTTTTACAGCTGAGTACTATTCCTTTGTGTGTGTGTGTATATAATGTATGTATTTATATTATATGTATAATATATATGTGTGAGTATATGTATATTGTGTGTGTATATATCTATATATGTCTATAGATAAATAGATATGCACACCACATCTTCTTTATCCATCATCTGTGGATAGACACTGAGGCTACTTCCATATCCCGGCTTTTATACAATGCTGCAGTAAACCTAGAGATGCATATTTCAAATTAAGAAATGTATTCTAAAACTTTTCCACTGACTGCCAGTTGCCCCAGTTATAAAATGAAAAGATCACACAAGACTATATGATCTTTAAGATAGCACATCTTGACTTTTTTGGCAAGGTTTGATATTTTGGTTTGTTTTTTTTTTTTACCTTCAGTTTCTAGTTGTGTTTGATTTAGATTGTCAGTCCTGACCTGGGCTTTTCACCACACACTGTACCATATGCCTTTTCTTTTGTGGTCTGTTTCTGTAATCACTCTAATCACCGAAATCCATTGTTCTTTTCACCTGTCTACACACATACTGAGTGCCAGACATAGGCTTCAGATTTAGGTGTGGCAAGCTCCACAGAAACATTAGTAAGATTTGAAATTTAGCGGAGCAGATACAGCACATATCTTACACTGCCCTATCGTGCTGGTCTTTGAAAGAGGAAAGAAATAGTGCCAGGGGTGCTTAGGCCTTCAAAAGAGGAATGGGACTATGCAATCATAACAGTAACCCAAGTGCTTTGCCTTTATATATGACTTCCAATTTAGCCAATTTTTCTCCTTTCTCCAAGGAAGCAAGATGCTCAGGCCAAAAATGAAGACTCATCCTTAATTAATTTGCTTGTTTTGTGTCTCTCACATTCCCTATCCAGTTGAAAAGTAAGCCCTGTGGGATGTGCCTGCAAAATAGATCCAAGTCATGATGTCTTCTCCATTTCTACCGTGGCCACCCTCAAGCAAGCCAGCGTTATGACTCCCCCGGACTCCTGTACCAGGAGCCCAACTGATTAGCCAGCTTCCCTTCTTGCCCTCCTAATATCCATTCTCCTCCTAGAAGCCAGAGAGATTTGGGGCGCCCAGGTGGCTCAGTCAGTTAAGCATCTGACTTTGGCTCAGATCACGATCTCGCAATTCGTGGGTTCGAGCCCCATGTTGGGCTCTGCCTGGAGCCTGCTTTGGATTCTGTGTCTCCCTCTCTCTGCCTCTCCCCCACCCATGCTCTGTCTCTTTCTTTCTCTCAAAAATAATAAATAAACATTTAAAAAAATTGTAAAAACAAGCCAGAGAGACTGAAAACAACAAATCAAACAATGTTACTTTCTATTTATAACCCTTCTGATGGACCAGAGCACTTTTGATAAAATCCAAGTGCCATAGCTTGGCCAGCATAGCCCCCAAGGAGCCTCTCCAGCCTTCCTTTCCCACTCTCTGTTCCTGGCCCTCCTGGATAAGCCCAGACTTGCCTCCTGGTCTCAGGACAGAACAAGGTCCCTTCTGTCTCGGACCTTTATACTAGTTCCTTCTAAATGAAAATGGTTCATTTCCTTTATCTTGATGCAGATGCTGACGTCTTATGCTGGTATCTGTCAGCTTAGATCTCACCACAGGGAAGGCTTCCACTTAGCGTCCAACCCAAAGAAGTCAACCATCACTTCTGTCGCACTGCCCTGCTTCTGTTCTCTGTACAGCACGTATTTTCTTGTTTGTCATCTCTCACTCCTTGCAAAAACATAAGTTCCATAGAGACAGGGATACTGTTTTGTTTACTGAAGTATTTAGAACCATATTCGACACTTAGCAAGTGTTCAGCAAATATTCTGTGAATGGATAAAGATCTCATGGCACTGGTTTGCCAGTAGGATTACATTAGGGACAGATTGGCTGCGAAGCTGTGAAAGGAATCCCATGCAAAGTGGTGAGAATCGGAAGGAAAAAGTTAATCTTAGAGGCATCCTAAAAAAATAAGTATGCTGGGGGCGCCTGGGTGGCTCAGTTGGTTAAGAGACCTACTCTTGATTGTGGCTTAGGTCAAGATCTCATGGTTTATGAGTTCAAGCCCCACATCAGGCTCTAGTACGGAGCCTACTTGAGAGTCTCTCCTTGTCTGCCCCAGCCCTGCTCACTCTCTCTCTCAAAAAATAGATAAATAAACTTAAAAAAAATTTAAAGAAACGTAAGTATGCTGATAGACTTATTGATAAGCAGAGTTTTTTTATCTCCAGTATTCAGGAAGGAGTCAAGATTTAAACAAAAATTTTTTTAATGTTTATTTATTTCTGAGACAGAGCATGAGTTGGGGAAGGGTGGAGAGAGAGGGAGAAACAGGATCTGAAGCAGGCTCCGGGCTCTGAGCTCTCTGCACAGAGCCCGATGTGGGGCTTGAACTCACAGACCGCAGACCGCGAGGTCATGACCTGAGCCAAAGTCGGACGCTCAACCAACTGAGCCACCCAGGCGCCCCAGGACTCAAGATTTCTAATGATAGAACATAAAAAGAACAGGATCAGCTGTGTCAGAACTGTGGGAAGAGATTCCATGTGAAACTAAAGGCAAGTCTATGGGGGACATCTTGAGGTAGAGCCAGAGGTTTTGAAATTAAGAATTTAGAGCACAAGTTGGAGCTCTAGGTAATAGATTTTCGATTTCTCTGTTTAAAGGCCAGGCAAAATCAGGGTCTTTTAAAGTATGCAGATACCGTGGAAAACCTTTTTCTACTGACTGTTTACTGAAGAACTGTTATCAGCAGCTTGATTCCCGGGCTCTCAGCCAGGAGGGTGGTCTCTGCGCCCTAGGTCACTTAGAATAATCATTCTTTTAGTATTTTAGAGCTTGGTAAGCTTCCTTAGTCTGGACAGACACAGTTGATAAGACTACATGGTTGGTTGCCTTTTAATAATTCTTTCCTTTTGCTCCCAAGTTTTCTGTTCTGTTTGTTATTAGGGATCTATAGTCAAGCACATCTATAGCCCATCTGCACAAACTACACAGAAATCTAAACCCCCTTAAGAGATTTTAAAGTACTGACTAGTGTTTATAGTAAACTTTCATTTGAATAACAAATACATATACTTGTAAAAGTATCTAAGCCAAGAGGAGCCTTCCCTTGGGGCAACTTTAATTCCAGTTAGGCCGATTAGCAAACCTCACAGGGGTGTTCCTTATTAATTTTCTCCCCCTTTGCCCAGGTCTTTGGCTCATCCTCCTTCACTTTGTCCTTTTTCAGATATCTCCATCAGTTTACCAGGACAAATGATGTGTGTACTCCAGATCAGAAATGGGAGTTTACTGTTGCACGTCCTGTGCCCTAATCCACGGGCCCTAACAGTTCTGGTGTCTGCTTGGGTGCTGCCGCAGGTGCCAGACACACGTTCCATTACTTGATTTTTTTTTAAATTTTTTAGGGCGCCCGGGTGGCTCAGTTGGTTGAGCGTCCGACTTCAGCTCAGGTCACAATCTCACGTTTCATGACTTCAAGCCCCGCGTCGGGCTCTGTGCCGACAGCTCAGAGCCTGGAGCCTGTTTCAGATTCTGTGTCTCCCTCTCGGTCTGCCCCTCCCCTGCTTGTGCTGTCTCTCAAAAAATGAATAAATGTTAAAAAAAATTTTTTTTTTAATTTTTTAATGTTTATTTGAGAGAAAGAGAGACAGAGACAGAACTGGAGTGGGGGAGGTGCAGAGAGAGAGGGAGACACAGCATCAGAAGCAGGCTCCAGGATCTGAGCTGTCAGCACAGAGTCCGACGCGGGGCTCAAACTCACGAACCGCGAGATTGTGACCTGAGCCGAAATCAAACACTTAACTGACTGAGCCACCCAGGCGCCCCTACTTGATTTTTAAAACAATATTTTCTATAGTGTAATATGTAGAATCTGAACTTGATCGTTTAAAATTCATCTTGATAGGAGAATCGAGAGAGGACAAAGTTTATCATCTTAGGGCTGATTTTCATCATTCACTGTAACTTCATCACATTTGATTGTAGGTCTGGTCTTCCCCTTATTTCATTATCTATCAAATGAAAAGTATATATGAAAATTGCTAAGAGGGCAGGATTTTCAAATGCCAGGAACAAATAAAAAAGAAAAACCAGAGAGAATATCTGAACCTCTATCTTGTGTCACAGTAACTGCTGTCATTGATCTTTGCTAAGATCAGGGGACCCGTTGGCCTTCCAAGACCTTAAATAGCAGAGACTGGTCAGAAAGTGAGGGCAGGCTTGGAGGAATGTGACTTGTCTTCTTTAAGATTATACATCGGTATGTTTGAAGATTTTGTCTTAGAAGAGAAAAAATCATTTTTGAACATTTTAGTTTGCCAAAGTAGGAACTTGTTTTTTACAAGGCATTCTTTTTCATTATATGTTTATATTTGTCAAGTGAATGAATTCAGAATTGAAGTGGGATATACTATTCAGCATTTTTCTATTAGAGTTGATGCGTGTTTCGTTCCTCCCGTTTTAACATTCCAGGGTTCTGAGATGGTAGGCAGAAAAGTGTATACGAGAACAACCTTACTTGTATATTTTCTTATATTATTTTCACACGTAAACCTCTCAGTTTTACTTCTCACCATCCTTCCCAGGTGAATGGAGGCATTGAGAACACCTTAGAGAAGGAGGTAGTGCGCTATGACTACTACTCCTCTTACTTCGATATATTTGTAAGTATTTTCTGTTTTCCATTTTATTTCAGATATGATGAATCTGTAACCAAAAGGTAAATTTCCCCTGAATAGATCTCCTAGTCTGTGCCATTCTTTTGTCCTCTCCTGAACACTGTCTTTCCTTTCCCCTCAGTTACTGGCCAAGTCAACGCTCTCTCTCTCGCTGTAAGGAATTGTTTGGTCATAGGGAGGAGAGAAATGAGAGATAAGGGAGGGCAGCAGAAGGAGCCATTCTGTTTTCTTGGAGGAGAGCCTTTATTCTTTTCATAGAAGCCGTGGATGTGTCCTAATCACTAAAAGGAAAAGTGACCTATTTATGTAATAACTTGATGAAAATGCCATTCCTTTTCTGCCTTGAGATAGATTTCTGAGTGTACTTTTAATAATACTGTTTCGTTTTTCTAGAATAGTTTTTGAGGAAAGTTCCATATTGGTAATCCTGAGCAACATTAGTCAGTTATGGAATTACACAGATGCAGTTCTCTGTGGATGAGGCCTTCATTTCATTCAAAGAAATGCTTGCACTCTTTCTAGGGCATTCTGTGGCTTTCATTGGGCTTGGTACCTCTTCCTGGTATCTCTTTGTAGCGGATGGTGTAAGCAAGTCAGGTTCTAACGTTGTGTTGGATGCAGGATAGGCAATTAATGTTCGCGGTGAGTTCCTCCAAATTGATTTTAACCGCATTAATCACTATCTCTAGAAGCTTTATGCACACCGGTTAAGAGTAGGACCCTTCACGTCAGAAAAACCTGGGTTTGATTCACAACGCTATCACTATTTGTATCCATCTTTTAATATATTGGGTCTAAACTTGAGTTTTTCATATATAAAATGAGATCACCATAGTTCTAAAAAGTAAATGAAATACTATATGGAAAACATTTAGCCCGAGGATAGATACCTCCAAGAAACTCAGAGAACCACCTGCAGTCACTAATCAACATCATCATTATTTTTGGTCGAGAATTTTAATAATCGGGTGATTATATTTTCTAGTGGTTTTCAAATTATACTAGAAAGGCTTTTGTGTTGTGGTGGTTTTATTTCTGAAGGGGGCTGCAGAAGTGTGTGGGGAAGGAGGTAAAGCTCCCGGGAAGTAGAGGTTAGGTTAGGGTTCCCTGTCACAGCCCCTTGCAACCTAGGTGGTTCCATTTTTATCTGTACGGTACGTTTGAGTCCCGGTAGGATTGTGCTGAAAAAGTGTTTGGCTGCTACAGAACGTTTGGAAGACCACTCATACAATTTAATCCCCTCGTTTGTCACATGAGGAAAGTGAGTTTCATGGTTTCAGCGTCTTCGCCTACCTGCTCCAGGTCATTGAAGCAGGGGGAAAGAGCATGTCACATCCCACATCTTGATATTTCTTTCTTCTAAAGCTATTGACATGTAATAACAAGATTGATTTCTCTTCTCTTATTTCCCTTGCTGAATTTATCTTCACATAGCCTCAGCCAGGAAGCCAGGTTCATCTACCAGCTAGACCACCAAGGGTTGTCTGTCCTTTATGTGTAGGGACTTAATGGTCCTGGACAGATAGGTGGAGCCCATTAGCTCAGACTGAAAGGAATGGCATATCTGGCCTGGAAAGTGGACACAGCTTCCAGGAAACCTTGGCACCCAGGAGACTTTGAGATAGAGGGCTGAAGAAGACTCATACTTTTTTAAAACATATTTTTTCTAATATTTATTTTTGAGAGAGAAAGAGACTGAGTGTGAGTGGGAGAGGGCAGAGAGAGAGGGAGACAGAATCCGAAGCAGGCTCCAGGCTCCGAGCTGTCAGCACAGAGCCTGACACAGGGTTTGAACTCAGGAACTGTTGAGAGCATGACCTGAGCCAAAGTCGGCCACTTAACTTACTGAGCCACCCAGGTACCCCAAGACTTATATTTTTTGCCAAATCCAGAACACAGGGATAGAGTTGGAATGAATAGAGAAGCTAAACTAAGTTTGCAGATTGTTGGAAAACACACTTTTTTAAACTTTTCTTTTAAGCTTATTTATTTTGAGACAGAGAGGTGAGTAGAGAAGGAGCAGAGAGAGAGGGAAAGAGAGAATCCCAAGCAGGCTCCATGCTATCAGAGTAGAGCCTGATATGGGGCTTGATCTCACAAACTGTGAGATCATGACCTGAGCTGAAATCAAGAGTCGGATGCTTAACCGACTAAGCCACCCAGGTGCCCTTGTAACGACAGCAGAAAATTAAAAACAAATACAACCCGTGAGCTTCACTTATGTGAAAGGATCTTAAGTGTGGCCCGCTAGTGAATGGCTGCAAAAAGGCCGTCGGCCTCCAGCCTTTCAGCAGTTTAGATTCATGAGGAACTTTTGGCAGCCCCTGGCCTCAGGCATTGCTCAAGAGCTGCCTGACTTCTCCCTGCCCACAACAAGGTGTCTCTTCCAAGGAAAACTGGTAGAATCTTATTCTCCGTGTGTTCCTCACTAGATGAGAATTACTAAGACAGCTGTGACATAGTGGCTAAGTAGAGTCTGGCCACCTGGGTTCAAGTCCTGGCTCCCTCACTAAGCAGTTGTGTGGCCTTGCACAACTTTTCTGTCCCCTGTATGTGTATAACGGGATCGATGATAGTAGTTGACACATGAGGTCATTGAGGAAAGGCTTACATGGGCTAATAATACATATAAAGGGTTTCAAAAAAGTCCCAGAGGCACCCTAAATTTATCAGATGGTAGCTACTAGGGTGGACAGAACCTTCCCAATACCCCCGTAACCCAGAGGTTTACAGTGGACTTTATTAGGAACCTGGTATCTCCCAAAAGTGAGTGTTTGTGCCAGGAGTGGAAAAGTCAGCTCTCAGAACGTTTTCTCCAGTCTTAACAAGATATCAGAAATATACGTGCACTCAAATGGAAATGAAAAATAAACATTAATTATAAATTCTTTTGTTGATAATGGGAACTGAACTTGAATCCTGATTTGGGCAGCATTGCATTCATTCTACAGCAGAGATCCCAAATACTGGTCTTTGGACCAGTGGCGGTCTGTGGCAGCCTTCAGCTAAACAGAATGATGAAGACACTTTGGTGGGTTCTTCCTAAAACTCAGTGATCTTATATTTGTATCTATTTTTTTTTTAATTTACCTTGTCATTTTTTTTTTAATCTAGCTCTTGGCAGTTTTTCGATTTAAAGTGTTAATCCTCGCGTATGCCGTATGCAGACTGCGCCATTGGTGGGCAATAGCGGTGAGTATGTCACCACGGTGAGCGGTCCGTCTCCTCCAGTGCTGCTGGCCCAGGCCCGCTCACAACAGGGCTGGGCTGGGCCCAAATGCACCTCTCATCTGGGATGAATTCCACCAGCTTTTCCTGAGGCCCCTTCCTCCACACTTCCCTAGGCTTAAGACCAGGGCTTTGTTCCAGTAGTGATGAGTTCCTACCTTTGTCTCTACGGATACCGCCCCAGTTGAGGAACGTAGGGACCCATCAGTGGTTCTTTGCCATGCACCAACTCACCCTCTACTGCATTTTACAGATGAGTGATAAGATCAGTCAGTATCTCTGTCACAAAGATACTTGGAAAATTTCCCCTTTGCTCGTTGGTGATTTTTCGTGACTGACTTGCTGCTTATTTTGATCATTGCTTTTCTTGCTGTTTTATCCCCTCCCCTCCCTCCAGTCTTCTTTTAAAATTTTTTAATGTTTATTTTTGAGAGAGACAGAGTGAGTGGGGAGAGGCAGAGAGAGAGGGAGACACAGAATCCAAAGCAGGCTCCAGGCTCCGAGCTGTCAGCACAGAGCCTGACGTGGGGCTCGAACTCACGAACCGCGAGGGCTCAAACTCACGAACTGCGAGATCATGACCTGGGCCGAAGTCAGACGCCCAACCGACTGAGCCACCCGGCGCCCCACCCTCCTTCTGGTCTTAAAGGGAAAAGTTCCCACGCTGCCTTTTACTGTTGCCTTCAGGCTTCTTGAAGGCAGTGGTGTTTTTTACTCATCCCTGTTTCTTTGCATCTAGCACAGAGCTTTGGCACATGCTGTTCACCCTCGGTAAATATTTATTGGTTGAAAGAAGAATTATAAGCCATTCTGCCTCAATTATTTTTGCCATGTCCACAGATGCCTGAACACTCGCCTTTTTGAGAGCTCTAAGAAGGCAGGTATATGGGGGGAATGCTGAGCTCCCCAAGCTGGAGTGGCCTTCTCAGGAACAGCCTACAGTTTTGTTTCTGGAGTGAGGCCTCAGTCGGTGTGGGCCAGCGTGGCGTGCCCAGCTGAGGATGGGGTTGTGCTTCTTTCCCGAGACACAGTCCACAGGAGCCACATCTCCCTGGGCCATCTCTTCCGAGCATCCGCAGAATCATAGGGCTGACATCAGGACCGTCAGATGAGCCCCAAGCTAATGTATCTCAGATGTAGGCTGACAGTAGTAGCCAGACTTGAGTCCCTTTCCTGAATACGTTTCTGCTGGTACCAAATAGCTGTGGCGATGGTCTCTTCCCAGTTTTCTAGAGTCTCCTTAATATGCACTAGTATTTGTCAGACCATCTGTCTCAAATTTGTTTCAGAAAAGTGAGTGACTCACTGAGTCTTTAGAAAGTATCTTTAATATCTAAACCAAATTATGAAGGGGCAGGTCATGTTCAGCACATCCATTTGATTGGTTTTGATTCTTCCTTTTAAGAACATTTACAGGGAGGGACCAGCCAGCTGGAACAGAAGGTCGAGTCACCTGATACCTAAAAACGTACTGAGTGTCAGCATACAAAGTTAATTAGTGTCAGAATGTAAAATACCTTCTCTTCCAGGTAGCTCAACTGGCTGGGGTGTGTGTGTGTGTGTGTGTGTGTGTGTGTGTGTGTGTGTGTGTGGCAGTTTGCTAACAATGCTGACCCCGCACTTGGTTAATACTTCCTGAGCTTGACACCCATGTCCCCTGACCTCCATTCTGTCAGTCAAGGCTACTGTGGGCATCACACTGGTCAGCTGTCACATTGCTAGGATCCTAGTTGGGGGAAGGAAGGACAAGGCCCAGGTCCCGTGGGATTGTCTCTGGGCTCCCCAACCACCAGGGGGGAGCCCTGGCTCTGTATTCCAGGGGTCCCTCCTGTGGGGAGAGGTCTTTGCAGGTTGGACCTTGTGGGGGACAAACCTGAGTGTCCCAGCACACCAGCCGGCTGGACTGAGGGAGGAGGGTCACCTGCTAGACCGAGAGCAGAAGGTTGCTGACCTGCTAGACCGAGGGAGGAGGGGTAGCATGAGCAGCCAGTCAGGGATCTGGCACCACGGAGAAGCCACTGTGGCCCCGTCTGCGTTTAGGGGCTGGGGACAGGGTGATGTGGGAGGGCCCGGGCTGGCAGAGCTGCTCCAGGCCTTAGGTGCTTCTGGCGCTGACAGGTCTCTTTGTGAGGAGGGGGCTTCCCAGCGTAAAATCTCTAACTCGAATGGTGCTGGGTTATGTGTCTTTCAGCTGACGACAGCAGTGACCAGTGCCTTTTTACTTGCAAAAGTGATCCTCTCAAAGGTACAGCCTCCCACGTTTTCTGTACAATTACTGTCTATACTGGCGAAGGCTCATGTTCCAGTGTGAGCTCCTGGTAACTGCATTTCCCTCTCCTGGTCACGTCTGTCCTTCCAGCTTTTCTCTCAAGGGGCTTTCGGCTACGTGCTACCCATCATTTCGTTCCTCCTTGCCTGGATTGAGACGTGGTTCCTGGATTTCAAAGTGTTACCTCAAGAGGCGGAAGAGGAAAACAGTAAGTGTCTCTCAGGTTAGGCTCCTCAGATGGGCTGGGGACCAAGCCAGAAGGAAGAGCCTGGAAGTCAGATTTGAAGGGAGCCACACTGGGTGGGGTAGGCGGGTCTCGGGTCTCCACCGTGCAGAGGACCCAGCAGAAATCCAGAGCAGGGCGGAGGACAGGATGTGAGAGCACGTGGCTCCTCTCTGGAGCTGTGAGGCCAGACTTCTCTGGAAGAAAGTGTGAGTCCTGGTGAGAGGGACAGTCAGACAGCAGAAACAGCCAGCACCTCCTTATCCCCTGGGATCGCGGTCCCAGGACACCAAGCACTTTGTGCATCTGAAGAGGACTGTTCCTTAGGGACACAGGGATGGCAGACACGATAGGCTGAGCTGAGACAGTAAGTCTCAGAGTCCGCGATCCTGCCAAGTCTCACGTTGCTACCTTACAGCAGGCGGTGGCCTGGAAGGGGCCCCAATTAGCACAGGGGGTGCCTGGTGGGGGAGAGTGCTGGGTGAGTGAGGAACCCAGAGGGCGGGAGGGGGAAGACAGCAGCCAGACATGTGTGCTCAGCTCAGGGTCCACCTCCCCCTGTGAGTAGCAGAGGGACTCCTAGCGATCTGTGACCATGAGCCCTGCGGGGCAGCCGTCATCTCCTGCGTGGACTCATGTGGATACTGACCAGGAAGGCCCAGTGATGGACTGAGCTGCATGATTCAGTATTGAGCTAGAATTCCTCTCTGCATGATGGCCTGAGTGGAAGCCCACGGGCCACATCTGCCCTCTGGTGGTGACATGTTTGAAACTCAGTACAGAGACCCAGGCCTTTTACCACGTGCCGTGGTTATGTCCTTCATGCGTCTGGCTCAGATTGCCCTGCAAAATAGGAAAAATAAGGTCCTATGTCCTAGAGAAAGTGAAGTATGATTGTAACCTCAAGGGATAATGGAGAATGAGTAAACATGTAAATGGATTTGAGTAATCTCATTTACAGAGTAGAAATCTATAAGAACAGAATTATTATTCAAGAGTGCATTTTAAACACCTGAATCAGACCTAGATAAGTCTTCTGTCGTGTGTCCTCTGTGCTTGTATGAAAACCTGTTGTGGAGCAGGGCAGGTATAGCTAATGGAAGTCGCTTTTGGACTTGTGTATAAACATCAAATCGAGCTTGGGTGAAAGCATATCAGCTGTTAATGTCACTGGGGCTTGAATGCAAGAGTGATGCCACCACGTTCAAAGGCACTAACAGGGCAGAACTGGCGTCGATGAAAACGTGGAGCAGCGGGTACGCTCACGGTCACGAGCAGGTAGTGAGCTCACACCTGCACCTGCGATTCGGCCGCGGCTTCCTCCAGCTTCTCTCGTGTTCGCTCAGCTCTGGCGAGACTCGCCGCCGATGCTCCCTGTGCTCACGGGCGCCCGTCCTGAGCTTCCACATCAGTTCCTCCCCTTTTCTGTGTTTGTTCAATTTCCTTTTCTGGGGGGACCTTTTTAAATAATAAATCTTTCTTCCCCATCTTACTGACGCTTTCCACATTTATACAAGTCTCTCCACTTATTGTGCCTTACATTTGCTATTTCCCTAACGAAGTGAATACTGGAGGCCATTTGTATGACTTACCAGGTTGTTTTCCTTTGTGCTTTGGTTTTGATTATGGTGATTTCTGCAGGGAGGAAAGTGTTCTCCAGGGAAAGAGGCCCTAAATACTGAATCAAAGAATCCCCTGAGTCACAGGCAGGTTTTTAAGTCTGCTGCCATGTGCCCTCACAGCACTGGTTCATAGCGTAATAATAAAACCTATTTTTTGTTTGAAAGATTTTCTTTCTGGCAAGGGTTTTTCTCTTTTTTAGCATAACAACGACACCATTTTATTGTGCCTAACCTCGCTGAGAAGCTACCAGAACCATGACGTCACTCTCAGCCTCTGAATTTCTTCCTTTCCAGGACTCCTGATAGTTCAGGATGCTTCAGAGAGGGCGGCACTCATACCTGGAGGTCTTTCTGATGGTCAGTTTTATTCTCCTCCTGAATCTGAAGCAGGTAACAAAAATGTGATTATCGTCTGTGTTTTCATCCATCATTCAAAAGCTCAGCCCTCCCTCCCTCTCCTGTCAGAATGCTGCTGAGCAGACTCTCACAGCGCAGGCACGTAGGAGACGGAAATAACCAAGACGTGGTCTTGATGTGGGAGCAGTGGGGAGACACAGAGTGTAAAATACGTGTAACCCAGGGACACAGACCCCGTGTGACCGGCCATGTGCATCTCAGAAGACAGGCAGACGAGGGGAAGGGTCCGCTCCTCTTCTTACCCGTCATCCCCTAGCCCGACCTTCCTCCCGGGTCCCCGTGTCTGAGGGTGCAGCTCTCTCTGAGCTGTTGGCCGTGAAGAAAGCAGAGCCTCCCTGGGGACTCGGCCCTTTCTTAGGCCTCACATCCCTGCCTTCTCCAGGCCATTTCCACCCTCTGTATTTCTGCCTCCTTTACCTCATTCATTGCACCGCTTCCTGTCTTCTCCACCTTTCCTTCAGCATTTCCTGCTTTGGTTTCTGCAGCCATTTGCTGCCTCGGTCACCCTCTCCCTGCCCCGCCGGAGCGCCATGTCAAATATAACAATTGCATTGTCGTATGGCTTCCTCAAACCACTCGATGAAGTGGGAGTCTCATTTATCCCTATTTCAGAGACCATCAGATTAAGGCACAGAGAGGGGAATCATTTGTGCAAGGTCTCTGGAGGAGTAGGAGGTGATGGGATCTGAACCCCGACTCAGTGCTGGAATCCGCGCTCACAGCTGATCCATGTGGGGCCTCTCAGTATTAATGGAAACGCAGCATTGACCACCTCTTCCCCTGCCCAGAAGCCTTCAGTGGCAGAAAGGATGAAGGAAGTCCTGGGTCCTGAGCCTGGCAGAAAGCACCATTTTAACCTCATTACCCAGTTGTCTGACCTCCTGGTACCGTCTCCATGTGTTCTCTTCTTAGCTTTGCTGAAAACATTGTGAGCCCAAGCCATCAAGCCATCGGGCAGCTTGCTTTTTCTGTTTGTCACACTGTCCCTCTGCAGGCCTGCTCTCCACGCACGGGAGAGAAGGCTGTCCCACCGCACCCCCACCCTCTGGCTCCTGGGAGAACATTCTCTGCATTTCCTAGGACATTTCTCCCACCTGTGCGGGCTGCACTGCCTTCAGCCTTGACCTGGCCTCGTTGTATCACTGGGGTGGAAACTTGAGTTAGAGAGACTGCGTTATTTCATTCCCCGCATTGAGCTTAGTAACTATTTGAAACACACACACACACACATAGGATAGTAAAGCAGATTCCAGGCAGAAAGAGGCATGTGAAAGATCAAAGGCCCAGCAATGCGACATAGTCAATCATTGGAACTCGAAGTAACTTGATATCCTGGGCTATTCGTATTTGATATTAAAGCAGGTTAAATCAGGAAACATAGGGTCAGATGAACTACAGATGTGAATTGGCAGTATTTCTCTTCTCAGTCAGCAGAAGGTCAAAGAAGTATCAAACTCTCATTACTTCACTATGAGGGTTACTTCGGGGAGATATTTTGGTATGTCATAGGACTTGTTCTTTTGGATAAAGGCAGTTCACAGTTTAGTCTGTGCTTTTGCACAGCTGTTATTTTTCTAACACTAGTAAAAGTTCTCAGCACTAATGTATTTACTTAATTAGAAACCCTAACTTGATATTCTCTGGACTATGTTGGATCTAAGAATGGAGTCAGACGAAATACAGATATGAACTAGCAGCCAATCTCTTTGTCAGGCGGCAGATACTCAATATAAGTATTCAGTTTTTCATTACCTCGCTATGAGGGTTATTTCACTGAGGTTTTTTTATGTCATAGGAATCATTCTTTTGAAAAAAGGGAGTTCACATTGTTCATGCTTTTATCTAGCTTTTATTTTTCTAGGACTAACAAAAGTTCTTGGTGCTAATATCTTTACCCAATTAGAAGTTCAGAACAGCCGGATAATGATAATGGGAGGAGTTACACCTTAGACATTCTTCATCAAACTTTCCAGTCCTGAATCTATTGGCTTCCTGCCTGTGACTTTTACCCCCACCTAGTGGTGGTTGGGAGCATGACCAGTTCATTGGATTATGGAACTGACCTTGAACATGGTCTGGGTGTTCAGGTAGCTTCTTTGTTCAAGACAAAATGCAAGTGAGTCATAGGCAGAGAAGGAGGGTTCAATGTGACTTACTCTATTGTATTATATTTTCATTGTATGAAGATGCAAGTTAGGAAAGAATTAAAATTAAAAACTGTTATTGCAGGGCTCAGTCAGTTGGGTGGCCACCTCTTTCAGCTCAGGTCATCATCTCATGGTTCATGAGATCAATCCCCATGTTGGGTTCTGTGTGCAGGGCATGGAGCTTGCTTGGGATTCTCTGTCTCCCTCTCTCCCTGGCTCTCTCCCTCTCTCTCTCAAAATAAATAAACATGTTTAAAAAACCTATTATTGGAATTAATGTATCTTGAAAAGAAGGTTCTCCTCTAAAGCATGGCTGGCTCAATAGGCCGGTGGCTAAAAACTACACAGAACAGGAGTCTGTGCTTCTGCTGCCCTGGGACTGACACAGTGCTGATTGGTGCCTGGGGGACAAGAGGGCATCTGGGTCCTGCTCGCCTGCTCTTGACTTTCCTTCTCCAGCGCCCAGGGCGGTGCCGGCACTTAGTAGATTTGTAACTGTGGAATGAAGGAATGAGGAGGGAGAAAGAAATCAGAGTCACCAAAAATAAAATGTTAGTATTTTTCCTTGTAAAGGTGTCGCTTGAATTTTAGCATCAGAGAGATTCTGAAAGTTAGCACCCTTCGTGACATGTGCTTCTAAGGAATGTAAAGGTGGTTTGTTGGGAGGTTTCTTTGTGGGTCTAACCATGTCCTGCTCACCTGTGTATTCAGTGGAAGGATGAGGAAGCACAAGCCTTGTCAGATGATTGGGCTCAAGTTGTTAATGGTGGTCAGACAGCTGAAGTGAACCAGCCGTGATGCTGAGGAAAAGATAGTTCGTCACCTTGTAAATCATCTTCTAAATCATCTTAATACTTAAATTGAAGAATAGCTCAATTGCATTATATAATCTGTGATAATAAGCAAATCTAGAAGAAGACAGTATAATTCAAATTGGACACTTTTTAAAAAAAATTTTTAACATTTATTTATTTTTGAGAGACAGCACGAGTGGGGGAGGGACAGAGAGAGAGACACAGAAAACCAAGCAGGCTCCAGGCTCCAAGTTGTCAGCACAGAGCCTGAAACGGGGCTCGAATCCACAAACCATGAGATCATGACCCGAGCCGAAGTCGGATGCTTAACCAACTGAGCCACCCCAGCACCCTCGTTTGACACTTTCTAATAGCAAGCAGCCATGCATGGTGGTTTGCCCTGGGTAGTCTTGACTTATTCCTGTGGCCCCAAGTAATGATTATTAGAACCGCTTTGACCTATAGGAAATGTTCTTGTTTAGGTGATGAATTCCATAGTCACCCCATGTATAATCAATAGATTTGAAAGACAGTTTTTCTAATTTTTTTTTAAATTTTTTTTTAACGTTTATTTATTTTTGAGACAGAGACAGAGCATGAACAGGGGAGGAGCAGAGAGAGAGGGAGACACAGAATCTGAAACAGGCCCCAGGCTCTGAGCTGTCAGCACAGAGCCCGACACGGGGCTCGAACTCACGGACCGCGAGATCATGACCTGAGCCGAAGTCGGCCGCTTAACCGACTGAGCCACCCAGGCGCCCCTCTAATTTTTATTAAGAATGGTAAATTGTATTGAAACATCACTGCCGAGGATACTACATAATCTTTATTAAAAAAAAAAGAATAGCTTGACTGAGTTATAATTTTCATACCATAAAATTCATCCATCATAAGTGTGCAATTGCATGATTTTAAATAAATTTACACTTTTTAAAAAGTGTTTTATGTTTATATTTGAGAGAGACAGAGAGAGACAGAGTATGAACTGGGGGGGGGGGGGGGGGGGGCAGAGAAGAGGTAAAGAATCCGAAGCAGGCTCCAGGCTCCGAGCTTTCAGCACAGAGCCCAACGCGGGGCTTGAACCCACAAACTGTGAGATCATGACATGAGCTGAAATTGGACGCTTAACCAAACTGAGCCACCC
The DNA here is from genome assembly GCF_024362965.1 of Panthera pardus. Classification (NCBI taxonomy): domain Eukaryota; kingdom Metazoa; phylum Chordata; class Mammalia; order Carnivora; family Felidae; genus Panthera; species Panthera pardus. The sequence goes on along the minus strand of NW_026527013.1, from coordinate 75,736,212 downwards.
AGGCACCCCAAGTAAATTTATACTTTTTAAACCAACTTCACAGTATATTATTAGAGCACTTTTTTCATCCGAAAATATTTGTATCTAACCCTTGCTCCTATTTGCAGTCCTAGATAAACCACTGATTTCCTTTCTGTCTTGAAAATTTGCCTTTTTTGGGTAATTCATATCAATATAATCACAGAATATGTAGTTTTCTGCATGTGGCTTCTTAGGATAGTGTTCTTGATGGCCATTCATGTTGTACTACATATAAGTTCTTTGCACGGCTCAATACTATTCCATTGTATGGCTATACAGTGTTTTGTTTATTCATCAGTGGATGGACGTTGGAATTGTTGGCAGTTTTGCTGTTATGACTCATCCTGCTATGAACTTTTAAGTGCATGTCTTTGTGGTGACGTTTGTTTTTCTTTTCCTATAGATTCCTAGGACAGGACTCACTGAGTGTTTGGCAAGTTTCTGTTTAACTTTTCCAGTAATTGCCAAAGCGTTCTCCAGAGTTGCTGCACATCTTACACTCCCTCCAGCAGTGTGTAAGGGCTTGCTCTCCTTGTTCTCACAGACAAGCCTCATGGCCGAGGCTGTCTTTTTGATCAGTTATTCCAGCAGGTGTGAAGTGCTATCTCCTTGTGGTTCTCATTTGCCCATAAGGACTGGTGGCCTCAAGAACCTGTTCATGCGCTAATTAGTTATTCAGATATCTTCTTTGGAGAAATGTCCATTTCACACATCCCCCCCCCCCTTTTTTTTTAAGTTATGTTGTTTGCCTTTTTACTGAGTTGTAAGAGTTCTTTATACATCCTGGATAAAAACCCTTTATCAGATAAAAGTTTCTTCTGTGATGCACAGATACTTCTTTCCAAGGTTGTAGTCTTTTCATTTTCTTTCTGGAGTCTTTTGAAGCTCATGTTTTGTATTGTGATGAAGTCAGAGTTTATCAGAATTTATTCTTTTATGGATAATGCATTTGGGGTCACATCTAAGAACTCCTTGCCTTAACCCTGTGTCACAAAAATTTCCTCCTATGTTTTCTTCTAGAAGATTTTATAGTATTAGCTCTTCCGTTAAGTTTATGGTCCATCGTGAATTAGTCTTCATGCATGGAGGAGGTAAGGAATGACGTTCACTCTTCTGCCCTCAGATACCTGGTTGTAGCTGAAACATTTGTTGAAAAGTCTATCCTGTCTTGCACTGAATTAACTCAGCGCATTTATCAAAGTCCAGTTGACCATAAATACAGGTTTATTTCTGGACTCTCTGTTCTCTTCTGGTGACGCATATGCTCTCTCTGAACCAGGACCACACTGGCTTAATTAGTAACTGAATTCTGTGAGCTCTGAAATCAGGTGCTCTAAGACCTTGCTTGAATGGCTCGTCCTGCTGTCCCCAGGACCCCAAATTGTGTCAGTAATAAATCTGTTCACACCCTCTGTGTGTGCGGCTTCATCAGTCTCAACATCCAAGTCAAATTTGGGGTGCGCCCCTCCCCCACATTGCTTCTGCAGGGTGACCTTATCGGTTCTCCCAACTGTGTTCCTTATCAAAATGATTTTGCCTGTTCTAGGTATTTTGTGTTTTCATGTCAATTTTGGCATGAGCTTGTTAATTTTTTGCGAATAAAGCCTGCAGTGGATTTATAGATGAATTTGGGAAGACTTGCCATCACAATAATATTGAATCTTGTAATCGATGAACATGGACCCTCTTTGCATTTATGTAGATATTCTTTAATTTTTCTCTGCGTTGTTTTGTAATTTTCAGCATGGTTTTGCTCTACTTTTGTTGAATTAATTCCAAAGTGTTTTATCCTTTTTAGTTCTATAGTAAATGGAATTGTTCCTTTAATTTCATTTTCAATTTGTCCGTGCTAGTACATAAATACACAACTGATATTTTGTATAGAATTTTTATGGAATTTGTAGTTTGCAACAAGGCTAAGCTTGTTCCTTAGTTCTAGTTTTGGTTTTGTGTGCCTGTAGATTTCATGGCATTATCTACATACAAGATTATGTCATCTGTGGATAAAGACTTTTAGTTTTAATTTTCAATCTGTTAGATATCCTTTTTTCCCCTTGTTGCACTGTCTAGAACCTTAATACCGTGTTAAACAGAAATGTCAACAGCAAGGGCACCTGGGTAGTCAGTCGGGTAAGCATCTGACTCTTGATTTCATCTCAGGTCATGATCTCATAGTTCGTGGGATTGAGCCCTGTGTTAGGCTACACACTAACAGAATGGAGCCAGCTTGGGATTCTCTCTCCTCTCTCTCTGCCCCTTCCTTGCTCTCTTTCTCTTTGTCAAATAAATAAATAAAGGTGGATAAAAAATTTCAAGAGCAGACATCCTTGTCTTGTTCCTGGTCTTTGGGGGAACACGTTCAGTCTTTCATCATTAAGTACGATTAGCTCTGAGTTTTCATAGATGCCCTTTATCAGGTTGAGGAAGTTTGCTTTTATTCTTAGTGTGCTGGGAGTTCTTATCATGAATGGGCATTAAATTCTTCACGTGCTCTGTATGCATCTATTGAGATGATAATGTGGTTTTTGTCCTATATTCAGTTAATATGGTGATGCATTAAATAATATTTGGATGTCAAATCAGCTGTTTATATCTAGGAAAATTCCTACTTGGTCATGCTGGATGATCCACTATTATGTTTCTGGATTTGATTTGCTAATATTTTCTTGAGAATGTTTATACTGATTCTTATGACATTTTACCTATTGGTCTTGTAGTTTTCTTTTTATGTCTTTGGCTTTAATATCAGTAATGCTGACCTCATAGAATACATTAGAAAGTCTTCCTAAACACTGTATTTTCTGAATGAATTCTTCTTATGAATGATTAATATTGTTTCTCCTTTAAATGTTTGATAGATTTTTCAAAGAAACCATCTGGGCTAAGAATTAATTATCTTTGTGGGAACACTTCTAATTGCTAATTCTGTATTATGTATAGATGTATTCAGATTTTTTATTTCTCGAGTCCATTTTGTTAATTTGTGTCTTTCTAGGAATTCATTTCTTCTAAATTATGTAATTGTTGACACAAATTATAATGTTTCCTTATAATCATTTTAAATTTCTGTAGAGTTGGTAGCTATATTCTTTTTTTCTTGATTTTGGAAATTTGTGTCTTCTTTCATTTCTTCTTTGTAACTCTAGGTTGATGTTTGTCAAACTTGTGATTTTCAAAAAAATGGACTTGTTTTCATTGGTATTTCTCTCTTGTTTTTCTGTTTTCCACTTCAGTTATTTCTGTTCCAATTTTTATTTCCTTTATTCTGTTTGGGTGAGTTTAGCTTATTCTTCTTTTCCATGATTGATTTTAGATTTTTCTTCTTTTTTGATAGAGGCATTTAAAGCTATAAATTTTGGGGTGCCTCGGTGGCTCAGTCGGTTAAGCATCTGACTTCAGCTCAGGTTGTGATCTCGCCGTTCATGGGTTTGAGCCCTCTCTCAAACCCTCTCTCTATGCTCCTCCCCGATTCACAGTCTGCCTGTCTCTCTCTCTCAAAAATAAATAAACATAAAAAAAAAGAATATGAATTTTCATCTAGGCATTGCTTTAGCGACCTCTTATGAAATTCAGTGTGTTACGTTTTCTTTTCATGTGTGCTTGGCTTTCATCAGGTTGCCTATTATGTGTCTACATGTGAATCTGTTTGTATACATCATAATCAGTATTTTTTTACTTTCTTAAATATCTAGATTATTATCTCTCAAATAAATTGGGATGTTTTAGCCATGAGGGAGTTTAAGCCATTGTTTCTTCAAACATTTTTTCTGTTCTTTTTTTCCTTTCTGCCTCTCTGGGAGTTCATTCCATATATGCTATCTCATTGGTCTCTGAACTCTTTTCAATTTTTTTCAGTCTTTTTCTCTCTTCCTAAGATCAGATAACTTATACAGCCCTATCTTCAGTTTCACAGATTATTTCTTCTGCCAACTTGAATATTCTTTTAAACCCCTGTAGAGAATATTTTGCTTAAATATTACATTTTTCTATTCCAGATTTTACATTTTTAAGTACCTTTTCTGTTTTGTAATTTGTCTCATTCTTTAGAATCTATTTGTTCATTTATTGTGGTCATTATTTTCCTTTAATTCTTTAAACGTGGTTTTCTGTACGTCCTTGAACATATTTATAATAGCTGCTTTGAAGTCTGTCTGCTAGATAAAATACCTGGACACATTCAGAGACAGTTTCTATTGAATTGTTACGGGGTTTTTTCCCCCTGAGAATAGTCACACTTTTTGATTCTTTTCCTATCTTTTTGTTTAGTTGAAAAATATTTTGTTGAAAATATATTTTACCAACTCTAGATTCCGATTTCCCCCCCAGAGGTTGCTTTTATTGTTGCGTTTTTGCTTAGAAAATTGCTTAGGCAAAATCTGTGAAATTGTGTCCCTTGCAGTGTGTGAGTGTTGACTCTACTCAGATTTTTAATTTTTAATTTATTTTTAAGCTTAGCTGTGGTCGCCAGTGATTAGTGATTAGACAGAAATTGTGCTCAAACACCTTCATGAGACTTTCATCCTCTGCTAAGTGAAGTAAGTCAGTCAGAGAAAGACAAATACCATATGATTTCACTCATTTGTGGAATTTAAGAAAGGAAAAAAAAAAAAACCCACAAAGAAATGAAAGACAAATAAAAAAACAGACTCTTAAATACAGATAACAGACTTTTTACCAGAGGGCACGTGGTGGTTGGGGGGGGGGGGGGGGGATTGGTAAAATAGGTGAAAGGGATTAAGAGTACATTTTTTGGGATAAACAGTGAGTAATGTATAGAATTGATGAATCAGTATATCAGACACTGAAATCTAATCTAACAGTATACATTCATTATACCGGAAATGAAAAAAAGACTTCCATCCTCTGACAAATGGTTATTTGTATATATTGAGTAGCACATTCACATTTTAGGGAATATCAAGTCGTCCTCTGCTTCTACTCTTGGCTGAGTTTTTTCACATCTCCTCTGCCTATGTCCAAGGCCTCGGGATTGACCAGGAGTGTGTGGCTGGCTTGGGCTCTGCTGAGTCTCTGCTAAGCGTGCACATGGCTTCAGCCAAGCACACGTTTGCTGCAGCCACGACCTCAACCTCCGACCAGCACAGCCCCTGCCTTCCTGCCACCGCACCCCTGAGTCTGTCAGTTCGCCCTCACACCGCTCCCCACTGTCCTATCTTGGAAGACCCTTCATGCCCAAGCAGGTGGGAGGTGGGGGAAGAATGAGATCAACGCCGGCAAGAGCACCAGTGTGGTTCCCTGAATTCTGCAGTTTTTCAAACATAAACACTTCTCAGATTGTTGTATGTCTTTGGACATTTCCCAGCTGCTGAAATGGTTAGTTTTGCTCGTCTAGTTGAGTGTTATAGTTGCTTTTCAAGGAGAAGGTTTGTTAACTGCACTTGACCATAACCAGAAGGTCTTGTTATTATTTACTTTTGAATTATGTAAAGGATACATATTATTTAATGTACCTATGTTTTAATTAGAAGTTTGGCTTTATTTAGAACTCCCAAATTATTCCAAGACACTTGTCACTCAAATGCTATTAGCCTGGCAGGTGGAAAGTAAGGTCAGAAACAGGAAGAAAAGGTATGACCATTCTCCTTAGACTCGTTTCAGAGTGAGAATGTGTTAACTGGCCCCAGTGTGTCTACGATTTACAGCAATTTAATAGGCTAGAAAGCGAAGCGTTCCAACCACTGTGCCTTTATCTATTTATGTCACCACAAGCTCACCTGGACTGTGTGACATTTATGAGGTTAGGATGTGGGACACAATCTTTTCTTCAGATTCTCTACTGTTCATTCTACTGGACCAGATTTGTTCTTGGCTCTAAAGCAGGCAGACATTCTCAGAAGGGAAAAAAAATGTGTTGTTTGAGGTGTCTTATCTGACAAGAGGAAAGCAGCTGTGAGGCAGGCTGTTTCCTTTGTGCGTGAGGAGGCCCTATCCCTAACCTATACCTTGGTCTTCCCACTGCTCCTTTTTTATGTTCCTTCCCTGATTGTGAGAATAACACAGGCCTTTTATAAAAATGTGCATAGAACAGCAACCAAAGAGGGGCGCCTGGGTGGCTCAGTCAGTTAAGCGTCTGACTTCGGCTCAGGTCATGACCTCATGGTTCGTGAGTTCGAGCCCCGCGTCGGGCTGTGTGCTGACAGCTCAGAGCCTGGAGCCTGCTTCCAATTCTGTGTCTCCCTCTCTGCCTGTTCCCTGCTCTCTCTCTCTCTCTCTCTCTCTAAAATAAACATTAAAAAAATTAAAAAAAAAGAACAGCAACCAAAAAACCTGTCCTTCAAACTCTGTGACCACATCAGTATTAACAATTCAGTTTGTCTCCTGCTAGTTTTGTGTTTGTAATGTCACATAAGTGTGGCCATACTGCTGATGTTATTTATACCCTTTTTTAAAGATGATAATTTAAAATTTATAAAGTCAGTTTGTTGTATGTATTTTGGAATATCCAGAAGTGATTCAAGTCATCTGGTTATTTTCTTAGAGTCTTTCTTATTGGCACGTATGTATTTAAGTTTTTATTTTTATCAATACGATCTTACGGGATACAGTTTTTTTCATTGTGTATTTGCTTTTACTTTATTATAAAATAGGCACTTCCCATGCTGTTTTGAACTGTATAAATATAAATGGATACAAGATATTTTGTGTAAATAAGATAATCATTTAACTTTTCTCCTACCCTCAAACATCTAGATTTTTTCCCAGATTTAAAAAAAAAATTTTTTACGTCTATATATTTTTGAGAGACAGAGTGTGAGTGGAGGAGGAGCAGAGAGAGAGAGGGAGACACAGAGTCTGAAGCAGCCTCCAGGTTCAGCTGTCAGCACAGAGCCTGATGAGGGGTTTGAACTCAGGAGTCATGAGATCATGACTTGAGCCAAAGTCGGACACTTAACTGACTGAGCCACCCAGGCACCCTTTCCTAGATTTTTAGAAGTAAAATCTACTTAATGGAAAAAAGTATGATTGCGTCAGACATGTTTCCTCAAGGAATAATTGCAGAATGAAATGGTGGGCTCCAACGTACCAATAATCTAAGGTTCACAAGGCAGGACCCACCGCAGTGTCCCAGTGCTACAGCACCGTCACTCTCGGCATCAGGAAGTCCTCAAAACTCTCACTCACTGGGTACAGCGACTTTTAAAAATAAGTAGGGCGCCTGGTGGTTCAGTTGGTTAAGTGTCCAACTTCAGCTCAGGTCATGATCTCATGGTTCGTGAGTTCGAGCCCTGTGTCGGGCCCCGTGCTGACAGCTCAGAGCCTGGAGCCTGCTTTGGATTGTGTGTCTCCCTCTCTTTCTGCCCCTCCCCTGCTCATGTGCTCTCTCTCTCTTTCTCTCTCTCTAAAGCAAACATTTTGAAAAAATTAAAACAAAGTCATAAAAGAATAAAACAGTACTATATTGAAAAAACCCAAATATAAGTGGACTTGCACAGATCATAACTATGCTGTTCAAGGGTCAACTGTATACCTTAAAAGAACTAAACAGTTAATATGGGAAAGTTTGTTTCTATAGACATATTCGAGCTAATATGTCATAAGCCATAAGATTAACATAGCATTGGGGCACCTGGGTGGCTCAGTGAGGTAAGCGTCCAACTTCGGCTTAGGTCATGATCTCATAGTTTGTGAGTTCAAGCCCCACGTCGGGCTCTGTGTTGACAGCTGGGAGCCTGGAGCCTGCTTTGGATTCTGTGTCTCCCTCTCTCTCTGTCTCTCTCTCAAAAATTAATAAACATTAAAAATAGGTAGATTAAATGATTTGTACCAAAGCTCAGTGTCAGCTACACTTGAAAAATACCTAAGCCTGTCAGCAAAGAGGAGGAGGAGGACTAGGAGTAGATAATAATTCTTGCTTTATATGAAAACTTTCAGAACTACATAAGGGAAGTCCATTCAACTGATTAGTATGAGTGATCGATCCTATTTTAAGTGTTTTCTTCCTATGAGAAATAAAGTAAAACTTTATTTTACAGGTACAGTTTTTTAACTCCAACCTTTAATACTGAGGATTAGATGAGCAGATGCACCTCCCACATAAAATTTGATGCCCGTATATTATCATTTCAAGCAAATGGCTTGTGTCCTTAATGGAATCTGATACTTTTTCTCCTTCCCTTTCCCTCCCTTGTAGGATCTGAAGAAGCTGAAGAAAAGCAGGACGGTGAAAAACCACTTTTGGAACTATGAGTACTACTTTTGTGACAGTAAGTGCAACCGAAAGTGTAGCAACAAACTAGTTAAATATGGATCGTTTCTCTGAGTAGATTCAAGGTGAAATTTGAAGAATATGAGTATAAATCTAGAGCCAGCTCTGTCCCATTCACATGAATTTATGGTTACATTTTTTTCATGTGAAATTTCTTACCATTCTTTTGCATCAGTATGAATTTGTAAAGTATAAAAAATACCTCAGAGTTCCCATTTCTTCTTTTTCTAATTGAGGTTAAAATTGGCACATAGCCTTAGGTGAGTTTCCCGCCTACGGCATCATAATTCGATTATTTGCATACACCGTAAATCCCTGCTGCCAAGTGCTGACCATCATACACCTGCTTCCCATCCACATCTCTGCAGAGTAAGAATGAGTTGGTTACTGTTTACTTAGCCAGAGCATCTCCATGTCAGGTGTTACTCAGTTACAAACCCTACCTAGTGTGCTGAGTGAGGGTAGCAGTCCTACGCGACGTGGGTACCGAGCATCTCTGTCTACACCTGGGCAAGTGGGACTAGCATGGTGAGTGACCGTCCCAGTGGGCACCGCTGGCGAGTGGCAGAGCTGGGACTCGGGCCCGCCCAGTCTGGTACCAGGGTTCCTCCCTGGACCTGCACCCAGGTGTCCCCAAGTCCCGTGGAGCTCCCGAGATGAAAGGTGTGGTCCGGCCAGAGCAGTAGCCTGATGGGCCTCAAGGTGGAGCGTGTTGTTCAGCCCCTTGAAGTCATCAAAGGGAAACACTTCCACCCCGGAAATGGCAGCAAATGAACACAAAGTGAATTGTAGTAGCAGCGTGTCCGCCTAATCAAGTGATGATGGAAGGAAAGTGGTGCCGGGCTCAGAGCTGCTGAGGAGCTGGGACAGGCAGGGACTAGCCTCGGAGGCAGCCTGGGGGCAGCGAGCGGGCCCTGTTTCTAAAGCCCCTGTGCCCCAGCCCGCTCCAGCCCCGCTTTCTGCATCGGTGCTTGAGAGGCAGCAGAGATGGGGGCACGTGAACAGCCAAATTCAAGAAGGCTTTAAAATAAGTTCTTAAGTGGCCACACCCAGGTCTTCACGTGTTTGTAGCCACCCAGCTTCACACAGACTTTCTCATCGAAATACAGGGCAAAGTGTAGCACTTTACCTGTTAACACTGCGTCTCAAATATTCGTGTGTTCTCGTCTCTTCTTCCAAGTGTGAGAAATCCGCCACTGAAAGTCACTGGAGGAGGACAAGGACCAGAGCCGGGGTCTTTCCTGTTGCAGGTTGAAGTGCTGACACCCGCCGCTGACTTCAGCGGACGGCCGATAAGGAACTTATTTATTGTAATACCTCATAGACGTCTTACCACACCCACGTACATTTAGGAGCCTGCCTGCGGCAGGTGCATCATGTGATGAGCCACACCGCCTTGGGTGAGACTGAGTCTGATCTGTCCATGAATACTTGGAGCCGAGTCTTGTGCTGTATTCCCGATCAAAAGACTTCTTAATATATTGGAATAACCCTTTTTTAGTAAGCAAAATCTCTTTTTATTTGCTTTGCAGGGTTGGAGGTTTCTTTTTGTTTCATGTCTCAGATTTCTTTTGTATTTCTTTTTTTAACATCCTACATTTCCCTCGTGTTTTTTAACTCACGCTTACGCGCTCTTTGTACAATTTTAAAAAGTAATAAAATCCAACGTATCGAAGTGGTTCATTTTACTTTCCTTATTTGGCATTATGTATTTGGCTTAAAGTATTGGGATTACCGAATGGGGCACAGAGGGGTGTGGATGCATGTTCGAGCACAACCAGACATTTTGCATTGTTTTCATTATGAAATGGTATCCTTCCCTTAGAAGTACGGTTCTGAAATAACGTGAGAGTCTTCTTTTGGATGAACAAGAGAAGACCGTGGCCATCATTTCTCTTTATGTGGCTAATTTGAACTGAAATAAACTAAGTTACATCGTGAACTCCTTCTTTCAGATATGCATGTTCACCTCAATGCCTCATAGAAGGCAGCATGTCTGTTAGTTTTCTGGTCTTATTCACTGTGTCCTTCAAGAAAAACTCAACTGTGTGTAGTGACGGTGGTGGCAACTGGCCGTCTGTGCAGGTCACGTCAGCTCCGTCTGTGCTCGTTCTGACACTGGACCAGAGGACCGGAGTGCCACGAGGAGGGTTGTGGGAGGCTGAGGCCTAAGGGGAAAGAGCCTCCTGGTGGAGAAAGGGCGAGGAGTGTCTGCAGGGTCTGGCCGAATCTCGAGAACTCAGTGGAGGGGCCTCAGGTAGGACACCCTGTCTCAGGAGGGGAGCCGCATACACACCAGGCCCCCAGATGATGCCTCAGCCGGATGTCCCTGTATATTTACCCTGAGAAAGAGCCCTCACCTACATACGCTAGGCTGAACCAGTAGCACGTGGCCCATGCTCCTGGAAGCCGAGACTCGCCCAAGAAGTTGACTCTCAGAGCACAGACCAAGAGGAATGAAGTCTGTGTTGAGAATGCGCAGTGAAGGCAGACTGGAAGCATAAAAGGCTGATCTCAGAAATCGAGTTCTGCTTTTGCCAGGCACCGGACAGATTGGGTCCCGGGGCTGGGCACCCTCTCTGTACCGTACGCGGGTGGCGTGGAGGTGGGGACACCTGCTCGTTGTGCTCACATTACTGAATGCTCTTCCGCTTGACTCCCAGCACACCGTTATCTCCCGTGCATGTCTGCTATTGAATCTTGCTTAGCTTCATGCTACGGTATTGTGTCCCTTTGGAAGGACTAAGATGATCCAGCACGTGGCATTCAATTACACAGTTGACTAAGGGCCTCCATGTGTCTGTTCTCGTGAGGAAAAAAGTCCCTTCCTGTTGCCCCGTCTACACTCTACCTGTGCTAATAGTTTAATGTGCCCGGGTCTTGTGTTCCCCTGTCCGCACTGACAAAATGAGACCAAAAGTACCACCAGAGGAAATTGCGCACCAGGGAGAAGCGCAGATCCTTGGTAGATGTCAGGATTAACTGGGGCTACGAGAAGTCTGCGGGCCGTTCCCCACAGAACAGAGGCATTGGACTGGACTGAAGGTGCAGCATCTCAATAGTCCTGGTCATACGATTCCCAACTCATGAAGCAGCTACTTGGAATGAACTTGGTATAAAATAGGGGAACCCCTCACCCACAGAATAAGAATATCTTTGGCAGCAATCATATGCGTGTGTGCAGATGGGTATTTTCTTTCATTAGCTGTGACCTTTTGGAAGTGAGCAAAGTTAGCTGTGGTTTAACTGCCCTTAATTTATCATGCAGCACCCCAGCCACCGCTTGCACAGCCCCAACCAGTAGGGGCCGGTTTGACTTCAAGCCTTTTCCACGAATCAACCACATTTGACAGAGCACATAGACCAGAAAAACCCTGAGAAAACAAAACACCAGCCCCTTCCTGCCCCCCACACTGTCCCCTGCACCACCGCCCTCCCCCTCTCTGCACCTGCCAGTGCAGAACAGAGCCCGCAGGGCTGCCCAGGTCGGGTTGGGGAAGGGAGGGGTTGAGGATTGGAAACCACAGGGGACACTGGCTAGGAGTGCCTGGCCCTGAAATCAGCCCACACAGCTCTGGGTCATTTGCTAGTCTCCCCTTCGCCTCTGTGCTTTCCACACACAGAAACAGTTCCAGATCTCTAAGCAGAGGCCCAGGTATTTGGTCTAAAGAAGAAGCCTAATGAAATTCCTGAAAATGAAGAAGTGGATGGGAATTAAATTTCCTCCTTTTGGTATCTGGTGGGTCTTGTGCTGTTTCCACCTCTACTTGGTCTCCAAAACACCTGTTTCACAGAAACTGAAGCTGATTGTAAATAAACAAAAAATCCTTCCCAATTTTAAATGAGACATTATTTTATTCTAGTATATAAAAACTTTTACTTTAGGGGCGCCTGGGTGGCTCAGTCGGTTGGGTGTCCGTCTTCTGCTCAGGTCATGATCTTGCGGTTCCTGAGTTCTTGCCCCATGTCAGGCTCTCTGCTGACAGCTTGGAGACTGGAGCCTGCTTCGAATTCTGTGTCTCCCTCTGTCTCTGTCCCTCCCCTGCTCACACTCTGTTTCTCTTTCTCTCAAAGATAAACATTAAAAATTTTTAACTTTTACTTTATTTTTTTTTAATGTTTATTTATTTTTGAGACAGAGACAGACAGAGCATGAACAGGGGAGGGTCAGAGAGACAGGGAGACACAGAATCTGAAGCAGGCTCCAGGCTCTGAGCTGTCAGCACAGAGCCCAACGCGGGGCTCGAACCCACGGACCATGAGATCATGACCTGAGCCGAAGTCGGACGCTTAACCGACTGAGCCACCCAGGTGCCCCTTTTTAACTTTTACTTTAAAAGGATTCATTAGAAAAAGAGAAAAACAATCACTAATTTCTTCACCCACCTACCGTGCATTGAACATTGTGTTTTATACCCACATTTGTAGAAATATACATACACATATAAATGAGTGTCATACTTAATAGTATTATTCCTCAGAAATTATGGTCAAAGGACTGGACAAATATTGTACAAAAAAAAGAAACATAAATGGACTCAATCTATGAAAATATGGTTATCCTTATCAGAAAAAACAAAACCACGGTGGAATACTACTTTTCACCTGTCAGGTTACCAAAATCCTGATGTTTGACAAGCACAGTCCTGACACTGACCTACACTGTGGTGGGAAGGGCACAATGGCGTTACCTCTGTCAGGGTAAGTTGGCAATACCTTCAAAATTACAAGTACACATGTCCAATATTATAAAACAAGATTATAATTTTAGCATATTTTATAATAGTAAAAGATTGGAAAGAATCCATTCGTCTATCGCAAGGAACTGATCTTACAAAATGTACGTTCACCAGTAAAATACTGTTCAGCTATGTGTCCTTATATATGGACATAAAAAGAGCTGAAGAATATATGTGAGAAAAGCAGAATAATGTATGTTGTATACTACCTGTGTGTTGGAAGAAAATGAGACATATTTGTATTTATGTTTATATGTAAACTCATATTTGCAGAAATAACTCGAAAGATGCACAAGAAAGAAAAATGTGACCTGCAAATGTTTGGGAGGTAGAGACAGTGGTTGAAACAAGATTTCTTAGTTCAATTTTTAGAGTGTTTTGAATTTGAAATCATATGAAGGTATAATCTACCAATTTTATTACAGTCCTGCCATGTATATTTCTTCAACAACACTTCCTGATTAATTTTCCGTATCTTTAACAATCTGAATTTTTTTGTAGATGCATGTTAGTCCATCATGTGACATCATTTAGTTTATTTTTCTGGTTTCTTACTGGGCATTTGAGTTCATTTGTGACTGTTGTGAATGGTGCTACAGCATTGCACGTAAATCTTAGTGTGTTCATTGTGTGTGTGTGTGTGTGTGTGTGTGTGTGTGTGTTCTCTATTAATTCTAAAGTATATCTGCCAACAGTAGATACAAATGCTATTGAGGACTTGCATATATTCAGCATAAAAACTCATCGCATTCACAAAACTCCAGGAGATGTGTCGCTGTAAGTCCGTTTTATAAATGGGAAAATTATGGCACAGAGAGTTCAAATAGCTATAGACCCAAGATTTAAACCCAGGCACTTGGGATCCAGAGTCCAAGCACTTAACCCCTCCAGCACCCTCCCTTCCCGTGTTAGTGCAGCTCTCATGGGGTTCTTGTGACATCGGGAAACATGGTGCACGTGAGACACTGGTCCAGGTCTGACACACCAGCCAGGCATGCAACATGTTATGGCCTTTGCCACTGGAGTGTCTTAAACCAAATGAGTCTAATTCAGCTGCCTTTTGAAGGAGTAATAACTTGGGCACCTTCACTGGCTGTGGCTCCCCTGGGGACAGTGCCCCAAAGAAGGCATCACAAGGACTCTCTCAGGGAAATAGTTAGAAATGTGGAATTGGCCATGATTACAACCAATGCTGAATTTGAAGGCTCAGTTGTCATGCTGTTCCTTACCTTAGCCTCTCAGATTTCACCAAATGAAAGAACACAGAGATAAAAGTACACTTTTGATTATTTTTATTATGCCTGTTATGAACAACAGTACAAAATTCAGGTAGCAAAGATAGCAGCTTCCAGAAATGTAAAATAAAAGGCCTCCAGGCGGTTATCTGGATACAGAGCCCCAGGGGCCGCTATGGAAGCTGCACGCCGGCTGTACTCAGAGGCGAGGGTGGTGGGTGGCTGACGGGCTGGTGGGCATGAAGGAGAGAGCGGTACTGAAGCCCCCGTGAGTGCCCCCCGGCCCCGCCCCTGACTCATGGCAGAGTCTGTTCTTGGTGCAGAGTGACATTTCCTGTTTGCCCAGCAGTTTGTAAACCCATTCTGCAGTGATGACACATAGAAAAAAGACACATGTGAACTGCAATAACCCACACCCAGAAAGAAAGCCCCGCTAGAGCCTCAGCAGACACCTTTAGCGACAATAGCCAGTAAAGAAAAGTGGAGCCTTGGGCCACCATGTGTTACAACTTTTCTCACTGCGGCAGAGTGCTGGTCTCCCAAGCAGACAGTAGGTGATCATGATGGTGTAGACCATGCTCTTGACGAGGAGGATGACGTAGGTGTAGTAGGCAGAGGTGTTCGCAAGCTGCAGCTGTAGGGGGTCTAAAAGAAGCCATCGGTTAGTTTCACCTGTTGTTTTGAAAGGCTAGGACTTATTAATGGGAGGTAGGTCGTATTATGCAATTCTGATGACCTGGGTGGAAGTGACTTTCCTGCACCAACCCAACCCAACAGTAAACGTCTATACCACTGTCACCCCTACCACCACCACCAAGACAACCCAGAATCCAGCTTGCAGGTCAAGTGAATCAACAACTTCTGTGAAATTCACTTAGTACATTCCAAAGTCTTAAAAAGCAAGGTTATGTTTTAGATGAATGAGTCATCTGGAAAAAAGCATTCGTGATAAGTAGCTTTAACCATTTCTTCACCCCCCAACATGTCTGTAAGCAACATATTGTTAGCTATTAAGCTAATATGATTTAACCACTAACTAAATGCCAAATATTTAATTTTGAGAGTTTTGTGGGCAAAACTTTAATCTTACTTAATTTTTCAGTAACCTACGAGATTATTATTTTCATTCCCATTTGACAAATTAAGGACAGAGAAGGAATTTGCCAGGTGTCATACAACTAGTAAGTATCACAAGCCAGATCTTAATCCCCGCAACACAATGTTCAAGAATACATTCTTACCAACTCTAATTCTGCACCTCCACATGCAATAAGTACCCCCAGCAACAAACAGTTAAGCAAAAATATAATGATGAATTACTGATTTAGCAGCATCTTAGCCATTACACATTGTGCATTAATGAGATTCCTACCAAGTGTAGGAATTTCCACACTCCATGGAAATTTGGTGGTGTTCACAGTAGGGTGGGTGGGAGGTTTTACAAGAAGGCATTAGTTGTGGAGAGCACTAGGTGATGAATGGAAGTGTTGAATCATTCACTATATTGTATACCTGAAACTAATATTATACGCTAAGTCAACTAACTGGAATTTAAATAAAAACCTAAAAAAATAACAAAAGAAAATAAAGTGGAAGAGAGTAGTTAATCCAAATTCTCTCCAATGTTAGGAGGTCATAACTAACTCCCTTGCCTTTCCTGAATATTCCTCATTGGAGCTATGATGTTATAGAATGATTGCCTTTACTATCCTTTGAAGTTACCCAGGAAATATACGATGTCAAGAAGTAATTAATGACAATGGTTGTGGGACCAACTGACTACTCAATGAACCAGAAGGCAGGGTCTCTTCCTGTGGAAACTTCTTGTACAGGCTTTATCTCCAGAGAATCAGAACTCCAGAATTATTAGTACTTGGTATGAAAAGGGACCTTGAGAGGTGAGATACTCATAACTTCTTGCTTTTGGTCAGGTAATATGTTAGCTAAGGTCCTTGGTATTGGATATGGAGGGCAGATCAACAGGGGTAGAACCAATGCTCCTTGTCACTTTCTTGCACAGATGTGGGGAGAAAGGGACAGAAATTAGTACTTCTAATGTGTCAGCTAAATGAGATACCCTATGCTAGGCATTCCACATATGTGACCTTACGTCTTCAACAACTGAGGGAGGTGTTATTCATGTTATTCCTGGTTGGCTCAGATAATGTAAGTAATGTACCCATATTCATGCAACTAATAATTAAAAGGCTGAGGTTAAAAGTCCAGTTTGTGGCACTTGAAGCCCTGCACCCACACCCACGCCCCATGTGTGCACCTGTCTCAGGGTCGTGGCTTTGGAGTTTCTTGCACTGTGATGACATCTTAGAGGAAGAATAGAAAACTGAGTAAGTATATGAACTCTTTTCTCCCCCACTTGTTTTTTGAGAGAAAGAGAGAGAGCGAGCGCATGAGTGAGGAACAGGCAGAGAGAGAGGGGGACAGAGGATCTGAAGTGGACTCCACGCTGACAGTAGTGAGCCTGATGAGGGGCTCAAACTCGTGAACCAAGAGATCATGACCTGAGCCTAAGTCAGACACTTAACCAACTGAGCCACGCAGATGCCCTAAGTATATGAACTTTTAAACCCTCTGTGTTGAAGCCTCAGATCTCACTGTGTGGCATGGTGCAAGGGGTTTAATTAATTTTTGATCACTGCCCTCTTGTGTAAAATGGGAATAAAATCCTTCATAGTGAGTATTAAGAGAATTAAACAAAATGCACTCACAGTAACACAACGCCTTCTGTACAAGAACCTCTCAGTGTCGGTTCATGTTACTAAATATGAGCAAGAACACAGACTTAAAAAAATGTAGAAGCAACTTGATACTGTGTTTTCCTCAGTAAAAATAAAGACCACAGAAGCGAATGAAGTCCATTGGGGAAAGACTTCAGAGCCCCTCACTGCACCCCTAAGACTATAAAGTCCTCTCATTCCCAAACCAGCATTTATTGTGTGAAGTTGATCCCTGGGAAATGAAGGACTGACTTAAAGTATCACTCAGTCTATTTTGTAACATCCTGCCATTATGAGGCTTCTATCTGAAGCCAGGGAAGTTCAAAAGTAAAGCTGATCAGGAGGAAACATGCTATAACATATCATAAAGGCAAACATACAAAGCCTTACCATTTTCATCTTTCAGAGAAGCTTCTATAGAATCGATGACAGCGAGCTCTACAAGATATAAAAACAAGTATTATTCAATTGTTCATATTCATTATTTGATATGTGTCTGTGTTGGGGCTGAAAAGAAGAAAAGAAAAGAAAGAAAAAAAAGGAAAAAAGAAAAGGAAGGAAGGAGAGAGAGGAAGAAAGAAAGAAAGAAAGAAAGAAAGAAAGAAAGAAAGAAAGGGAGAGAGAGAAAGGGAGAGAGAGGAAGGAGGGAAGGGAAAGAAGAGAGAAAGAGGAAGGAAGGAAGATAGGAAGATAGGAAGGAATGAGGAAGGGAAAGAGGGAGGGAAGAAGGCAGAATCTGTCAATCCAGATAGAACCATTACAAATATGAGCCCCACAATTCCAGAAATGGTTGACCTGATTTTATATAATTCAGTAGATCAATTCATAGATTGTGTTTCTGCACATGAAGACGTTGAAGTTCATGAATGATGCATTTTTTTTCTTTTTTTCTCACAACTAGTGGGTAATGTCTGAGACTATCTTGTTTTCTTCCTGTGCTCATAGCTCCTAGCACAGTGCCTGCCTCAAAGTTGAATTAAAATAATAAAAAAATAGAAAAAGTGACTGCTATACAGTCCTCAGCACCCACTGCTGACATGAAGGGATACTACTAAAATAATTCTTCCAACCCTGGAATCCGCAGCAGAATCTTACAGGTTGGAATAAGTTTGGTTTACATAATTC
Organism: Panthera pardus; assembly: GCF_024362965.1. NCBI lineage: Eukaryota > Metazoa > Chordata > Mammalia > Carnivora > Felidae > Panthera > Panthera pardus. The sequence goes on along the minus strand of NW_026527013.1, from coordinate 75,718,130 downwards.
TCCCATAGAAGCAAAGAAAAGCAGCCCTACCTTTCAAACCCTGCACTCCCCAGTAACCCCAACTCCTGTGCATGATTTTCTGGAGTGGAGCTGTTTAAGGATGTGAGAGCAATGCTAATGAAAGCCAATACCTATCGAGTGATTATGACCTGACCATGCCAGGCACTGTGTGAAAGGTTCACTTGCATTGTCTCACCTGATCCCTCAGTCACACTGATGTGAGTTGAATCTGGAGGGCTCCATGTTACACACAAGGAAATACGGTTTAGAGAGTCTCACGTGCCCAGACTCATACCAGAAATTGGCTGAGCCAGCACTCACATGACAATTATGGGAGCTTACATGAGCTAGAGCAAGTGGGAAGTACCTTGGGACACAATCCACAGAAATCGAACATACCTCCAGCACTGTGGACTCTCAGACATGAATCATCTCTTCTAGTACCTTAATCGTTCTTGCAAGTGACCCTTTTTATAACAGAAGCTCAGCATTTCAGTGCATTCTTTCCAGGGACAGAAAGATACACTGAGAAATAATTATAGTTTTCTGAATATATAAAACCTGAGGTGAGGGTTGTATTTCTCTACAATGTTTAAAAAAAAAAAAACCCAACATACATAATAAGACAAAATTCCTTTAAAAAGATCACTGAATCGGGCTCTGTGCTGACCGCTCAGTGCCTGGAGCCTGCTTCAGATTCTGTGTTTCCCTGTCTCTCTGCACCTCCCCCACTCACACTCTGTGTCTCTCTGTCTCTCAAAAATAAACATTAAAAAAAATTTAAAAAGGTCATTGACCATGGGATGCAGGAAGAGAGAGTTACAAGGTTGTTTTTGTTTATCCTTTTTCCACTGGATGTGTCCTTGTCCATACACACGTGGTTCTGGGATGCAATTTTACACACTCCACACAATCCTGTTTTGGGGTGTGCTTAAAAATGGGTTTGAGGTGCAGTCTTTGGGGTAAATCCCCAAAATAAAAATGTTTGTGTAATCATATTTAGATGTTAAAATATCCTTAAGAACTAGTTAAAAAAATTTTTTTCAATGTTTATTCATTTTTGAAAGACAGAGAGCACAAGCAGGGGTGGGGCAGAGATAGAGGGGGACACATAATCTGAAGCAGGATCCAGGCTCTGAGCTGTCAGCACAGAACCCAACATGGGGCTCAGACTCACGAACCGCAAGATCATGACCTGAGCCAAAGTTGGATGCTCAACCGAGTGAGCAACCCAGGCACCCCTCCTAAGAGCTAATTTTAAAGTGTCTTAAAAGTCCCTTTCTATTTTATATGGTGCCTTTACTCACTAAAAGAGAAATAAAAATCTCTTATCACCATGCATTGATTGAGGTAAAAGCAGTAAGGTAGCAATTTTTCAAATTAAAATCTGTGTATGTACCCTAGGTTCTCTTTCTCCATGCAAGTTGATTGAAAACTTGGACAGATTAGTTTTATCTCTTCAAAAGCATGGATTTTTTTGTCCTATATATTTTTAGCTTTCATCAAAAATAAAAACAACAAGCAGCAAACCTATAGCAATAGAAATTTGTTGTAGAATGGTATCAGAAATGCCTTTGTTAGCTTTGTTGCTATGAGAAGACCTTGGGAGACATTCCTTTCAGAAATTAATTCTCAGGGAAAACACATCATAAATTAGAACTTCCCTCTTTTCAGTAATCATCACCATGAAACTTACTGTGTTTTTACTTTGATCACTATAAAAATCAATACCTAAAGGATGTTAGCCCAAGGGCTACATTAAACTTGTGCTTTGCTCATTTGCCTCCTCTCTGTTTCTTAGCTGTAGAAATTTTAAAAAATTAGGGCTGTTTGCACTCTTACTTCAGTTAGTTTTAGGAGAGGATGCACATAAATACAAGAAGCACATGAATAAATGCATTCATGTTATATTTTGAAAAGCAAGCATTTTCACTGACATGATTGTATTTCTTCTTCATCACAGCCAGGGAGAAAGCAGAGATAAATGTTCAACCCTAATTTGATCATTGGAAACACTAAGGATCCAAGAAGATAAAGATTTATTTCAACAATTTTAAGTGGTACACAGCAAAGGTCTTTGCACATTTAGTTACGTGCGTGTTCCCCCTGCTTCCAAAGGGCTTGGTAACCACAGAGAAAAGTACAAACTAGTCCTGTCCAGTGGGCCCTCTTGGGCCGTGGTCTCTTATGTCAAGGCTCAGGACTTGACTTCTGAGTCTAGAGGTTATTGGATCACAGCCAGGTGCCCACGCTATCGAAAAATGATCAGCATTTGTACCAATGGTGATCCTACGGGACACCATGGCTGAATCACAAGTGACCGTGAGTGATTAGGAAACGTGTGTTCACTCTACTGTAGTGATCCTCCTGGGGACAGTGGTCCATCCTGCATCCTTTCCAGGCCTGGCACACACTCGTTCTGCAGTGTTTGCTGGGCAGCATTTCCCAGGGGTAGAAATACATCCATTGTGTAGAATGGAAGAGTGTTTGTACACATAACCTCATTCATCTCTACTTACCAAATTTCACCTTACAGCAGTACATAAAATTCAAATCTAAAAAACCCAAGACCATACTAAGACCTCAGCAACCAAATTATACTTTTTTTGTTGTTGAGCTGCGCTCTAGCTCTTCAAATGAACAGCATTTTGTCACATACAGCTCGTTGTTTATGGCTATACTTTGAGTACAGCAAGATTGAAATGAGAGGGACTTGGCTGGGTAGAACATTCTTGAACGATGTGTAATTGTTCTTATTTTCTGATCAAGTAAGATCCTTAGAAATGGACTCTCTTGAACATTTATTGTGTGTGAGGTTGCTAGGTACCTTTACATGTACTGTTTCATTTAACCCAAATAATGATGCTAAAAACATCACTGTAACCTTAATATTTTGGTTGATGAAACTGACGTGAAAAGGCTAAATGAATTTTTCTTTTTATTTTTCTTTGTATGTTCCAAAACCCATAGTATTTTAGTTCTATGGAGAAATAGCAGGACATTTATGTTACCATTAGGTAACAACAGTTAAGAAAGATTTCTATTTGTTTCTTTTCATTAATATTTGACAGAAAAGGTAGGCTACTGGAAGGTTATATATTATATTATATTATATTATATTATATTATATTATACTATACTACATTATATTATACTTAGATTAGATTAGATTAGATTAGATATGCACATACCTTTTTTCATTGAGTGAAAAGCAATCTCATGATCAACCCCTCCTTTATTAGTCTCATGTGTGAAGATACATTTGTGTTCTTTATTTATTGACTTTTTAGTGCGCGTCAACCAGGTGTATTTCATGTATGTGTCCTTTGTCTTCATGGTGTTTCCCTGCTGGGATATCAGAATTCTTTTGCTGTTCTTTTCTTTCCAGTCTATCTTGACAACATCAGGGAAGAAATTCTCAAGAAGACAAAGATACGTTCCAGTCCTATCGAATTTTATTTCAGCCATTGAAGGAAGAAAGAGTGTGGGCTTGGGGGAAGGGTCTGCATCAAGGCTTCTATCTATGGGGGGAAATGGAATAACAGTTAAAAACATTATTAGAGAAACACAAACATTGTGTGGTTTGGAACCACCTAGCACAGAGTGAAATGAAAGAAAGTTGCCATAGTATTCCTGCTTACCATGGTCTTTCATCCACAGTGGTTATGAGTTGCTCACTTTCTTAGTTTCCATGGGAAAACAGGTACAAGAGGTCATGTAACTTTCCCAAAGTCACAGCTAATAAGTAAGTGGTAGAGTGTGGATAAACATGAGATTTTTTAAAACCGTATACATAGTCACTTTTTGAATGGGAATCTACTTCCACACATACTTGACAATCTATCAAGTTGAACTCTTAGCTTCAAATATGGATCCCATGCCCACTTCTAAAGTAGTGGAATCCTTCTCCTTGACTTCTGATTTTATAGATCAACTCATTATCCCACCTGAATCATGCAGAGTTTTGAGTAGGACAATGTTTAAAGCTGCACCTCCAAATTACTTACAGTGCCTTGAATTTAGAAGCAACGTGGCAACGTATACAAAACTGCTATTAAAAAACTGATTATTTTCAGAAATGCCTTTATATTAGCTTCATGAAATAGCACACTTACCAGAATTTGGTTTTGCTGTGGAAAATGGTCACTAAAAGCACATTTTCTATTGGAATTTCATTTGAAGTTCAAGTGTGACTAGGAAGACATTGTATTTTGACTCTCAGAGTCTCCACTCAAAGCAGAATCTTCCTAGAAAGCTGCTGAACTGTTTACAATGCCACAATAATCGGTGATGTCAGCTGCTGAATAAAGTTTTATGTAAGTAGTGTAGTGTTAACAGTTAGGGTTCCAGAGTTTCCTGTAGACATAATGGCAGAATACATAACAAAACATCATTGTTTTCAAGGGCATATGTTGGTATGTTAGTTGATCACACATTTACTGTTAATGATTGAAATGATAAATGTTAGAATCCTTTCAAAATTGATTTCCAACTGAAATGCAAGTGCTTTACTGATACTTTCTTTGGGCTAGTTTGGAGTTAGTTTAACAGTCCAATGGACAATTAAAAAAGCAGTCGGATTTCTCATTTGAGAAGTAAAAGTAAAAAAATTATTTTTGGGGGGTACTGTTAATACTCAATTTTATTTTTTTTAGGAAAAAAATTTTTGAAAATTTCTACCTGTGTAACAAAGCTCCTGATTTTTATACTAAGTCAGTAAGCAAAGGATGAGTTTTTTATTCATGCTGCAGGTAGAATTAGGGCATAATGTGCTTATTTTAAGTTTATACATCTTGCTTGTAGTACAAATAGTTTTTTATTGATTATAACAATAAGATACTGTATATTTCTCCAGCCATATACTCTGCTTTTAATTTAAAAAACATGCTAGATAGACAAGATTTATTTTTCAGTTGTACATGACATTTACATAATTTTAGCCTGTAGTCAATATATTAAGGAATCTAATTTTCATCTTAGAAAATTTGTGTTTTTTTTTTAAATAGGAATACTTCTGATTCCTGATAGTATACAACTTTAAAATCAAATGATGAACTTGAGAAGTTTCTGGATGGTAACATACTGTTTCTAACTCTTGTCTCTTTTCCTTTTTTTTAATTTTTATTTTAAAAATTTCTTTTTAACGTTTATTATTGAGAGACAGAGAGAGACAGAGCATGAGCATGGGAGGGGCAAAGAGAGAGGGAGACACGGAATCCAAAGCAGGCTCCAGGCTCTGAGTTGTCAGCACAGAGCCCAATGCCGGGCTTGAGCCCTCAAACCGTGAGATCGTGACCTGAGCTGAAACCAAGAGTGGATGGCCAACCTGCTGAGCCACCCACACACCCTGAGGTGATAGTTTTTCAAGTCTAACTGAAGATGACTTGAAACATCAGAGAAGATGTTTGCAAATCCCACTCTGACACACAGATGCTAAAATGCACCATTCAAACGCGTTAAAATGCCAGAGCCTAAGGTGAGGCTTACTTCCCAACACAATCCCTCAGGTTGCCTTATGTCCTTGGGCAATGTCCTCAGTAGAGGAAGCTCTTCTGCTCTGCTTTGATCAAACAATACTGCTTGGACAAGATATCAACCTGAAATAAACCCAATGCTAGTTTCAGAGGTAGCGCTGGCAACGTGGATTTGGCAAATATTACTTGGGACGAAAAGCGCTACACTTTACGCTTACATCGCACAAGTATAGAATAGTGAAGTGAATGAAAAAAATGTTTTTTAAAAAAATGTTGTAAGTGAGTAATTTTCTCTTCAGATAAAAGATCCAGTGACGGCATCGTAACGGGAGGCCCAAACAGAAACTTGGACCTGGAGACAACTCAGAAATTTGCTCTAAAGTAGGTGTTTTAGATGCATATGAAAAGTCTGAACAAAATTTGTAATGAAATGTGAGGGCAGAAAAAGCAATATTTCTGAAGTGATGCTGTACTGATATCATTTTTAACTTTGTAGGTATAATTCAATTAAGATATTAAATATACAAATGAATACTTGACTTTTTATCTACATCACTGTAAGTTTATATATTTAAGTTCTGAAACTTCCTCCCTATTTCTCTATGTCTGGATATTTCCACTGAGAAATGAGAGATTACCCTTTATTCAGGCTAGCAATCTTTAAAGTGAGGCTTATTACATTCTCATCATTTTTACAAGCAGGTGACAATGAGTCTTAGAAGTTGGAAGTATTTCATAAATTCGACCATTTGTTCTAAAATGACATGTAGACTAGATGGTAATTAGCACAGTTTTCTGTACTCCTGATTTCATTAAAAAACTCCAGTGGGTGGTAATTCGAATTCTTGAAATTGGCATTTTTTATCTCTGACAACCTAATTTTTATAGTAGTGATTTCCATATTTAATTTCATTTAGTCTTTGTAACATCCTCTTGAGATGGTTGTTACATTGACAGAATGAATGGAAGGAAAGATGACAAATATTAACAGCAATAAGTGTCACTGAAAATTTTTAATTTTTTTCTTTATTTTTCTATTTTCCAATTTTTCCCATGATAAGCATTTATTATTTTTATAGTTTTAAGAAAGCAATAATGACTGAATCAAAATTTAATCACTAAAGGATGGTTATCCAGAAAGTGATAGATCCAGATCCACAGTCTATATTTTGTGTACCACGTTCTCCTAAAAGACATCTTTCAGGACTCCATGAATTATATCTAGGTCACCATTATTTAATTAGATTGTAAGAATTTACATTGATTACGTAGTCAATTGGAAAAAGGACCAGAAACTTGCTTTTCAGCTTATGAGTTCATTTGTGCCTATGATCACAGCCATTAAGGAAAACACGATATATCATCTTTCATTTTTTTCAATGTTTTACCACCTTTGAGAAAATTCTTAAAAATTTTTATTTGACTCACCTAGTACGCTAGCCATCCCTGTGAGAAATCCTCCCCCCTCAGGCAAAATTTCATTTCTAAGGCTAATGAAGAATGAACAAATTTAATACTGCATTTAGGGGAAAAAGCCTAGCTTATCACATTTTTGAATATGTTTACACAGGTAAATATTTCGATATTTGATATTAATTATCCTTTGACAAAACACAAGTTTAGCAATTTTTTTTGTTCATCCTTTTTTGTACCATTTATTTATTTTTGAGAGACAGAGCCAGAGCACAAGTGGGGGAGGGACAGAGAGAGAGAGGGAGACACAGAATCCGAAGCAGGCTCCAGGCCCCAAGCTGTCGGCACAGAGCCCGATGGGGGGCTTGAACCCACGAACTGTGAAATCATGACCTGAGTGGAAGTCGGACACTTAACCGACTGAGCCAGGCAGGCACCCCGTGTTCAGTCTTTTCCATTAGTTATTTTTGGATTTAAATGAATAAGATAAACTTCTTTACAAAACTTTCAACACAGAAAACCCAAATGGCCCTAAGATCTCCATCCCTTAGAAACCCCCAGTTGCTGTCGCAAGTTAGCTCCTTGTCAATGTCCTTCACGGGAGCTCAGGTGGCAACTACCCCCAGGACTGGGACACAGTCACCTACCTCTCCAAGGATCCTGCTGCCACTTGTGACCAAACTGGGACTGAATCCTAGAATTCTGAGCTGGCACCAGCACCTAGCCTTCCACCCCTGCATCCCCTGCCTCCCCTCCCTACTTTATACAGAAGAATGAAAGAATATTTACCTGCGACCCTGAGCAGTGTGCCAGGACCGAACACTTTGTTGCCCCAGCTATACCAGCCATACCCATCATACCACTCCCACTGTCTGAAAAGCTTGTACAGAAATCTCCCTTTGTGCCACCTTTTAAAATTGTGCCCACATTTTTTCAATATTTATATAAACATATAAAAAGTAGGTCCTGCTAACATTACACAAAGATGAACCTCAAGCAACATCACATCAGAGATGAACTTAGTCAAGAATGGATGAACTGACCTCTCTCTGCCTGGGCAGCTGGGTTGTGTCTTTCCATCTCGCTCACATGCATTGGAGAATATGGTTTTACCTTCTCTCGACATTTTCCTGACCCTTAGAAATCTCTTCCCTTAAAAGACTTTGTCGTGCAATATCGCTTCTTTTATTAGAGTATAATTTGCAGTTATTATTTATTTTGTTTTTGAAGAGGAACAAAAAAGTATTTAATAAATGAATCTTCAATATTTTTACATGTTTTTTTCCTATTTCTAGGTATTGAGGGGTCGCTATCTTGTTTGACTGTAGGTAAATTCTTTCCAGAATCCAAGCCCCACTGATGGTAGACCAGATGAGTAGTTACAGTCTGAAATATTAATAATAATCTCTTAATCTATTCATTCCTGAAAGACTGCCTGTTTGAACATGAAATTACCCCAACAGTTTCCAGGCATTGATTTAAAATCCTGAGATGCTCATGGGGTGCCAGGGTGGCCCAGTCGGTTAAACATCCGACTTTAGCTCAGGTTACAATCTCACAGTTTGTGGGTTCAAGCCCCACGTCGGGCTCTGTGCTGACAGCTCAGAGCCTGGAGCCTGCTTTGGATTCTGTGTCTCCTCCTCTCTCTGCCCCTCCCCTACTCATGCTTACTCTCTCTCTCTCAAAAATAAATAACATTACAAATTTTTTTAAATCAAATCAAATCAAATCAAATCAAATGCTGAGCTGCTCATCAGAGGATCCTGTCTGGTCTGGTCTTTCTGCCGCTGCCCCGGCCTGAACGGAAAGGCAGCTGTGGGTCATGCGGCCGAGTCCTGCTTGTAGGTCACCTGCTCCAGCTGTCCTGCCCGAGTCAGTGTTTCTGGCGCACTTGATGCCGATGCGGAAAGAAGACTGAATGCGATGGTGTGGAAAGGACTTGTCATTTTATAGCAATACCCTAAGAATCACATTTTGAAAATCTAATGAATGCGTATTCAGCATGACTTACTGGATATTTTGGGGGGAGGAGAGGCCATTTTAATGCCATGATTGGAAGCAAAAGCATTGTTTTCTGTATGAGGAGCAGTATAAATTATGAGCTATTACTAATTAAGCATTCAACTAAAGAGTCTATTTCATTTTTATTTTTTTTTAATTTTTTTTAATGTTTATTTATTTTTTGACAGAGAGAGAAAGACAGAGGATGAGCGGCGGTGGGGCAGAGAGCGAGGGAGACACAGAATTGGAAGCAGGCCCCAGGCTCTGAGCTGTCAGCACAGAGCCCGATGCGGGTCTCCAACTCACAGACTTCGAGATAATGACCTGAGCCGAAGTCAGACGCTCAACCGACTGAGCCACCCAGGCGCCCCTAAAGAGTCTATTTTAAAGGTCAGGCTGCACATGAGTAAATATGGACATATAAAAACATGGCTAAATGTTTCTAGTATCACATCATGGCCTACACCATGCATTCTGGGATGGACAGGTCTCTGTGGATCCCACTTTTTGTCATAGTAACTTGCCATGTGAGTTAAGGCAAATGACTGAACTTCTCCAGACCCCACTTTCCACATCTGTGAACTTGGAATACGAGGACTTTCTGTATAGGGCTGTTGAGGCATGAATGAGATAAGGCACTGGAACTAGTCAGCATGGTATGTGGCCCTCAGTGAAACTTAGCTAATATTATTATTCTCTTCAAGGGGGTGGTTTTGGGCCATTTTATCAAAATTTTCCACCAAACAAAACATCTGGATTTTATAAGCAATAGGTATTACACAAATTAATAAAGAGAGCTCATGAATCCAAGACTTTCTCTGTCTCTTACAGCTACATGCCGAAAAGGGATTGTGGCCTGAAGAAGCCACGATCTAGAATACTTGTTCTGTAGACCAAAAGCTTTTTGAGTGTTGGGGCTGTGTCTTTTTTACTCTTTATCTCTAGCATCCAACACGGAAACTGTGTTCAGTAAGTGTTTCCTGAGATAATAAATGAACAAATGAAAACGTAAACCCAGGCAGACAGACTTTTTCTATGGACTTTGGAGTTGAAATGGTTTATTGAGCTCACAAAATCCATTAAACTGGACCGTTGCTAGGCAGTATCACAAGACTCACAATGGCACAAATTTCGACTAGTCTCAGGCTGCCCTCTAAGAAGCTAGAGTAATAAGAATTAATGGGATTATTGACATTTTGTAGTCATTTACTGTAAGAGTAAATTATTTTTCAACTGCTAACAGCTGAAAGCAAAAGCAGTTACAGAATTTGGCAGGTTATTAGAGAAAGAAGCAGTAGTCATTAAGAACGGAGTACTATTAGGGGCGCCTGGGTGGCTCGGTCGGTTAAGCAGCCGACTTCGGCTCAGGTCATGATCTCGTGGTCCGTGGGTTCGAGCCCCGCGTCGGGCTCTGTGCTGACAGCTCAGAGCCTGGAGCCTGTTTCAGATTCTGTGTCTCCCTCTCTCTCTGACCCTCCCCCGTTCATGCTCTGTCTCTCTCTATCTCAAAAATAAATAAACGTTTAAAAAAAAAAATTAAAAAAAAAAAAAAGAACGGAGCACTATTCATACTAAAAGGAACTTAATCAAAGTGTCTGTCTCTTCAGAGACCATCTACAAAAAAAGCAGCTTGAACCATTAACTCACACCAATGGTTTATAGACACAGTCCTAAAAATCATTTTAATTTCAAGACTGAGTCTATTTTTGTGTGCATATTTTTCTAAAAGTAGAAGTTCGCTCCGCTTGCAAGCAGAGAAGTAAATAAACGTTTGCAAAGTAGTTTTATTTCCATGTAGAGTGGCTGTAGCTGCGAAATTGCTGCCCATAAGCTGCTCTGATGCTAAATTGTTTTTTTCTAAAAAACATGTATCAGTTTTTTTATTCACACGATCAAAGCAGAACAAAGTTACTTACCCGGGGGAGTTACTATGACCTTAGTTCCTTCTGCAAATACCATGATCCAGCCTGATTCATCACACTGGTTAGAACTTCTACAAAAATGTCAACCTTGTCCTGAGCCTCATGGCATGACGGGCAAGTAGAAACCTGGTCCTGGCGACTTGATCTTCTGGGTTCCCTTGGAAGTCCTTGAATATAGGTTTCATGGCGTCTGACATTTTATAAATTTTCCTCAGATTAGTTGGCAAAAATGTCTGTTTTCCAAGGAGCCAGTAATTACAGAAAGTGCTGATAGAAAATGGAAACAATGAAAGCACCAGTAAAAAAGAGAGATTGGAAGTAACAAGGCAACCAACCAGTTATCTAAATTACCAGGAAAAGTGTTCAGAGAATTAAGATGTTTTGATTTCCAGGTGTTTGAGTGTGTGAAACTGCTTAGAGATCGCATCAAAGGCAAAAAACCCTTCTGTTCTCACAAACACCAAGCCTGCTCCGTTAGCAATCTGGGATTGTGTTTCTGAAAGAGGAAACTCTTCAGTAACCAGAAATACAAACATACCAACAGAAATATACTCGAGAAGTGTGAACAATGTTCTCCATTTTAAAATCAGCTACTTTTACCATTTGACAACATGATTCTCTACCACGCAGTGCAAAAATGAGAAAATAATTTGTTAGGACGTTTTTTCCTGGAATAAAAGAAGAAAATTGTAGAAGTCCGTCTTCTATGAAATACTAGATTCCTATTTAAACCACAATTTGAAAACAAAATCCAGTTCTCTGATATGTTGAAAAAAAGAAGCCTCTTGGAAGTTATTCTGTGGTCTTTGGAAATGCACATGTAGCCCTATCTCTGTGGTTAACTGGCTTTGGACAAGACATTTGCCATCTCTGGGTTCCCATGTCTCCGCTTGTTGTGTGGGCACTGGGCTATGTGTGTCCAACAGGCCCTTCCTCTTCCAACAGCTCATAAACCTGTGATTAAGAGCAGGAAAGGGTCTGCTGTGGTTGCTCAAGTGAGAAAGGAGTTGAGGGTTAGTAATAAAGAAGGTTTTCTTACAAGTCCTTCTGACTCTATGACATTGTGAGATCCCAGCAGGTACAATAGCAGGTATCTTCATCAGACTGGAGGACCTTACTGATTATCAGGTAAAAGACTCTATTGTCTTTCCCATCTGTGTACAAGCCAGAAATGGTAATATTGGTTGAGCCATACAGGATTCATTTCAGAGCCTCTGCTTCTTTTGGTTGTTACTGGTGGACGATGGTCTTCGAGAGAGTAACCCAGACTGCTTACAATGTATATAAACTGTTCTTTCTGTTAGGTAAAGGAGAGTCGATCCTGAGGGATGCTTATTTTGGTGTCTCCATTTGGAAAGCATGGGAGTGAAATCAGAAGCACTTGAACAAGTTGAAAGTGGACATAAAAACAGTGAAAAGACAGTCAACCTACAAGCCCAAGCCAAAGACACACAAATCCATGGGGTTGGCATTGCCAGTAACTAGTCAGAATAGACTCTAAGTGGGGGGCATGAATCAGGACTGGGGAATCAGTGGCAGCCCTCATTTTTCAGAGGCAAGGAAGGAGAGGAAGATTTACTTTAGAACCAATGACATACTTCCTCAGTAAGACCTATGTCAGTGTTATTTTATTATGTTCCTGTATAAAGAAATATGAGATCCCAGAAGACCTCACCAAGACATCTGTGTAATAATAATTCAATATTATCTTCCCTTTGGGGTAAATACCTTCACATTTTTCCTTTAGGTTTTGCTTCAAACACATGTACCCTTAAGCTCTTTTTCATCTCTGAGTTACAGATTTTTCACCAAATTTTGTGAGTGTGGGAGCTATATGGCTATCATGAGAATTGGAAGAAAACTCTTACTACTATGTAATAAGAAATGAGATAATAACCCCAAAATATTATGCAGAAGTATCTACATTCTATAGGTCATTAGTTTATAGAAAGTTCCGAAAGCTTGGTGAAATTGAACTATTATTATAGTTACTGCTTTAGGTGTTATGACATTACTGTCCTCTGCTGTGAATGAAGAAAAATCTTGGAAGAAAAATATCCTTTGGTTTATGACCCTCAACTCTTATCCTATTCAAAATTCTTAGCTTTCAAAATAAAGAAAACTTTACTGTTGTTTGAAGGCCAATGTCAGATGTGACGTTTAATGAGTCCCTGAGCTCCTGTGTTAGCTGAGATGGCTCAGGGAAGCAGTTCAGTTGTAATGGGAAAGGACACTGTGATGTGTTGACCTTGTGCTTGAACTGTCCTGTGTGGAATCTCCTTCGGTCCCCAGCAACCCTATGAGAAATATTTAGTAATGTTCCTGGATCGTGCTGTCAGTTAAGTGGCTGAACAGGAATTCAAACCCAGGTTTGCATCACTCCAAAGGTCTTGTGGTTTCCATCATCCATCCATCCATCCATCCATCCATCCATCCATTCAAAGTCAGCAAACCATTTTGCACATTGATATGGCTCCCTTCCCAGAAAGCTTCTCATCAAAAGAGAAGTGGAAGATCAGGACACGAACAAAAGCCAGCCTGGGCCCCAGAGAGTAAATAGATGATAAAGTGACCTAACTGAAAGATCATCACAGATTGAGTTCTTAGGCTCTAACCTAAAACCTTGCTGAGGACACAGATGCAGGAGAAAAGTCTTGTATAGATGGTAGCCAGGTCCCTCTGAGAGGCAGAAAGGCGTGGGTATATGTTTTCGGGGGTGTGGTGTAGTGGGAGGGCTTCTGTTCAGTGTCAGTGGCACATTTCCATACAGTGGATCCCAGCAGGTGCAGTCATACAGCCCAGCACCTGCCTCATTAACTCGGTGTATCCTCAGGCTCGCTGGCAAATCCCTCTGTCCTTTCCTGGCTTCATATTTTTCCTCACTACACCTTGTTCGTGGACCACATTTTCACTTGAGGAAATACACAATGCATTTTAGAGGCTGGTCTGGCTTTTGGTACCAGTGTATTATTATACATTCTTCCTTAAGACCCATTTTTATTTGGCATTCAAAAATGTTGTGTTTCCTTTTTTCTTGGTAATAGATGGTATGAGTTGTGTTATAAAAATGTCTCCACTTGAGGATGGTGTCAGGAGAAGTGGTTGAATACTGGGCTGATCACAGAGCACATGTGAGGGCTGATGTGGTAAGAGGAAGGGGCGCTCTGAGCACACAGCGAGGAACCATAGATGGCAGAGAAAGGGACCCACAGCGTTTACCCCAAATCATCCTGCAAAATAGGACTACTAACCTGTTTTATCAGCAGATTTTTCTCACTACTGTGCATTTGTTACCATCCAATGATATTAGTATAAAGAAGCCATTTTCTTGTTAAAGGACTATCGTCCTTCACCAGTTCAAATTAGAGAGTGGGAGGTGGGGGGTAATTCTTACAGTTCCCTTCTTCAATGACTTATGAATTATCTGCTTTCTTTCTCTGCCTCTGTCATATTCTCTCTCTCTCTTTCTCTCTCTCTCTCTCTCTCTCTCTCTCTCTCTCTCTCTCTCATCCTTCCATTGCAGTTCGGGTGATTTCTAATGGCCTATCTTCACGTTAACTAATTCTTGCCTTATATCTCTTAAATCCACTGATGAGCCTTTCAGGGCATTCTTCATGTCTGTTCTGATGTTTTTTATTTCTTGCATTTCCTTTGGTTCTTTCCATCTCTCTAATGAAATGATTTGTCTGATCTTGCATCTTGTTTACTTTTTCTATTAGATTAGATCCTTTAAAGTGTTCATCAAAATTATTTTAAGTTCCCTGAAGGTTCCAACAACTCTGTCATGTCTCAGTCTGGTTCTGGTGACTGGTCTGTGTCCTCACACTGTGTTTCTTCTTGACTTGCTGAGTCAAGAGTCTGAGTGTTTGGCTGGAAGCTGGCCACGTTGTGTGGTAGAATAGATACGGAGGTAAATATATTTTGTGCTTGAAAATGAGCACACCTTTCCACTTTGGCCTTTAGTGTGGGGCTTTCTGTTAACTATTCAGGAGGTAGACTGGATTTGGAGCTGGTTGTTGCTAAGTTATTGGGTTGAAATGTGTTATTGTCAGAGTCCAGACACTTAAAAATTCTCTAATTGTACTTTGTCTCTTCACTTGTCTTTGAGTCTTCCCTTTGTTCTGATCCCCAGAGAAATTCTGTCTCTCAAAGTTCTCTTAGCTCTATTCTACTGTTACTTTCACTCAAAGTTTGCTACCTTGGAGGTGAAAGGTCACACAGGGAGACATTCTCTGGTATTTTTAGTAAGTCTCATTTTGAAGCAGATACAATGAAACTGGGTCTTAATGTCACAGTCTTCACAAGTATTCCTGCCTCTTCCTCAGAGATGGAACATTTCAATCCTTGTTCCTCTCCTCCCAGGGTATGAAGTACCCACCTACTTCAGGTCGTGGGTTTGATGCCTATCCTTCTGCAGATGACCTCTTGTTACCTTGGGACATAGGGGAGATGTTCTGGAAAAAGTTTTGGTGGTTGCCTCCTTTGCCTTCTCTCAACCACAGCAGATTCCACCGGCACCTCCCCTGCAGATGAAGTCACCTCTTGTCTCCAGGGATAACGGGGTGGATCGGGTATGGGTGGATTTCAGCGGTAGTTGCTGTTCCCCTCCTGCAACACCAAAGGGGGAGCTTTGTCTGGATTGTCCCTGGTCTTCCCTGCAAGAATTTTATGGGATTCCTCCACAAGAAGCTTAAAAGGTGTTGGAAAACCCCCTGTTTATGGTTCCAAGGGTTCACACCCCCCCCCCACTAGTCTATACTGTCTGATATTTTCTAAGTAAATATGTTTGACAACATCTATCCAAGGTGAGAAATGCTCACATCCTATGTCTCCCTGAAAGTGCCTGTCTGCCTCCAGTTTTTGTGTAAGTCACTTACCTACAACCTCAGTTCTCTGATGGATTCAAACAAAGTATTAAATCTCAGTTTGTCCCGATTTTTTAATGTTTATTTATTTATTTTGAGGGTGGCATGGAGGGACAGAAAGAGGGAGAGAGAGAGAATCCCAAGCTGACTCTGCACTGTCAGCACAGAGCCCGATGTGGAGCTCGACCTCACCAACTGCGAGATCATGACCTGAGCCAAAATCCAGAGTCAGAACGAACCATCCAAGCCCCCTGTTCTGCTTTTTGAGTGTTTCTGTAAGATGGGAGCTGTGACATTTCCAGCTCTCTGTATCTCTGAGCACATGTGGGTCCTTTTTCTTCCTTTTTTTTTTTTTTTGGTTTGTTTCTTTAATGTAAATTGTTATTTACATTAAAATTCTTCTATCAGAAGAAGAGAAGTAAATTTCAGTTGAGTTCTGCCCAATTACCATTATATCTCTTTCCAATTTTTAACTGAATTTCTTTTATTATTATTGAGTCTTGAGACTTCTCTCTGTATGCTGGACATCAGTCTTTTCTCTACATGTATTTTGAGAATATTTTCTTTTAAGCTGTGGCTTTTCTTTCCATTTTCTTGAAATGTTCTATTTTCTTTCCATTTCAGTCTTGAATAGAACAGAAATGCTAATATTGAGGAAGTGCAATTTATTAAATATTTCTTTTATGATTCTTGCTTTTTGTGTCCTATATGAGGAATCTTTCCCCAACCCAAGGTTACAAAGATTGTCTCCTATATTTTCATCAAGAAATGTTATTGTTATAGTTTTTACAGTTAGGCCTAGAATCCAGTTTTATAATGTTTATTGATTTATTTTGAGAGACAGAAGGAGCATAAGCAGGGGAGGGGCAGAGAGAGAGAGACGGAGAGAGAGAAAGAGAGAGAGAGGATCCCAAGCTGGCTCTATACTTGGCATGGAGTTGGACACAGGGCTCAAAGTCACAAGTTGCAAGATCATGACCTGAGCTGCAATCAAGAGTCAGACACTTAACCAACTGAGCCACCCAGGGGCCCCTAGAATTCATTTTTAGTTAATTTGTATATATAATGTTTGGTATGGATTGAGGTTTATTTATTTATTTATTTTTACATAGATGAACAATTGTTTCATAATCAGTTGTAGAAAACTGTATTCTTTGTCCATTGGATTTCCCATGGATTTTGTCCATCTTTGTTAGGAGTTAGGTAAGCACTTCGGTGTTGCCCTATTTCTGGATTCTGTTCCTCTTACCTATGTGGGTATGATTTCACCCAAACCCCTTTTTCTTGACCATTGTAGCTTAATAGTAAGTGTTTAAACTCTTTTCAAAACAATTTTGGCAATGCTATGTTTTCTGTAATCCCATAGAAATTTTGCAACCAGTTTATTGATTTCTATGAAAAGTTTTCCTGGGATTGTGGTTGGGGTTACATTAAATCTATTTATCAGTTTGGAGAATGTTTGCCATCTTAACTATATTGAGTCTTCCAATCTATGAACATGGTACATCTCTTCATTTATTTAGTTCTTCTTTGATTTCTGTCATTAAAGTTTTATTGTTTTCAGGGGCACCTGGGTGGCTCAGTTGGTTAAGTGTCCGACTTAGCCTCGGTCATGACCTCATGGTTCGTGGGTTCCGGCCCCAAGTCAGGCTCTGTGCTGACAGCTCAGAGCCTGGAGTCTGCTTTGGATTCTGTGTCTCCCTCTCTCTCTGTTCCTCCCCTGCTCACACACACTCTCTCTCTCTCAAAAATAAATAAACATTAAATTTTTTTAAAAAAAGTTTTATTGTTTTTAGCATACAAATCTGTTTTTGCTCAAATTTACTTCTATGTATTATAGAGGTTTTTTGACATTGTTTTTGTTGGTATTGTAAATGATACTATTTTGTAAATTTCTGTTTTCAAATGTGAATTGCCAGGATATGAATTACAATTGATTATTCATCTCACATTCTATTGTATTTTGTATAGTCCTCTGTTAGGTGTATGTGCCATCATTTGTTCCACCACTGTCCCTATGTTTGGATATTTATATCATTCCCAACATTTTGCAGTTACACAATGAATAACTTTATCCATTTGTATTTTCACATTTTTGAAAGTTGTGCCTTTAGAGTATATTTCTAAAAAGTGTTTTTACTTGACAGCTAAATGCATATAAACTTTTGTTATATATTTCCAAATTTCCCCACAAAATGATTGTATTTTGCACCAATGTATGATTGCCCGTTTTCTCCCACTGCTTCACCAACAGAATGTATTGTCAAACTTTTAAACTCTTGCCAATCTCATGAGTGAGAAATGGCATCTCACTGTAGTTTTTATGGGTACCCAGAAAATCAAGGGAGACAGCCTTGATTGTGTGCTGGTTTGGGGATGATGAGATTGCCTTATTATCTTCACACACCCTGCGCCCCTCTCAGGGTTGCATACAGTACATAGGAAAAGACGCCTTTTGTGTTCAGTATGAAACCTTTCACCTTCTGGTTTCAGGGCGGAGTGATGTGAAACAGTGCAGCAATTTCCAATAACTATATCCAATACTGAGATCCCTATTGGTATTGTTTGGATGCCACAATAATTCCAAAGGCGTGAGCAGTAGAATGCATTTAAAAACTTAATTTGGCCCCCACAATACAGATGGAATGCCAGAAAATCCTAATTTCAATGTCCTATCATTCACTTGTTTGGGACAACACCAGATAGACTAGAGTGTAGACTGGGTCATGCTTAAAGCCTGCCTAGACCTCATAGCCGCTCTCATGAGTATGTCAATACCTAGATCTTCTAGAAGTAATTTTGGTATGGGATAACTACATTAATAGTACTATTTTTTTTTAGCATTTATTATCTTTTAGGTGCCGTGCCTTATATATATTATTTCACTTTCTCATCTAAAAGGTCTAGACCTTTGAGATGTTATTATATTCACTGTTGTACAGATGAGGAAAGTGCAGCCAACAGATGTTAACTCGTGTATCCAGAGTCACAAAGCTGGTACCTATGGGAGCCCGGATGCATACTGGGAACTCAGTGAAAAAATTCTGTGGAGAAGGCAAAATATAATGATGACAATATAGGTCTTCCATTATTATAGCACTGTTGGGCAAACACCGTTTTCACTGTGGACCATTTATTTATAGTTTTACTCCTACAGTGTATACATATACAGATACACATAAAATTATATAATTATATACAGAAAACTAATTTATACACATATAATTTTAAATTATATGTACACACACACACACACACACATATATATATATATATATATAAGTGGTCATTCACATATGGACTTGTGTGTACAATTTATCTTTATTGTGATCTTATGAATATTTTTATAGCTGAAATTTATAATTAAGTGTACACTTTAACATCTTAAAATGTGTATTTTTCTTAATAAATTTACAGTAAATCATTTTTAACATTTTAAAAATCAGCAAAAGTGCACAGAAATAAAAATTATCCATCACTGATGGATAATTTACCATCTTAAAACTTTTAAATTTACCTTGATTTTATTAATATACACACATTCACATAACCGAGAGCTGACCATATATGCAATTCTTTGCTCTTTTATGTTTCTCAACATTTCCAAGTTAGGATTTTCAACTTTATTCCTTAAAGTCACCATTTTTGGTAGACATCTAGTGTTACATATTTTGAGTGCAACATTGATATGCTTCACCATTTGCCCACCATGGACACCCCCGGGAGGGTAATGAGAAGCTGATACAGCTTCAACCCTTTTGTATTACACATAAATGACTCTGTACTTTTAGATCCTGACTTCTCCGACTGTGAAGTATGCAGGGATCCTGCAGGAAACTTGTGAAACGAGATCGGCATTCAGGAGGCCTGGCTGAAGTTTGATTTTCTGCATTTGTAACAAGCTCCTGGGTGAAGTGGAGGCTGCTGGTCCACGAATCAAATGTTGGGCACCAAAAAGTTAGAATACGCATCCAAATGATTTCATTTTCAAATAGGCAATAATAACCCATATACTCACTGCAATGCCCCAATATATTGAGCATGAGGCATGCCCCAAGCGTCGTGAGAACTTTATAGGTATTATTGACGTTACTTCTCTCAGGACCTCCTTCAGGTTAATATGTTTCCATTTTAAAATAAGGAAAATGAATCAGAGATATGTTATACAATTTATTCAGAATAAGTTCATAGATGGGGAGGGTGGCTATGTAATGAAGGGACATTGAAGAAACACTAAGAAATAGGGAAACATATAATAACAATAAATGTCACTCTCAGTGTGACTTTTTCTGCAGAGGGCCAAATGGTAACATTTTAGGGTTTCTGAGTCTCTGTTGCAACTACTCAATCTGCAATGTATTGCAAAAGCCGCTATAGACAATTTACGAACATGTGGACAAGGTGGTGTTTCAGTAAAACTTTATTACAAAACTAGGGGCTGCTGGGTATGGATATAGTTTGCTGACTTCCTGTTCCATGGCAACCATTATGGTTAATTGTAGTGTTAGTGTTTTAGTGTTTTAGTGTGTGTGTGTGTTTTGTAAGAGATACAGAGTAGTAATATTATTACACAGAAAATTAAAAATTCATAACAATTTAAAGTGTGTCTTATAGGGGCACCTGGGTGGCTCAGTTGGTTAAGGGTCCGACTTTTGGTTTGGGCTCAGGTCATGATTTCACAGCTCGTGGGTTCCAGCCCCACACTGGGCTCTGCATTGAAAGTGTGGAGCCTGCTCTGGATTCTCTCTCTCTCTCTCTCTCAATCTCTCTTGCCCCTCCCCATTTGTGCTTGCTCTCTCTCTGTTTCTCTCAAAATAAATAAATTAATTAAAAAATAAAGTGTGTCATATATACAGGTATATTCTATATTGTTACATAAACAATCTCATCATTAAATGTACAAAATCAATACAACAGTGACTGTTATGTATACATAATAAAAAGCTTTTTGTTACAATGTGCAAAATCTCTAAAGGTACCAAGAGAATTAAAACTACCTTTCCAGGGACATCCACTGTTGAAACTTTGAAGAATTCCTTTGCGTTTGTTTTTTTTAATGTATTTGAGAGCTTACTATATAAACCAGTTCCGTGACATTTTCCTTGCAATACATGGTTAATATGTTCAAGTTCACTAACAATTGATCAAAAATCATGTTTTAATGGGTCCATAATATTTTGTCACTTCCAAACCTCATAGATAATGTGCCCCTTCCCCTGAATTTCATCACTATAATGTTTCCTGGTTGTTTTGTGTTGAAAAGTCAGGGTGGCTCTCCCTCCTGAGATCAGTCTCCGTGGGGCCACTTCAGGTGAATTCTGCCCTGCTCTTCTCATTATTAAGTGATATAATCTGTGTAAAGCATTTGATACAGATACGATAAGAAGCTAAGTACTTCTTTTCATTCCCTTCTTTCTAGAAACAGTTCACATTCTCTGACTCTATATTCCCCTCAGGGATCTTCCTACCGTTGCTTCTGTAGATGTGTTATGGGACAGGTGAGGCCCTTTGAGACCCAGGCCCTCCGGGTCCTCCAGCTGGGGACCCACCACCGTCAGGAATCATGCTGGACAGAAAGTGGGACACAAGATCCGGAGTTTGCCCCTGGGAAGGAAGACATTCAGTTTCCGTGGCCTCTCTGCACGTGATAGAAGCACCTGATCCGTAGAATGAGAAGCAGAATGAATGTGTTGTCATTATCTCAGGAAGCAGGGATAAAGTGCATGGCAATTATGTGGTCAGATGTTCACATTTACCAAAGGTACCAAAATTTTTGCCAAGTAAAGGTTTTTTTCTCATGGTTGACGGTGGACTCTAAAGAGGTGGGAGAGGAGCTGGAATTTTTTTTTAATTTTTTTTTTAGAGAGCGAGAAACAGAGACAGAGCCTGAGTATGGCATGGACAGGGGGAGAGAGAGAGAGAGAGAGAGAGAGAGAGAGAGAGAGAGAGAATTTTAAGCAGGTTCCACACCCAGCCTAGAACCCCATGGAAGACTCAATCTCAAGACCACGAGATCATGACTTGAGCCAAAATCAAGAGTCTGACACTCAGTCAACTGAACCACCCAGATGCCCTGAGAGGGGGGTTTTACAGTTTACACATAACACAGTGTTTTGCCATTTTTTGAAAACTCAAAAGCGTTCAGTTCCTAATCACAGAATTCAGTTCCAGTAACCATGTTTCATTTTTATTAATGTGTGAGGGTCATTGCTTTTCTTCTCTTTACAGATGTAGGGAGTGTGTATTATCTATCTTTTTAACCATCTGATTCTTATTCAGGATCTTTCTGCTTCTTTGTAGAACCCTGGAGACCAAAGACTCAGAGGCATATCTGCCATGTTGGAGGCACGGGGTGTGCTCGAAGGCCTGTTCCAATGGAGCAGTGCTGGTTTTGTCCCACTATCGATCCCTGGATGTGGAGTGAGGTGCTGCTTCTGCCTCTAGGACATAGGACTTATACCTTGGTCTCTCCTCTTCCCCAAAGAGCTGGTTGCTTACTTCAGAGTTAATGGTTATTGCTTCCTTCAGGATGGCCTCAGACGCTAATAAAAGATGTACAGCTATTATGTCTGACAGATCATTCCACCTGTGAAGAACTGTAATGCCCGTGAATTAAATCAGAAAGTAAAAATGACGGGAAATATTTATGTCCTTTCCTTTCTTCATTCTGAGCCACCCGGGTGCTAGAAACCTCTGTCTCCACAGTGAATTAACAGACACATAGATTTTTCCCTGATCCATCCACGCTGCGTTTTCAGAGTTCCCAGACAGCTGAATCCAGCGGGAACCAGTGTCAAACTGCTTTCACGCGGACCGTCATTGCTGGTATCACGTGGGGTTCGCTGTGTGAGCAGAATCTACAACGTCTTCCTGCAAAGGTCAGGCACTACTGCAGAGGGAGAGGCTCCGGCTGGGCACCGGGCCGTGCGGCCTCTGTGGTTGCCCATGTGGAGAAGGATGTGGGTGGACCCAGACCCGAGCACGGTTCTTGTGCAGCTTCTCCTGGCAACTCTGGTGCTGTGGCTCCAGTCCCAGTAGGCACAGAAGTACACAGCCTCATCTTTTTGCTCTAAGAAATTTATTTTCAAGGTTGCAGTGGAAGCGTGAGCGTTTTTACTTGCCTCAAGTTTGTCGCTCTTCCCTCCTAAAGAAACTCGAACGGGGTGTGTTGAGACGAGTGTTAGATGTTCTATCTCCTGATCTGGCTTCTGCCGGTACCAGTGTATGGCTCTATTGATGACCTCAGTGGACATCTTGCACGATATGTGTGCACTCTTCCCCCTTGCTCTGGAAATTGATATTTCAGGTTGTTCCAGTTTCCCCTGCCCAAGGCCAACTGCAAGCCAAGAAGAGAAATCCCCATGAGCAAATGATATGGAAAAGGGCAACAATAAAGAATTTCTCAAGTTCTCCTGTAGACTGAAGTGACTGGGGGACACTCACAGGCCCAGAGAGATGAGAAGATGATGGCCACCAGCAGTGACATCCTGCGGGCCAGGCTGGCTCCCCAGGGACAAGGTGAGAAGTGAGGTCCCCGTGAGCAGGACTGGGCAGGACAGTGATAGGAAGGAGGAGCTGGTTCAGGATTTAGAAGAAGTGGTGGCTTAGAGAGTTTCCTGATCAACCACAGGTATGAGCAGTTCTGGGGCTTCCTGAGTCCCATGAGTGCTGGGCAGATGGGGTAAGAGGGCCCCCAATCTGGAAAGAGATCCTGGTACCAATGTGTCTGTCTGGGGTGGGGCAGGATGGTTCTCACACCCCCTCAGCCATTCCCCCTGGGATCCCAAACCCCAGAGACATTGCCCAGAGACATGGGGCCATGCCTGCTGGGTTCAGCCCCCGTGTGTATCTGCCTCTGATTTGCTGTTGACTCGCGACTCGGATGGGAAACCTGACCTTTACTCTTCTGTAACAACCACAACACAACAATCAGAGACTGAAATATGTCATCGATGATTTGAATACGCCATGTGAACAAGCACCAAAGTATCTTTGGGTCTTGTAAGTTAATTGTGATGTCACCAGGCAGATGAGGACTCAGAGAAATCAAATTTCATTTACAATCTGGGTGCCTCCAGGAAGGGAGTAAGCTGCAATTGCTGGGGGTCGTGAGTCAGAGCAGTCTCTCGAACCAGCTTCTACTTGCCCTGGGCCTTGCCACTGTCTCATGAGCATGATGTCACATGTGGGATCATTTTCAAAGCAATGTTGTGTTTCAAACGTAATGATAAGTGTTAAAATTAATGTACATCCAATGTCCATTGTGGACTTGCTTTTGTTAGGCATATTTCTGACAGCTTTCTTGTATAATTTATGTAATCCTCTCCCCTGTCCCAGGAGATGGCTGTTGTGATTAATCTCCATGTCACAGATGAGGACATTAGCAGGTAGGGTCCTGTGGCAGACTGTCCTGAAAGGGAAATCTTCCAGATGTGTGCCCATTGTATTCCTTTACACGTGACTTCTTTTTTTTGTTTATTAATTTATTTTTGAGAGAGAGAGATAGAGAGACTGCACAGGGTAGGAGCAGAGAGAGAGGGAGACAGAATCCCAAACAGGCTCCCCACTGTCAGCATAGAGCCCAACCAGGGCTCCAACTAACGAACCATGGGATCATGACCCAAGCCAAATCAAGAGTTTCTGCTTAACTGACTGAGCCACCCAGGTGCCCCAGCCATGGTTTCATGAGTGACACTCATACTGTCCTGCCCCAGCTTGGCTGGGTGTGGTGGCAGGTCTGGGACAACCCATAATCACCCACAAATGTCAGAGTATGTTCTTGTGAAGTTAACAAACACTAAGGGAATTCAAAGTGGCCCAATAGTGCAATTGAAACAGCATGGACTATGGATTTGGAAACATTTCTGTTCCTCTCTAAGCAACAATTCTTTCTTCCATGAATTAGGTTCGTTTGCAGGATTTTTATGACGATCACATGAGCTCCTGGATGCACACAACATCTGGCTCATTATGTGGCAGCCAGCGGAGCGAATGGATATCAATTCCATGCAGTTCTTTGCCAGCCTGAGCTTTTGACACTTCTGAAAATCTCTGGGGAATGAAACACTGCACCTTGCTTCTCTCTGAGATAATCAGACCATTTCAACATACCAAGTCTCCAAATAGGAATCCAGCCCAATAGGAAGTTAAGTGAAACCAGATATCTGGGGTACAGTTGGTAGCATCTGTGGGGGTACAATCGACAACCATCAGGCTGTATTTTCTCTTTCCTCTGAGACTGAGGCATTGACCCGAGGAAGGTCACAGGACATAGTGCAGGCTGAGGCTGAGGCCTAGTCAGGGCTGAGGTCTGGGCTTGGGGCCAGAGTTGTTGGGAGGGATGCAGTCACAGTCATGATTAGGGGTGTGTGTGATTATTAACTTGGTGTAATGGTAATGTAGGTTTCTGGGGGCCTTTCTACTAGGTCATTGTGTCCTCTTCTACTTCTGCACGTCTTATATTAAGGACCAAAGCAGAACGGACAGAATTTTATGCACCTCGTGGTTGTGGTTCTTTGTCTGTAATTGATCTTGAACAAGGGTTTTTGATCCACAAATCCTGATTTGGTGTTGTCGGTACCTGTGTGCATGAAAGGTGAAATCTGGATACCCTGTAGTGAAAATATCATTTCCATTATTGAAACAAATATTTCTGTTGCTTCCATTATGTATATCCACTTGCAAATCTAAACAAAAGAACAGCATTTCAAGAAAAGCCAATGTTATCAAGAAATAAAACATGAAATTTAAAAATTTAAAAGTATCACTCAACCAATCTGAAAAGTAGGGAAACAAATTCACATTCGCAGGTGAATCCTGCCTGCTCAGGCTGTCTGCCCACAAAGAAGGCTAAGGAGGAGCCAGGGACGCCGGAACAGGAAGAGGAGAGAGAACCTCCAGGAGTGTGAGCACAGGAGAGGGGTGACTCGGAGCCCGATGCCAGATCGGGCATTTCTGACAGTGTTCTAAATTGCCAGTAATATATGGGAATTTTATCCATATGTATATGATGCCAAAATAAGCAATCCATTTACAAAGGTGGAAGTTTCCCCCAGGATGGTTATTAGGAAGATTATTATTTTATCAAGAGGATTTTTTTATTTCAGTAGAAAAGTTGGCCCCAGTTACCAAGTCTGCGATGACCTGAAATCCCCTTTTGACTTTCTAGGTGACAGTCATCACTGATCCCTCTGCCCATCTATCCCTTGGAACTCAGGTCAAAGGCTTCCATGACCCTTTGTACAGATCTTGACTCTGAATCTCTGGTGACCCCAGGGCCTGGGGAGTCCTTTTGTTTGTGTGAAGGTGGGAGGGCTGTCTCCTCATGTCCTCATCTGAATAAGAGACAGGTTGCAGTGATACTCCCAACTCTACCCTTTAGAGAAGGCTCCATAGAGTGTCTCCGGGGGTGTAGGCTTCTCTTATAGGCTGGATGTAGTTCAGGAGCCAAAGGTTGGAATTATCAATTTTTTGGTGTACTCAAATGTAATCAATCTCTTGATTTATTTATCTACTTCTTCATTATTGGTGTATAAAAATGCAACAGATTTCTGCATGTTGAGTTTTATATCCTGGGAGTTTGCTGAATTTAAATATTGGTTCTAGCAATTTTTTGGTGGAGTCTTTCAGGTTTTCTACACAGTATTATGTTGTCTGCAAATAGTGAAAGTTTGACTTCTTCCTTGCTGATTTGGATGCTTTTTATTTCTTTTTGGTTTCTGATTACTGAGGCTAAACTTCCAGTACTATGTTAAATAGTAATGGTGAGAGTGGACATCCTTGTCTTGTTCCTGAACATACGGGAAAGGCTCTCAGTTTTCCCCGTGAGGATGGTATTAGCTGTGGGTCTTTCATGTATGGCCTTTATGATGTTGAGGTATGTTCCATCTATCCATATATTTTGGAGGGTTTTTATCAATAATGGATGCTGTGTTTTCTCAAATGCTTTTTTCTACATCTATTGAGGGGATCGTATGATTTTCATCCTTTTTTTTTAATGCAATCTACACACTCTTTAAACAGGGCGTAGGCCATAAATAATAATGACAAGTACTATGGTTGTTGAACTCTTACTATGCGACAGGCATGGGTCTAAGTTCTTCGCATGTATTAACTCTATATATCTTCCAGCAACCCTCAAAGGTAGGAACACTTATACCCTTATAAGTGCTGGGGAGACTGAATCTCATAATGTCGAGCTGGGTAGTTGTATGTTTTCTGTGGGAGAAGAGGGTTTATAAAGGTGGAAGGGGCCACACTCCATCACAAATGTCTGAGCTTTACACAGTTAATCAATTAATGTTCTGGATAGAGGTCTCCAAACATTCTTGGTTCATTTTTGAATTTTTGCAATAGTGGTTCCCTCCTTCATGAACCTCTTCTCTCCAAATTTGGGCACTATGACCTACTATCCCTCATAGGGTCTAATGCTCATGTTCTTATCACCAAGGTTATTTTGTTTCTGAGCAGCAATCAGGCTGTTACCAGTGGGGCTGGGAGTGCGTCCAGGAGCATTTCAAATACAGCAGACAAAGTGGTCAAAGCAATTCCAGTCACCATGATTGACCTGGAGGTCCTTTACTCTCTTGTCCATCTACCTACGAGGAATATGTCCGTACTTTCCAGTGGGCTGAGAGTGGGGGAGTGGAGCACCAAGGGCAGAAATCAAGGAGCACATCCTTGTGTTCCATCTTGATGCTTCTTTGCTCAATAAACAGCTTTTGTTATGCCTATCTTTCCTCGTAGAAAAATTCTGGGGACCCAGGAGTCAGAAAAAAATTGACTGCATAATAAAATTCTCTGCAGAAAATTCTCTGCTAATTGTCTCTAAATATACACCACAGGGATCAATTTAAATAACTGTGTGTGGCTCCCAGGGATGGAATATGCTTCATATTTTTAAAAAAAGAACGTAATCATTAAAACGATGGTTAAATTCTCTATTTCTGTCCAACATGCCTGCTTCAAATGTTTTCATTGTTTTGCTTTGCTTTGCTCATCAGATTTTGTAATCAGACAGATCTGGACTCAGATTCCAACTTGCTCCTTATTATCAGGGAACTTAATTTATCAAAGTATCAAATTTCTAAAATATCTATAAAATTGAGATGATGATAATAATTAATAGTTATCTCACAATATTGTTATTAGAATTACATAACAAAAAGTATATGAAGTACTTAACACAGCACGTAGTACATAAGGAATGCTCAATTAACATTAGCTATTAGTATACTTATATCAAAATATCACACTATATTTCTTCATTTTCATATGGAACTGAGCTTCTTTTTTATTTTTATTTTTAAAAATTTTTTAAATGTTTTTATTTATTTTTGAGACAGAGAGATACAGAGCATGAGCAGGGGAGAGGCAGAGAGAGAGGAAGACACAGAATCTGAAGCAGACTCCAGGCTCTGAGCTGTCAGCACAGAGCCCGATGCAGGGCTCGAACTCACAGACTGTGAGTTCGTGACCTGAGCTGAAGTCGGAGGCTTAACCGACTGAGCCACCCAGGTGCCCCGGAACTGAGCTTCTTGAGAGAATGAGTACACATTCAACTCTGTACACATAAACTAATTAATTCTTTGTTTTGGTTTGGATGAACAAAAAAAGTAGAGTCAAAGGAATCTGTTGACCCATCGACTGCAAATTCTATGGCTTTCAGAATATAACTTCAGATTTTTGGCAATCATTCTGGAACTTGAATTTACAAGTTAAAAAAAAAGGCAACAGAACCACAGTCGGTTGGAATGATCAGGTTGTGACTGAAACAGTTAAATATAATTGACTCAAAAGTGACAAAACAAGTAGATTAAGAAACTACAGAAAAGATGGATCAGTTAAAACAAGTGTGGGAGGTGGATTTTGTTAACATTCTGAAAGTGACAGGCATTTCTCTAGTCTTAGTTATTTAATAAGAACTGGCATTGTTTCACTCCTGTACATTTGTTTATTGTATTAACATCCAGAACACAGAACTGGATACATCATAGTATCAGTTCATAAAGCACTATAATTATTTATCTACACATGGATCTCTTTTATGTTATTTATTTTTTTTAATTTATATGTTGATAACTTACTGAAAATATCAATAAATCCATTATTTAACAGAAAGAAAAAAAACATTACAAATAATCTACATGCTCCTTTCTTAGTTTATCAAATAGAAAGGCACAGAATTTAATGATAATCTCTCAACACTTATCCAGTTTCCTGTTTTGTTACTGAAGGAACGGGGCACATCTTGTTCCGTTAGAGATGGGACCTTGGTGGCTTTGTGGAAACTGAAATGAAACAAACTAGATAAAATCTTCCCCCTACTCCCCAGTTTGTTCTACTAAGTTAGAACTAACATAACCCACTTATTTGACCATCTGCTTGATTTCTTCCTTTTGCTCCTCCAGACGGACTGTCCGCCTCCGGTTACCTTGTCCTGGGCATTACGAGGTGGACCCTTGTGGACCACATGGATGGGTTTCCTTATTCTCTGGTTGCTATTTGGAAGCAGTCAGTAGAAGCATCAGGAGGAGGCTGGGAGTTGGGAGCAGAGTGAGCTCAGGGTTCCCTCCCTGACGGTTGGGTTGGCTGCAGCATCCCCCGGGGCCCAACATATAAGGTCATCTACCCCAGTGACAGAGCTTTATGCTCAGGAAATAAAAGGTGCAGGTGGGAGTGGCCATTCCCTTTTATACCAATTAGCCCACTGGAGGAATCTGTTTCTTTTCTCCCAGGGCCCTGGATCCACAGGCTTGGAAATCTAGTGCTCAAGAAGGAATGCTTTTGTCTGGTGACATGGTGATGATTTTTTAAACTTCAATTTTGATTTGCCACCATTAAAGAGAAATCAGAGCAAAGATGCCCATTAGTGGAATCCATAGGGGTTGGTCTCAGAGGGTCACAGAGTAGGGTGGGGAAAGTTGGGGGGGAACAGAAGGTTCCAGCAGAATCCACCCTTAATGTCCCTCAGTATCCACACTTGTTCTTTGACTGGGAGACAAATCCACGCCCCCAAAGAAGGGAACCCCCAGAGTCCTAATCGTAAGAGAATGAGGGAATCACCCTCCTGCAGCCCCTCATAAGACACTGGATTCAGACACGTGTCACCCAGGGGAAGGGGGTCACAACTCCGTCACCTGCACTGGCGCTGCTCCCACTGCCCTTCCGTGTCCCTGTCCCCTCCTGACATCCCTCTGTCTCCCTCGCTGTGTCCAGCTCTTTGCCTTTCTCATTTCCTGTTGCTGTCCGTCCCTCTGCGTCTTTGTCTCCACATCTCCCTTTCCAGCGGGGTCTCCTCCTTCTTTACTTCTCTCTATCTCTCCTCTGTCTCCTCCTGATCTCTCTCCCTCTCTCTGTTTCTCTCTACATGTCTCTTATTTGTCTCTGTGTTTCTGTCTCTGTTCATCTCTATCTACCACCTAGTTTCTATTTCTATCTCTCTCCCTTATCGACTTTACACATTCTCTCTCCCTCTACCTCTCCTTCCACAGTCACAGTAGCTACTTGAAATTCTTCGTTATTCTGACATCTGTGTATTTCCCTGTCTTCTGATGTCCACTTCCTGTCCTCTCAGCGCCCTCTTCATAGGAGCCTCTTTGTCCATCGTCCCTTCTTCTCTCTGCTTCTCTTCTCTGTCCCCTGGGGCCTGTGGGATGCAAGCCTATGGTCTGTGCTAAGGGGGCAGGATGGGCCCAAGCTCACAAATGTACGTTTACTCCTTCAGTGTCTCTTGATGATCGCACCTGCCACATATCAAGTGATCAGAACGATAATGGCAGTGACAGAACTGTCCCCAACATTGCTGCCCTGGGGGACAAGGTCATCACATGCACATGAGTGCTTATATTTCTATCAGCTGGTTGTGAGGTGTTACCTAGTGACAGTGTGAGAAATAGTCTCTTTATCGTGATTTATTATAATGTCCTACGATTTCATGACCTCGTAATGGGTCTCTTTATGTTGTTTTGTGACCACAGTGAGGCAGGTCAGTAGTGTTCGTAACAAGCCATACCTCTCTGTATGGACTGGTTGGCCTCTGGCTGGTTTGTGTGGCCAAAGTGTCCTGGGTGAAGCTCACCTTAGCCAAAAGGAGAAGGGCAGGAGGAAGAAATGACTCCAAACATAGACTTGTTTCCTCCTCCCCATAGGGGGTGTTTCCTCCCTGTACAAGGCCACTGTGCTCTCAGGCTGCACATCAAAAGCACATTGGATCCACGTGGAAAACTGAGATTGACATGGACTTGGAATCATTTCTCATGAGATTGTCTTCATATTTTTCTAACCTCTCTAACTAAGCTATAATAACCAGATCTCAGAGTCACCCCTCTGTGGAGTCAGGCACTGAGAAGGTGCAGCAAGACGAGAGGGTTCGGTTGTATTAGGAAATGGGGAGGACAAATGAGGGGACCACCCCCAAGAGGGAGGGAAGGTGACTTTCTGCCCCCTCAAACCCTCCCCCCCTCACACACTTCCTGCACTTGCTGGAGGCCTTAACCTTGACCTGGGACTTCAGTAGAGGGTCCAGATGTTGTTTGGGCTCCTTCACAGAGAGGCATGTCTTAAATATACATCTTCATCCACAAAAACAGAAGCTCATCGAGACAGAGGAAGATTTAGCAAATCTGAGAAACCAATTTACTTCCAGTCATTTAGACTTCCCTTTCATTAATCATTTTTGCCAATGCTATTATGTCACATAAAGTTGGAATTTTCAATTGAAAATGCATTTAATTCAGCTTAGACCTCCTCAGAGAGCTTTATCTTCCCCCCACACAGCAGGGCCTTTCTATTTGGGGCCAGAGAATCAGTAAATAGCTTTTTTTTTCTTCAATTTCTTTTCTTTCTTTTTTCTTTTTTTTTCTTTTGGTCAAGAAGTTGACTAACTTTATAAGAAGTTAGTGAACATAGTGATATATTTTTGGTATAATTTTGCTTTAATACAGAAATCAGTCACACAACTGTAGCAGTTAAACCTCCTCACTTTACAGATGAGAGAACAAAGGTCCAGGGAATCTGGTCCCCAAATCCCATATGGAGTCACTTTCAAGGAGAAGGGGAAGGCGGAGGGCCCGGGGTCTCGTCCAGGGCTGATGCATGCACCTGCCCTGAGGATCATTTCCCCCACAGGAGAGTGAGCGCCAGGCATGGGTGAGGGTGCTGCGAAGTTAGCCACACTGTTTCCTGGGCTTCTGATCAAGGAGTCTCTCTCTCTGCACAGGAACCAGCTGTGGGCGGGGCGGTAACTTAGAAACTGGAGTCAGGAGCTGCCTTCCAGTCTCTGCTTGCACCCATTTTGTGCGGAATCCCCAGAGAGTCTCTCGGCCTTGAAATTATTTGCACGATAATTTATTCTTGCATTCTTCAGGGGATGTGGTCAGAATCTTAAATGGCCATCCGTCACAGCTCTGTTCAATAGAAATAAGTGTAAGACAGAATTTGAGAGGCAAATTAATAATTTCCTAACTGCTGTGTTATAAACAAAGTTAAAGAAATAATTCTGGGACAAATTTTATTTAGTGAATGATATCCAAAATAGTATTTCAGTGTGCAGTCAGTATAGAAATTTTTAAGGATTTATTTCATCTTTTTTTTATATTCTCCAGAATATGATTTGTATGCTACACAAGCAGCCCATCGCGGCGTGGACTAGTGCACTGGCTACATTTCAAGTGCTCAGTAGCCACATGGGACTGGTGCCTGGTGCTCGTGGCTACTGCATTGAGCAGCTCAGATCCTGCTCCAGATGTTTCAGAAGCTCCACCCTGGACAATCTTTAGAAAAGTGTCTCTAGGTGGGCCCGGGAGGCTCAGTTTGCTAAGTGTCTGACTTTGGCTCAGATCATGATCTCATGGTTGGTGAGTTCGAGCTCCACCTAGGGCTCTGTGCTGATAGCTCAGAGTCCCTCTTGGGCTCTGCCCCTCCCCCAATCATACTCGGTCTCTCTCCCTCTCTCTCCCTCTTTCTCTCAAGAATAAATAAACATTTGGGGCGCCTGGGTGGCTCAGTCGGTTAAGCGTCCGACTGTAGCTCATGATCTCGTGGTTCGTGAGTTCGAGCCTCGCATTGTTCTCTGTGCTGACAGCTCGGAGCCTGGAGTCTGCTTCAGATTCTGTGTGTCCCTCTCTCTCTGACCCTTCCTCTCTCTGTCTCTCTCTCAAAAATAAATAAACCTTAAAAAAAATAGAATAAATAAACATTAAAAACAAAGTGCCTCCAGACTGGACAGCTCCCTCATTCTGCACCAGGCTGTCCACCAGGGGCTCCTTAGCCTCCTGGGTTATGTGCAGTGGACCCGCGGAGGGGGCGTGGGTGTCAGGGGTACTGACCGTTGACCCCAGGAAGCCCCAGGGACCCAGCAACCCTGGGAGGTCCGGGCCTGGAGCGCCCTGGGAGAGTGAGACTTTTTGCTCAGGGAGGAGAGCAGGGTGTGGGGCTGTGAGCTTCCCAGGCAGCACAGTAGTACACACCCTCATCGCTCTTCTGCAGCTTCTTCACTGACAGTTCACAGCTGTTGCTTTCCTTGCCTTTCTTGGCATCAATTTTGTCCACTTCCAAGCCCCCATACCTCTGCACATGTAACCTTGACATGTCCAGCATGAGGATCCTCTTGGGGTCAGTCCCCTCCTGGTGGAGGTACCAGTGGATGTAGCTGACGGAGGCTCTGGCTTGGCAGGACAGGGTGGCCGAGCTGCCTACACGCCCCACGGCCACAGCCTGCTGAGTCAGACTGATCGCTGCCATGCCACCTGCAAGGGGGACAGCGGTGAGACGGAGAAAGATAGGAGCCTCAGCTCACCCCACACCAGGGTCACCCCACACCAGGGAAGGAGTCGGGACCTACCTGGAAACAGGAGGGCACACAGGAAGGCGAGGGGACCCAGCATGGTTCTGCTTCCCCGCTGGTGGGGAGAAGCCCAGGGTGACCTCCCAGCTGCACCTGCTGGACGGAGACTGACTGGATGGGTGGCAGAGGGCAGGTTAGGCTCTGAGCTCTGCTTCCCTGAGGCACCTGCAGGCACTGGTGAGAGAGAGGCGGGAGGGAGGGAGGAAGGAGGAGCCAGAGGGCAGGGACAGGTCTGACCACAAGGGGGAGAGGGACCACCAGTGGTCAGGGTGCTAAGAAACACTGAAGAACTTTGGTGCAGTAAGAGCACCACTAATAATAGCAATTTTTGATTGGACATCGACTTTGTTTGAGCAGAGCACTAATAGGTTTCTGCTCAGTGTCTCTTCCAAGGCTGCATGCCTAAGGCGAATCAGGTGGGATGACAGCCGGGTCTGGCTGGAGACAAATCCCAAGCCTCAAATGGCCACTTGGCACTCACAGAGCAATGGGTGTGCGGCCTGCCTGGGGGGCAGGGACAAGCAGAGCAGCAATCCCCCCCTAAAAGGCACGGGGCTCCCGAGCAGGCACTGGAGCATTGTCCCCAGAAGAGGCATCAGGAGATCAAATGCCCTCACATAACACGATAGCTGTGCAGTCGTGGGCGAGCTGTTTCTCCTCCTTTTCCTCATCTGTCAAAAGGGACCTCGTTCATTTGCAGGCAGACTGAACAGGAAATGTGAGCAAAGCATGTAGCCTGTCCCAGGTGCATAGACAATGCTCAGGAAATGTGGGGACGGGCGTTTCACCTCAACACTGGCCTGGGTGCCGTTGATGATTTCTGGGATCCCCAGAGTGCAAAATTATAGGGAATATTACTCTTTTGGAAAATCAGGGGCACGTGTGTGTGTATGTGTGTGTGTGGCCAAAGGCAGAAGTGTGCGTTGACCCAAGTGGGGTGCAGACCAGGGGGCGGGACCAGGTCCTACAGTTCCAGGGTCAGATCCTCAGAAATGGTAAAGGTGGGGTGGGAGGGAGCGGAGGGTGGGTGATGGGTATTGAGGAAGGTACCTTTTGGGATGAGCACTGAGTTTTGTATGGAAACCAATTTGACAATAAATTTCATATTTAAAAAAAAAAGAATGGGTTGAATCAGTCATGATCTTTGCCCTCAGGAGCTTAGGGTTCAGAGGAAGAGACAAACTTGAAAACCCATAAATGTCATGCAGTATAATAGGTTTTATATTACATTAAAATTATGTTATTAGTAAAAAAAGAAAAGAAAGAAAGAAATGGTCATTCGGCGCCTCGTGAAGGGGCGGCTGAAGAATGCGTCTGAAATGAAATTTTGAGAGGTAAAGGGAGCATTGACTTCCGACTGAAATGAAGCTTCCTTTTCAGTTATGTCCAGTGTACCGGGCCCCCTGGGTATGGTTATGGTAATTAGTTATGTTAATTATAGCCTGACTGCCTGGAGGGAGATGGCAGTGGGGATGGCCAGGAAGGGGACTTGGGTGGGCTGGAGGGTTGGGTCCTTCAGCACCCACTTCCAGAAATGCCAACATGCTGAGCTATAACCAAGATTCAAGGCCCAGGTGTCCGAAAATGCAGGCTTTCATTGTCCTGACCCTCAGCGAAGGGTCACTGTGCCACTGTCTGTAGTACTTCGTGTCTGTCCTCCAGCGGGGAAAAGACACACTCAGCCCAAGTACCTACTCTGATTCTCCAAGAACGGACCTGGTCTCTAAGTAGGCCGATGGAGTCAGTGGGAATCAGAAGAGAAAACAGGATTTGGTTTTGTAACAGAGGCAAAAGTTGTTTGAGAAGAGGGGAGAAAAGTAGTCCAGGCAGAGGTCCGTTTCAGGCCTTTCCAACCATCAGATTTCACATGTTGTATCTAAGTGCTCAATAATATGTAAGATTTTAAATATTAAGTAACGTGAATTCTTTTTGGAGATACATTTTAAAATAAAATTCAAAAGCGACGCAAGTTTGCTAGGTGACAAATTAGGGTATAGAAGTGACATAGTAAAAACTATCCTGATCCTAGTGTTTAGAAGTGACCCCTCCAAAGTTGTGCCCTTTCCTCTACCCGGGGCTGTGTCCCTGAACCCATTCTGGGGGCGAAACATAAAAATCACCCGAAAAAATAGTCAACATGGGTTTCCATGCCTAGATACTTTTAGAATTGTGATTTCTAGGAAATGACTCTGAGGTAACAGACATGACTTTTCCACAGTACTGGTGGGTGTGAGCAGTTGGTATTGGATATTATCATACCTATGAAAATTGTGATTTTTTGAGGTGTTCTTGGACTTTATTCAGCATTAATTTGATATTATAATGTTGCTTCTATTACTCTAAATCATTGCGTCTCACCCACCTCAGGAATGAAACAAATGACTTGAGCCCAAATCATCAGGATATTTCTTTCAAGCAGCCACCTACGCAAAGTCCCCTACCCATGAGGTAATGTGAGACCATCACTAACATTCAATATGAATCTCACTTCAACAGAGACAGAGGCCCTGAATACTCCAATAAGATATTTTTAGTACTTGGTCCTGAATACTCCAATAAGATATTTTAAGTATTTTTACGAATCAGTGTTTTAAACAATAATGTAAGTAGAAATCTTTACTTAAGGCAGGGCTGGTTGGCCTCTGACTAGTTGGCCTTTACTAAGTGTGGCCAAAGTGTCGTTGGTAAAACTCACCTTAGTCAAAAGGAGAAGGGCAGGGGGAAGAAATGACTCCAAATATAGACTTGTTTTTACCTCCAGGTAGAGATTGTTTCCTCTGTGTACAAAGTCACTGTCCTCTCAGGCTGTAACTCAAAGACACAATAGGACCATGTGGAAAACTGAGATTGACATGGACTTGGGATGACTTCTCATGAAAGTGTCTTCATATTTAGCTAATTTCTCTCTAACTAAACTATAATAGTCAGATCTCAGAATCACCCCTCTGTGGAAGAGAGACTGAGAAGGTGCGACATTAGGAAAGGATGCGGTTGTATTTTGACAATGAGGAAGATGAATGAAGGAACATCCCCTACAGAGCAAACGTAAGTTTCTGCCCACCCCCCCAACCCACCCCTTCCTGCGCATGCTGGAGGCCTTAGCTTTGACCCAGGACTTCAGTAGAGGGTGCAGGTCTTTCATAAATCTTGTATTGTAAAATCAGAAGCTCAGGGAGATAGATGAGGACTTAGTGAATCTGAGAAACCAACTTTTACCTCAGATCATTTAGACTTTCCTTTCATTAACCATTTTTATCAATGCTATTGAGTTATATACATAAAAGTTGAATTTTCAATTAAAAATTCATTTAATTCAATTTAGATCTCCTCAGAGAGCTTTTCTTCCCCACACACAGCAGCAGTTTTCCTGTTTGGGGCTGGAGGATCTGTAACACAGTGTTTCTTTTCTTCTTTTCTTTTCTTTGTTTCTTTTCTTTTCTTTCTTTCTTTTTTTTTGTCAAGAAGTTCACTGACTTTACAAGAAGATGTGAACATGGTGATCTTATTGCCATAATTGTGCTTTAATACAGAAATCAGTCACACAACTGTAGCAGTTAAACCTCCTCACTTTACAGAGGAGAGAACAGAGGTCCAGGGAAGCTGGTCCCCAAATCCCATATGGAGTCACTTTCAAGGAGAAGGGGAAGGCGGAGGGCCCTGGGTCTCGTCCAGGGCTGATGCATGCACCTGCCCTGAGGATCATTTCCCCCGCAGAAGAGTGAGCGCCAGGCATGGGTGAGGGTGCTGCGAAGTTAGCCACACTGTTTCCTGGGCTTCTGATCAAGGAGTCTCTCTCTGCACAGGAACCAGCGGTGGGCGGGGTGGCAACTTAGAAACTGGAGTCAGGGGCTGCCTTCCAGTCTCGACTTGCACCCATTTTGTGCAGAATCCCCAGAGAGTCTCTCGGCCTTGAAATTATTTGCGCGATATGTCATTCCCACATTCTTCATTGGAGATGGTCAGATTCTTGAATCGTCAGTCCGGCACAGCTCTGTTCAATAGAAGTAAGTGTTAGACACAATTTGAGACACAAATTAAAAATTCCCTAAATGCTGCGTTAAAAACAAAGTTAAAGAAATAAGTAACAAAGTTAAAGAAATAATTCTAGCACAAATTTTATTTAGTGAATGATATCCAAAGTAGTATTTCAGTGTGCAGTTAATATAGAAATTTTTAAGGATATATTTCATCTTCTTTTATAGTCTCCAGAATATGATTTATACGCTACACAACCAGCCCATCGCAGCGTGGACTAGTGCACTGGCTACATTTCAAGTGCTCAGTAGCCACATTGGGCTGGTGCCTGGTGCTCGTGGCTGCTGCCTTGTGCAGCTCAGATCCTGCTCCAGATGCTTCAGAAGCTCCGCCCTGGACGATCTTTAGAAAAGTGCCTCCAGACGGGACAGCCCCCTGGGTCTGCACCAGCCTGTGAGCCAGGGCTCCTTAGCCTCCTGGGTCATGTGCAGTGGACCCGCGGAAGGGGATGTCCTCCAGTGTCCAGGGTACTGTCGGTTGACCCAGGAAACCCCAGGGACCCAGCACCCATGGGAAGTCCAGGACTGAAGCACCCTGGGAGTTGGGGACTTTTTGCTCAAGGACCTGAGCTTCCCGTAAGTCTGTGCTCTGCTCTTCCCAAACAGCACAGTAATACACGCCCTCATCGCTCTTTGCCAGCTTCAGCAGCAACAGGTTAGAGCTTGTGCTATCCTTGCCTTTCTTGGCGTGGACCTTGTCCACTGTCAAGACACCATCACTGATCACATGTGAGCTGGACATATCCAGCATGAGGATCCTCTTGGGGGCTGTACCCTCCTGGTGGCGGTACCAGTGGAGGTAGCTGACGGAGGCGCTGGTTTTGCAGGGCAGCGTGGCCCAGCTGCCTGCACGCGCCACCACCACGGCTGGCTGCTCCACACTGATTGCTGCCATGCCACCTGTGAGGGGGGACAGCGGTGAGACAGGGAAGGATAAGAGCCTCAGGGCACCCCACCCACCACCCCACCCACCCGCACTGGGGAGGGAGTCAGGACTTACCAGGATACAGGAGGGCACACAGGAAGGCGAGGGGACCCAGCATGGTTCTGCTTCCCCGCTGGTGGGGAGAAGCCCAGGGTTACCTCCCAGCTGCACCTGCTGGACAGAGACTGACTGGATGGGTGGCAGAGGGCAGGTTAGGCTCTGAGCTCTGCTTCCCTGAGGCACCTGCAGGTACTGGTGAGAGGGAGGCGGGAGGGAGGAGGAAGGGAGGAGGGAGGGAGGAGCCGGAGGGCAGGGACAGGTCTGACCACAAGGGGGAGAGGGACCACCAGTGGTCAGGGTGCTAAGAAACACTGAAGAACTTTGGTGCAGTAAGAACACCACTAATAATAGCAATTTTTGATTGGACATCGACTTTGTTTGAGCAGAGCACTAATAGGTTTCTGCTCAGTGTCTCTTCCAAGGCTGCATGCCTAAGGCGAATCAGGTGGGATGACAGCTGGGTCTGGCTGGAGACAAATCCCAAGCCTCAAATGGCCACTTGGCACTCACAGAGCAATGGGTGTGCGGCCTCCCTGGGGGGCAGGGACAAGCAGAGCAGCAATCCCCCCCTAAAAGGCACGGGGTTCCCGAGCAGGCACTGGAGCATTGTACCCAGAGGTGGCATCAGGAGATTAAATGCCCTGTGCAGTCGTGGGCGAGCTGTTTCTCCGCCTTTTCCTCATTTGTCAAAAGGGACCTCGTTTGTTTGCAGGCAGAGTGAACAGGAAATGTGAGCAAAGCGTGTAGCCTGTCCCAGGTGCATAGACAAGGCTCAGGAAATGTTGGGGACGGGTGTTTCACCTCAACACTGGACTATTGGCAGTAGTTTTCTGGGGAGTAGATGTTTTCTCATAGCATAGGATTAGTTTTGAAAAAAAGGGATGTTGGCTTGGGTGGGCACACCTGTGTGTGTGTGTGTGTGTGTGTGTGTGTGTGTGTGTGTGTGCATCCAAAGGAAGAAGCCTGCATTGACCCAGGGGCGGTGTAGACCAGGCAGTGGGACCAGGTCCTGCAGTCCCAGGGTCAGATCCTCAGAAATGCTAAAGGTGGTGCCTCGTGAAGGGGCAGCTGAGGAATGTGTCTGAAATGAAATTTTGAGAGATAAAGTTTGCATTGACTTCCAACTGAAACGAATATTCCTTTTCATTTATGGCAAGTATACCAAGGCTTCCTGGGTGTAGTTATGATAATTAGTTATACTCATTAGAGCCTGACCTCCTGGAGGGCGAGGGCAGTGGGGACAGCCAGGAAAGGGACTTGGCTGGGCTGGAGGGCTGGGTCCTGCAGTACCCATGACCAGACCCAGCTCCCGTGCTCCTCTTCCTGGTAAAACTGGAGGGCAGACACGCTGAGCTATAACTGGGATTTAAGGCTCATATGTCCCAAAATGCAGGTTGGGGTAGTGCTGAGTTGATGAGGTGTTGACTGGAATATTCTGCTAAAAGAATATTCCAGGCCCATCATTCAGACCCTCAACAGGTGTCTAGGGCAGCTGTGCTTATTAAGTGTTAAGTGGAACAGAGAGTGACAATGGGGGAGACATCTGACCAGCAAAACGGCAGGTGGAAAGAGTATCAATGTAGAAGGTGAGCAGTGTGGGTGGTGACAAATTGGGTGACATTTTTCTTCCTGCTTTCTCTATTTCCTAGGTCTGACCAGCAAAATGGCAGGTGGAAAGAGTATCAATATAGAAGGTGAGCAGTGTGGGTGGTGACAAATTGGGTGACATTTTTCTTCCTGCTTTCTCTGTTTCCTAGATTTTCACTGATAGGAAAATCTTACTTTGGGGGAGAAAATCCACAACCTTCTCTTCTTTTATGAGAACAAATCTTATTTCACATGGTCAGCATTCAAAAATCTGTTTCTCTCAATGACTTTTACCATGTTTGTTCAAATACTGCTCAAATTAAAGGCCCAAAATTGTTGGCCATGACCATCCTTAGTGGGTAATGAAGTCTGCCCCAAACCTCCAGCCAAATACTCTCTTGGGTGTGTCAAATGGCAAAAGTGAAACAATTTAGTTTGTAGACTGTGATGTCCTTTATTGAAAGAAGAATAATCCACGGTTTGGGGCGTTCAGTGCCTCACAAGCAGTGGACACGGTTCCCCAGGGATTTGGGCAAGAGGGAGTCTATAGAGCCTTAGAAGCAGCCAAGGGGGAACAGGCAGGATTAGATGGGGTTCAGGGATCTCCCTGCAAGGCTAGCAGGTCACTGAGGGAATAAGGAGAGAGCTTTTAGCTCAGGTTGATTGGCTGCGGTTGCATATCTGATCCTATTTAGAACAGGGAAATCATTACAGATTCCTGGTGATGGGGACCGGCTGGCTGGGATATACTATTTCTGGTCAAGGGCAGCATTGACAGGGACATGTAGCATTCAGTTGGTGAGGTGTTGTCCTGCTTGCTGACCTGGGACCCTGGGCAAGAGCGGCTCCATCCTGGGCCTGGAGATGTATGTCAGCAGGTGACCATTGTTCACCTTTCCTCTACTCTTCCTGCTGTGGGGTGTGCCTGCTCTTCTCTAAGTGGCACTAAAGGTCATATTTCTTAAAAGATGCTCATGTTTAAAGAAATAATAGGGAAAACTCTTCAGCAAGAGAGAAAGAGTAACCACCCTTATGTGGAGAGTGGAGGGTTCTGATCAGGACCCCAATGACTCCAGGAAGAGAAAAATTACGCTGCACTTGAGGGAGCAGGACGTCCTGTCCCCCCAGGTCATCCCGCTGCTGCCTGAATGAAGCTGCTGTGATAGCCCCAGACCTCAGCCCCAGGGGAAAGGCGGCTGGGTCACAGCAGGTGTGGACTCAGGCAGACCCTGTGCAGAGGGCCAGGTGCTGAAGCTTGGACCTGCTCGGTTAACCTCTGAGAGGCTGGCGTGCTCGCCTCACCTGGGGCAGCTCCCCTCCGCCCAGCAGAGAGTCTGAGATCTCGTCCAGTGTGACCGCTTCCCTTGGTCACGTGGAATAAAGGGATGCAGACATGACGTCAACTTTCGGTGAACGGGACAAGCCCGAAAGCCCAAAAGAGGAAAGACATTGATATATTTTGATGAGTGGACTGTCCATAAAATATTCTTCCTTTTTTCTTCCATTTACATGTTTAAAACACTTCGTGTTGAATCTACATTTTTTCTAAAATTTATTTCTCATTTGTTAGATTAATAATCCCATTTTTTAAAAACTAAATCATGGGTAGCATCCTGGACATTCATACTTTGCTACAGAATCACAGAACTTTAAACACTTCAAGCTGAAGAAGAAAACCCTCATTCCAGATGCCTCATTGTTTCTCATCTTTAAAGATGAGAGAACAGCTCCCCAAAGCAGGTGATTCCTTCAATATAACAAGATCATGAGCAGCTGAGGCAGGATTCAAACCCCCGTCCCTCCTCAGTACCATGAACACATCACATTGAGTGGACCTGTCATTTCTAATTCAGTATCTACATCAGAGCACCCACTACATCTCAACGCTGGGATCAGGCCCTTTTTCAAACATAAATGTTACTTTCGTAACCCTTGAGAGTTGTAAAATTCTGTGAGGCACACATTAGTGTTCCCATCAACAGATGACGACCGTCAGGCTCCTTAAGACATTCCTCACATTGGACTTTGGAAAACAGCTGAGCAAATCTGATAATCATGGAACCAGCTTTATTAGAAGAAATTAGGATCAGTTATGTTGGTGTGCATTGGACCCTTCTCAAAGGTAAATGTGTGTGTGTGTGTGTGTGTGTGTGCACTCATAACAAATTAACTTGATAGAGAATTTCCTCCTCAAGTAAAAAGGCAGCCTCACAAAGGTTGTCAGATTTACAGGAAATTGCAAAATGCAATGCGATATTTGGACATAAACTACAATGATTTTGTTGTTTACCTGGAACTCAGGGAAATGTAAATCAAATCCACATTGAGCTGGCACCTCACACCTGATAGATGGCTATAATGAAAAAGAGTACAATAACAGGTGTCATCGCAGAAGCTGGGAAGGGAGGAAGGGCAGGGACTCTGGCTGACCATCTTCTGCCCAGGGACCACGTGCAGGGGACACAAGGCTGTCACAGGAACAGCTCCAAGAGCCGACTGTCCCAGGCAAGCGTGAGTGTCTGCAGTCCGGGAAAATCCCTGCTGGGCCAGATGGGGCATGGTTTCAAAATTAAGAATGTATACCATGTATCACACTAGAGTGGAAGGGTAATTCTTAAAAAACCAAAACCAACAGGAGAAATCTCCTCCACCAGAATGTTACAGAAGCTATAAGCTACAGCACAAAAAAGAGCTCAGTATTGGCCTCAGAGTTTATTCATGAGAACAAGGTGCCCTAGAGGGGGTGAGGGGAAAGGGAGAGAATGAAAAAATCTTAAATTGCATCCTGTGGGCTTAGTGTTGTTAGTGGTGATTACAATTTGTTTATATTCATATTTTTAAATTCATGTTGAGAGTGTTACTTAGCAAGATGTCAGTATAAGGGGAAAGGCAAATATACAATTTTTAAGGATTAGCAAAACTGTGATCTATAATTGAATCCTCGTCTCTGAAAATTACTCCCTTTGAAGATATCCACTGAGAAAAGTGAAAGCCATAATAACCCGGAACTCTGAGCACTCCTGGCATCTATGCTGTGGGATCAAACACCATTTCTTACCATGAGCACCAGGGCTCAGGTGAGAAATGACTGAAACCAGAAATGACACAATAGTACAGAGTCACCACGTACGCGCCCGTCTCCATACAAACTATGTTTCAGGACAGCACAGAGCTGATGAACGACAGCTTCACTTCATGGGCTCAGGACCAGTATGTGAGAGAGAACTGGAGAAGGAGGGAATCGCCCTCCTGCAGCCCCTCATGAGACACTGGATTCGGACACGTGTCACCCGGCGGGGGGGGGGGGGGGGTCACAGCTCCGTCACCCGCGCTGGCGCTGCTCCCACTGCCCTATGTGTCCCTGTCCCCTCCTGACGTCCCTCTGTCTCCCTCGCCATGTCCAGCTCTTTGCCTTTCTCATTTCCTGTTGCTGTCCGTCCCTCTGCATCTGTCTCCATGTCTCCCTTTCCAGCTGGCTCTCCTCCTTCTTTATTTCTCTCTATCTCTCCTCTGTCTCCTCTTGATCTCTCTCCCTCTCTCTCTGTTTCTCTCTACATGTCTCTTACCTGTGTCTGCGTATCTGCCTCCCTACATCTGTTTGGCCATCTCTAACACCCAGTTTCTATTTCTATTTCTCTCTCTCTCTTATTGACTTTCCACTCTCTCTCTCTCTACCTCTCCTTCAATGGTCACAGTAGCTACTTGAAATTCTTCGTTATTCTGACATCTGTGTATTTCCCTGTCTTCTGATGACCACTTCCTGTCCTCTCAGTGCCCTCTTCATAGGAGCCTCTTCTGTCCATTTTCCCTTCTCTCTGCTTCTCTTTTCTGTCCCCTGGGGCCTGTGGGATACAGGCCTGTGGTCTGTGCTAAGGGGGCAGGATGGGCCCAAGCTCACAAATGTACGTTTACTCCTTCAGTGTCTCCTGATGATCGCACCTGCCACATATCAAGTGATCAGAACGATGATGGCAGTGATAGAACTGTCCCCAACATTGCGGCCCTGGGGGACAAGGTCATCACATGCACACCTTGTATTTCTATCAGCTGGTTGTGAGGTGTTACCTAGTGACAGTGTGAGAAATAGTCTATCATGAATTATTAGAATGTCCTACGATATCATGACCTTGAAATGGGTCTCTCTGTGCTGTTTTGTGACCACAGTGACACAGATCAGTAGTGTTCATAATGACCACATGCCTCTGTATGGAGAGTACTTGGAGAAAGGCTT
Source organism: Panthera pardus (assembly GCF_024362965.1). Lineage (NCBI taxonomy): Eukaryota > Metazoa > Chordata > Mammalia > Carnivora > Felidae > Panthera > Panthera pardus. The sequence goes on along the minus strand of NW_026527013.1, from coordinate 75,673,773 downwards.
AGAAGATGCTATACATTTAATATATGTGTATGAGATACCATATGTTTTAGAATATTATCATCAGGGTGTCAATAACACTGAATTACATTCTGTGTTCCTTGCACAGAAGATTAGAAGAAACTGTCATGAACAGAATTCTCACGCAGTCTGGGCTGGGACACGGATGGGAACGTGACTTTATGCAAATCACTACTGAACACACTGGACTAAAACAGGGGCTGACAGTGGGGGAGAGAGGAAGCCTCACTAGGGCCCAGTTCACTCTTCCGGGCCCGGTGCTGCTGGGGCCTCCCGCAGCTTCCCAGAAAGCAACCCCATCCCCTGCTGGTGCCGGGGTGGGGCTGGGCCAGGGCACTTTCCAGAAGAGTTGAGGGCAGCCTGGAAACCTCAGCCAAAGCTCCACATCCTGCCTGCCTTTCCCACGGGCTCCGTGGCTGCCAGGTGCACGCGGCCTTCAGGGACCTGCCCGTTCAGACGCCTCCACGTGTGGCCAGCCTTCCAGACTCGCTTGTCTGGTGAGCGGTCCAGTCGTGGGGTCCAGCCGGGGGCCCCAGCTCTCTGGGAAGCCGACGCTGTGATCTGACACACGGTGGCTGAGGGGAGAGGTCCTTCTCAGCATGGAGCTGCCCAACAGGGACATTTGAAAGCTCTGAATGACACCTCCTGAGTCTGTGAAGATTTATTACATTGACAAGGACAGAATGACAGCTCCAGTCCAAGCCCTGCCACTTGGAGGATGTGTGTCCTTAGGAAAGTCACTGTGAATGGGAATAATAATGCCTACTCTGGAGACATCATCCACTAAGGGCAAGAGATCCGGCCAAGGTGGTTGCTTTGTAAATAAATACGATCAGGCAGTCTTAAGAGTAATTCTTATGACCATTTGTTCCTTGTAATAACACGTCAAGGTACTTCTAACAACCACATCTGACAGATCAACTAATTGGAGTCTGAAGACATTTCACCTGCTCAGGGTCATGCAAGTCAGTCAAGGAGCCTTGACTCAAACCCAAGTCTAACAGAGTCCAAAACCCGTCACAGCATCCACTGCATATAAGTAGAATTCCATGTGTACATATAGTTTCTTTTAAGCTCTAAAAAGTAAAGGGCTATAAAGAAAATTCCAAAGAGGTCGCAGAACCCGAGAATTTCTCTCACATGCCAGTAAGCAAAGAGCATGAGCTATTCTTGAAGAGCAGTCATTCGGGTGACAGTGCTGGACTCCTGAACGTAGTAGAGATTCTTCTAGCACTGCTGAATTAGTAATAGTTTGCTTTTTGTGATGACCAATAGTTTGGAGGTCATAACGGCAATCATTGATCCCTTAAATAATACCAAATAACCTATTGAATGTCAAACACTGCACATATTCATTCCTTCCTTGCAATTCCTTGGGTATTACGCATCCCATTCTGCGGATGAGACAGAGGTGTATTTGAGCTTGCCTAGCTGAGAAAGAGCACAGCCAGAACTTCGAGTCGACCAGGGTCTCATGGCCTGTGCTCTAAGTAAACTTCTTGGATGTTTGTGATTCGGGGCTTAATTTCTGTCCTCAGTGAGCTGTTGCTTTGAATGCAAAATGTGATGTGGTTATACTTCCCTCTTTTTCTCAATATTGTGCTTCCTGCTTAAAAACGGTGGTACTTTGCTTGTTACTTACGCTGACTTCTTGCACCCCCTGCTGGCCATTTAAGGTATGTCCTACACTTTATAATCCCTGGATTCCCAGCAAGTGAATTCTCTTACAGGAAAGACTCAGTTTAGTGAGTGGAAGAGCCCAGAAATACCAGGCAGGAGACCTCTTTTTCCACTTGTGTACTCGGTGTGCTTGGGAGTTTTAGGTAAGCGGCTCCTTCTTGTAAAATCTCCATTTCTTCAGGCACAAGTGAGAATTGTCTGATATGTTTGGTGTCCTATGTACTTGTGAAATCTACAGAGAATTGCTTGTGAATAATGCGTCTTTACATCTATATAAACGGCATCGCATTCCCGTCGATCCGTGTCTGTCCCTCCGTCTGTCCACTAGGCTCACTGCTCCTCTGTGCTGCTCCTTCTGCCGCTGGTTGCAGCCACTGCATGAATCCCTCCACCTCCAGTGACAGGCACATTTCCCTGGGAATGTCATCCGGGGGTCACTGGTGCTGCTAATGTGACTGGCACTTGAATGCGAGAGTGATGCCACCACGTTCAAAGGCACTAACCGGGCAGAACTGGCGTCGATGAAAACGTGGAGCAGCGGGTACGCTCACGGTCACGAGCAGGTAGTGAGCTCACACCTGGACCTGCGATTCGGCCGCGGCTTCCTCCAGCTTCTCTCGTGTTCGCTCAGCTCCGGATGAGACTCGCCGCCGACGCTCTCTGTGCTCGCGGGCGCCGGTCCTGAGCTTCCACATCCTGCTGCCTCCTCTCTTCTTTCCCCTCGGAATTCCCTTTGTGGGGTGGAAACTGTTATATTGAATCAATATTTCTTCACCATCTTACTATCACTTTATGCATTTATAAGATGCTCTCAATCTACTATCTTTTGCACTGGCTTGTCTCTAACAAAATGCACACTATAGGCCACTGGTCTGAGCTGACCAAGTTTTTCATTTGCTTTGTGCTTTGGTTTTGATGATGGTGTTGATTTCTGCAGGAAGGAAGGTGTTCCCCAGGAAAAGGTGCCATCAGTGCTGAGTCAAACAATCCCCTGAGTAACAGGCAAGTTGTCAAACTAGTTGGAATCTGTCTTATAGCACTGCTTCATAGTTTGTTAGCAAAAAAGTTTTTGGTTGTAAGATTTTCCACTTACCTGGGCTGGAATACAGATGGCCTATAACATGCATGACATACCTGAACTGGCCAGGAGGGGGCGCGAGAAGTCAGGGTAAGTAACAAGCAAACGACTAGTTTTTAAGTGGGAAGCACATCATTGACAATAAATGCAAACTCTAAGATCACATTTTGCATTCAAAGCGACAGCAAAAGGAGGACAGAAAGTAATCCCTGCATCACAAACATCCAAGCCTGTTATGTGGGTCACAGTCTTCAAGAGCCTGGTGGACTTGAAGTTCTTGCTGTGCTCTTTCTTAGCCAGGCAATCTCCCGTATGTTACCTAACGTCCCTAATAAGCCTCTGTTCATCTGCAGAATGGGATGAAGAACACCTACTTTATGCTTACAAGGAAGGAATCAATATGTACAATGTTTGACATTCAATAAAGATTATTTGTTATTATCTAATGGATCAATGATTTTGTTACGGCCTTTAAAAAATTAGTATTTCACAAAAGGCAAGCAACTAGTAATATGCAAGAGGTAAAAGAATTTCTACTGTGTTCTGAGGTCCAGCATTATTACCTGAAGGACTGCTCTTCAAGAATAGTTTATGCTTTTTGCTTACTGGCACCTGAGAGACATTCTTGAGTTCTGCAACGTCTCTGAAATAGTCTTCATGGTGTATGCATATATGTGTATATGCATATATATATAATTATAACATCTTCATGATATATATATATATATATATAATTATAACACATAAAACTTTTTATTTACTAGGAATCGATAGCGTCATGGATTTTGGCATTTATTAGACTTGGATTTGAATCAAGACTCCATTACTTACATGATCTAGAACAGGTGAAGCATTTTAAGATTCTAATTAGCTGATCTGTCAATGCGGTTGTTGTAACTACCCTGACATGTTAATAAACATGTTAATAAACAGGAATAAACTGTTATAAGAATTACATTGTATTTAGGCTGATAGGATTTATTTACAAAGCAACCAGTATGGCCCAATCACTGGCCCAGGGTGGATGTTGTCTCCAGAGTATTATTATTTTCATTTACAGTGACTTTCCCAAGGATGCACGTCTTCCAAGTGGCGGGGCTTGGACTGGAGCTGCCCTCTCCCTCTAGGCGGTCAGGCTGTAATTATCATATGTGATGACCGTAACTATACCCAGGAGGCCCTGATACACTTGGCATAACTGAAAAGGAACCTGCATTTCAGTTGGAAGTCAATGCTCCCTTTATCTCTCAAAATTTCATTTCAGATGCGTTCCTCAGCTGCCCCTTCACAAGGCCCTGACTTGACCATTCCTGAGGATCTGACCCTGGGACTGCAGGACCTGGTTCCGCCCCCTGGTCTCCACTGCCCCTGGGTCAACGCAGGCTTCTGCCTTTGGACACACACATGCACACTCACACTCACACATTCACACATGCCCCTGATTTTCCAAAAACAGTAATATTCCCTACAATTTTGTACTATGAGGATCCCAGAAATCATCGACGGCACCCAGGCCAGTGTTGAGGTGAAACGCCCTTCCCCAACATTTCCTGAGCCTTGTCTATGCACCTGGGACAGGCTACACGCTTTGCTCACATTTCCTGTTCACTCTGCCTGCAAACGAACGAGGTCCCTTTTGACAGATGAGGAAAAGGAGGAGAAACAGCTCTCCCACGACTGCACAGCTATCGTGTTATGTGAGGGCATTTAATCTCCTGATGCCTCTTCTGGGGACAATGCTCCAGTGCCAGCTTGGATGGGGTGGGGGGTGGCGTGCCTTTTAGGTGGGGATTGCTGCTCTGCTAGTCCCCACCCCCCAGGAAGGCCACGCCCTCATTGCTCTGTTAGTGGCCATTTGAGGCTTGAGATTTGTCTCCAGCCAGACCAGGCTGTCATCCCACTTATTTCCCCTTAGGCATGCAGCTTTGGAAGAGTTATGTAAAATACCAGCCAGGTTAGCAATATTCATCCCACAGGGTTATTTTCAGGATTTAATCAAACAATGAACAGAAACCAATTAGTGCAGTGTTCAAGTGTAGTCCAGGATTATTATTGTTGCTGGTGCTTTTACTGCACCAACTTCAGTGTTTCTCAGCACCTGACCATTGGTGGTCCCTCTCCCCTCCCTCATGTGGTCAGACCTGTCCCTGCCCTCTGGCCCCTTCAGTCCATCCCCCCTCTCTCTCATCACTACCTGCCAGGGCCACCTGGAGGCTCAGAACCTAATCAGCCTTCTGCAGTCACCTCCTAGCAGGTGCCGCTGCAAGGTCACCCTGGGCTTTTGTCCACCTGGCAGGAGGTAGAATCATGCTGGGTCCCCTTGTTCTCCTCTGCACCTTCCTGTTTCCCTGTAAGCCCGGACTCCCTCCCTGGTGCAGGGTGCACAGGGTGACTGAGGCTCTAGGCCTCCCCTGCCTCATGGAGGTCCCCTTTGCAGGTTGCACAGAGGAGGTCAGGCTGGAGCAACCGGCTGTGGTCGTGGCTCGTGAGGGCAGCTCGCCACCCTTCCATGCCCGGCTGGAACCAAGGTCAGCTACACCCACTGGTACCACCACCAGGAGGGAAAGGTCCCCCAAAGGCTTCACTAACTGGCCATGTTCCATTAGGATGTGCAGTGGGAATCTGTCGAGAAAGCAGACAATGTCACGGCCACAGAGGCCAAGGATGGCAGCACCTGTACCCTTTGGGTGCTGAAGATGCAGAAGCATGACGAGGGCATGTATTACTGTGCTGTCTGGGAACCGCACGCCCTTCGCGCTGGCCTGGCTCCCACCTTCCCACCCCCAGCTGCACATAAAGGTCTCTGAATCTGGGCCCTCCAGGCCTGATACCTTCCACCACCTCTGGGTTCCTGGGGCGCCCTGAGTCAGCCCTCAGCACCCCTGGCTCTCCCCAGTGCCCCCTCCGTGGGTCCACTGCACATAACCCAGGAGGCTAAGGAGCCCCTGGCTGGCAGGCTGGTGCAGACCCAGGAGCTGTCCTGTCTGGATGCACTTTTCAAGGATCATCCGGGGCGGAGCTTCTGAAGCATCTGGGGCAGGATCTGAGCTGCTCAAGGCAGCAGCCACGAGCACCAGGCACCAGCCCCATGTGGCTACTGAGCACTTGAAATGTAGCCAGTGCACTAGTCCACGCCGCGATGGGCTGCTTGTGTAGTATACAAGTCATATTCTGGAGACTATAGAAAGAAGATTAAATATCTCTTTAATAATCTCTATATTCATTGCATGTGAGAAATGACTTTGGATATTTGGGATTACTAAATAAAAATAGTCCTAAAGTGAATTTTACTCATTCTTTTTACTTTTTTAAAAATGTAGCAGCTATAAAATTTGTAGTTTTGGCTTCCACTGGGACCCACATTTATTTCTATTAAAAGCACTCTTATACACTGGCAATTTAAAAATCTGACTATCTGCCCTAAAGAATGTGCAAATAAAATATGGTGCAAATAGTATCAAGGGTGAAGGACTCTCTGGAGATGGGCCACAAAATGTTTGAAAGCTGAGACTGGAATTAAACTCCTGACTCCAGTTTCTAAGTTGCCGCCCCGCCCACCGCTGGTTCCTGTGCAGAGACTCCTTGATCAGAAGCCCAGGAAACAGTGTGGCTGACTTCGCAGCACCCTCACCCATGCCTGGCGCTCACTCTCCTGTGGGGGAAATGATCCTCAGGGCAGGTGCACGCATCAGCCCTGGACGAGACCCCGGGCCCTCCGCCTTCCTCTTCTCCTTGAAAGTGACTCCATATGGGATTTGGGGACCAGCTTCCCTAGACCTCTATTCTTTCATCTGTAAAATGGGGTGGTTCAACTTTAAGATTATGTGACTGACTTCCGTATAGAGCAAAATTATACAAATAAAATATTACTATGTTTGTTACCTTCTTATAAAGTTAGTCAACTGATTGAAAAGACCAAAACAGAAAGAAAGCAAAGCAAAGCAAAGCAAAGAAAACGTGTTACTGATCCTCCAGCCCCAAAAGGAAAACTCCCACTACTATATGTGGGTGGGGGAGGGAGGAAAAAAAAGCTGTTTGGGGAAGTCTGAGTGGAATTAAACCCATTTACAATTGAAATTTCAAAGTCTATATACAGCTTAATGGCATTGCTAACATGATTAATGAAGAGAAAGTCTAAATGATCTCGAGGAAATTGGTTCCTCAGGCTCACTAACTCCTCTGCCTCCCTTCTGTGTTTTTGGTGGGAGATTTATAATTTAGACACACCTCCTTTTCAAAGAGCCCAACTAAGACCCTGACCTTGTACTGAAGGCCTGGGTCAAGGCCAACACCTCCAGCATATGCAGGAAGGGGTGGGAATAGCTGGCGCAGAAGTTTATCTTTGCTCTTTTCAGGGGATGTTCCTTCATTCGTCTTCCCCATTTTCTAATACAACCAAACCCTTTCCTCTTGTGGCACCCTCTCATTGTCCGACTCCGCAGAGGAGTGACTCCGAGATCTGAGTATTACAGTTTAGGGAGAGAGAAATTAGCGAAATATGAAGGCACTCACGAGATGTCATCCCAAATCAATTAAAATCTCAGATTTCCACATGGTTCCTTAGTGCCTTGGTTACACATACCTGGGAAGGACAGTGGCCTTATGTATGGAGCAAACAATCCTTTGGGTGCAAACACATCTTTCGAGTCATTTACCTCCTACTCTTCTCCTTTTGGCTAAGGTGAGCTTCACCAAGGACACTTTGGCCACACACACCAAAGGCAAACCAGCCAGAGGCCACCCAGACCTCCTTTCCTAAGTAAATATTTGCCAATGAAATGGTTGTTTAAATGACCGATTCATAAAAACACTGAAAGTATCTTATTAGAATGTACAAGACCGGGTATGGTGGAGGCTCCATCAAAGTCTGTTGAAGGGAGATTGATATTTTGAGTATTACTGAGGGGCCCACGTTATCTCCAGGGTAGGGGATTTTGCACAGATGGAGCTCAAAATGTCCCGAGAATTTGGGCTCAGCTCATTTGTTTCATTCCTGAGGTGGGTGAGACACAAAGACTTTGAATAGTCCGACCAACGTTATATTATCATATCAGGGTTGATTAAGTCTAAAGACATCTTAAATATCACAATTTTCATAGTTATATTATCCATTACCAACTGCACCCACACCCTAGTACTGTGGGAAAAGTGATGTCTGTTACCTCAGAATCATCTAGAAAAATCAAAATTGTGAAGATTGCCAGGTGCACCTGGATATTCAGGTTGACTGTTTTGTGTTGGGTGCTTTTTATGTTCAGCCACGAGAATGGGCTCGGGGACACAGCCTGGAGCAGAGGAAAGGACCAGCTTTGGAGAGGTCACCTCTCCACATTGAGCTCAGGATAGTTTTTTCTTTTCTTTTCTTCCTTTTTTTTTTTTTTTTTTAATGTTTATTTATTTTTTGAGAGCGAGAGAGACAGAGTGTGAGCGAGGGAAGGGCAGAGAAAGAGAGAGGGAGACACAGAATCTGAAGCAGGCTCCAGGCTCTGAGCTGTCAGCACAGAGCCCGATGTGGGGCTCGAACCCACGAGCTGTGAGATCATGCCCTGTTCTCACCCTCATCAACCAGAGAACCTCAGGAGATTCTCCAGGCTAAGAAGTACAAGCCCTTAGATCTGCGGCCCAAGAAGACACGTGCCATGCTCCGCCTGCTGAACAAGTACAAGGAAAACCTGAGGCTCAAGCAGCAGCAGCGAAGGAGCCAGCTGTACCCCCTGTGGGAGTCCCCGGTCAAGGCCTAGCACAGACATCAATTAAACAAAAAGAGAGAGAGACATTCACTTAGGTGTTTTTTGTTTTTGTTTTTGTTTTCTTGCTTGCTTGTTTTCCAAAGTTTATTTATTTACTTTGAAGGAGAAAGAGTGCATGCATAAGCAAGGGAGGGACAGATCAAGAGAAAGAGAGAGAGAGAATCCAAGCAGGCTCCGCCCTCAGCGTAGAGCCAGCAGTGGGGCTCGATCCCATAGCTGTGAGACCATGACCTGAACCGAAACCAAGAGTTCACGGCTTAACAGACTCAACAGCCCAGGGAACCCACAGGTAGTTTTAATATTAAAATCTCTGCATATTACTGAGCACTTAGACACAGCAGGTGAAATGTGATGGTTAGAAAGACCTGTAACTGGCTCTGTCTTGATCACGTTTCTCCCCTCTTCTCAAACAACCTTTGCTTCTTTCACTAAAAAATCTTATTTTCTTTCCTGATTCCCATGGACTCCAAGTCAGAGACAAGGGTCATGCTTGGAGAGCTCAGAGTAGGTGCTTGGGCTGTGTCTTTTCCCCTGAGTAGGACAGTACCAAGTACTACGGAGAGTGGCACTATTTGTGCCACTCACAAAGAAGTGAGTGACTTCTCACTTCTACTACTCAGTCTTCTTAGTAACACTGTGCGGTAACTTCCTTGTTTTCTCTATGTATCTTTTTCCCACATGCAGATGCAGGAATGAGATGGTCTCCAGCAGAATCGCACACAACCATAGTTTCCATCAAGTCGATTGGTACTTTTATTGTGTGAAAACGTAGTCTTCTAGCTTTCATGGAAGGTTGCTGGAAGTCAACCTCATGTATCTTCACCTGGTGACAGAGAAGATAGACTTTCAATTAGGACTCTGTGTGTCCCCTTCTTTGGGGGAACCCATTTCTCTCCTGGTCAAAGGACAAGTGTGGATGCTGAGGGCCATAAAGGTGGATTCTCCAAAATCTTCTGTTTCATCCCCAGGATTGATGCTCCCCATCCTGCTCTGGGACCCCTGAGACTAACCCCTGTGGATTCCACTAATGGACATCTTTGCTCCGATTTCTATCCAATGTTGGCCAATAGAAACTGAAGTCCAAAGAACCATCACCATGTTACCTGACAAAAGCATTTCTTTCTGGGCACAAGATTTCCAATCCTGTGGATCCAGGCACTGAAAGAAAAGAAACAAATTCCTCCAGTGGGTTAATCGGAATAAAAGGGAATGGCCACTCCCACCTACACCTCTTGGGTCCTGAGCATAACTTCTGTCCTGGGGTAGAGGGCCCTGTATGTTGGCTCCAGGGGAGGATGCAGCCAACCCAAGGCCACCTGTCAGGGAGGGAGCACTGAGCTCACTCTGCTCCCACTTTCCAGCCTCCTCCTGATGCTTCCATTGACTGCTTCCAAGCAGCAACCAGAGAATAACGAAAACCATCCATGTAGTCCATTAGGGTCTGCCTCGTAATGCCCAGGACAAGGTAAAGAGAGGTAGACCATTCATCTGGAGGAGCAAAAGGAAGAAATAAAGCAGATGGTCAAATAAGTGGGTTATGTTTCCCACTAAATAACTAAAACGGGAGCAGGGGGACCATTTTATCTAGTTTGTTTCATTTCAGTTCCCACAAAGCCACCAAGGACCTGTATCTAACAGAACAGGATGTGCCCTGTTCCTGCAGTAACAAAACAGGAAACTGGACAAGTTTGTGAGATTATCATTAAATTCTGTGCTCTTCTGGTTGATGAACTAAGAAAGTAGCATGCAGATTATTTGTAATGCTTTTGTTCTTCGGTTACATAATGGATTCTGTGGTATTTGTTGACATATTGAGTAAGTCATCATCATGTAAGTAGAATAAAATGAGTAACCTAAAAGAAGTCCATGTGTAGACAAATGATTATAGCACTTTATTCACCAATGTTATGAGGAATCCAATTCTGTGTTCCTGATGTTCTTTAATATAATACGCAAGTAGGGTAGTGAAACAACCCCAGCTCTTATTGAATATCTGGGGCTAGAGAAACGCCTGCTACTTTCATAATGTCGACTAAAATATAGCCTCTCTTGCTTCATAATTGATCCGTTCTCCTGTCCTTCCTTTATCTACTTGCCTACCATCTATGAGTCAACAGTTAACTTTTCAATCACAAGCTGGTCATTCCTATGTACTGTGGTTCGGTTGCCTTTATTTTTTCAACTTCTAAGTGGAAGTTACAGAGTAATTAGCAAAAATCTGCAGTTACATTTTGGACGTGGTGGAATTAGCATTTGTATGGCTATCTTATGCTTTATTTGTATCGCACATCTGTGAGTCACCAGATTTCTTTGACTCTGCTTCTTTTCTTTGCTCAGCCAAACCAAAACGAAGAATTAACTAGTTTATGTGTACAGAGTTGAATGTGCACTCATTCTCTCAAGGCGCTCGGTTCCATATAAAAATTAATAAATATAATGTAATATTCTGATAAGAATATACTAATAGCTAGTGTTAACTGAATATTCCGTATGTACTAGGCACTGTGTTAAATACTTCACATACTTTTTGTTATGTAATTCTAATAACAATATTGTGAGATAACTATTAATTATTATCATCATCTCAATTTCATAGATATTTTAGAAATTTGATGCCTCGATAAATTAAGTGCCTTGATAATAAGGAGCAAGTGGGACTCTGAGGCCAGATCTGTCTGATTACAAAATCTGAGCTCTTGATCCAGACTGGTGAGCAAAGCAAAGCGAAACAAAGAAAACATTTGAAGCAGGCATGTTGGACAGAAATAGAGAATTTATTTAACCATCCTTTTTATGATTAAGTTCTTTTTTTCTGTAAATATAAGGTATATTCCAGCCCTGGGAGCCACACAGAGCTATTTAAATTGATCTCTGTGGTGTATATTTAGAGACAATCAGCAGAGAATTTTTTGCAGAGAATTTTATCATGCAGTCAATTTTTTTCTGACGTCTGGGTCCCCAGAATTTTTCTACGAGGAAAGATAGGCATAACAAGAACTCTTTATTGAGCAAAGAAGCATCAAGATGGAACACAAGGATGTGCTCCTTGATTTCTGCCCTTGGTGCTCCACTCCCCCACTCTCAGCCCACTGGAGAGTGCGGACATATTCCTCATGGGTGCATGGACAAGAGAGTAAAGGACCTCCAGGTCAATCACGGTGACTGAAGTTGCTTTGACCACTTTGTTTGCTGTATTTGAAATGCTCTTGGACACACTCCCAGCCCCACTGGTAACAGCCTGATTGTTGCTCAGAAACGGGATAACACTGGTGATGAGAACATGAGCATTAGACCCTATGGTGAATAGTAGGTCATTGTGCCCAAATTTGGAGAGAAGAGGTTCGTGAAGGAGGGAGGCACCATGGTAAAAATTCAAGAATGTTTGGAGACCTCTATACAGAGCGTTAATAACTTTAATCTGTAGAGTTCAGACATTCATGATGGAGTGTGCCCCTCTCTACCTTTGATGACCCTGTTCTCTAGTATATATAGGTGCCCACACAGAACATACAGCTACCACCCAGCTCAACATTCTGAGATCCAGTCCCCCAAGGCATTTAAAGAGGTATAAGTGTTCCCACCTCAAAGGGTTGCTGGGAGGTATACTGAGTTTACATATGCAAAGAATTTAGACCCATGCCTGTCACATAGTAAGAGTTCAACAAAACTATATCACTTGTCATTATTATTTGTGGCCCTGATTAAAGAGGGTGCAGATAAGACACAACAGGAGTCCACTATGGTGAGTGTTCCTCCCAGGAGCCTCTTGGAGCTCAGATGTTTGAAAACAAAACGGCAGCCTTGACTCAAATGGCCAAGATATGCTCACTTCCTCTATGGCTGCCAGGGAGGGCCTGGCATGAAATGAGGGACAAGTAGATGTCAGGTCCTGAACTCTTTATTGCATTTACGTAGTTAAGGACACTGTTAGACAGTCAATAAGTCATGCTGATAACATGCAGAATGGGATTTAGAAGCAGCGGGGATGTCTTTGGGCTCTCTTCTACACTGCGCACTTGGCATTAGAGAAAGAAGTGTGACTTTCGGTTCCACCATGTACGATCCAAGAAGCCTTACATTACATCCTCATCGCTCTGGGAATCACTTCTTGCCTCAAGATAACATCATTTAGAGAAAACGAGCTGAAGGATGTAAGCATCTTGGAAATTGTAAATACTGTACTAAAGACTTAGCCTTTTATTTTAACAACTGTCATTTGTGTCAATAAGCTGTAGAATATGAATGATCATTTAATGATAATGAATATTTAAGGAGCTCTCACTAAAGGGAAGGCACCATGCTAGATGCAGTAGGGAAATTGAACAATGACTAAAACACATGGCCGACGTAGCAAAAGTGAAACTTAGCACAGGATATATGAAAGTAACAGGTAACAGCCAGTTGAGCAAGGCAGGACCTGTATGTTAACAAAGTGATAGAGTCGTTTCCTGTTACACTCACCCAGATGAGGGAGCGAAATCCCCAAGGAAAGCACATTAATGGTGTTGTTCGTTGAGCGAATGGAACTTTTGTGGGCTGGATGTTAATGGGAGTATGATTTTGTCCCAGTCTTGGCTGGCTGAGGCCCACACTCAAAACCATAGAAATAAGGTGTGCCTGTATCCTACAAGAGGGGCCTAAACCTTGATTCTCAACCGGAGGCAATCTCCCTTCCAGAGGATATTGGCAATGTCTGAAGACGTTTCTGGTTGTCACAACAGGTTGGGGGTGCTATAGGCATCTCATGAGTAGAGGCCAGGAATGATGTTAAACATTCTACTGTGCCCAGGACATCCCACCCCCATGTCAAACAAATACTGAGCCCCCAATGGTAGCAATTTTCAGGCCGAGAAATCCTGGCCTAGCTACCTTTCCCAAAGACTTATTGGGAGGTGGACAGAATTCATAATTCCAACCTTTGGCTCTTGCACTACATCCAGCCCAGCTATAAGAGGAGCCTAAATCCTTGGGGACATTGATTCTATGGAGTCTTTCTCTAAAGATACAGTTGGGAGTATCCTGGCTTCTTCCAATGAGGACATGAAGAAACAGCCCTCCCACCTTCACACAAACAAAAGGACTCCCCAGGCCCTGGGGCCACCAGAGATTCAGAGCCGAGATCTGTATAAAGGGTCATAGAAGCGTTTGACCTGAGTCCCTAGGGGCAGATGGGCAGAGGGACCAGTGATGACTGTCACCTAGAAAGTCAAAAGGGGATTTCAGGTCATCGCAGACTTGGTAACTGGGGCCAACTTTCCTACTGAAATCAGCAAAATCCTCTTGATGAAATAATAATCTTGCTAATAATCATCCTAGGGGAAACTTCCACCTTCGTAAATGGATTGCTTATTTTGGCATCATATACATATGGATAAAATTCCCATATATTGCTAGCCATTTAGAGCAATGTCAGAAATGTCCAATCTGGCATCGGGCTCCGAGTCACCCCTCTCCTGTGCTCACACTCCTGGAGGCTCCCTCTCCTCTTCCTGTTCCGGCGTCCCTGGCTCCTCCTTAGCCTTCTTTGTGGGCAGACAGCCTGAGCAGGCAGTATTCACCTGCGAATGTGAATTTGTTTCCCTACTTTTCAGATTGGTTGAGTGATACTTTTAAATTTTTAAATTTCATGTTTTATTTCTTGATAACCTTGGCTTTTCTTGAAATGCTGTTCTTTTGTTTAGATTTGCAAGTGGATATACATAATGGAAGCAACAGAAATATTTGTTTCAATAATGGAAATGATATTTTCACTACAGGGTATCCAGATTTCACTTTTCATGCACACAGGTACCGACAACACCAAATCAGGATTTATGGATCAAAAACCCTTGTTCAAGACCAATTACAGACAAAGAACCACAACCACGAGGTGCATAAAATTCTGTCCGTTCTGCTTTGGTCCTTAATATAAAACGTGCAGAAGTAGAAGAGGACACGATGACCTAATAGAAAGGCCCCCGGAAATCTATATTACCATTATACTAAGTTAATAATCACACACACCCCTAATCATGACTGTGACCGCATCCCTCCCAACAACTCTGGCCCCAAGCCCAGACCTCAGCCCTGACTAGGCCTCAGCCTCAGCCTGCACTATGTCCTGTGACCTTCCTCGGGTCAATGCCTCAGTCTCAGAGGAAAGAGAAAAGACAGCCTGATGGTTGTCGATTGTACCCCCACAGATGCTACCAACTGTACCCCAGATGTCTGGTTTCACCTAACTTCCTATTGGGCTGGATTCCTATTTGGAGACTTGGTATGTTGAAATGGTCTGATTATCTCAGAGAGAAGCAAGGTGCAGTGTTTCATTCCCCAGAGATTTTCAGAAGTGTCAAAAGCTCAGGCTGGCAAAGAACTGCATGGAATTCATATCCATTCACTCCGCTGGCTGCCACATAATGAGCCAGATGTTGTGTGCATCCAGGAGCTCATGTGATCGTCATAAAAATCCTGCAAATGAACCTAATTCATGGAAGAAAGAATTGTTGCTTAGAGAGGAACAGAAGTGTTTCCAAATGCATAGTCCATGCTGTTTCAGTTGCGACATTGGGCCACTTTGAATTCCCTTAGTGTTTGTTAACTTCACAAGAACATACTCTGGCATTTGTGGGCGATCATGGGTTGTCCCAGACCTGCCGCCACACCCAGCTGAGCCTGGGCAGGACAGTATGAGTGTCACTCATGAAACCATGGCTGGGGCGCCCGGGTGGCTCAGTCGGTTAAGCAGAAACTCTTGATTTGGCTTGGGTCATAATCTCATGGTTCGTTAGTTGGAGCCCTGGTTGGGCTCTATGCTGACAGTGGGAAGCCTGTTTGGGATTCTGTCTCCCTCTCTCTCTGCTCCTACCCTGTGCAGTCTCTCTATCTCTCTCTCTCAAAAATAAATTAATAAACAAAAAAAAAGAAGTCACGTGTAAAGGAATACAGCAGGCACACATCTGGAAGATTTCCCTTTCAGGACAGTCTGCCACAGGACCCTACCTGCTAATGTCCTCATCTGTGACATGGAGATTAATCACAACAGCCATCTCCTGGGACAGGGGAGAGGATTACATAAATTATACAGGAAAACCTTCAGAAATATGCTTAACAAAAGCAAGTCCACAATGGACATTGGATGTACATTAATTTTAGCACTTACCATTACGTTTGAAACACAACATTGCTTTGAAAATGATCCCACATGTGACATCATGCTCATGAGACAGTGGCAAGGCCCAGGGCAAGTAGAAGCTGGTTCGAGAGACTGCTCTGACTCACGACCCCCAGCAATTGCAGCTTACTCCCTTCCTGGAGGCACCCAGATTGTAAATGAAATTTGATTTCTCTGAGTCCTCATCTGCCTGGTGACATCACAATTAACTTACAAGACCCAAAGATACTCTGGTGCTTGTTCACATGGCGTATTCAAATCATCGATGACATATTTCAGTCTCTGATTGTTGTGTTGTTGTGGTTGTTACAGAAGAGTAAAGGTCAGGTTTCCCATCCGAGTCGCGAGTCAACAGCAAATCAGAGGTAGATACACACGGGGGCTGAACCCAGCAGGCATGGCCCCATGTCTCTGGGCAATGTCTCTGGGGTTTGGGATCCCAGGGGGAATGGCTGAGGGGGTGTGAGAACCATCCTGCCCCACCCCAGACAGACACATTGGTACCAGGATCTCTTTCCAGATTGGGGGCCCTCTTACCCCATCTGCCCAGCACTCACGGGACTCAGGAAGCCGCAGAACTGCTCATACCTGTGGTTGGTCAGGAAACTCTCTAAGCCACCACTTCTTCTAAATCCTGAACCAGCTCCGCCCTCCTATCACTGGCCTGCCCAGTCCTGCTCACGGGGACCTCACTTCTCACCTTGTCCCTGGGGAGCCAGCCTGGCCCGCAGGATGTCACTGCTTGTGGCCATCATCTTCTCATCTCTCTGGGCCTGTGAGTGTCCCCCAGTCACTTCAGTCTACAGGAGAACTTGAGAAATTCTTTATTGTTGCCCTTTTCCATATCATTTGCTCATGGGGATTTCTCTTCTTGGCTTGCAGTTGGCCTTGGGCAGGGGAAACTGGAACAACCTGAAATATCAATTTCCAGAGCAAGGGGGAAGAGTGCACACATATCGTGCAAGATGTCCGCTGAGGTCATCAATAGAGCCATACACTGGTACCGGCAGAAGCCAGATCAGGAGATAGAACATCTAACACTCGTCTCAACACACCCCGTTCGAGTTTCTTTAGGAGGGAAGAGCGACAAACTTGAGGCAAGTAAAAACGCTCACGCTTCCACTGCAACCTTGAAAATAAATTTCTTAGAGCAAGAAGATGAGGCTGTATACTTCTGTGCCTTCTGGGACTGGAGCCACAGCACCAGAGTTGCCAGGAGAAGCTGCACAAGAACCGTGCTCGGGTCTGGGTCCACCCACATCCTTCTCCACATGGGCAACCACAGAGGCCGCACAGCCCGGTGCCCAGCCGGAGCCTCTCCCTCTGCAGTAGTGCCTGACCTTTGCAGGAAGACATTATAGATTCTGCTCACACAGCGAGCCCCACGTGATACCAGCGATGACGGTCCGCGTGAAAGCAGTTTGACACTGGTTCCCGCTGGATTCAGCTGTCTGGGAACTCTGAAAACATAGGGTGGATGGATCAGCGAAAAATCCATGTGTCTGTTAATTCACTGTGGAGACAGAGGTTTCTAGCACCCGGGTGGCTCAGAATGAAGAGAGGAAAGGACATAAATATTTCCTGTCATTTTTACTTTCTGATTTAATTCACGGGCATTACAGTTCTTCACAGGTAGAATGATCTGTCAGACATAATAACTGAGGCCATCCTGAAGGAATCTAGTGACCGTGAAACCCTGAAGTAAGCAACCAGCTCTTTGGGGAATATGAGACACCAAAGTATAAATTCTGTATCCTGGAGAGATAGACAGTGCCTCACTCCACATCCAGGGATCGATACGGGGACGAAAACAGAGATGTACTTTTAAACAGCCCCTGAGCACTTCACATGCTTCCAACATGGCGGATATGCCTCCAAGACTTAGTTCTCCAGGGTTCTACAAAGAGAAAGAAAGATCCTGAATAAGAATCAGATTGGTAACAAGAAAGATAATACACAGTCTCTACATCTGTAAAGAAGAGAAAGGCATGTCCTTCACACATCAATAAAACACAAAATAATTATTGAGAATTGAAATCTGTGATTAGTAACTGGATGGCTATGAGTTTTCAAAAATAAGGAAACACACTGTGTTATGTGTGAAGCTATAAAACTCCCTCTCTTGGGGCGCCCCGGTTGGCTCAGTCAGTTGAGCATCAGACTCTTGATTTCAGCTCAGGTCATGATCAAAGGTCGTGAGATGGAACCCCGAGTTAAGCTCCACACTGGACACGAGCCTGATTAGGATTCTCTCTCTCCCTCTCTCTCTGACCCTCCCTCACTTGAGCTCTCTCTCTCTCTCTCTCTCTCAAGAAAAACAAAAACAAAAAAACTCCAACTCCTCTCCCACCTCTTTAGAGTTCACTGTCAAAGATGAGAAAAAAACCTTTACTTGGCAAAAATTTTGGTACCTTTGGTAAATGTGAACATCTGAATACATAATTGCCATGCACTTTATCCCTCCTTCCTGAGATAATGACAACACATTCATTCTGTTTCTCATTCTACGGATCAGGTGCTTCTATCACGTGCAGAGAGGCCACGGAAACTGAACGTCTTCCTTCCCAGGGGCAAACTCCGGATCTTGTGTCCCACTTTCTGTCCAGCATGATTCCTGACGGTGGTGGGTCCCCAGCTGGAGGACCCGGAGGGCCTGGGTCTCAAAGGGCCTCACCTGTCCCCTAACACATCTACAGAAGCAACGGTAGGAAGATCCCTGAGGGGAATATAGAGTCAGAGAATGTGAACCGTTTCTAGAAAGAAGGGAATGAAAAGAAGTACTTAGCTTCTTATCGTATCTGTATCAAATGCTTTACACAGATTATATCACTTAATAATGAGAAGAGCAGGGCAGAATTCACCTGAAGTGGCCCCACGGAGACTGATCTCAGGAGGGAGAGCCACCCTGACTTTTCAACACAAAACGACCAGGAACCCCTACAGTGGTGACGGGAGGGAAAGGGGCCATCATCTATGAGACTTTGAAGTGACAAAATATTATGGAGCCATTAAAAACATGTTTTTTGGATCAACTATAAGAACCTGGAACATATTCACCACATATTCAAGGAAAAGGTTAAACACAGAACTGGTTTATGTAATACGCTTTCAAATACATAAAAAGAACTAACGCAAAGGAATTCTTCAAAGTTTAAAGAGTGGATGTCTCTGGAAAGATAGGTGCTTTTAATTCTTCTTGGTACATTTAAAGATTTTGTAAAATTTAATAAAAATCTATTATGTATGCATAATCCTCAATATTTTATTGATCTATACATTTAATAATGAGATTGTGTATATAATAATATAGAATATAGCTATATATACATATGACACACTTAAAATTGTTATATATTTTTAATTTTCTGTGTAATAATATTACTACTCTGTATCTTCCATAAAAAATACAAACTAAGACACTACAATTAGCCATAATGGTTGCCATGGAACAGAAAGTCAGCAAACTATATTCATACCCAGCAGCCCCTAGTTTTGTAATAAAGTTTTACTGAACCACCACCTTGCCCATATGTTCATAAATTGTCTATAGTGGCTTTTGCACTAAATGCCAGAATTGAATGGTTGCAACAGAGACCCCAAAACCCTAAAATGTTATCGTGTGGCCCTACACAGAAGTAGTTCGTCAATCACCTCCATAGAATGATACACTGAGAGTGACATTTATTGTTACTATAGGTTTCCCTATTTCTTAGTGTTTCTTCAATGTCCCTTCATTGCATAGCCACTCTCCCCATTTATGAACTTATTCTGAATAAATTGTATAACATATCTCTGACTCATTTTCCTTATTTTAAAATGGAAACATATTAACCTGAAGGAGGTCCTGAGAGAAGTAACGTCAATAATGCGTGTAAAGTTCTCACGACGCTTGGAGCATGCCTCATGCTCAATATATTGGGGCATTGCAGCGATTATATGGGTTATTATTGCCTATTTGAAAATGAAATCATTTGCATGTGTATTTTAACTTTTTGGTGCCCAACATTTGATTCGTGGACCAGCAGCCTCCACTCACCTAGGAGCTTGTTACAAATGCAGAAAATCAAACCTCAGCCAGGCCTCCTGAATGCCAATCTCGTTTCACAAGGTTCCTGCAGGATCCCTGTGTACTTCACTCACAGTCGGAGAAGTCAGGATCTAAAAGTAAGGGTCACTTATGAGTAATACAAAAGGGTTGAGGCCGTATCAGCTTCTCATTACCTTCCCAGGGGTGTCCATGGTGGGAAAACGGTGAAGTTAATTAATGTTGCACCAAAATATGAAACACTAGGTGTCTACCAAAAATAGGGACTTTAAGGAATAAGGCTGAAAATACTAGCTTGAGGGGCGCCTGGGTGGCTCAATCAGTTACGCATCTGACTTCGGCTCAGGTCATGATCTCACGGTTGGAGGGTTCGAGCCCTGAGTCAGGCTCTGTGCTAACAGCTCAGAGCCTGGAGCTGCTGTGGATTCTGTGTATGTTTGTCTCTCTCTCTGCCCCTCCCCCCCACTTGTGTTCTGTCTCTTTCTCTCTCTCTCTCTAAAAAATAAATAAACGTTAAAAATATTTAAAAAAAGAAAATACTAACTTGAAAATATTGAGAAAAATAAAAGAATAAAGAACTGCATATGTGACGAGCTCACAGATATGTGAATGGATATATTAATAAAATCAAGGTAAATTTAAGAGTTTTAAGAGTGGTAAAGCCTGTTGTGGATAATATTTATTTTTATTTTTTGCACTTCTTCTGATTTTTAAAAGGTTTACAATGATTTTATATAAATTTCTTATGAAACATATACACTGTAAGATGTGTACAAGTGTATACTTAATTATTTATAAATTTCAGCTATAAAAATAATCATAAGTTCATAAATAAAGCTAAATCGTATAAAGTCTAAGTAAATGACCACTTAAATTATATATATGTATGTGTACGTATAATTTAAATTTATATAGGTGTATAATTAGTTTTTTGCATATAATCATATAATTTTATGTGTGTCTGTATATGTATATGCTGTGGAAGAAAAACCATAAATAAATGTACCGCACTGAAAATGGTGTTTGCCCTACAGTGGTATAGTCATGGGAGACCTATGTTGTTATCATTGTGTTTTCCCTTTTCCACAGGAGTTTTTCACTGAGTTCCCAGGGTCCCACAGATACCAGCTTTGTGACTCTGGATACATGAGTTAATATCTGTTTGGTGCATTTTCTACATCTGTACAACAGACTATAAGGTCTCCAGACCTTTGAGAGGAGAAACTGAGATAACATACGTAAGGCACAGCTCCTAAAAGATAGCAGATGCTCAAAAAATAGTACTATTAATGTTATTCCATACCAAAATTACTTCTGGAAGATCTAGGTATTGACATATTCATGAGAGAGGCTACAAGGTCTAGGCAGACTTCAAGCCATGACCCAGTCTACACTCTAGTCTATCTGGTGTTGTCCCAAACAAGTGAATGATATGACATTGAAATTAGGATTTTCTGACATTGCATCTGTACTGTGGGGGCCAAATTAAGTTTTTAAATGCATTCTACTGCTCACGCCTTTGGAATTATTGTGGCATCCAAACAATATGAATAGGGATCTCAGTATTGGATATAGTTATTGGAAATTGTTGCACTGTTTCACATCACTCTGCCCTGAAACCAGAAGGTGAAAGGTTTCATACTGAACATGAAAGGCGTCTTTTCCTATGTACTGTATGCAACCCTGGGAGGGGCACAGGGTGTGTGAAGATAATAAGGCAATCTCATCATCCCCAAACCAGCACACAATCAAGGCTGTCTCCCTTGATTTTCCGCGCACCCCTGGGGTGTCCTATCTGGTGTGCAGACAGCATGGGATGGCCTGTAGAGACCATGTGACCCACCTGGGTCAGATCACACCCTTCCCCCCCTGAGTGAACCATCTGGTCATCAAACTCTTGTTTTCCTGCCTCCTCAGCAAGATGTCAGTGTTGGAAGTACTGACGTTCTCCTTCGTCTGAGCTCAGACCGGCTCCTCACTCGTTTCAACTTTTGGTGGGAGAGCAAAGACATGATTTAATGGTGCATCTTTATAAAGCTGGTGTTCAGAACTCCTCTTTGTTGAGCCCAGTTTGTGTTTGACAGTTTAAGTTGGAGCGATCTGAAATGCTAATCTTTCTGAGAAATATAGAAAAAGTCCAAACACTGCCTAAGATGATATTCAGCCACTCATACTGGTTGAAGCATAGCCTGACAGATTTTTATCAACCATGAGGCTCTGTCGCCAAAAACAGTGTTCCCGGGTCCATTTTGACCTTGAGAATAAATCTGCAAGAAAAGGAAATGTGGGTATTTACTACTGTGTCAGCTGGACACATAGGTCAAGAGGTGCCCGGACAACCCACACGGAACCTCTTCTCAGGTCTGTGTCTACCCACATTCTTCCCTACGTGAGCACCGTGGCCAGCTTCTTGGCTTGTGCTCAGAGCTGGCCTCCACTTCCCAGGACGTCTTCCTCAACCTCTGAAAACTCAGACTATGTTCAACATCTGGACCAAGTCAGGTAACTGTCTGGAGATTACCCGAAAGTTTATGTTGCTCAAATCCAAAGAAGAAATCACTGAGTGCCAGGAAACATGTTGCCGATATCACATATATATTATATTAGGTATATTATGTATACATATTACATATATATATATATAATCACAACATTTTTGCAATGTAATATTCATTTCGTCCACTTTATTTTTTAATTTTTTGTTTATTTAGTTTTTAGACAGAGAGACAGAGCATGAGCAGGGGAGGGGAGGGGCGGGCTAGAGAAAGAGAGACAGAAACATAGAATCGGAAGCAGGCTCCAGGCTCTGAGCTGTCAGCACAGAGCCGGATGCAGGACCCAAACCCACAAACCGTGAGATCATGACCTGAGCCGAAGTTGGACGCTTAACCGACTGAGCCACCCAGGCACCCCAAGGCGTGTTCGTTTTCAAGCACAAAACATATTTATCTCAGTATCTACTCTACCACACAATGTGGCCAGCTTCCAGCCAGACACCCAGAGGCGTAGAGCAAGTCAAGAGGAAACACAGTGTGAGGACCCAGACCAGTCACCAGAACCAGACTGAGACATGACAGAGATGTTGGAACCATCAGGGAACTTAAAATAATTTTGATGAACGCTTTAAAGGATCTAATCTAATAGGAAAAGTAAACAAGATGCAAGATCAGGCAAATCATTTCATTAGAGAGATGGAAAGAATCAAAGGAAATACAAGAAATAAAAAACACAGTGACAGATATGAAGAATGCCCTGAAAGGCTCATCAGTGGATTTAAGATAAATGAGGAAAGACTATGGGCCACTAGATATTACCCAAATGACAATGGAAAGATATGAGAGAGAAAGAGAGAATGACAGAGAGAGAGAGAGAGAAAGAGAGAGAGAGAGAGAGAATGACAGACATAGAGACAGAGAGAGGAAGCAGATAATTCATAACTCATAGAAAAACTGTAAGAATTACCCCCCCACCTCCCACTCTCTGATTTGAACTGGTGAAGGACAATAGTCCTTTACCAGGAAAATGGCTTCTTTACATTAATATCATTGGATAACAAATGCACAGTAATGAGAGAAATCTGCTGATAAAGCAGGTTAGTAGCCTTATTTGCAGGATGATTTGGGGTAAATTCTGTGGGTCTCTTCCTCTGGTTCTTAGCTGTGTGCTCAGAGCACCACTTCCTCTTACGGCAACAGCCACCAGATCTGCGCTGTGATCAGCCCTGTATTCAACCACCTCTCCTGACAAGTGCTGGCAGAATGTGGCTCCTGTCCCAGCTGGTCCTGGTGGCCTCCCTTTGCAGCTGTGAGTGGCTCTACCCACGGGGCATTTCATTCAGTGAAGAAAGGTGATATTAAGCATCGACATTCTAGTGGCCCATGTGGGCAGAAGGCCACCCACAAGGTCATTCAAAGTAAACTACAAATTTCACCATGACCTTGAATTCTTCCGGAAGAAAATGTTGACCCCCTGACCCCAAGCTTTTCATTAATGGGGAAGAAAGGTGTATTATTTCAATGAATGTCTAAATTTTGCTAATTGTTGCTTTTGTTTTTCTTTCAGATACAAATGGAGGCATTTTCATAACACAATTCATACCATCCATTACCAAGAAAAAAGGAAACACAGCATTTTTAGAATGCCAAGTAAAAACAGGTGTCTTAAAGAAAAACGTAAATATACACTGGTATCGACAGAGGCCAGACCAGCCTCTAAAACGCATTCTGTATATTTCCTCAAATGAAAATGTGGTCCACGAACAAGGTGTTAGTGAGGAAAAATATGAAGCCAGAAAACGACAGAGGGATTTGCCAGCGAGCCTGAGGATACACAAAATTAGTGAGGATGATGCTGGGCTGTATTACTGCGCCTGCTGGGATCCACTGTATGGAAATGCGCCAGTAACACTGAACAAAAACCCTCCCATGACCCCACACCCCTGCAAACACATACACATGCCTTTCTGCCTCCCACAGGGACCTGGCCACTGTCTCTACAGGACTTGTCTCCTGCATCTGTGTCCTCAGCAAGGTCTGAGCTAGGAGCCCAAGGATGTAATCTGATGTTTCTTCTAGTTAGGTCACTTTATCATCTATTCTTATCCCTCTTGGGGACTGGATGGCTTTTGTAAGTGTCCTGAATTTTCCACTTCTCCGTCTATGAGAAGCTTCCTGGGAAGGAAGCCATATCCAATGTGCAAAATGGTTTGCTGGTTTTGAATGAATAATGAATGAATGAATGAATGAATGAATAGGAGAATGATGAAAACCACAAGGCCTTTGTTGTTTTTGTTTGTTTGAGAGAGACAGAGAGAGAGAGATAGCATGAGCAGGGGAAGGACAGAGAGAGAAGGAGACACAGGACCCAAAGCACACTCCAGGCTCCTAGCTGTCAGCACAGAGCCTGATGCGGGGCTCGAACTCATGAACCTCGAGATCATGACCTGAGCTGAAGTCAGATGCTTAACCAACTGAGCCACCCAGGGGCCCCCATAAAGCCTTTGGAGTGATAAAAACCTGGATTTGAATTCCTGCTCAGCCACTTAACTGACAGCACGATCCAGGAACGTTACCAGATCTTTCTCATAGGGTTGCTGAGGACTGAAGGAGGTTCCACACAGGACAGTTCGAGCACAGGGTCAGCACATCACAGTGTCAGTTCCCATTACAACCGAGCTTCTTCCCTGAGCCATCTCAGCTAACACAGGAGCTCAGGGGCTCTTTAAAAGTCACCTCTTACATCGTCCTCCAAACAACAGTAAAGTCTGCTTTATTTTGAAGAGTTAAGAATTGTGAATTCTTCCTCCAAGATTTTTCTTCATTCACAGCAGAGTATAGAAACGTCATATAATCTAAAGCAATAACTACATTAATTATTAAATTTCAACAAGCTTTGGGAACTTTCTACAAACTAATGATCTATAAGATGTCCATGTAAATGTACATACTTCTGCATAATGTTTTGAGGTTATTATCTCATTTCTTATTATACAGTGGTAAGAGTTTTCTTCCAATTCTCATGATAGCCATATAGCTGCCACACTCATGAAATTGGTGAAAAATCTATAACTCAGGGATGAAAAAGAGCTCAAGGGTACGTGTGTTTGAAGCAAAACCTAAAGGAAAATTATGGAGGTATTGCCCCCAAAAGGAAGATAACATTGAATTATTATTACATAGGTGTCTTGGTGAGGTGCTGGGATCTTTTGGTTCTTTATACCAGGGACATAATAAAATAACACTGAGACAGGTCTTACAGAGAAGCTTTTTCATTGGTTCTAAAACAAACTTTCCTTTCACGTCCTGGCCTCTGAAGAATGAGGCCTGGCCCTGCCTTCCCAGTCCTGATTCATGCCCCCCTCTTAGAGTCCATTCTGACCAATCACTGGCAGTGCCAACCAAATGGATTTATGTGGGTCTTTGGCTTGGGCTTGTATGTTGACTATACCCCTTGCTTATCTTCTTACTGTTTTTATGTCCACTTTCAATTTATTCAAGCGCCTCTGATTTTACTCCTTTGGTTCTCAAATGGAGCCACCAAAATGAGAATCTCTCAGGATCAACTCTCCTCTCCCCAAACACCAGACAGAACAGTTGACATGTGTTGCATGTACTCTGGGGATTCCCTCAAGTAGACCCACTGGTAACAATGAAAAGAAGCAGGGCCCCTGAAACGAATCCTATATCCAATCCTATTAACCAATATTACCTGTAAGACTAGTCCAATTCTGGCTTGGACACAGATAAGAAAGAAAATGGAGGCTTTTACCTGATAATCAAAAATGTCCTGAAGTCCAGTAAGGCCACCTAATATGGTGCCCACTGGGATCTCACAATATCACAGAGTCAGAAGGACCTATAAGAAAACCTTCTCTATTACTAACTCTCAACTTCTTTCCCACTTGAGCAACCACAGCCCAACCTTTCCTGTCCTTAGTCACAGGTTATGAGCTGTTAGAACAGCAAGGGCCCTTTGGACATACAGAGCCCAATGCCCACACAACCAATGGGGATGCAGAGACCCAGTGATGGCAAAAGCTCGGCCAGAGCTAGTTAACCACAGAGAGAGGACTACAAGTGCATTTCTGAAGATCACAGAATCACTTCTTTTTTTCAACATATCAGAGAACTGGATTTTGTTTTCAAATTATGGTTTAAATAGGAATCTAGTATTTCATGGAAGAAAGACTTCTACAGATTTCTTCTTTTATTTCGGTGGGGGGGGGGGGCGGGAATGTCATTACACAATTATTTTCTCATTTTTGCACTGTGTGGTAGAGAATCATGTTGTCAAATGGTAAAAGTAGCTGATTTAAAACTGGACAACACTGTTCACATTTCTTGAGTATATTTCTGTTGGCATTTTTGTATTTTTGGTTACTAAAGAGTTTCCTCCTTTAGAAATACAATCCCAGATTGCTAACAGAGCAGGTCTGGTGTTTCTGAGAAGAGAAGGGCTTTTCCTTTGATGTGATCTCTGAGTAGTTTCACACACTTGAACACCTGGAAATCAAAACATTTTAATTGACTGAACACTTTTCCTGGTAATTTATTTTTTTTTAATGTTTATTTTTGTTTTTGAGAAAGAGAGAGGGAGAGACAGAATCTGAAACAGGCTCCAGACTCTGAGCCGTCAGCACAGAGCCCGACATGAGACTGGAACTTGGGAAAGGCAAGATCATGACCTAGGCCAAAGTCGGACACTCAATCGACTGAGCCACCCAGGTGCCCCTCCTGGTAATTTAAATGAGTAGTTGGATGACAAGTTACTCCCAATCTCTCTCTTTCTCTCTCTCTCTCTCTCTCTTCTTTTTACTTGTGCTCTAATTGTTTCCATTTTCTATCAGCACTTTCTGTAATTACTGACTCCTTGGAAAACACAGATTTTTATCAACCAATCTGAGGAAAATTTATAAAATGTCAGACGCCATGAAGCCTATATTCAAGGACTTCCAAGGGAGTCCAGAAGATCAAATTGCCAGGACAAGGTTTCTACTTGCTGGTCATGCCATGAGGCTCAGGACAAGGCTGACGTTTTTGTAGAGGCTCTAACCAGTGTGATGAATCAGGATGGATCAAGATATTTGCAGAAGGAACTAAGCTCATAGTAACTTCCCCAGGTAAGTAACGTTGTTCTACTTTGATTGTGTGAATAAAAAACCAAGAGATGCTTTTTAGAGAAAACAAATGATCTATATGATCAAGTCAGCATACAGAGAGCCATTTTGCAGCTACTGGAAACTCTGTATGTAAATGAATTACTTTGAAAATGGCTTATTTACTTACCTGCTTGCAAGTAAACTGAAATTCTATATTTTGACAATACGCACATGCACAAATAGACCAAGGCTTGAAATTAAAATTATTTTTAGGATGGTGTCTTTAAACCCTTGGTGTGAGTTACGGGTTCAAGACGCTCTTCTTATAGATGGTCTCTTTAAGAGAAACACTTTGATTAAGTACCTCTAGTATGAATTCTTAATGAGTAATGCTTCTTTCTCTAATAACCTGCAAAATCTGTGATTGCTTTGGATCTCACCCTTAATGCAGTGCAAAAATTTTTACTCTTACAGTAATTGACCATAAAACATCAACAACCCCTCTTATTTTATTACTCTGGCTTCTTAGAGGGCAGGGTAAGACTAGCAAAAATCCGTGCCATTGCGAGTCTTGTGATATTTCTTAAGAGATGGTCCAGTTGAATAGAACTATGAACTCAACAAATCATTTTAGCTCCACAGTCCGTGAAAAGAGTCTGTCTGCAGGGCTTTACATTTTCATTTGCTCATTTGTTGTCTCAGCAAACACTTATTGAACAGTTTCTGTGCTGGATGCTAGAAAAGGGGTAAAGAAGACACAACCCCCAAACTCAAAAAACTTCTAGTCTACAGGACAACTATTCTAGGTTGTGGCATCATTGGACCCTATGTGTTTCGGCGTGTGGCTGTAGGAGACACAAAATGTCTTGGAATTATGAGCTTTCTTGCTTTTTTAATTTATAATACCTATTGCTTACAAAATCCATACATTTTGTTTTGTGGAATAATTTGATAAAATGGCCTGAAACCATCCCATTAAAGAGAATAATAATATTAGCTAAGATTCACTGAGGGCCAGATACCATGCTGACCAGTTTCAGCGCCTTATCTCATTCATTCCTCAACAGCCCTATACAGAAAATCCTCTTATTCCAAATTTGCAGATGGAGAAATTAAGGCTTGAAGAAGTTCAGCTATTTGCCTTAACTCACATGGCTTATTACTATGGCATAGAGGGGGATCCAATAGAGACTTGTCCATTCCAAAATGCATGGTCTGGACCATGATGTGATATTAGAAACATGAAGCCATGTTTTTATAATCTGATATTTACTCATCTGCAGCCTGACTTTTTAAATAGATTCTTTAGTTGAATGCTTAATTAGTAATAGCTCAATTTGTATTACTCCTCATGCAGAAAATGATGCTTTTGCGTCTAATCATGGCATTATAATTGCCTCTCTCCTCCACAAATGATCAAATAAGTCATGTTGAATACACGTTCAAAAATTGGATTTTCAAAATGTGATTCTTAGGGTATTGCTATAAAATGACAAGTCCTTTCCACACCATCACATTCAGTCTTCTTTCCACATCGGCATCAAGTGCACCGGAAACACTGACTGGGGCAGGACAGCTGGAGCAGGTGACCTACAAGCAGGACTCGGCCTCATGACCCACAGCTGTCTTTCCGTTCAGGCCGGGACAGCGGCAGAAAGACCAGACCAGACAGGATCCTCTGATGAACAGCTCAGGATTTTAGATGAGTTCCCTGGAAACTCTTGGGGTAATTTCAAGTTCAAATAGGTAGTCTTTCAGGAATAAGTAAGTTTAGAGATCATTATTAATATTTCAGACTCTGTAACAACTCATCTGGTTTACTATCAGGGGCGACAGGATTCTGGAAAGAACTTTACAAACAAGATAACTACCCCCTCAATATGTAGAAATTAAAAAAAAACTATAAAAATATTGAACACTCATTTATTAAATACTTTTTGGTTCCTCTTTGAAAACAAAAGAAATGATAACTGCAAGTCATACTCCGGTAAAAGAAGGGATATCATACAAGAAAACCTTTTAAGGGAAGAGATTTGAGCATCAGGAAAATAGTAAGAAAAGGTAAAATCATACTTTCCAACTTGTGTGACTGAGATGGAAAGACAGAACCAAGCTGACCAGGCAGACAGAGGTCAGTTCCTCAATTCTCGACTGTGTTCATATCTAATGTGATTTTGTTTGAGTTTCATGTTTGTTTAATGGTAGTGGGGCCCATTTTTATGTCTTTTATGACCTTGAAAAAATATGGGCACAACCTTAAAACTGGCACAAAGGGAGATTTTGTGTAAAAGCTCTTCAGACAGTGTGATTGGTCTGGCTATTGCGAATACAAGTGTTCTGTCCTGGCACACTGCTCAGGGTTATAGGAACCTTTTCTTTCCATTCTTAGTAAAGTGCGGGGAGGGGAGATGGTGATACCAGTGCTGGCTCAGAATTCTAGGATTTGGTCCCAGTATGTTCACAGATAACAGCAGGATCCTTAGAGAGTTTGGAGACTCTGCCCTGATCCTTGGGGGTAGTTGCCACCTGAGCTAGCGTGGAGGACATTCACAAGGAGCTAACTGGCTAGAGCAACTGGGGGTTTCTAAGGGCAGGGGAGATGTTAGAGCCATTTGGGATTTCGGTCTTGAACGTCTTGTAAAGTTTGTGTATCTTATTTATTTAATTCCAAAAATAATCAATGGAAAAGAAGGAATAAAATATTGCTGAACTTTCATTTTGTCAAAGGATGATTACTATCAAGTATCAAAATATTTAACTGCATAAACATATGCAAGAACGTTAAGCTAGGTTTTCCCCCTCTCAATGCAGTATACTGTATTTGTTCATTCTTCGTTAGCCTTAGAGGTGAAATTTTGCCTGATGAGGGAGAACATCTCACACAGGTGTTTCCAGAGCACTAGGTCTCATCAAATAAAAATTTTTCAACAATTTTCACAAAGGTGGTAAAACACTGAAAAAATGAAAGAAGTGATGTGTTTTTTTTCCACAATAGTTGTGATCGTAGGCACAAATGAATTCATAAACCGAAAAGCAAGTTTTTGGTCCTCTTTTTTCCAACTGACTACATACTCCATGTAAATTCTAGCAATCCAATTAAACAATGGTGATAGACATATAATGCATGGAGTCCTGAAAAGTGTGTTTTAGAGGAGTGTGGTGCAGAGAAAAATCTGGACTATGACTCTGGATCTATCACTTTCTGTATAACCATTCCTTAGCGTTTAGATTTTGATTCAGTCACTATTGCTTTCTTAAAATTATAAAAATAATACATGTTCATTATGAAAATAAGAACAGAGGAAAAAATAATGAAAACATTCAAAAAGTTTAGTGACACTTATTACTGCTAATATTTGCTATATTTCCATCCATTGATTCTGTCCCTGTAACAACCATCTCAGGTGGATGTTACAGGGACTAAATGAAATTAAATATGTCAATAGGAACCATAAAGGTTGGGACATGGTCAGTGATAAAAAAAAATGTTGTTTCAAATTACCATCCCTTGGAGTTCTTTATATTATCAGGAGTACAGAAAAATATGTTAATTACCATCTAGTCTATAGGTCACTTTCGAACAAACGGTTTAATTTGCAGTATGCTTTCAATTTCTATGGCTCATTGTCACCTGTTTCTAAAAATGATGATAATGGAATAAGCATTACCTCCACTATTGCCTGCCAGAACAAAAGGTGATCTCTCATTTTTCAGTGGAAAAATCCAGACGTAAAATAAAAAGAGAAGAGATTGCGCAACCTGAATATATAAGCTTGCAGTGATACAGATAAAAAGCCAAGTATTCCCTTGTATATTTAATATCTTAATTGAATTACACCTACAAAGTTAAAAATGATATCAGTACAAAATAAGTTGAGAAATACAGCATTTTGTGCCCTCACATTTCATCAAAAATTTTGTTCAAACTCTTCACATGCGTCTAAAATGTATACTTTTGAGCACATTTCTGAGCCATCTCAGGGTCCCAGTGTCTGTTTTGGGATCTCCTCATGATGATGTCACTGAATATTTTATCTGAAAAAAAGAAAAAATTACCCACTTACAAAATTTTTAAAAAGCATTGTTTTCATTTACTCTGTTACTCTATGTAAACGTAAAGGGTAGAGACTTTGTTCCCAAGTACTGTTTACCAAATCCATGTTAAACTTCTTTATTGTCTTTTACCAGTGCTACCTCTAAAACGAGCATTGCATTTATTTCAGGTTGACACCTTGTCTAAGGAGTATTGTCTGATCAAAGTAGAGCATTAGAAGAACACCCTTTAAAACGAGAGGTTGCCCAGGACCGAAACATAAGACAACCCCTGTTTCATGAGGGATGATGTTGGGAACGAAAGCTTCACTTCATGTCCCAGCATTTCAGTGTGTTTGAATTCTGCATGTTTTGTGTTTGTATCGCAGAGCGGGATTTGCCAACATCTTCTCTCAGTTTTCATGTCACCTTCGAGTTAGATTTGCAAAACTATCAACCTCTGAAGCTGCAAATGAAACAAACCCGAACGCACAAATCATTTCTCATTTATTTCAACTGCCTATTTCCAAAACCTATTTGAGAAGGCCTAAAATAGAATACACAAGTACAGTGAGGCCATGGAATAAAAAGAGAGGATCAAAAGCACTATGGAGAACAGATGAAAAAGGTCTGGGATTTCCTAACAGAAAGCACAGGGTAAAATTTAATGTTCAAAAGTAGGAAAAAATGTGGTGGAGTCCATACTTTATATTATCTACTAAAATGAAGATCTCCAAATTTTCGTATTTGTTATATGTTTCCCGCCATAAAATGAGAAAAGGACTTCAATGCGTGAGTCCTTTAGGAGGAATGTGAAGTGAAATAGCGGACATTACTTTCCAGATCCATCTTCTAAAATGAAGAAATGGTCTTTAAACAAAAGCATTTCATGCTACCGCTGCATCATTACTGTGGGCACCATGACATTGAATGTCATTCACAGATGGTGACCTTCAACAGACACACTCAGGCACCAACAAGTTTCGCCTTCATGCTCA
This sequence comes from Panthera pardus, assembly GCF_024362965.1. Classification (NCBI taxonomy): domain Eukaryota; kingdom Metazoa; phylum Chordata; class Mammalia; order Carnivora; family Felidae; genus Panthera; species Panthera pardus. Next base: position 75,641,422 of record NW_026527013.1, on the reverse strand, counting down.
TATTTATCAGAAAAATGTTTAAACTTTTTAAATATAGCTAGACCTTTAAATAAAGTTAGAAATGTCATACATTTGAAATACATTTTTGTCATAGACTCTGAGTCTAAAGCTCTCTCTTGGCCAGCAAGAGAGCGGATGCAGGATTAAAATGCGAGAGATGGCTCATGTCCGGGAAAAGACAAGTGCCCCGAATAAGGATCCTTGCCCTGTACTTATTAAGATCAGAAGGCTTACAAACATGATGGAAGTGCACAAAGAGACAATGAAACTGCGAACATTAACTCGTGGCCATGAGGGAAAGGGGGTTTTGAAGATATATGGGGTTTGGGGTTTGGGTCAATATAAAGCAAAATCCTGGCGCTGGGCAGATGGGCAGATGGTTGTTAATGGCAGACAGGAGGCGCTATGTCTCCTTATCTTAGCTACAGAGCATGTAACCTCAGGGTTAACAAGGCACCTTTTCTTTTGCTAATCAGCTCTGCCCTGGGCAGCATCACCTGCAACACCCCGGGTCTATAGCCCTCTGTACCTCTACCTAATTCGGTCCTTCCCTCCTGTGAAAGCAGCTTTCTGCGATAGTACTAAATTGGGGGGCATTTTGGTCCTGAATACCTAATCTTGCTTACCTTATATACTTTTGTATTGGGGGCCTTTGCCCCCCTCTCTATCCTGGGGGCCTTGGCCCCGCCCTACTTTATTCTGGGGGCCTAATCTTATCTACCCAAACTTGGGTGTGAGTAACCTAGGGCTTTGTAATTCTTTATGCCTTGTTAACCCATTGGTGCACGCCCAGGGAATTCCTAAACGTATTCCCCACACATTTTAAATATGAAATAGCTATAATTATTTGTTTAATAAAGGAAAAATTAAAAAAAGTAGAACAGAATTAAATCAACATCAATATGCAGGTTTGAAGTATCACCCTTGCAAATTGAAAATGTAGTTGACACTTGGTACATTTATTTAAAATTCATATGGATGCATCTTAAAATATAAATAGCTCAGGCAACTTAACTCAAATGTATTTTATGGTTATGAAAATAAATGTATATAAATATACCAGACAGGCTTATTTATTTTAGAATCTGGTTTCTATTTTTGCATCATAAAAATTATCTTCATCATAAAAATCACTGTTAACAGGTTTAAAAAAGAATGTTGAAGGAAAAACTATGTAAGATAATTACCCAAAATACAGGCATGAGCCATATATAATCAGATGGATGCTTTAATGCTCAGTTCATTATTCCATTGAGAAAATTGTGGAAGTTCAAGATTCATTTTATCTTGAAAACAGTAAAACATCAAGAATTTGGTTAAGGAAAAGGGACAGAGGGTAAAAACGGTATGCTACCGTCCAGAAATTTATCAAGTTCATCATTTGATTTTTGAGTTCTTCACTATAATGAATCAGAAGCGGTCCAATAAAAAAACCCACAAATTTTCAAAAATGAAAATTAGTTTCTTTAATATATTGACTAGAGGCTAAAGTCATTTAAATATCATGTACAATTGAAAAATTAATCTTGTCTATCTAACATGCTTTTTACACTAAAAACAAAGTATGTGGTTGGCGAAATATACGATGTCTTACTGTTATAATCAATAAAATACATATGCACTACAAGCAAGATGTGTATACTTAAAAGAAGCACATTATAGGGGTGCCTGGGTGGCTCCGTCAGTTAAGCATCCGACTTCAGCTCAGGTCATGATCTTGCAGTCCATGAGCTCGAGCCCCATGCCGGGCTCTGTGCTGACAGCTCAGAGCCTGCAGCCTATGTCGGCTTCTGTGTCCTCTCTCTCTGCCCCCAACTCACTCGCATTCTGTCTCTGTCTCTCTCAAAACTAAATAAACATTAAAAAAAAAAAGAGCACATTATGACCTAATTCTACCTACAGCTTAAATAAGAACTCATCGTTTGCTTACTGAGTTAGTATAAAAATTAGGAGCTTAGCTACACAGGCAGAAATTCTCAAGAATCTTTTTTTCTAAAAAAAAAAAAAAGAAAAAGAAAAAAATAAAGAAAAAAAAGAGAGTATATTAAGAGCCCCCCAAAAGAATTTTTTTTCTGTTCTTCTCAAATGAACTCTTTTCTTAAGAAATTGCCCTTTGAATTATTAAACTAATACCAAACTAGCCCAAAGAGAATATCAGTAAAGCACCTGCATTTCAGTTGGAAATCAATTTTAAAATGGTTCCAACATTTATAAGTATAACCATTAAATCAGCAGTAAATGTATCAAGTAACATACCAACATTCAAATGACATGTCCCTGAAAACTATGATTTTTGTTATATGTTTTGACATTATGTCTGCAGGAAACTCTGGAATCATAACAGGTAACATTACACCAGTTACATATTATTCAGCCAGTGAAATCACCAAATATTGTGGGTTACAAGTTCAGCAGCTTTCTAGGGCAGATTCAACTTAGAGGGAGACTCTGAGAGTCAAAATATGGTGTTCTCTTGGTCACATATAAACTTCAGATGAAATGCTAATAGGAAATAAGCTTTCAGTGAATATTTTCCACAGCAAAACAAAAGTTCTGATAAGGGTGTTACTTGATAAGGCTTTAATATAAAAGCATTTCTGAAAATAATCAGTTTTGAAATAGCACTTTTGGATATATTGAGACTTTGTTTCTAAATTCAAGGTGTAAATAATTTGGAAGTGCAGCTTTAAACATTGCCCTACACGAAGTCCTGACATGATTCAGACGTGAAAGCGAGATGTTCTATAATTTTTTTTTAATGTTTATTTATTTTTGAGAGAGAGACTGAGTGCAAGCAGGGAAGGGGCAGAGAGAGAGGGAGACACAGAATTCGGAATGGGCTCCAGGTTCTGCGCAGAGCCCCACGCTGGGCTTGAACTCAAGAACTGCGAGATCACGATCCAAGCTGAAGTCCGATGCTTAACTGACTGAGCCACCCAGGGTCAACTCGATAGGTTGTCAAGTACACCTGGAAATATTTCCCATTCAAACAAGCGATTGTGTATTGTTTAAAAAAATTCCATGTTTTAATCCCGACTCTGCCACTTAGTAGCTGTGACTTTGGGCATGTTATGTAACTTCTTGACCCTCTTTTTCCCATGGAAACTAAGAAGGTAAGCAACTCAGAACCATTGTGGAGGAAAGGCCACCATAAGCACTAATTCTATGGCAACTTTTCCTTCCTTTTACTATGTGCCAGGTGGTTCCAACCACACAATGTTTCCATTTTTCTAGCAATAGCTTTAATTGCTATTCCATTTTCTCCAACAGATAAAAGCCCTAATGAAGACACTTCCCCCAAGCCCACGATTTTTCTTCCTTCACCTGCTGAAAGAACACTCCATAAGACTGGAACATATCTTTGTCTTCTTGAGGATTTTTTCCCTGATGTTATCAAGGTAGATTGGAAAGAGAAAGATGGCAAAACAATTCTGAAATCCCAGCAGGGAAACACCATGAAGACTAAGGACACATACATGAAATACACCTGGCTGACTGTGACAGAAAAGTCAATGGATAAAGAACACAAATGTATTGTCAAACACGAGAAGAATAAAGGAGGGGTTGATCAAGAGATTCTGTTTCCTTCAATAAACACAGGTATGTGTGTATATACCAGTAACCCTTTTGTCAAAGGAAATATCCCACCTTTGCTGTCAAATATTAATGAAAAGAAACAAATAGAAATCTTTCTTAAATGTTGTTACTTTTAATGGTAGCATAAATGTCCTGCTATTTCCCCATAGAACTAAAATAGTATTGACTTTGTAACATACAAAGAAAAAAAACAAGAAAAATTCATTTAGCCTTTCTGACCTCAGTTTCATCAACCAAAATGTTAAGGTTACAGTGATATTTTTAGCGTCATTATATGAATTACATGAAACAGTACATGCAAAAGCACCTAGCATCCTCCCAAATCATAAACGCTCGAAAGAGAGTCCACTTTTAAGGATTGTACTTGATGAGGAAATTAGAACAATTATACATCTTTAGGAATGTTCTACTCAGCAAAGTCCCTCTCACTTTAATCTTGCTCTACTCAAAGTATAACCCATAAACAATGGGTCATAGGCGACAAAATGCTGTTCATTTGGTGGAGACAGATCGCGCTCAACAAAAATAGTAAATTGGTTGCTGAGGTTTTAGTATGGTCTTCTGTTTCTCATATTTGAATTTTACATACCACTCTAAGGTGAAATTTGGTAAGTAAAGACTGTGTGAGGCTAATGTATACAAATATTCTTCCATTCTACACAATGGATGTGTTTCTACCCCTGGGAAATGCTGCCCAGCAAACATTGCGGAACGAGTGTGTGCCAGGCCTGGAAAGGATGCAGGATGGACCACTGTCCCCAGGAGGATCACTACAGTAGAGTGAATACATGTTTCCTAATCACTCAGGGTCACTTGTGATTCAGCCATGGTGTCCCGTAGGATCACCATTGGTACAAATGCTGATCATTTTTCGATAGCGTGGGCACCCAGCTGTGATCCAATAACCTCTAGACTCAGAAGTCAAGTCCTGAGCCTTGACATAAGAGACCACGGCCCAAGAGGGCCCACTGGACAGGACTAGTTTGTACTTTTCTCTGTGGTTACCAAGCCCTTTGGAAGCAGGGGGAACACGCACGTAACTAAATGTGCAAAGACCTTTGCTGTATACCGCTTAAAATTGTTGAAATAAATCTTTATCTTCTTGGATCCTTAGTGTTTCCAATGATCAAATTAGGGTTGAACATTTATCTCTGCTTTCTCCCTGGCTGTGATGAAGAAGAAATACAATCATGTCAGTGAAAATGCTTGCTTTTGAAAATATAACATGAATGCATTTATTCATGTGCTTCTTGTATTTATGTGCATCCTCTCCTAAAACTAACTGAAGTAAGAGTGCAGACAGCCCTAATTTTTAAAAATTTCTACAGCTAAGAAACAGAGAGGAGGCAAATGAGCAAAGCACAAGTTTAATGTAACCACTGTAACCCTTTAGATGTTGGTTTTTATAGTGATCGAAGTAAAGTAGAGTAAGTTCCATGGTGATGATTATCGAAAAGGGAGAAGTTCCTATTTGTGAGATGTGTTTTACTTGGCACTTAATTTTGGAAACGCATGTCTCCCAAGGTCTTCTCAATGGAACAAAGCTAATGAGGGTATTTCTGTTAATGCCATTCTACAGCAAATTTTTAATGCTGATTCTAGTAAGGTTTTTTTGTTGTTTTTGTTTTTGATGAAAGCTAAAAATATATAGAACATGGAAACATGAATCCATGAAATGATTTGGAAGAGATAAAACTATATGGTCTAAGTTTTCAACCAACCTTGATTGAGAAAGTGAACCTAGGGTACACACACACAGATTTTAATTTGGAAAATTGTTACCTTAATGTTTCTACCTCAATCAATTCATGGTGATAAGAGATGTTTCTTTTTCTTTTAATGAGTAGAGCTACTGTATGGAAAAGAAAGAGACTTTTAAGACACTTTAAAGTCCATTTTTGAGGGTATTTTAACATGTAAACATGATTATACAAACATTTTTATTCCTGTGATTTACCCCAAAGCCTATTAGAATTTAGAATGTAAGAGCGCCCAAAACAAGATGGTGTGGAGTGAATAATTTGCATACCAGAACCGTATCTGTATGGACAAGGACTCATCAAGCAGAAAAAGGATAAGCCAAAATATGTTGGGACTGTCTGTCCGTCCAGCCAACAGTCGATGATCTTTTTAAGGGATTTTGTCTTTCTATGTAACTTCAGCTTTTTGTTTGTTTGTTTGTTTGTTTTTTCGCATTAGAGAAATACAACCCTCCCCTCAGGTTTTATCTATTCAGAAAACTATGATTACTTGGCCAATCTTTCAGCGCGCACTGAAACACTGAGCTTTTGCTTTAGCTCATCTAACCCCCCACAACTGCCGTTTGAGTGCTGGCTCAGCCAGTTACTGGCATGGCTCTGGTCAAGTTACTTAGACTCTCTAAACCTTATTGCCTGTTGTGTAACATGTAGTCCTCCAAATTCAGCTCACATCGGTGTGACTGGGGGATCAGATGAGATAATGCACGTGAACCTTTCACACAGTGCCTGGCACAGTCGTAATCACTCGATAGGTACAGGCTTTCATTAGCATTGCTGTCACACCCACACACCACGGGGGCGTGCATGGTTTGGAAAGGGAGGGCCTCTTGCCTTTACTTAGGTGAATTTACCTCAACCAGACTCCTTCCAACATGTAAAATTCTCCTGTGGAGTCTAGGGTTAGATGAATTCATTTTGTAGCAACTCCACATGTCTGCGTGGGTGCTGAGGATTGCCCAGTATTCACTATTTCCGGTTATTTTTCCAGTCAACAAGTACTTATAGAACACCTACGTTGAGGCAGGCTCTGTGCTAGGAGCGGTGAGCGCAGAAGGAAAACAAGATAGTCTCAGACATTACCTTCTAGTTGTGAGAAAAAAAAAATGCATCATTCGTGAACTTCAACATCTTCATGTGCGGAAATAGAATATGTGAATCGATCTACTGAATTACATAGTAACGGAGCAATCATTCCAGAAATTGTGAGGATCATATATGTCTAGGCTCTCTCCTCTTGGTTGCCAAATTGTATGTATGTATGTTTGTATGTGTGTATGTCTGGAAGTATCTATCTATCCATCCACCCACAACTCAGACACATGTCAAATCATGGATATGAACAATTGAATAATACCTTCTCTATTTTCTTTTAGAACTCCCTGCTATTAATTCTACAGAAGCTTCGCTGAAAGATGAAAATGGTAAGTTTTTGTATGTGTGTGCCTTTATGTTATGCTATAGCATTTTTTCCTCCCAATCAACTTAACTGTTGAACTTCCCTGACTTCAGGTAGAAATCTCACAATGGCAGGATCTTGCAAAATAGACTGACTGATAATTTAAGTCAGTCCATCATTTCCCAGGAGCCATCTTCACATCTTTGTGGGTTTGGGATTGAGGGGACTATATAACTTAGGGGTGCAGTGAGGGGCTCCGAAGTCTTTCAGCAACAGATTTCACTCATTTCTGTGGTCCTTGTTTCTACTGTCTGAGGAAAACAGGATATTGAGTTGCTTTTTTTTTTTAAGTCTTTGTTTTTGTTCATAGTTAATAACATGAACTGACATTAAGAGGTTCTTGTACAGAAGGCATTGTGTTACTGTGAGTGCATTTTGTTTAATTCTCCTAATACTCACTATAAAGGATTTCATTCACATTTTATGCATGAAGGCAATGAGCTAAAATGAACTAAGTCCCTTGCACCACACTGCACAGCGGGATCTGAGGCCTCAACATGGACCATCTGAGTCAACAATTGATACGCTTACTTGGTTTGCTATTCTACCTGTAAGATGTAGTCACAGAGCAAGAAATCCCAAAGCCAGGCACCCGTGGGGATGGGTGTGAGTGCAGGGCTTCAAGGGCCACAGACTGGACTTTAACCCCAGTCTTTTAATTATTTGCGCATGAGTATGGGTACATTACTTGCATTTTCTGAGCCAACCGGGAATAAAATGAACAACAGCTAACTCAGTTATGAAAGACATAGGGTCACACATGGCAAATGTCTAGCATAGGGTATCTCATTTACCTGATGCATGGTAAGTACTGGTTTCTGGCCCTTTCTCCCCACGTATGTATAAGAAAGTGACAAGAAGCATTGTCTCCCGCCCTGCCGATCTGCCTTCCATGTGCAATATCGAGGGGCCTCTGGACCTTAGGTAACATATTACCTGACCAAGGGCGTGGAGCTATGAACACATCACCTCTCAGGGTCCCTTTCCACACACCAAGGGCTAATGATTCTGGAGTTCTTACTCTTTGGAGACTACTTTTTTCCACTTTATTTCATTTTATTATTATTTTTTTTAATTTTATTTAAGTTCCAGTTAGTTGACATACAGGGTAAGAGTAGTTTCAGGTGCACAATATAGTGAGTGGTTCAACACGTCCATACATCACCCGGTGCTCATCACAGCCAACACCCTCCACTAAAACCTCCCTTCCAACCTGCTATGAGCACAACCAAATTTCCATGGACCATACCGTTAGTAGGAACTTCATTAACGAACAATGTGTGATGACTAAGGTGCTTCTAAATCAGCAATTTATCTTTACACATATTCTTAACTGTTTGTTGTTGGGGGTATTTGTAACCTGTGGAGGTGCAGAATCAGAGTACGTAAGAATGTGTTCTCGAACATTATGTTGCTGGGATTAAAATCTGGCTTGTATTTACTAACTGTATGACATCAGACAAATTCCTTCTCTGTCCTCAATTTATCTGTCAAATGGGAATGAAAATAATAATCTCCTAGGTTATTGAAAACTTAAGTAAGATTAAAGCTTTGCCCTCAAAACTCTCAAATCAAATGTTTGGCATTTAGTTAGTGGTTAATGCATATTAGCTATTATGGTAACTTATAGACAAGGTGGGGGTGAAGAAATGGCAAAAGCTACTTATCACCAATGCTTTTTGCAGGGTGACTCATTCATCTAAAACATAACCTTGCTTTTTAAGACTTTGGAATATACTAAGTGAATTTCACAGAAGTTGATTCACTTGACCCGCAAGCTGGATTCTGGGTTGTCTTGGTGGTGGTGGTAGGGGTGACAGTGGTATAGACGTTTACTGTTGGGTTGGGTTGGTGCAGGAAAGTCACTTCCACCCAGGTCATCAGAATTGCATAATACGACCTACCTCCCATTGATAAGTCCTAACCTTTCAAAACAACAGGTGAAACTAAAATAGCTTCTTTTAGACCCCCTACAGCTGCAGCTAGTGACCAGCTCTGCCTACTACACCTACATCATCCTCCTCGTCAAGAGCGTGGTCTACACCATCATCATCGCCTACTGTCTACTTGGGAGACCAGCACTCTGCCGCAATGAGAAGAGTTCCTAACCCATGGTGGCCCAAGGCTCCACTTTTCTTTACTGGCTACTGTCGCTAAAGGTGTCTGCTTAGGCTCTAGCGGGGCTTTCTTTCTGGGTTTGGGTTATTTCAGTTCACATGTCTTTTTCTATGTGTCATCATTGCAGAACAGGCTTACAAACCGCTGGGCAAACGGGAAATGTCACTCTGCACCAAGAATAGACTCTGCCATGAGTCAGGGGCGGGACCGGGGGGCACTCACGGGGGCTTCAGTACCGCTCTCTCCTTCACGCCCACCAGCCCGTCAGCCACCCAGCACCCTCGCCTCTGAGTACAGCCGGCGTGCAGCTTCCATCGCGGCCCCTGGGGCTCTGTATCCAGATAACTGCCTGGAGGCCTTTTATTTTACATACATGGAAGCCTTCATCCTTGCTGCCCGAACTTTGTGCTGTTTTTCATAATAGGCACAATAAAAACAATCAAAAGCCTACATTTGCCTCTGTGTGTTTTCATTCGGTGAAATATTACTGAGAGTCCAAGGCCATGGACAGCATGGCAACTGAACCTCCACATTCAGCATTGATGTAATAATCATGGTCAATTCCACATTTCTAACTCTTTCCCTGAGAGAGTCCTTGTGATGCCTTCTTTGGGGGCACTGGCCCCAGGGGAGCCACAGCCAGCGAAGGTGCCAGGTTATTTCTCCTTCCAAGGGCAGCAGATTCAGACTCACTTGGTTTAAGACATTCTGGTGGTGACAGTATCACATGTCATGTGACTGGTGGGTGTGTCAGACCTGGACCCGTGTCACACGTGCACCATGTTTCCCGATGTCACAAGAACCCCATGAGAGCTGCACTAACACGGGAAGGGAGGGTGCTGGAGGGGTTAAGTGCTTGGACTCTGGACCCCAAGTGCCTGGGTTTAAATCTTGGGTCTATAGCTATTTGAATTCCCTGTGCCTAATTTTCTCATTTGTTAAATGGACTTACAGTGACACATCTCCTGGGGTTGTGTGGATGCGATGAGTTAATTGTGCTGGGCACACACAAGTCCTCAAAAGCATTAGAATCTACTGTTAGCAGCTCTAGTTTAGAAATAATAGAGAACACATCCTCACATACACACACACACACACACACACGCAAATTATGTGCTGAGATTTACATGCAATACTGTAGTGCCATTTACAATCCCAAATTAACTCAAATGCCCAATAAGAAAGCAAAAAAATAAACTAAATGATGTTGTATGATGGATTATTATGCATTTACCAAAAAGTGTATATTGGTAAAGGAATGGAAAATTAATCAGAGACTGTCACCGAAGGGGCTGGCTGGCTCAGTCTTGATCTTGGGGTCATGAGCTGGAGCCCCACGTTGGGTGTAGAGATTACTTAAATAAATAAAAACTTAAAAAAAAAAAAGAAAGTGCTGTTGAAGAAGTATTCATGGCAGGACCATACTAAAATTGTTAGATTATACCTTCACATGGTTCCAAAAACCAAAACACTTTAAACATCAAACTAGGAAATCTTGCTTCAACCACTGTCTCTACCTCCTCACCTCTTTCAGGGTCACAGTTTTGTTTCTTGGGGATCTTTCCAGTTTTAATGTATACAAATATGAATTTACATACAAAATTAATAAATGCATACAGATCTAATGTTCTTCCTTCTAACTCACAGGCAGAACACAATTTACATTATTCTGCACTTCTCACTTACACATCCTTGGGCCCTTTCTATGTCAGTATACAGGGACACTTAGCGGCACAGTATTTCGCTAGTGAATGTTTACCTTATAAAATACTTTCTAAGATCAGTACCCTGTGATCGACCAATGGATTATTTCCTACCATTTGCTATTTTAAAATATGCTAAATTGGGGCGCCTCAGTGGCTCAGTCCATTGAGGTCTGAATTCCGCCCAGGTCATGATCTCACGGTTCCTGGGTTCGAGCCCCGTGTCGGGCTCTGTGCTTACAGCTCAGAGCCTGGATCCTGCTTAGGATTCTGTATGTGTGTGTGTCTCAAAAATAAATAATAAAAAAATTAAAATATGCTGAAATTATAGTATTGTTTTATGTCACTTTGGACATGTGTACTGGTCATTTTGATAGTTATTGGTGTCTTACCATCATGTGAGTACCACAGTGTAGGTGAATGTCAGAACAGTACAGTCAAACATCAGGATTTTGCTAATCTGACAGGTGAAAAATAATATTGCGTCATGGTTTTAATTTGTTTTTCTCTCATAAGTATAGCCATCTTTTCATATATTGAGTTTATTTACATTTCTTTTTTTTGTGCAATATTTGCCCACTCCTTTGACTATGATTTTTACTGAGTAATAACACTAAGAAATATGACACTCACTTATATTTGTGTGTTTATTTCTACAAGCATGAGTGTAAAACAAAATGTTCAATATATGGTAGGTGGGTGAAGAAATAAGTGATTGGTCATTTTTTTCCTTTTCTAGTGAATCCTTTTAAAGTAAAAGTTTTGACATATTAGAATAAAACAATGCCTCATTTAAAATCGGGAAGGATTTTGTGTTTATTTACAATCAGCTTCAGTTTCTGTGAAACAGGTGCTTTTGGAGACTAAGTGGAGGTGGAAACAGCACAAGACCCACCAAATACAAAAAAGGAGGAAATTTAATTTTCATCCATTCCTTCATTTTCAGGGATTTCATTAGGCCTCTTTAGATCAAATACCTGGGCCTCTGCTTAGAGATCTGGAACTGTTTCTGTGTGTGGAAAGCACAGAGGCAAAGGGAAAACTAGCAAATGACCCAGAGCCGTGTGGGCTGATTTCAGGGCCTGGCACTCTTAGCCAGGGTCCCCTGTGGCTTCCAATCCCCTCCCTTCCCCAACCCGACCTGGACCTGGGCAGCCCTGGAGTGCAGACAGGGGGAGGGCCGTGGTGCAGGGGACAGTGTGGGGGGCAGGAGGGCACTGGTGCGGTGGTGGGGTTTTCTTTTCTCAGGCTTTTCTTGTCTATTTGCTCTGTCAAATGTGGTTGATTCGTGGAAAATGCTCGAAGTCAAACCGGCCCTTACTGGTTGGGGCTGTGCAAGGGGTAGTAGGTTTTGTCAGATAAAATAAGGGCAGTTAGACCACAGCCAAGTTTGCTCTTTTCCACAAGGCCACGGCTAATGAAAAGAAAATATCCATCTGCACACGCGTAGGACTGCTGTCAAACATATTCCTAGGCTGTGGTTGAGGGGTTCCCCTGTTTTATATCAAGTTCATTCCAAGTAGCTGCTTCATGAGTCGGGAATTGTATGGCCAGGACTGTTGAGACGCTGCACCTTCAGTCCAGTCTGATGCCTCTGTTCTGCGGGGAACAGCCCGCAGACTTCTAGTATCCCGAGCTCCTGTTTTATATCAAGTTCATTCCAGGTATCTGCTTCCTGAGTCGGGAATTGTATGGCCAGGACTGTTGAGATGCTGTGCCTTCACTGGCGCAGTAGGTTAAACGACAGACTCTTGATCTTGCTCAGGTCATGATCTCAAGGTTTGTAAGTTCTAGCCCTGCACTGGGCTGGGCGCTGATGGTGTGGATCCTGCGTGGGATTCTGTCTCTCCTCCTCTCTGGCCCTCCCCATGTGCTTGTGCTCTCTCTCTCTCTCTCTGTCTCTGTCTCTCTGCCTCTCTCTCTTTCAAAATAAATAAATAGACTTAAAAATTTTTAAACCATTTTAAGACCTCCAGAGATACACGTCTTTAATTGCCAAGAGTTCAGGTTCACAAAACTGTAATTGTAAAGTACAGTTTTACTTTTACTTCTTGTAGGAGGAAGACCTTTGGTTAACTCGTGGTAAACTATCAAAATGGATGTCCCTTCTGTACTACTGAAAAATTGTATACAGACTAAGAATTATTATCTACTGCTCCTCTTCCTCCACCTCTTTGCCAAGAAGTTGGCATGTATTTTTTTCAACCGCAAATAACTGTGAGCTTTGGCACAGTCTAATGTACCTAATTTTAAAAATCGCTGTACCCAGTGAATGAGACCAGTGGGGACTTCTTAATGTCAAAGATCCCAGATGGTTATTGTTGTGTGCACGGTGGCCAGAGAGCGCTGCTATAACCACTGTGGGTCATGCCTCATGAGTCTTATATTAATCATACATGTGACTCTGACATTTCACTCTAGAATGATTTCTTTATGAAATATCTCTGAGGAAATAATAAATAATACTTGCTTTCCATTATGTACCTTTCCCCCCTAAAAATAAGAGCAAAGTCTAAATGTCTGAGAGTAGAATAAAAAATTAAATAAGTGTTATATTTCCACAAAGTATGTTGCATCCACTAAAATTATATGTATATAGTTTAGAACAGCATGGGAAATGCAAATTTTATAGAGTAAAGGCAAATTTGTAATGAAAAAACGATATAGCATAGAATCATATTTATGATACTAAATACAGTAAACACATATGTGAAGATCAGAAAGATGAGAAGAAAATAATAACCAGATGACTTAAATCAGTTCTGGACATTCTAAAATATGTACAAAAAACTGACTTTATAATTTTTAAATTATAATTATTAAGACAGGGTGGAAATAATATTGTATGGCCACAATGATGTGAAATTTCACACAGAAAACTAGCAGGAGACAAATTGAACTGTCAGTACTAATGTGGCTATGGAATTTGAAGGACAGGTTCTTTGCTGTTCTGTGTACAGTTATTTTTTTTTAATTTTTTAATGTTTATTCATTTTTGAGAGACAGGGGTGAGTGGAGGGTGGGGGGCAGAGGGAGAGGGAGACACAGAATCCCAAGCAGGGTCCAGGCTCTGAGCCATCAACACAGAGCCTGAGGCAGAGCTCAAACTCATGAACCATGAGATCATGACTGAGCCGAAGTCAGACACTTAACCGACTGAGCCACCCAGGCACCCCTGTGTAGTTTTATATAAAGCATGCATTACTTTCACAATCAGGGAAGGGACAATGAAAGCGAGCAGTAGGAAGGGAAGGTAGCAGGTTAGGGATAGAACCTACTCACACACAAAAGAAACTGCTTGCCTCACTTTTGCTTTACTTTTTTCAGATAATACACCTCAAATAGGACATTTCTTCTCCTGAGAATGTCTGCCTGCATTGTAGCCAGGAGCAAATCTGATGCAGGAACATGAATAGCAGACAAGATTATGTTCCACTTCTTAACCTCATAAATGTCACACATTTGAGGTTAAAGTTGTGGCAAAATAAATAGATCAAGGTATAGCTGTTGGAAGGTTTCAGTTTCCAGCATGTTAAACTGCTGTAAATCTTAGAGACACTGAGGCAGATTAAATGCCTTCTCAATTTGAAATGAGTCTCAGGAGGATGGTCATACCAAGTCTTCATGTTTCTGGGGTTCCTTTCCACATGTCAGGCTAATGGCATTTGAGCCACATGCCCTGTAATTATTTGGGCATCCTAATTGAAGACAAACTTTTATTTTTTTATTTTTAAATTTTTATTTGAGAGAGAGAGAAAAAGAGAGAACGTGAGGAGGGGAGAGGAGAAGAGGGAGGGAAAGAGAGAGAGAATCCTAAGCAGACTCCATGCTCAGCACAGAGCCTGACATGGGGCTCGATCCCACGACCCTGGGATCATGACCTGAGCTGAAATCAAGGGTCAGATGTTCAACCGGCTGAGCTGCCCAGGCGCCCCGAAGACAAACTTTTCATTAAAATATAATAATATGTATGCCTTGCATAATTTAAAAGTGAGATCTAGCAAGGGCTTCTGGCTCTGATCAAGTGAGGTTAACAAATCTTCTCCCTGAAAATCAATATAAAACTGTAGTAAACCAGTTAAACCAGCCCTTTCACCCTCAGGAAGTGTCCAAAGGCAGACAATAATCTGAGAAGTGCTTAGTTTTGAAAAGCTACAGAGTGCAGGGAACCACAGTCATGCTCTGGCCTGGAGTGGATCCCATTCTTCCCCCGCCTCCCAATACCCAGCTCTCTGAGCATGAAGATTCTTCCAGTTGGGACAGGCCATGAGGACTGGCAGCAAAATTACAGTGTAAGGGAGCTCGGATAATCTGGGGTGGCGAGTGATTTGAGGGTGAACTGACAGACTCAGTGGTGTGCAAGGAGGAAGGGCTAGAGGCTCTCCTGGTTTGAGATTATGGTCATGGCTGAGGCAATCACGTGCTTGGTTGAAGCTGCGTGTGCGCTTAGTGGAGACTCAAAGCCAGCCCAATACTCCTGGTTGACCCTGAGGCCATAGGCATATGCCGAGGCAATGTGAAGAGACTCAGCAAAGTGTATAAGCTGGGTAAGACTCAAAATTGCCTAAAGTATGAAGGGGCTACCCAATACATACAACATAAAGATTTGGCAGGGGATGGAAGTCTTCTTCAAAGTGCTTGACCACAACCCCTACCTGATCTTGGTTACAACTAGGCTATGTAGACACAGGGGTGATCTCCAGGAAGCTAAGCTTAGAAAGAAAATAACTTACAAAAGGAAACTGAGGAGAGTCATGAGCAGACACATGCCAGTTTGAGGGAGAAAGGATCAAGGTGCTGCAGAAGGGAGGGAGCCCCGGTTGTGGGGGAAGGTGAGAGAGAGCCGAACACACAGGAGAATGCCCAGGAGAACACTTCCCCAAAGCCATTGGCTGGGAAAATGAGAAGAAGTGATTTTCATGAATTTTTGCAATCAGTGGGGTTTAAAGACTGGAGGTTTACAGGTCCCTGGGCTTGGCTGGGATAGAACCCTGAGGGCATCGCCCTGCTCTTGGAGAGAAGGCAGGCAAACAATTCTGGGGCAGATGGTGCAATTCAAAGATCACCTAAGGCACATGGGGAGAGACTGTTGCTCTTCTTGGAGCACATCTGTGAGAGGTGGCATTTGCAGAGACACCTCTCTGGGGACAAAATAGCCCGTGGGCACCATTTCCCTCTCCTGCCTCTTGGCATAAGTGCAGAGACACCTGCTGGACACTGGCTGTTTAGCTTGCCCTGCTCCAAATCTTACCCCTCTGCGACTGCCCTCATGAATCAACCCTAAATCAGGCCCAGCCAGCACGGTGAGACTGTTTCCTAAGAACCAGTGCAAGCCCCCACCACACCAGGTTTCCTAAGTTTGGAGTCTTAAATGTCAGCAGGATTGGGTGGGATAGAGCCCAAAGTGCACTGCACTGCTCCAAGCAGGCAAGCAAACTGGAGGCAGACATCATTAAAAAAAAAGCAATCTGAAAACCACCCAGGATGCAGGAAGGGAAATTATTTGCTCTTCTGGGAGTATTTCTCTAAGAGCAAGCAACACGGAGACCCTTCTCTGAGGAAAATGGAGCTGGCTGCCACAATTTTCCTCCCCCACCCCTCAGCATAAACCAACTTCAATAAAGAGCACAGCCCCAAAACTGGCACATGGAACATTATCCAGAATAGATCACATACTAAGTCACAAATCAGGCCTAAACAACTACAAAAAGATTGAGATCATGCCATGCATATTTTTCTGACCACAACGCTGTGAAATTGAAGTCAACCACAAGACAAAATTTGGAAAGACCACAAATGCATGAAGGTTTAGCAACATACTACTAAAGGATGAATGGGTCAACCAGAAAATCAAAGAAGAAATAAAAAATATGTGGAAACAAATGAAAATGAAAACACAATGGTCTGAACCTTTGGGATGCAGTAAAAGCAGTTCTAAGGGGGAAGTTTATAGCAATACAGGCCTACCTCAAGAAGCAAGAACAATCTCAAATAAACAACCTAAACTTTCTAAAGGAGCTCTAATAAGAACAACAAATGAAACCTAAAGCCAGCACAAGAAGGGGGAATAATAATGATTAGAGCAGAAATATATGATATAGCAACTAAACAAAACCAGTAGAATAGGTCAATGAAACCAAGAGCTGGTTCTTTGAAAAACTTAATAAAATTGATAAAGCCCTAGTCACATTTGTCTAGGTAAAAAGAGTCAAAAAGTAAAAAGAAAGCACCCAAATAAATAAAAATCACAAATGAGAGAGAAGAAAAAACAACCGCCACCACAAAAATACAAATTTTAAGAGGATATTATGAGCAATTATATGCCAACAAACTGGGCAACTGGGAAGAAATGGATAAATTCCTAGAAACATATAAACTACCAAAGCTGAAACAGAAAGATATAAAAAACTTGAACAGACTGACAACCAAAAAAGAAATTGAATCAGTAGTCAGAAAACTCCTACCAAACAAAAGTCCAGGACCAGGCAAATTCTACCAAACATTTAAAGAAGAGTTCATACCTATTCTTCTCAAATATTCCAAAAAATAGAAATGGAAGGAAAACTTCCAAATTCATTTTACAAGGCCATTATTACCCTGATTCCAAAACCAGACAAAGACTCCACTAAAAAAAGAAAACTACAGGTTTTCTTTCTACACCTGCTGAACATGGATGAAAAATTCTCAACAAAACTATCAAATTGAATCCAACAGTACGTCAAAAGAATCATTCACCACAATCAAGTGGGATTTATTCCTGGGCTACAAGGGTGGTTCAATATTTATAAATAAATTAACGTGATACACCACTTTAATAAAAGAAAGGATCATAACCAAAGGATCATTTCAGTAGATGCGGTAAAAGCATTTGACAAAGTACAACACCCATTCATTATTAAACCCTCAACAAAGTAGGGATAGAGGGAACATATCCAACATTATAAAGGCTGCATATGAAAAACCCGTAGCTAATATCATCCTGAATGGGGACAAAACTGAGAGATTCATGTATGGTCAGGAAGAGAAGGATGTCCACCCTTACCACTGTTATTTAACATAGTATTGGAAATCCTGACCTCAGCAATCAGACAACAAAAAGAAATAAAAGGCATCCAAATCAGCCAAAAAGAAGTCAAACTTTCACTGTTTGCAGACTACATGATACTCTATATAGAAAACCCAAAGACTCCACCAAAAAGTTGCTAGAACTGTTACACAAATTCAGCAAAGTTGCAGGATACAAAATTAATCTACAGAAATCTGTTACATTTTTATATATCAATAATGAAGCAGAAGAAAGTGAAATAAAAGAAGCAATCCCATTTATAAATGCACCAAAACCATAAGATAGCTAGGAGTAACCTAAACAAAGAAGTCAAGGAACTGTACTCTGAAAAGTATAAAACACGGATGAAAGAAATTGAATAGGATACAAAGAAATGGAAAAACATTCCATGCTTACATATTGGAAGAACAAATATTGTTAAAATGTCTATACTACCCACAGCAATCTATACATTTAATACAATCCTATCAAAATATCACCAGTGTTTTTCACAGAGCTAGAACAAAGAATCCTAAATTGTATGGAACCACAAAAGGCCCCAAATTGCCAAAGCCATCTTGAAAAAGAAAAGCAAAGCTGGAGGTATCACGATTCTGGACTTCAATATTACAAAATTATAATCATCAAGACAGTATGGTACTGGCACAAAAACAGACACTTAAGTCAGTAGAACAGAATAGAGAACCCAGAAACTGACCCACAATTGTATGGTCAACTAATGTTCAACAATGCAGGAGAGAACATCCAATGAAAAACAGAAATTCTCTTCAATGAATGGTGTTCAGAAAACTGGACAGCACCATGCTAATAAATGAACCTGGACCACTTTCTTACACCATACACAATAATAAAATCAAAATGGATGAAAGACCTAAATGTGAGACAGGAAACCATCAAAATCTGAGAGGAGAACACAAGCAGTAACCTCTTTGACATCAGACATTGCTTTGACATAGCAACTTCTTATTAGATATGTCTTCTGAGGCAAGAGAAACAAAGCAAAAAATAAATTATTGGGACTTCCTCAAAATAAAAGACTTCTGCAGAGCGAAGGAAACAATCAACAAAACTAAAAGGCAGCCTTTGGCATGGGAGAAGTTATATGCAAATGACGTATCTAATAAAGGATTAGTATTCAAAATACATAAAGAGCTTATAAAATTGAACACCCCCAAAAATGTTCCAGTTAAAAATTGGGTAGAAAACATGAATAGACATTTTTTCCAAAGAAGACATCCAGATGTCTAACAGACACATGAAACGATGTTCCACATCACTCATCATCAGGGAAATACAAATCAAAACCACACTGAGATACCACCTCACACCTGTCAGAGTGGCTAAAATTAACAACACAGGAAACAACAGGTGTTGGTGAGGATGTGGAGAAAGAGAAACCCTCTTACACTGTTGGTTGGAATGCAAACTGATGCAGCCGCTCTCAAGAACAGTGTGGATATTCCTCACAAAATTAAAAATAGAACTACCCTACAACCCAGCTATTGTATTACTAAGCATTTACCAAAAGGATATGAAAATACTGATTTGAAGGGACACGTGCACCCTGATGTTTATAGCAGCAGTAACAACAATAGCCAAATTATATAAAGAGCCCAAAAGTCCATCGATTGATGAATGGATGAAGAAGATGTGGTATATATAATCAATAGAATACTACTTAGCTATAAAAAATAATGAAATCTTGTCATTTGCAAGGACCTGGATGGGGCTGGAGAGTATTATGCTGAGTAAAATAAGTCAGTCAGAGAAAAACAAATACCATATGATTTCACTCATATGTGGAATTTAAGAAACAAAACTGAGGAACATAGGGGGAAAAAAAGAAGACAGAGGAGCAAACTGGAAAACAGACTCCTAACTATAGAGAGAAAACTAAGGGTTACTGGAGGGGAGGTAGACAGGGGGATGGGTTAAATAGGTGATGGGGACTAAGGAGGGCACTTGTTGTGAGCACTGAATGTTGTACGTAAGTGATGAAAACACCTAATATTACACCTGAAACTAATATTACACTGCCTGTTAAGTAACTGGAATTTAAATAAAAATTTGGAGAAAGAAAAAAGTAAAGTATGACAACAATAAATTAACAAATAGCGATCTAAAAAAGGAGACAGAAATTACAAAAAAAGAACAGATATTTTTAAAAATCTGAAATGGAAAAGCATTACAACCAAAGTGAAATATTCACTAGGGGGCTTTAAAAGAATAATGCAGTCAGCAGAAGAAACAATCTTAATATCAGGGAACTTCCTCAACCTGATAAAGGGCATCTGTGAAAACCCATAGCTAACATCATACGTAATGTGGAAAGACTGAACACTTTTCCCTAAAGACCAGAAACAAGACAAAGATGTCTACTCTTGACACTTCTATTCAACATGGTATTAAAGGTAGACAGTGCACATAGGAAAAGGTAAACATATCTAACAGATTGCAAAGGAGAAGTTAAAATGTCTTTATCCACAGATAACATGCTTCTGTACATGGATAATCCCCTTAGAATCTACATGCACGCACACACACACACACACACACACACACACCCCAAAAGTAGAACTAATCAGCAAGGTTAGCATTGTCACATGGTACACATTCAATTTAAAAACATCAGTTGTATTTATATATACCAGCATGAAAAACTTGAAAATGAAATTAAGGAAACAGTTCCATTTACAATAGAACTGAAAAGAATAAGACATTTAGGAATTATTTCAACACAAGAAGAACAACACTCCTAGGCTAACAAGTTACAAAACAATGCAGGTAACAATGAAAGAATATCTAAGTAAATGCAGAGAAGGCCCATGTTCATGGATTAGGAGATTTAATATTGTCATGATGGCAATTCTTTCCAAGTTCATTAAAGCTTTGTGGGCACAAATTAACAGGCTCACCCTAAAATTACATCACACCCAATGGACTTTGGATACCCAAAATCATTTTGGAAAAAAAAAACACAGTTGCAGGACAGTTATATGGTCACCCTGCAGAAACAGTGGGAGAGAGGGGTGCACCCAAAATTTGACTTGCATGTTGAGAATGATGAAGCCACACACACACACACACACACACACACACGGTGTGAAAAGGTTTATTACTGTTGGTCCTTGGGACAGCAGCATGGACCTTTCAAGCAAGGCCTTATAGCACCTGATTTCAGAGCTCACAGAAGAATTAAGTTACCTACTTAAGCCAGCATGGTCCTGGTGCAGGGAGAGCTTACAGGTCACTAGAAGAGAATGGAGAGTCCAGAAATAAACCCTTAAAATGGTACAGCAACTTTGGGGAACTCTTCGGCAATAACTTAAAAAGTCAAACAGAACCTTGCCAAAACACCCAGCGAATCCTCGCTGAGGAATCTATCTAAGGAAAACAACCCATTTGTTCCCACAAGGACATGTATGTAAGTGTTCACATCAGGATTATTCATAATAGCCAATAATTGGCAACAATCCAAACATCCATCCACTGAGGAATAAACAAAACAATATATATGCATAAAATGGAATAGTATTGAGCCATATAAAGGAAGAGACGATTTATGCATATTAGAACATGATTGATGGTCAAGAACACCACACTAAGTAAAAGAAGCCACATGCAAAAAATTACATATTCTGTGATATTTATATTAATTGTCTAAAAAGAGCAAATTTTCAAGACAGAAAGAAGAACAGTGGTTTATCTAGGACGAGAAGTAGGAGGAAAGAGTAGCTGCATATAAAGAAATATTTTTGAATGATAAAAGTGCTCTACAATTATATTGTGATGTTGGTTTAAAAAGCATAAAGTTACTAAATATCATGCAGTTGCACATGTACACAAGAATTCATTTTATGCTATGTAAATTATACCTCACTAAAACCGTTTGCTTGTTTGTTTTCTTTTTTAATCAAGGTTAGGTAATATCCTGCACTATGATGCTTTAATACTTTTCAAAATTTTTATTAAAAAGAGGAAAAATTGTGTTTCAAGTCTATGGACCATACATAGACTCACTATATAATTGATCATCTAAGCAGGAACACTTCTGAGACATGAGAGGTGCCTGGGTGGCTCAGTCGGTTAAGCATCTGACTCTCGATTTCTGTTCAAGTTATCATCTCAGGGTTTGTGGGATCAAGCCCAGCGTCAGGCTCTGCACTGAAAGTGTGGTACGTGATTTGAGATTCTCTCTCTCTCAGCTATATTCATATTTATATTTAGTATATTGACACTAAAATTCAAGCCATTCCATTAAAAAGAAAAATACTAACATTTTAATTTTTGGTGACTCTGATTTCTTTCTCCCTTCTCATTCCTCCCTTCCACAGTTACAAATCTACTAAGTACCGGCACTGCCCTAGGTGCTGGGGAAGGAAAGTCAAGAGCAGGCGAGCAGCCCCAGATGCCCTCTTGTCCCCCAGGCGCCAATCAGCCCTGTGTCAGTCCCAGGGCAGCAGAAGCACAGACTCCTGTGTAGTTTTTAGCCATCGGCCTAATGAGTGAGCCATGCTTTAGAGGAGAATCTTCTTTTCTAGACATGTTCATTCCAACAATAAGTTTAATTTTAATTCTTTCCTAACTTGCATATTCAGACAATGAAAATATAATACAATAAAGTCACATTGAACCCTCCTTCTCTCCCAACTATTTACCTGCATTTTGTCTTGAACAAAGCAGCTACCTGAACACCCGGACCATGTTCCAGGCCCGCTCCATAATCCAATGAACTGGTCATGCTCCCAACCACCACTAGGTGGGGGTAGAAGTCACAGGCAGGAAGCCAATGGATTCAGGACTGGAAAGTTTGATGAAGAATGTCTAAGGTGTAACTCCTCCCATTATCATTATCCGGCTGTTCTGAACTTCTAATTGGGTAAAGATATCAGCACCAAGAACTTTTATGAGTCCTAGAAAAATAAAAGCTAGATAAAAGCATGAACAACAATGCGAACTCCCTTTTTTCAGAAGAATGACTCCTATGACATAAAAAAAACCTCAGTGAAATAACCCTCATAGCGAGGTAATGAAAAATTGAATACTTATATTGAGTATCTGCCACCTGAAAAAGAGATTGGCTCCTAGTTCATATCTGTATTTTGTCTGACCCCATGCTTAGATCCAACATAGTCCAGAGAATATCAAGTTAGGGTTTCTAATTAAGTAAATACATTAGTGCTGAGAACTTTTACTAGTGTTAGAAAAATAACAGCTGTGCAAAAGCACGGACAAAATTTGAACTGCCTTTATGCCAAAAGAATAAGTCCTATGACATACCAAAATATCTCCCCGAAGTAACCCTCATACTGAGGTAACGAGAGTTTGATATTTCTTTGACCTTCTGCTGACTAAGAAGAGAAATTCTGCCAATTCACATCTGTAGTTCATCTGACCCTATGCTTCCTGATTTAACCTGCTTTTAATATCAAATACGAATAGCCCAGGATATCAAGGTACTTCGAGTTCCAATGATTCACTATGTCACATTGCTGGGCCTTTGATCTTTCACATGCCTCTTTCTGCCTGGAATCTGCTTTACTATCCTGTGTGTGTGTGTGTTTCAAATAGTTACTAAGCTCAATGCGGGGAATGAAATAACGCAGTCTCTCTAACTCAAGTTTCCACCCCAGTGATAGAACGAGGCCAGGTCAAGGCTGAAGGCAGTGCAGCCCGCACAGGTGGGAGAAATGTCCTAGGAAATGCAGAGAATGTTCTCCCAGGAGCCAGAGGGTGGGGGTGCGGTGGGACAGCCTTCTCTCCCGTGCGTGGAGAGCAGGCCTGCAGAGGGGCAGTGTGACAAACAGAAAAAGCAAGCTGCCCGATGGCTTGATGGCTTGGGCTCACAACGTTTTCAGCAAAGCTAAGAAGAGAACACATGGAGACGGTACCAGGAGGTCGGACAACTGGGTAATGAGGTCAAAATGGTGCTTTCTGCCAGGCTCAGGACCCAGGACTTCCTTAATTCTTTCTGCCACTGAAGGCTTCTGGGCAGGGGAAGAGGTGGTCAATGCTTCGTTTCCATTAATACTGAGAGGGCCCACATGGATCAGCTGTGAGCGCAGATTCCAGCACTGAGCTGGGGTTCAGATCCCACCACCTCCTACTCCTCCAGAGACCTTGCACAAATGATTCCCCTCTCTGTGCCTCAATCTGATGGTCTCTGAAATAGGGATAATGAGACTCCCACCTCATCGAGTGGTTTGAGGAAGCCATATGACAATGCAATTGTTATATTTGACATGGCGCTCCGGCAGGGCAGGGAGAGGGTGACCGAGGCAGCAAATGGCTGCAGAAACCAAAGCAGGGAATGCTGAAGGAAAGGTGGAGAAGACAGGAAGTGGTGCAATGAATGAGATAAAGGAGGCAGAAATACAGAGGGTGGAAATGGCCTGGAGAAGGCAGGGATGTGAGGCCTAAGAAAGGGCCGAGTCCCCAGGGAGGCTCTGCTTTCTTCATGAGCAACAGCTCAGCTCAGAGAGAGCTGCACCCTCAGACACGGGGACCCGGGAGGAAGGTCGGGCTAGGGGATGACGGGTAAGAAGAGGAGCGGACCCTTCCCCTCATCTGCCTGTCTTCTGAGATGCACATGGCCGGTCACATGGGGTCTGTGTCCCTGGGTTACATGTATTCTACACTCTGTGTCTCCCCACTGCTCCCACATCAAGACCACGTCTCGGTTGTTTCTGTCTCCTACGTGCCTGCACTGTGAGATGTCTGCTCAGCAGTGTTCTGACAGGAGAGGGAGGGAGGGCTGAGCTTTTGAATGATGGATGAAAACACAGACGATAATCACATTTTTGTTACCTGCTTCAGATTCAGGAGGAGAATAAAACTGACCATCAGAAAGACCTCCAGGTATGAGTGCCGCCCTGTCTGAAGCATCCTGAACTATCAGGAGTCCTGGAAGGGAAGAAATTCAGAGGCTGAGAGTGACGTCACGGTTCTGGTAGCTTCTCTGCGAGGTTAGGCACAATAAAATGGTGTCGTTGCTATGCTAAAAAAGAGAAAAACCCTTGCCAGAAAGAAAATCTTTCAAACAAAAAATAGGTTTTGTTATTACGCTATGAACCAGTGCTGTGAGGGCACATGGCAGCAGACTTAAAAACCTGCCTGTGACTCAGGGGATTCTTTGATTCAGTATTTAGGGCCTCTTTCCCTGGAGAACACTTTCCTCCCTGCAGAAATCACCATAATCAAAACCAAAGCACAAAGGAAAACAACCTGGTAAGTCATACAAATGGCCTCCAGTATTCACTTCGTTAGGGAAATAGCAAATGTAAGGCACAATAAGTGGAGAGACTTGTATAAATGTGGAAAGCGTCAGTAAGATGGGGAAGAAAGATTTATTATTTAAAAAGGTCCCCGCAGAAAAGGGAATTGAACAAACACAGAAAAGGGGAGGAACTGATGTGGAAGCTCAGGACGGGCGCCCGTGAGCACAGGGAGCATCGGCGGCGAGTCTCGTCCGGAGCTGAGCGAACACGAGAGAAGCTGGAGGAAGCCGCGGCCGAATCGCAGGTGCAGGTGTGAGCTCACTGCCTGCTCGTGACCGTGAGCATACCCGCTGCTCCACGTTTTCATCGACGCCAGTTCTGCCCTGTTAGTGCCTTTGAACGTGGTGGCATCACTCTCGCATTCAAGCCCCAGTGTATTAACAGCTGATATGCTTTCACCCAAACTCGATTTGATGTTTATACACAAGTCCAAAAGCGACTTCCATTAGCTGTACCTGCCCTGCTCCACAACAGGTTTTCATACAAGCACAGAGGACACACGACAGAAGACTTATCTAGGTCTGATTCAGGTGTTTAAAATGCACTCTTGAACAATAATTCTGTTCTTATAGATTTCTACTCTGTAAATGAGATTACTCAAAATAAATCCATTTCCATGTTTACTCATTCTCCATTATCCCTTGAGGTTACAATCATACTTCACTTTCTCTAGGACATAGGACCTTATTTTTCCTATTTTGCAGGGCAATCTGAGCCAGACGCATGAAGGACATAACCACGGCACGTGGTAAAAGGCCTGGGTCTCTGTACTGAGTTTCAAACATGTCACCACCAGAGGGCAGATGTGGCCCGTGGGCTTCCACTCAGGCCATCATGCAGAGAGGAATTCTAGCCCCATACTGAATCATGCAGCTCAGTCCATCACTGGGCCTTCCTGGTCAGTATCCACATGAGTCCACGCAGGAGATGACAGCCGCCCCGCAGGGCTCATGGTCACAGATCGCTAGGAGTCCCTCTGCTACTCACAGGGGGAGGTGGACCCTGAGCTGAGCACACATGTCTGGCTGCTGTCTTCCCCCTCCCGCCCTCTGGGTTCCTCACTCACCCAGCACTCTCCCCCACCAGGCACCCCCTGTGCTAATTGGAGCCCCTTCCAGGCCACCGCCTGCTGTAAGGTAGCAACGTGAGACTTGGCAGGATCGCGGACTCTGAGACTTACTGTCTCAGCTCAGCCTATCGTGTCTGCCATCCCTGTGTCCCTAAGGAACAGTCCTCTTCGGATGCACAAAGTGCTTGGTGTCCTGGGACCGCCATCACTGGGGATAAGGAGGTGCTGGCTGTTTCTGCTGTCTGTCCCTCTCACCAGGGCTCACACTTTCTTCCAGAGAAGTCTGGCCTCACAGCTCCAGAGAGGAGCCACGTGCTCTCACATCCTGACCTCCGCCCTGCTCTGGATTTCTGCTGGGTCCTCTGCACGGTGGAGACCCGAGACCCGCCTACCCCACCCAGTGTGGCTCCCTTCAAATCTGACTTCCAGGCTCTTCCTTCTGGCTCGGTCCCCAGCCCATCTGAGGAGCCTAACCTGAGAGACACTTACTGTTTTCCTCTTCCGCCTCTTGAGGTAACACTTTGAAATCCAGGAACCACGTCTCAATCCAGGCAAGGAGGAACGAAATGATGGGTAGCACGTAGCCGAAAGCCCCTTGAGAGAAAAGCTGGAAGGACAGACGTGACCAGGAGAGGGAAATGCAGTTACCAGGAGCTCACACTGGAACGTGAGCCTTCGCCAGTATAGACAGTAATTGTACAGAAAACGTGGGAGGCTGTACCTTTGAGAGGATCACTTTTGCAAGTAAAAAGGCACTGGTCACTGCTGTCGTCAGCTGAAAGACACATAACCCAGCACCATTCGAGTTAGACATTTTACGCTGGGAAGCCCCCTCCTCACAAAGAGACCTGTCGGCGCCAGAAGCACCTAAGGCCTGGAGCAGCTCTGCCAGCCCGGGCCCTCCCACATCACCCTGTCCCCAGCCCCTAAACGCAGACGGGGCCACAGTGGGCTTCTCCGTGGTGCCGGATCCCTGACTGGCTGCTCATGCTACCCCTCCTCCCTCGGTCTAGCAGGTCAGCAACCTTCTGCTCTCGGTCTAGCAGGTGACCCTCCTCCCTCAGTCCAGCAGGCTGGTGTGCTGGGACACTCAGGTTTGTCCCCCACAAGGTCCAACCTGCAAAGACCTCTCCCCACAGGAGGGACCCCTGGAATACAGAGCCAGGGCTCCCCCCTGGTGGTTGGGGAGCCCAGAGACAATCCCACGGGACCTGGGCCTTGTCCTTCCTTCCCCCAACTAGGATCCTAGCAATGTGACAGCTGACCAGTGTGATGCCCACAGTAGCCTTGACTGACAGAATGGAGGTCAGGGGACATGGGTGTCAAGCTCAGGAAGTATTAACCAAGTGCGGGGTCAGCATTGTTAGCAAACTGCCACACACACACACACACACACACACCCCAACCAGGTGAGCTACCTGGAGGAGGAGGCATTTTAATTCTGACACTAATGAAATTTACAGTCTGACATTAAATGCAATGTAGTACTAACGTCCGTGTGTCATCAAACATCTGACAACCTTCACAATCAGCAATGTCTTCTTACACGAGCCGCATTTTGTTACTTTTCTTACTGACATGTTTATAGTTATAGGTACATAAAATTAATAGATCATATAGAACAGAAAAGTCCAGTCATTGGTCTAATGTCTATAAAAGAGAATTCTCAGTATGTTTCATTTTATTAACTTTTTTCCCTACATGAGTCAGTACTCAACATCAGCTCATCAGGAGTGAACATCATGACTTTTCTCTCCACCAGTGCCCATTCAGTTTTCTTATTGTATTCAATGTAGAAACAGTACAACTTAGTTTGTCATTTTTGCAGTAACTGAAAACTTCTCTACCGACTTATTTCTGAATATGGTGCAGGGATCTTCTACGGAAATGCCAGGAGACGCCGAGTGATTGACGAGTTCACAGAAGTCTAGAAACACTAATGCCAGGATCAGCGTGGGTGAAAATCTCAAACTGAATATAACAAGAAACGGTACAGGGCTTTTATAATATTGGAGAAGACAAGTTTTTTTTTAATTTTTTAAAAATTTATTCACTTTTCAGAGACAGAGTGTGAGTATGGGAGGGGCAGAGAGAGAGACACACACACTCAGAATCCAAAGCAGGCTCTGAGCTGTTAGCACAGAGCCAACGTGGGGCTTGAACCCACGAACCATGAGATCATGACCTGAGCTGAAGTCAGACACTTAACTGACTGAGCCACCCAGGCACCCCAGAAAGATAAGTTTTCTTAAACAGGACTCCAAATATGCAATGTATGTGGTAAAAAAAAAAAAAATCTGGCTACAAAATTGAGAATCTCTATTAATGAAAGTGCTTTAGACAAAGTTTAGACCATTGATAGATTAGCTGAGGATAGTTGTGAAAGTTAAAACTCGTAAAAGATAAATATCTAAGAGATAAATTCATTAAAATCAACAAGTAATTAATAAAGATTCCTAAAATCTTAATTAATTTTAATAATTTAACGTATATAACATTTTATCTTTATTCGTATGGATGACATAGTTGTACTAACATAGTATAGTAATATTTGCTTCATGTATATTTGTTTTTATAAGAATAATATATTACTGTTAATAGGAAATATAATTATAACTAACATCTTTATTTGTCTGACACTTTCCTAAGTGTTCTACCTGTATTAAATTATCTAAATTTTAGGGGCGCCTGAGGGGCTCAGTTGGTTAAGCGACCAACCCTTGATTTTGGCTCAGGTCACGATTCAGGAGATTAAGCTCTGCATCAGGCTCTGCTTGGAGCCTGTTTGGGATTCTCTCTCTCCCTCTCTCTCTGCCCTGCCCCCGCTTGCTCTCTGGCTCTGTCTCAAAATAAATGAATAAATGTAAAATTAAAACCACAAAATTACTTAAATTTTATAAGCCAATAAAGTATTTGCTGATTTCCCTTTTTGCAGACGAGGAAGCTGAGATTCAGCGCATTGAGAACCGGGTCCGGTCACATGGCCAGGAAAAGTGGGCCCGGCCGTGGGCAGCCTGGCTCCTCTGGGTGCTGTAGCCTCTGCCACCGGCCTCCTTTCTGCTGCGCCCAAAGGACACGGACGGCCAAGTGTCCGAGGGACAGACTTCAGTGGGTGCCAGGTATAAACAGAGACCCTCAGCTTCCTCATCAGCGGCCCAGGGCAATAACCTGCTGAAACAATGTGATCCTGTTTGGTGGCCATCAGGTTGGTAAAAACTATGATGTCAGATAATAAGCACAGTAGAGACAAGGTGTATGTGTATTTCCTGGCAGCCGCAACCCCGGGATGACGTTCCCAGGGAAACGCGACTCCCAGCATGCAGAGACCCTGAGGTGTGGGTGCCAGCCTCGCTGGTGACAGCCAGTATGAGCAACAGGACAAGTGCCTGTCACTGGCGGTGGAGGGATTCATGCAGTGGCTGCAACCAGCAGCAGAAGGAGCAGCACAGAGGAGCAGTGAGCCTAGTGGATGGACAGATGGACAGATGGATTGACAAGAATGCGATTCCATTTATATAGATGTAAAGACGCATTATTCACGAGCAATTCTCTGTAGTTTTCACAGCTACATAAGACCCCAAATATACCAGTCAATCCTCTCATTCAAGGCTGGGGAAACGGGGGGCTTGCACAGAGGAGATGCTGACCTAAAACTCCCAAGCACACCTGAGTACACAATTGAAAAGCAGGTTTCCTGCCTAGGTTTTCTGGGCTCTTCCACTCACTAAGCTGAGTTATTTGCTCTAGTAGACTTCACTTACCTGGGCTCCAATGCAGAGCATAAGGTGTAGGACATACCTGCAATGGCCAGCAGGGAGTGCTAGAAGGCAACATAGATAAACATGAACTACTGTAGTGTGTAACCTCGGGAAGCACATTATAGAAAAGGAATGCGAAGTATGACAAGATGACCCTTTGCATTCACAGCAACAGCAAAATGAGGACAGAAATGAATCCCTGAAATACAAACATCCGAGTGGGTTACTTAGGTTACTTAGGGCACAGGCTTTGAGAGCCTTGCAGAACTGAAGTTCTTGCTGTGCTCTCTCTTAGCCAGGCGATCTCCAGGAAGTTACTTAACTTCCCTGATCCTCTGTTTCATCTGTAGCATGGGATGAATAACACCTACGTTACGCTTGCAACGACGGAATCAATATGTACAATGTTTGATGTGCAATAAAGTGTATTTGTTATTATTTAACAGGCCAATGATTTCTGTTATGATCTTTTAAAACAGTCTCTCACAGAAGGCAATGAACTGTTAATTCACAAGTGCTAGAGGAAATTTCTACAGGTTCTGAGGTCCAGCACTGTTAACTGAATGATTGCGCTTCAAGAACAGCTCACGCTCCTTGCTTATTCCAGAGTTCTGCAATCTTCCTGAAATTTTCCTCATGACCCCTACTCTTTAGAGCTTAAAAGAAATGCTCTCTCTCTCTTTTGCTCCCTCAGCCCCTCTTAAGGTAAGTTTTGCTGACTGAATACAATCTAGTACTAATACTATGTTCTTTTCAGGGCTGTAGCTCCATGGTTTTTCTTGAACATTCTGGTGGAGGAATTTCTCTTGTTGCATTTTGTTTTCAGAATTCTCTTTCTGCTCTTGTGTGCTGGCAGATGCATACATTCTTGATTTTGAAACCATGCCCCATCTGGCCCAGCAGGGATTTTCCAGGACCGCAGACATGTGTTCTTGCCTGGGATGGTCTGCTCTCGGAGCTGCTCCTGTGACAGCCTCATGTCCCCTGCACGTGGTCTCTGAGCAGAGGATTGTCAGCCAGAGTCCCTGCCCTTCCTCCCTTCCTGGCTTCGGTGATGACACCTGTTACTATACTCTTTTTTTGCTAATTGTCATTATTACCGGTGGGAGATGATGGCTCATTGTGGATTTGCTCGCATTTGCCTGAATTTCAGATAAACAAGAAATAATTATGTAGCTTAAAAATAATTATGTGGTTTATGTCCAAATATTGCGTAGCACTTCGCACTTTTTTTTTCCATTAAATCTGATGAATCTATGCAAGGCTACTTTTTCACTTGAGGAGCCACAAAAATCTTCTCTCAAATTAATTTGCTACACGCACACACACACACACACACGCACACACACACATCCATTTACCTTGGAGGAGAGAGAGTCAAATGCAGACCAACCTAACTGATCCTAATGTTTTTCTAATAAGATCGGTTAATGATTAGCACGTTTGCTCAGCTATTTAAAGGAATTCAATGTGAGGAATGTCCAAGGAGCCTGATGGGCATCATTTGTAGACTGAGAATACTAATATGTGCTGCATAGAACTGTATTATTTCCAAGGATGCCGAAACCGAGGTTAACGTTTCTAAGGGGCCTGGTCCTGTGCCTCACACGTAGTGGGCGCTCTGATGCAGTTATTTGTTTTGATATGACAAATGATAGGTCCACTCAATGAGAAGTGCCCACCGTAGAGAGGAGGGAGGGGGTGTCTGAATCCTGCCTCAGCTGCTCATGGTCCCGTGATATTGAATGGGCCACCTGCACCGGGGAGCTATTTTCTCATCTTTAATGACGAGGAACAATGAAACCTCAGGAACGAATGCTTTCTTTGGCCAGGAAGGAAGACCTTCCTCTGCCTGTTGGTCCTTCTAGCGGGACTTGGAATCAAAGTGATGAGACAGATTGATAGGAGAAAATCAAATTTAGTAGGCATAAGCATAGGGAAATTCCAAAGACAATGAGGCAACAAGAAGCTTAGGGGAGCTAAGGAGAGCAGAGGACACAAAGGGGCCAGGAGCGGGAAGGTGAGAGGAGCTGTTTGGAAGAAAAAGCTTGCCCAATCATGCAGGTAAGTTCCTTAGGTAAAGGGGAATCTCTGTTAATAGCTCTCTTGCTGGCACAGGCTCCCCTTTCCAGTGTAATTTGCTGTAGTTGAGGGCGAGGCACAGAGATTTTCCTGCATCTGGTGGGTTTTATTACCTTTAATTCAAAATCATCTTTATGGCAAAATAATATTTATGCCGTCAGGGGAAGCTTGCCTTGGGCCCCTACACTATTCATTGTTAAGTGTCTAAGCTTCTGGGGTTTCATAGCAAAGTGGACTCTCCAGCATGCTGCTCAGGACTTGGTTTTTAAAGAGAAGTTACTCATCTTGGGGCGCCCGGGTGGCTCAGTCGGTTAAGCGTCCGACTTCAGCTCAGGTCATGATCTCACAGTCCGTGAGTTTGAGCCCCATGTCAGGCTCTGTGCTGAGCTCAGAGCCTGGAGCCTGCTTCGGATTCTGTGTCTCCCTCTCCCTGTGAGGCATGCTCTGCCCCTCCCCTGTGCATGCTCTGTCTCTCTCTGTCTCAAAAATAAATGAAAACATTAAAAAAAAATAAAAAGAGGTTACTCATCTAAGAAAAGACGTGATTTTTTAAAAAAATTTTTATTCAACACACAGTGTTATAAAGGTATAAGTGGAAGATTGAAGAAAATATTTTATCCACAGTCCACTCATCAAAATATATCAATGTCTTTCCTCTTTTGGGCTTTCAGGTTTGTCCCGTTCACCGAAGGTTGACATCATGTCTCTATCCATTTATTCCAAGTGACCAAGGGAAGCAGTCACACTGGACGAGATCTCAGACTCTCTGCTGGGCGGAGGGGAGCTGCCCCAGGTGAGGCGAGCACGCCAGCCTCTCAGAGGTTAACCGAGCAGGTCCAAGCTTCAGCACCTGGCCCTCTGCACAGGGTCTGCCTGAGTCCACACCTGCTGTGACCCAGCTGCCTCTCCCCTGGGGCTGAGGTCTGGGGCCATCAGAGCATCATGCAGCAGCGGGATGACCTGGGAGGGCAGGATGTCCTGCTCCCTCAAGTGCTGCCCAGTTTCTCTCTTCCTGGGGACAGCAGGGTCCTGATCAGAACCCTCCACTCTTCTCATGAGGGTTGGGTGAAAGCTTTGACTACTCTTTCTGCCCTGCTCCAGAGTTTCCCTCTATTATTTTTTAAACATGTGTCACTGTTGGAGAAATGTGATCCTTTAGTGCCACTTACAGAAGAACACAGATGCACCACAGCAAGAAGAGAGGTAGAGGAAACGAAAGCCATTGTCACTTGTTGACGTACATTTTTGAGCCCAAGATGGAGCCCCTCCAGCACAGGGTGCCATGTAGTCAAACCTAGACTTAGGTACCTTTCCCGTCCCAGTAAATGCTACCCTTGACCAGAAACACCATTTATTCCATCCCAGCCAGTGCCCAAACACCAAGAATCGAAAATCTAAGGTTCATAAAACTCCCTCTTGCCCATAATCCCTGGGGAAGCGTGCTCTGCTGTGTGTGAGGCACTGAAAGCCCCAATCCATGGATTATTCCTTTGAATAAAAGACATCACACTGTACAAGATAAATTGTTTTACTTTTGTCATTTGACACATTCAGAGGAGTCCTTGTCTGGAGATTTGGGACAGGCTTTATTAAAGAGTCTTGGCCAACCGTTTTGAACCTTCAATCTGAGCAGTATTTGAATAACACTGATAACCATAATGACAGAAACAGAGTTTTAAATGCGGACCATGTGAAATAAAATTTATTTTCATAAATCAATAGACGGTTGTGGATTTTCTCCTCCAAAGTAAGATTTCCTTATTGGTGACCATGTAAAAAATAGAGAAAGTAGGAAGAAAAGAGTTCACCTGATTTCTCCCCACCTACATTGCTTACCTAATATGGAGACTCTTCCCACCTGCCATTTTGCTGTGTACGTGTTTCCCCCACTGTCACTCTCTTTTCCACTTAACATTTTTAGCACAGCTGCACAAACACCTGCTTGAGGGTCTGAGTGATGGCCCTGAAATATTCTTTTAGCAGAGTATTCTACTCAACTCTTCACCAGCTCAGCACAACATTAGAGCCTGCACTTGGGGACACTTGAGACTTGAATCTTGATTATAGTTCAGTATGTCTCCCTTTCAGTTTTTACCAAATGGAGTTGCTCAGGAGCTGGGTCTGGTCATGGGTGCTGAAGGACCCAACCCTCTGGCCCCGCCAAGTCCCCTTTCTGGCCGTCTCCCTCTCCCTCCAGGCTGTCAGCCTATAATTAGCATAACTAATTACCATAAATATATCCAGGGTGCCCTGATACACTTGGCATAACTGAAAAGGAACCTGCATTTCAGTCGGAAGTCAATGCTCCCTTTATTTCTTTAAATTTCATTTCAGATACGTTCCTCAGCTGACCCTTCACAAGGCCCCGCCTTTACCATTTCTGAGGATCTGACCCTGGAACCGCAGGACCTGGTCCCGCCCCCTGGTCTGCACCGCCCCTGCTCTCTTCCCCCTCCCTCCCACTCTCCCTCCTTTCTCTCACCAGTATCTGCTGGCACCACCTGGAAGCAGCAGCTCAGACCCTCTCCTGACCTCTGCCACTCACCCAGGTGGTCTCCTCCCAGCAGGTGCAGCCACTATGTCACCCTGGGCTTCTGTCCACCTGCCAGGACTTGGAGCCAAGCTGGGTCTCCTTGCAATCCTGTGCGCCCTCCTGTTTCCCGGTAAGTCTGGACTCCCTCCCCTGTACCCAGTGTGGGGGATGGCCGGGAGCCTCAGGGGT
Organism: Panthera pardus; assembly: GCF_024362965.1. NCBI lineage: Eukaryota > Metazoa > Chordata > Mammalia > Carnivora > Felidae > Panthera > Panthera pardus. The sequence goes on along the minus strand of NW_026527013.1, from coordinate 75,606,814 downwards.
TTCCTCCAAGCAGCCTTGTGGAGGTCAGACTGGAGCAGCCAACCTTGATCGTGGCACGCGCTGGCAGCTCGGCCATCCTGTCCCACAGGGCTAGAACCAAGTTCAGTTATATCCTGGTACTGCCACAAGGAGGGCAAGTCACAGTGACCTTAAATAATGGGACCAACATTATGTTATCAAATTAATGCTGAATAAAGTCTAAGAATATGTTCAGAATCACGATTTTCAAAGTTATGGTATCCGTTACCAGTTGCCCACACATCCTAGTATTGTGGGAACATTGACGTCCATTACCTCAGAGCCACCTGGTAAAATCTCAATTCTAAAAATTTCCAGGCATGCCTGGAAATCCACGTTAACTGTTTTGTATCAGGTCTTCTTCATGTTCAGCCCCGAGAACGGGCTCAGCCCTAACTGTCTCACAGAAATCTTGTATTGCTTTTGAATTTTGTTTTAAAATGTAGTTTAAAAAGAACTCACGCATCTTAGAATGTTAAAAATCACTGCGTAATATTGAACACTTATAGACAACAGGTGATGGTTAGACAATCTGATGGTTAGAAAGACCTGGAACCAGTTCTGTCTTGATCACTTTTCTCCCTTCCTCTCACACAACCTTTGCTTCTTTGACAAAACAGCACCTTTTTCTGCTCCCGATTCCCACGGACTCCATCAGCCAAGTTAGAGGAAAGGTTCATGCTTGGAGAGCTCAAAGCAGCTTCTTGGGCTGAGTGTGGCTTTTCCCCTGTGGAGGACAGATACCAAGTGCTACAGAGAGTGCTCAGGACTTGCTTTATGTCTCTTTTACCCAAATGCAGATGCTGGAATGAAATCCTCTGAAGCGTATTACACACAGTGATGCACACAGCTGTGACTGCATTCAGCAAATGTGGTCTGGCACCTTTACTGCCTGAAAACATGATCTGCATCCTTCCGTGTAAGGTTGCTAGAAATTGGCTTCACGTGATCTTCACCAGGAGACTGAGAAGATAGACTTTCACTTAAGACTTTGTGTATCCCTGTCTTTGCGGGCACTGATGTCCCTCCTGGTCAAAGGACAGGAGTGGGTGCTGAGGGGCATAAAGGGTGGACTTCGTTGAATGCCTTCTGTATTCCCCTTAGAATTGATTTTCCTCATTTCTTTACCCTGCTCTGTGCTCTAGGAGGCTAACGCCCACGGACTGCACTAATGGACATCTTTGTTGTGACTTCCACTGAATGTCGGCCAGTGAGAGTTGAAGTTCAAAGGAACCATGACCTCATCATTTGACAACAATTTCCATTCCTTGGGCACTAGACTTCCAAACCTGTGGATCCAGGGCCCTGGGAGAAAAGAAACAGATTCTTCTAGTGGGTTAATTGGTATAAAAAGGAATGGCCACTCCCACCTACACCTCTTGGGTCCCGAGCACAAATTCTGTCTCTGGGGTAGAAGGCCCTATATGTTGGCCCCAGGGGAGGATGCAGCCAACCCAAGGCCACCTGTCAGGAGGGAACCCTGAGCTCACTCTGCTCCCAACTCCCAGCCTCCTCCTGATGCTTCCACTGACTGCTTCCAAATAGCAACCAGAGAATAAGGAAACCCATCCATGCGGTCCATGAGGGTCCACCTCGTAATGCCCAGAATGAGGTAAAGAAAGATGGACAGTCCATCTGGAGGAGCAAAAGGAAGAAATCAAGCAGATGGTCACTTAAGTGGGTTATGTTTTCCACCAAATAAGTAAAATAAGCTGAGGAATAGGAGGCCACTTTGAATTTGCTTAATGTTTGTTAACTTTACAAGAATATACATCGGCATTTGTGAGCAAATTTGGGTTGTCTCAGACCTGCTGCCCTACCCAGTGGAGCCTGGTCAGGACACTATGAGGGCCACTCATGAATCCATGGCTAAGGGTCACAGTGGGCACGCATCTGAATGAGTTCCTTTGTGGACATTCTGCCCCAGGACCCTTCCTGCTAGTGGAAGGGAAAAGGCTAACAAAAATCACATATCTTCTCTGTTTAGTGAGCTAGTTTTAGCAGAAAGTGTCAGGGAAAATACACGGAGAGCACTCAAAATCCCATAACCAGACTTAAACACTCACAATGTGCAAAGAGGATGATGCTTTGGAAATCTGTAGCTGGCAGAGTTTTATTTTCCCATATACATCATGTCACTGGGAGCCTTTCTCAGGTTACACCAAACATTGACAGATACCATCCACAAAAGCAGGCAGTGGCTGTGCCCAGAATAAGCTCATTTTAAAAGTTAATCATGAGTTGGGGCGCCTGGGTGGCTCAGTCGGTTAAGCGTCCGACTTCGGCCCAGGTCATGATCTCGCGGTCTGTGAGTTCAAGCCCCGCGTCGGGCTCTGTGCTGACAGCTCAGAGCCTGGAGCCTGCTTCAGATTCTGTGTCTCCCTCTCTCTCTGACCCTCCCCCGTTCATGCTCTGTCTCTGTCTCAAAAATAAATAAACGTTAAAAAAAAAAAGTTAATCATGAGATAGTGAGTTTGAAAGTCAAATTTAATTGGAAAAAAAAAGGGATTTTCTAAATTTCCCAATCTCCTATTTGATACATTGGTATGCAAGCCTAGCAAATTAGGAACACAGAAATTCACTATTGGTGCTAGATGCAGATAAGTGGGGGCGTGGTGTCCACAAAGTTTGCACGCACCCCGAGACGAAAGGCTAGGGGTTGGCATGTGGTGTGAGATGTTGGGGAGAGAGAAAGTGAAGGTACTTTCTGGTTCCCTTGTCTCTGAGAGCCTTGCCCCGCAAAGGATAGAAACTTCTTCAACAGAAACCCAAAACACGGCGGGGGGGGCGGGGGGAGAGAACCTGAGAATATCTGCCTGATGTCAAGCTCTGGAACACGGCCCTAGAAGAACACCACCAACAGTGGAGACATCGGCACAGACCAGCCCAAACCAGCCCTGACTGTCCCTCCGGGCGGCACGGGCTGGTGACCCAGATGCTTCTTAGCATCTGTGAGAGGGTCAGGGCGCCGAGGGGACCACAGGAGGCAGCAGCTGGGATCTGGATGAGAAGCTGAGGTGGGAGCTTTGCATCCCAAGCCATGCTGTGAGTTGGTAGGGGTGGGTTCGGGGCTGGTACTGCACAGGACAATTCAGAGGGAGAGGCTGAATCCAGAGAGTGGGGCCAAGGGCTGGAAGAGGGCGGCAGGGAGATTGTGAGAACTAACTCTCCTCCCGGGTGCAGTGATGACATCCTGGGGTGAGCAGGAGGCAAGGAGACAAAAGGATGAGGAAGGGGACAAAGGAGACAGAACTAGCCTGAAAGGGGCTGTTCTAAACCAGAGGAAACTGTCTTCAGTTCGTAAGCTTAGTGCCTCCTCCAGCATCAGAAGGAGGAAGAGATGACATGTGTGAGTTCAGCAATGATGACGCTCCCGTCCCCTGCCACGCACCAGAGATGTAGCCTGGGTTTGCTCTAACCACTGCACCCTGCTCAAGGTGCCTGCGTGAGGGGGGAGGGGGCACCAGTGGGGACCACAATCTATCCCATGCCCACCACCCTCTATGCCGTGAGCAGGGCTGCGTCAGCCTGGGAAAAAGTGCCTTTTTCTAATTTTCTGTCCAGGTTGTTCAGTGTTTTAATTAGTAAAAGGAGACTTCTGTGCTAAGGGAGGCCCTGTTTAGAAAGTAGTAACTCCATAGAGTTGTGTAGGCAAGATACAGGGTTTTTACAAAAGTAATCCATGAAGCTTCCTGAGCCTAAAAAAGATAAACTAGTCTGCAAAAATAATTGTCAATGAAGTAATGAAAATAGTATTGTTTGAATCCGGTAGACCAAACTTTAAATTCCAGAGCACAGAGACAGACTGACAGTCATGAGAAATGTACTAAAACAACAACCACAAAAGCCTGCATTTGTATCAACCCCAGGGAGCCAGCAGGTGCAAGTGAGAGGAGGAGGTGAGCTGGAGCTTCTCCAGAACCTTCTTCTGTGGAGCAGAGATGCCAACACCCACCCCAGGGATGGTGTGAGGTTATGAGATTAGAAATCCAAATGCTTAACGTGCAGCCTGGAGGAAGGACTTGGCAGTAATTATCAGTATTTCTTGTCCTTTTCACTTCTGCCTCCATTTCTTAGAAGGAAATAATTGGGACATTTACACACAAAAAAAAAACCCTTCCTTGATTCATTTTGTAATATTGCTATCTGCACAAGATATACCTGTGTCCACATCTCTGTCTCTGTCTCCGTCTCAATCTCTATCTACGTATCTGTGTCTATGTCATTATCTCTATCTCTATTTTTCTCTGGCTCTAGCCCTAGCTCTATCTCCATCTCTCACCTATGTCTCTATCCATTTACTCCTGTCTATCTATCCAGAAATGGATTCATGGGATTGATGTTCCCACCACCTGACAAATATTCTCCAGACAAATCAGAAACCTCAGAAACTGCATGGATGATGCCCCTGCTTCCATGGCAGCCTCCTGCACCAGCTTCCCATTGACCGGATCGCCTCCTGATGACAGCCGCTGTCTGGGCTTGTGGAGAGCAACCTGAGTGTGTCAGGGACCCTCAGCAATTCGTCCTGAGATTTCCAGGGAGTCTGGGTGACACAGGCTGCATGACGAGGGGACTGGGATGGAGGGAGGGCAGGCGACTGCGGTCCCAGACGGGACTCGAGGGCCAGGTGCTGCGCCACACGAAGGCAGACGGAGGCTGGTGCTGCTGGGATACAAGTGCCCGGAGGAGCAGCCTTGTGTGCGGTTCTGTGACCTCGCCAGGGTCTGCGCGTGCCTGGTGGGTAATGCAGCCTCGGAACCCACTCGCTGAACGGATGTGTGAATAGATGAATCTTAGGGAGCAGTACTGAGCAAGCACATTCAGGGTACTTCCTGTGATGAATCCTCAACCGTGCATTCTAGAGCCTTGAGAGACATACGTACACACAGACACATACATACCTGTGTGCGCATACATGTAGGCACATTATTATTACAGAGTGGTATGTAACATGTATGTTACACATACATACTATGTTATAATAAGTTTAAATGGAAGAGAAAAAGTATCCTACTTAAGAACATAGGTTCCAGACATAGATCCTCTGCTGCATCCAGACATAGATCTTCTGCTGCAAATTACTATATTTTTTAATGTTTTATTTATTTTTGAGAGAGAGAGAGAGAGAGAAAACATGAGTGGGGGAGGGGCAGAGAGAAAGAGGGAGACATAGATTCCAAAGCAGGCTCCAGGCTCTGAGCTGTCAGGACAGAGCCTGATGCGGGGCTCGAACTCATGAACTGTGAGATCATGACCTGAGCCAAAGTCAGACGCTTAACCCACTGAGCCACCCAGGTGCCCCTCCCTCTCTGTTCTAAACCAGTAAAGGATTTCAGTCTTTTAACAGGAAAATGGCTTCCTTACAGTTATATCATTGGATAGTCACAATCACACAGTAATGAGAGAAATCTGCTGATGAAGTGAGTTACCAGCCCTATTTTGCAGGATGATTTGGGGTAAATACTGTGGGTCTCTTCCTCTGGTTCTTAGCTGTGTGCTCAGAGCACCCCTTCTTCTTACTGCGACAGCCACCAGATCTGCACTGTGATCAGCCCCATATTCAACCACCTCTCCTGACAAGTGCTGGCAGAATGTTGCTCCTGTCCTGGCTCATCCTGGTGGCCTCCCTTGGCAGCGTGAGTGGCTCTACCCACGGGACATTTCATTCAGTGAAGAAAGGTGATATTAAGCATCAACAATCTAGTCGCCCATGTGGGCAGAGGCTGCCCACATGGTCATTCAAACTAAGTTGACAAATTCCACCATGAGCTTGAATTCTTCAGGAAGAAAGTATGGACCTCACACCCCAAGCTTTTCATTAATGGAGAACAAATGTGTACTATTTTAATAAGTGTCAAAATTTCACTAATTGTTGCTTTTGGGTTTTTTTTTTCAGATACAAATGCAGACATTTTAATAACACGACGCTTACCATCCATTACCAAGAAAAAAGGAAACACAGCATTTTTAGTATGGCAAATAAAAACAGGTGTCTTAAGGAAGAATGTAAATATATAGTCTTATTGACAGAGGCCAGACCAGCCTCTAAACCAAATTCTTTTTTTTTTTTTTTAATTTTTTTTATTTTATTTTTTTTTCTTTTTTTTTTTTTTTATTTTTTAATATATGAAATTTACTGTCAAATTGGTTTCCATACAACACCCAGTGCTCATCCCAAAAGGTGCCCTCCTCAATACCCATCACCCACCCTGCCCTCCCTCCCACCCTGCCCTGCCTCCCACCCCCCATCAACCCTCAGTTTGTTCTCAGTTTTTAACAGTCTCTAATGCTTTGGCTCTCTCCCACTCTAACCTCTTTATTTATTTATTTTTTTTCCTTCCCCTCCCCCATGGGTTTCTGTTATGTTTCTCAGGATCCACATAAGAGTGAAACCATATGGTATCTGTCTTTCTCTGTATGGCTTATTTCACTTAGCATCACACTCTCCAGTTCCATCCATGTTGCTACAAAAGGCCATATTTCATTTTTTCTCATTGCCACGTAGTATTCCATTGTGTATATAAACCACAATTTCTTTATCCATTCATCAGTTGATGGACATTTAGGCTCTTTCCATAATTTGGCTATTGTTGAGAGTGCCGCTATAAACATTGGGGTACAGGTGCCCCTATGCATCAGTACTCCTGTATCCCTTGGATAAATTCCTAGCAGTGCTATTGCTGGGTCATAGGGTAGGTCTATTTTTAATTTTCTGAGGAACCTCCACACTGCTTTCCAGAGCGGCTGCACCAATTTGCATTCCCACCAACAGTGCAAGAGGGTTCCTGTTTCTCCACATCCTCTCCAGCATCTATAGTCTCCTGATTTCTTCATTTTGGCCACTCTGACTGGCGTGAGGTGGTATCTGAGTGTGGTTTTGATTTGTATTTCCCTGATAAGGAGCGACGTTGAACATCTTTTCATGTGCCTGTTGGCCATCCGGATGTCTTTTTTAGAGAAGTGTCTATTCATGTTTTCTGCCCATTTCTTCACTGGGTTATTTGTTTTTCGGGTGTGGAGTTTGATGAGCTCTTTATAGATTTTGGATACTAGCCCTTTGTCCGATGTGTCATTTGCAAATATCTTTTCCCATTCCGTTGGTTGCCTTTTAGTTTTGTTGGTTGTTTCCTTTGCTGTGCAGAAGCTTTTTATCTTCATAAGGTCCCAGTAATTCACTTTTGCTTTTAATTCCCTTGCCTTTGGGGATGTGCCGAGTAAGAGATTGCTACGGCTGAGGTCAGAGAGGTCTTTTCCTGCTTTCTCCTCTAAGGTTTTGATGGTTTCCTGTCTCACATTCAGGTCCTTTATCCATTTATTTTTGTGAATGGTGTGAGAAAGTGGTCTAGTTTCAACCTTCTGCATGTTGCTGTCCAGTTCTCCCAGCACCATTTGTTAAAGAGACTGTCTTTTTTTTTTTTTTTTTTTTTTCAACGTTTTTTATTTATTTTTGGGACAGAGAGAGACAGAGCATGAACGGGGGAGGGGCAGAGAGAGAGGGAGACACAGAATCGGAAACAGGCTCCAGGCTCCGAGCCATCAGCCCAGAGCCTGACGTGGGGCTCGAAATCACGGACCGCGAGATCGTGACCTGGCTGAAGTCGGACGCTTAACCGACTGCGCCACCCAGGCGCCCCTGAGACTGTCTTTTTTCCATTGGATGTTCTTTCCTGCTTTGTCAAAGATGAGTTGGCCATACGTTTGTGGGTCTAGTTCTGGGGTTTCTATTCTATTCCATTGGTCTATGTGTCTGTTTTTATGCCAATACCATGCTGTCTTGATGATGACAGCTTTGTAGTAGAGGCTAAAGTCTGGGATTGTGATGCCTCCTGCTTTGGTCTTCTTCTTCAAAATTACTTTGGCTATTCGGGGCCTTTTGTGGTTCCATATGAATTTTAGGATTGCTTGTTCTAGTTTCGAGAAGAATGCTGGTGCAATTTTGATTGGGATTGCACTGAATGTGTAGATAGCTTTGGGTAGTATTGACATTTTGACAATATTTATTCTTCCAATCCATGAGCAGGGAATGTCTTTCCATTTCTTTATATCTTCTTCAATTACCTGCATAAGCTTTCTATAGTTTTCAGCATACAGATCTTTTACATCTTTGGTTAGATTTATTCCTAGGTATTTTATGCTTCTTGGTGCAATTGTGAATGGGATCAGTTTCTTCATTTGTCTTTCTGTTGCTTCATTGTTAGTGTATAAGAATGCAACTGATTTCTGCACATTGATTTTGTATCCTGCAACTTTGCTGAATTCATGTATCAGTTCTAGCAGACTTTTGGTGGAGTCTGTCAGATTTTCCATGTATAATATCATGTCATCTGCAAAAAGCGAAAGCTTGACTTCATCTTTGCCAATTTTGATGCCTTTGATTTCCTTTTGTTGTCTGATTGCTGATGCTAGAACTTCCAGCACTATATTAAACAGCAGCGGTGACAGTGGGCATCCCTGTCGTGTTCCTGATCTCAGGGAAAAAGCTCTCAGTTTTTCCCCGTTGAGGATGATGTTAGCTGTGGGCTTTTCATAAATGGCCTTTATGATCTTTAAGTATGTTCCTTCTATCCCGACTTTCTCAAGGGTTTTTATTAAGAAAGGGTGCTGGATTTTGTCAAAGGCCTTTTCTGCATCGATTGACAGGATCATATGGTTCTTCTCTTTTTTTTTTGTTAATGTGATGTATCACGTTGATCGATTTGCGAATGTTGAACCAGCCCTGCATCCCAGGAATGAATCCCACTTGATCATGGTGAATAATTCTTTTTATATGCTGTTGAATTCGATTTGCTAGTATCTTATTAAGAATTTTTGCATCCATATTCATCAGGGATATTGGCCTGTAGTTCTCTTTTTTTACTGGGTCTCTGTCTGGTTTAGGAATCAAAGTAATACTGGCTTCATAGAATGAGTCTGGAAGTTTTCCTTCCCTTTCTATTTCTTGGAATAGCTTGAGAAGGATAGGTATTATCTCTGCTTTAAATGTCTGGTAGAACTCCCCTGGGAAGCCATCTGGTCCTGGACTCTTATTTGTTGGGAGATTTTTGATAACCGATTCAATTTCTTCGCTGGTTATGGGTCTGTTCAAGCTTTCTATTTCCTCCCGATTGAGTTTTGGAAGAGTGTGGGTGTTTAGAAATTTGTCCATTTCTTCCAGGTTGTCCAATTTGTTGGCATATAATTTTTCATAGTATTCCCTGATAATTGTTTGTATCTCTGAGGGATTGGTTGTAATCATTCCATTTTCATTCATGATTTTATCTATTTGGGTCATCTCCCTTTTCTTTTTGAGAAGCCTGGCTAGAGGTTTGTCAATTTTGTTTGTTTTTTCAAAAAACCAACTCTTGGTTTCGTTGATCTGCTCTACAGTTTTTTTAGATTCTATATTGTTTATTTCTGCTCTGATCTTTATTATTTCTCTTCTTCTGCTGGGTTTAGGCTGCCTTTGCTGTTCTGCTTCTATTTCCTTTAGGTGTGCTGTTAGATTTTGTATTTGGGATTTTTCTTGTTTCTTGAGATAGGCCTGGATTGCAATGTATTTTCCTCTCAGGACTGCCTTCACTGCATCCCAAAGCGTTTGGATTGTTGTATTTTCATTTTCGTTTGTTTCCATATATGTTTTAATTTCTTCTCTAATTGCCTGGTTGACCCACTCATTCGTTAGTAGGGTGTTCTTTAACCTCCATGCTTTTGGAGGTTTTCCAGACTTTTTCCTGTGGTTGATTTCAAGCTTCATAGCATTGTGGTCTGAAAGTATGCATGGTATAATTTCAATTCTTGTAAACTTATGAAGGGCTGTTTTGTGACCCAGTATATGATCTATCTTGGAGAATGTTCCATGTGCACTCGAGAAGAAAGTATATTCTGTTGCTTTGGGATGCAGAGTTCTAAATATATCTGTCAAGTCCATCTGATCCAATGTATCATTCAGGGCCCTTGTTTCTTTATTGACTGTGTGTCTAGATGATCTATCCATTTCTGTAAGTGGGGTGTTAAAGTCCCCTGCAATGACCACATTCTTATCAATAAGGTTGCTTATGTTTATGAGTAATTGTTTTATATATCTGGGGGCTCGGGTATTTGGCGCATAGACATTTATAATAGTTAGCTCTTCCTGGTGGATAGACCCTGTGATTATTATATAATGCCCTTCTTCATCTCTTGTTACAGCCTTTAATTTAAAGTCTAGTTTGTCTGATATAAGTATGGCTACTCCAGCTTTCTTTTGGCTTCCAGGAGCATGATAAATAATTCTCCATCCCCTCACTCTCAATCTAATGGTGTCCTCAGATCTAAAATGAGTCTCTTGTAGACAGCAAATAGATGGGTCTTGTTTTTTTTATCCATTCTGATACCCTATGTCTTTTGGTTGGCGCATTTAATCCATTTACATTCAGTGTTATTATAGAAAGATATGGGTTTAGAGTCATTGTGATGTCTGTATGTTTTATGCTTGTAGTGATGTCTCTGGTACTTTGTCTCACAGGATCCCCCTTAGGATCTCTTGTAGGGCTGGTTTCGTGGTGACAAATTCCTTCAGTTTTTGTTTGTTTGGGAAGACCTTTATCTCTCCTTCTATTCTAAATGACAGACTCGCTGGATAAAGGATTCTCGGCTGCATACTTTTTCTGTTTAGCACACTGTAGATATCGTGCCAAGCCTTTCTGGCCTGCCAAGTTTCAAAGGAGAGATCAGTCACGAGTCTTATAGGTCTCCCTTTATATGTGAGGGCACGTTTATCCCTTGCTGCTTTCAGAATTTTCTCTTTATCCTTGTATTTTGCCAGTTTCACTATGATATGTCGTGCAGAAGATCGATTCAAGTTACGTCTGAAGGGAGTTCTCTGTGCCTCTTGGATTTCAATGCCTTTTTCCTTCCCCAGTTCAGGGAAGTTCTCAGCTATAATTTGTTCAAGTACCCCTTCAGCACCTTTCCCTCTCTCTTCCTCCTCTGGGATACCAATTATGCGTATATTATTTTTTTTTAGTGTATCACTTAGTTCTCTAATTTTCCCCTCATACTCCTGGATTTTTTTATCTCTCTTTCTTTCAGCTTCCTCTTTCTCCATAACTTTATCTTCTAGTTCACCTATTCTCTCCTCTGCCTCTTCAAGCCGAGCCATCGTGGATTCCATTTTGTTTTGCAATTCGTTTAAAGCGTTTTTCAACTCCTCGTGATTGTTCCTTAGTCCCTCGATCTTTGTGGCAAGAGATTCTCTGCTGTCCTGTATACTGTTTTCAAGCCCAGCGATTAATTTTATGACTATTATTCTAAATTCACTTTCTGTTATATTATTTAAATCCTTTTTGATCAGTTCATTAGCTGTTGTTATTTCCTGGAGATTCTTCTGAGGGGAATTCTTCCGTTTGGTCATTTTGGAGAGTCCCTGGCGTGGTGAGGACCTGCAGTGCACTTCCCCTGTGCTGTGGTGTATAACTGGAGTTAGTGGGCGGGGCCGCAGTCCGACCCGATGTCTGCCCCCAGCCCACTGCTGGGGCCACAGTCAGACTGGTGTGTGCCTTCTCTTCCCCTCTCCTAGGGGCGGGATTCACTGTGGGGTGGCGTGTCCCGTCTGGGCTACTTGCACACTGCCAGGCTTGTGTTGCTGGGGATCTGGCGTATTAGCTGGGGTGGGTAGGCAAGGTGCACGGGGGCTGGAGGGGCAGGCTTAGCTCGCTTCTCCTTAGGTGATCCACTTCAGGAGGAGCCCTGTGGCAGCGGGAGGGAGTCAGATCCGCTGCCGGAGGTTTGGCTCCGCAGAAGCACAGAGTTGGGTGTTTGCGCGGAGCGAGCAAGTTCTCTGGCAGGAACTGGTTCCCTTTGGGATTTTGGCTGGGGGATGGGCGGGGGAGATGGCGCTGGCGCCTTTGTTCCCCGCCAAGCTGAGCTCTGCCGTCCGGGGGCTCAGCAGCTCTCCCTCCCTTTGTCCTCCAGCCTTCCCGCTTTCCGAGCAGAGCTGTTAACTTATGACCTCCCAGACGCTAAGTCGCGCTTGCTGTCGGAACACGGTCTGTCCGGCCCCTCCGCTTTTGCCAGCCAGACTCGGGGGCTCTGCTTGGCTGGCGAGCCGCCCCTCCGCCCCGGCTCCCTCCCGCCAGTCCGTGGAGCGCGCACCGCCTCGCCGCCCTTCCTACCCTCTTCCGTGGGCCTCTAGTCTGCGCTTGACTCCGGAGACTCCCTTCTGCTAATCCTCTGGCGGTTTTCTGGGTTCTTTAGGCAGCTGTAGGTGGAATCTAAGTGATAGGCAGGACGCGATGTGAGCCCCGCGTCCTCCTACGCCGCCATCTTCCGGAACCAAGATGATCTCTAAACCAAATTCTATGTATTTCTTCAAATGCATATGTGGCCACAGACAAAGTGTTAGTGAAGAAAGGAAATGAAGCCAGGAAAGGACAGAGGGATTTGCCAGCGAGCCTGAGGATACACCGAGTTAATGAGGCAGGTGCTGGGCTGTATGACTGCACCTGCTGGGATCCACTGTATGGAAATGCACCACTGACACTGAACAGAAGCCCTCCCACTATGCCACACCCCCGAAAACATATACCCACGCCTTTCTAGCTCCCAAGGACCTGGCCACTGTCTATACAGGACTTGTCTCCTGCATCTGTGTCCTCAGCAAGGTCTGCGCTAGGAGCCCAAGGACGCAATCTGTGATGTTTCTTTCAGTTAGGTCACTCGATTCTTATCACTGTTGGGGACTGAATGACTTTTGTAAGTGTCCTGAATTTTCTACTTCTCCATTGATGAGAAGCTTCCTGGGAAGGAAGCCATGTCCAGTGTGCAAAATGGTTTGCTGAATGAATAATGAATGAATGAATGAATAGGAGAATGATGAAAACCACAAGGCCTTTGTTGTTTTTCTTTGTTTGCTTGAGAAAGAGAGAGAGAGAGAGAGAGAGAGAGAGCATGAGCAGGGGAAGGACAGAGAGAGAAGGAGACACAGGACCCAAAGCACACTCCAGGCTCCTAGCTGTCAGCACAGAGCCTGATGCGGGGCTCGAACTCATGAACCTCGAGATCATGACCTGAGCTGAAGTCAGATGCTTAACCAACTGAGCCACCCAGGGGCCCCCATAAGGCCTTTGGAGTGATAAAAACCTGGATCTGAATTCCTGCTCAGCCACTTAACTGACAGCACGATCCAGGAACGTTACCAGATCTTTCTCATAGGGTTGCTGGGGACCGAAAGAGGTTCCACACAGGACAGTGCGAGCACAGGGTCAGCACATCACAGTGTCAGTTCCCATTACAACCAAACGGCTTCCCTGAGCCATCTCAGCTAATACAGGAGCTCAGGGACTCTTTAAAAGTCACATCTTGGGGCGCCTGGGTATCTCAGTCGGTTGAGTGTCCGACTTCGGCTCAGGTCATGATGTCGCAGTTCGTGAGTTCGAGCCCCGCGTCAGGCTCTGTGCTGAGAGCTTAGGGCCTGGAGCCTGCTTCGGATTCTGGGTCTCCCTCTCTCTCTGCCCCTCTCCCACCCGTGGTCTGTCTCTCTGTCTGTCAAAAATAAATAAACATTAAAAAAGAAAAAATTCAAAAAAAATAAAAATAAATAAATAAATAAATAAAAGTCACATCTGACATCGTCCTCCAAACAACAGTAAAGTGTTGCTCTAATTCTAAAAACAACTAACAATTGTGCATAGGAAAAGAGTCAAGGATAATAAACCAAAATATGTATTTCCTCCAAGATTGTTCTTCATTCACAGAGACTATAGTAGCGTCATGACATCTAAAGCAATAACTATAGCAATTGTTAGATTTCACCAAACTTGGGATGTCTAGGTGGCTCAGTCGCTTAAGCGTCTGACTTTGGCTCAGGTCATGATCTCAGGGTTCACAAGATGGAGCCCTTCGTTGCGCTCTCTACTGCCAGCACAGAGCCCTCTTCAGATTCTCTGTTCCCCTCTCCCTCTGCCCTTACCCAGTTCATTATCTACCGCCCCCCAACTCTCTCTCAAAAAAATAAACACTTAAAAAAATTTCACCAAGCTTTGTTAACATTCTACAAACCACTGATCTAGAAAATGTACAAAATTTTGCATAAAGTTGTGGGGTTATTATCTCATTTGTTATTGTACAGTAACAAGACTTTTCTTCCATTTCTCATGATAACCATATGGCTCTCACACTCACAAATACAGTGAAAAATCTATAACTCAGGGAGTGAAAAAGAGTTCAAGGATAGTTGTGTTTGAAGCAAAACTTAGAGGAAAATTTTGAGTTTATTGTTTCCATGTAGAAGATAACATTGAATTATTATAACATGGGTGCTTTAGTGAGGTTCTGGGATCTGATCGTTCTTTATACTGGGAACATAATAAAATAACACTGAGAAGGATCTTACTGAGAAGATCTTTCCTTGCTTCTAAAGCCAACCTTGCCTCCCCCATCCTTGCCTCCTCAGTCCTGATTCATGCCCCGCTCTTGGAGAAAAATCTGGCAATGCCATCTCATGGATTTACACGTGTCTTTCACTTCATTTTGTAGGTTGACTATCGTTCTTTCTTGTGTTTTCACTGTTTTTATGAAACTTTCACTGCTAACTTGCTCACGTACCTCTGATTCCACTCCCTTGCTTTTCAAATGGAGACACCAAGATGAGAATCCCTCAGGATCAACTCTCCTTAATGCAATACCAGAAATTGCACATATGTTGCAAGCTGTCTGGAGCTTCCCTTGAGAAGATCATTGTACATTGCTACCCCCTAAAATAAGGAGAGCCCCTGAAATAAATCCTATGTGGCTCAGCCACTATTACATGGAAGACTACGTATTTCCAACTTGGACACAGACAAAGGAGTCTTCTACCTGATAATCAGTAAGTCTTCAGGCCTGATGAAGCCTCCTGCTATTATCCTGCTGGGATCCCACGATGTCACAAAGGCAGAAGGAACCTGTACGAAAACCTTCTCCATTACTAACCCTCAACTGCTTTCTCACTTGAGCAACCTGCTCTTAATCACAGGGTCATAAGCTGTTGGAACAGGAAGGGTCCTTGGACATACAGAGCCCAATGCTCGCACAACAATTGGAGATACGGGAGCCCAGAGATGGCAAAAGCTTACCCAAAGCCCGTTAACCACAGAGGTGGGGCTACGTGTGCATATGTAAATATCGTAGAACAGCCTCCAAGATGCTTCTTCTTTCAACATGTCAGAGAACTGGGTTTGTTTTCGCAATAAATTGTACTTTTTAAGTTTATTTCTTTATTTTGAGAAAGAGAGAGAAAGCACAAGTGGGCAAGGGGCAGAGGGAGAGAGAGAGAGAAAGAGAGATAGAGAGAGAATCCCAAGCAGGCTCTGCACTGTCAGTGTGCAGCCCGATGTGGGGCTTGAATTCACAAACCTCGAGATC
The DNA here is from genome assembly GCF_024362965.1 of Panthera pardus. Classification (NCBI taxonomy): domain Eukaryota; kingdom Metazoa; phylum Chordata; class Mammalia; order Carnivora; family Felidae; genus Panthera; species Panthera pardus. Next base: position 75,591,433 of record NW_026527013.1, on the reverse strand, counting down.
ATAACCTGAGCTGAAGTCAGGCGTTTAACCGACTGAGCCACCCAGGTGCCTTTGTTTTAATAAGGAGCTATTTTTTCCATGAGAGATAGAATTCTACAAGTTTCTTCTTTTACTCCAGGAAAATAGTGTCATCTCAGAAATTATTTTCTCATTTTGCATTGCCTGGTAAAGACTCATGTTGTAAATAGTAAAAGTGGCTGCTAAAACATGGAGACCATCGTTCACATTTCTCAAGTATATGTCTGTTGGCATGTTTGCATTTTCAGTTACTGAAGTGTATCCTCTTTCAGAAATACAATCCCAAATTGTAACGGAGCAGACCTGTGGTTGTGAGAACAGAAGGGCTTTTCCTTTGATGCGGTCTCTGAGCGGTTTCACACACTTGAACACCTGGAAATCAAAACCTCTTAATTCTCTGAACACTTTTCCTGGTAATTTAGAAAAGTCATTGGTTGACCACTTGGCCCTGATCTCTTCTTCTCTTTTTTCTTTTCTTCTTTCTCTCTTCTTTCTTCCTCCCTGTCTCCTTTCTTTCTTTCTTTCTTTTTCTTTCTTTCTTTTCCTTCCTTCCTTTTTTCTGTCTGTCTTTCTGTCTTTCCTTCCTTCCTTCTTTCCTTTTTTTTTTCTCTTATCATTTCCATTTTCCATCAGCATTTTTCTGTGATTACTACTTCCATGGAAAACAGATATTTTTCTAAATTAATCTAAGGAAAACATAAAATATCATATGCCATGAAGACTATAATTCAAGGGCTTCCAAGAGAACTCAGAAGATCAAATTGCCAGGACAAAGTTTTTAAGCTGGTCGTGCCGTGAAGCTTAGCTGAAAATTTTGTAGAACGTCTAACCAGGCTGGATCAAGATATTTGTAGAATGAAGTAAGCTCATAGTAACTCCCACTGGTAAGTAACTTTGTTCTATTTTGATCTTGTGAATGAAAAACTTATTGATGCTTTTCAGAAAAAAACAATATGGGATCACCCCAGCATATGGACAGCAGTATTCCAGCTCCAGATCACTTTGTATGGAAACAAAACCACTTTGAAAATGGTTTATTTACTTAACCAGTTGGAGGCAGATTGAAATTCTACTTTTAGGAAACACACACAGAAAATAATAGACTCATATTTGAAATTCAAACATCTGTAGGACCGTGTCTGTAAACCATTGTTGTAAGTTATTGGTTCGTGCTGTTTCTCTTGTAGATGGTCTTTTAAGTGAGAAAACCTTTAAGTATCTCTAGTATTAAGAGTGTCCCTTTCTCTAATAACCTGGAAAACCTATATGATTGCTTTTGATCTCATCTTTAACCAAGTGCAAAAAATTTCACTTCTACAGTAAATGACTGTAGAACATCAATAATGCCACTTCATCTTAATACTCTAGCTTCTGAGGGAGTAGGCTGCGACTAGTCAAAATTTGTCCCATTGTGACTCTTCTGATATTGCCTAGAGATGATCCAGTTTAAAGGCATTTGTGAGCTCAGTAAACCACTTCAGCTCCAGAGTCCATCAGAAGTCTGTCTGCATGGTTTATATCCTTGTTTGTTTACATTGTCTCAGCAAACATTCACTGAAGACAGTGTCTATGCTGGATGCTTGAGGTCAAAGGGGCTCCCGACATGGTCCCAACACTCAAAAAGCTTGTAGCCTAGTGGGTAAGCATTCTAGATTGTGGCTTGACTGGGCCCCAAGTTTTTTGGCCTGTGGCTGACAGAGATACAGACTGTCTTGGGTTCATCGGCTCTTTTCCTTTCTTATTTTATGTAATACTTATTGCTTATAAAATCCACATGTGTCGTTTAGTGGAAAATTGGGATAGACGAGCCAAAAAATATCCCATTAAAGAGAATAATCATGTTAGCTAATATTTATTGAGAGCCAGATAACCACACTGACTGGTTTCAGTGCCTTATCTCAGTCCTCAGCAGTCCTATACAGGAGGTCCTCATTCCAGTTTCACAGATGAAGGACTTGAAGCTCAAAGAAGTTGTTATTTGCCTAAAGTCACATGGCAAGTTACTGTGGCAAAGTTTGGGACCCAATAGACGCTTGTCCGTGCCGAAGAGCATGGTTTAGACCGTTATGTGCTATTAGAAACAGCAAGCTGTATTTTTATTTCTGAATATTTACTCTTCTGAGCCTGACCTCGTAAATTGACTCTTTAGTTGAGCGCTTAACTAGTAATAGCTCATAATTTGTATTACTCTTCACACAGAAGACAATGTTTCTGCTTCTATCATGGCTCTAAAATTGCCTCTCTTCCCCTCCCCGCCCCCCACCCCCCGCCAAAGATCCAGTAAGTCATGTTGAATACACGTTCGTTAGATTTTCAAAATGTGATTCTTAGGGTATTGCTATAAAATGACAAGTCCTTTCCACACCATTGCATTCAGTCTTCTTTCTGCATCGGCATCAAGTGCGCCGGAAATACTGACTCGGGCAGGACAGCTGGAGCAGGTGGCCTACACGCAGGACTCGGCCACATGACCCACAGCTGTCTTTCCTCTCAGGCTAGGACAGCGGCAGAAAGACCAGACCAGACAGGATCCTCTGATGAGCAGCTCAGGACTTTACATCAGTGCCCTGGAAACTCTTAGGGTAATTTCAAGTTCAAAGGAACAGTCTTTCAGCAACAAATTAGTTAAGTGACCACCATTAAGATTTCAGACTCTGTAACAGTTCATCTGGCTACTATCGTGGGAATGGGATTCTGGAAAGAACTGCTTTACAGTCAAACCAGGTCCCTACCCCTCAATACATAGAAACAAACAAACAAACGAGAAAACCAACGTGTTAAAAAATTGAACATTCATTTATTATATATTCAAATATATTATTTCTATTTTTGTTCCTCTTTGAAAATTATAGAGGTAGTACCTATAAATTACACTCTAGGAAAAGAGCTGATCTGATACATGAAAACCTTAAGAAAAGAGATTTAGAAGACGCAGCAATATGTTGGGAAAAGGGAAAATCATATTCTCTGTCGTGGATGAATAAGATGGAAAGACAGAGGGGTCAGTCCATCCATTCTTGACTGGGTTCATATCTAATGTGATTTTGCTTGTGATTCATCTTTGTTAATATTAGCAGGACCAATTTTTATGTGTTTAAATAGTAAAAAATATAGGCGAGATTTTTAAAGAGGCACAAAGGGAGATTTCTGTAAAAGGTTTTCAGACAGTGGGCTATTATGGATGGGGGATCTACAAAAAAAAAAATCCTCCTCCCAAACCTGAGATCCGGATTATAGGTAAATATTCTTTCATTCTTCCATATAACGTAGGGAGGGGAGGTGGGCGATGCAGGGGCAGCAGGCTAGGTTCTGGTGCCGGCTCAGCATTCTCGGATTCGCCCCCAGTTTGGTCACAAATGGCAGCGGGATCCTTGGAGAGGTAGGTGACTGTGTCCCAGTCGCTTGGGTGGGCGACATTGACAAGGAGCTAACTTGCTAGAGCAACTGGGGGTCCCTGAGGGGTGGGGATGTTAGGTCCCTGTGGGATTTCTGTGCTGAAAGATGTGTAAAGATATTTGTATTGCTTATTTGATTCCAAAATAACCAGTAGGAAAGAATGAGCAAAAACTTGATAAACTTGTCATTTTGTCGGAAGGTGATTCTTATCCGGTACCAACACATTTACCTGTGCAGACATAATCGGGAATGTCATACGCTGGGTTTGTTTCTTTCTAAATTCAGGCTAGTAAATGTATTCATTCTTCATTAGCCTTAGAGAGGAATTTTTTTCCTGGATGAGGGAGAACATCTCACAGGGATTTTTTGAGCCTGCAGCATCTAGTCAAAAAGTTTTCAAAGAATTTTCACAATGCTGGTAAAAGCATTGGAAAAATGAAGAAAAAATGATATATTATGGTTTCCTTAGTGGTTTTGATCACAGGCACGAATAAATTCATAAACTGAAAAGGAATTTTCCGGTCCTCTTTTTCCAACTATCTACTCCGTGTAAATTGCATCAATCCAATTAAAAAATAGTGACACAGTTATAATCCTAAAAATATGTTTTTAGGAGAGAGAGGTGCAGACAAAAATGTGAACTTTGAATCTGAATCTGTCATGTTGTGTATAATTATCCTTCAACCAATAAATTTTGTTTCACTGGTCATTGCTTTCTTAAAATTATAAAAAGAATACATGTCTAAAATGAAAAAAATTGGAAAAGAGAAAAAATAAAGAAAAAATTGAAATCTCATAGCAACACTTATTACTGTTAACATTTGCTATATTTCCATTCATTCGTTCTGTCAACGTAACAACTATTTCAAGTGGATGTGGTTAGAACTAAATGAAATTAAATATGGAATTAGCTCCGTATAGGTTGGGACATGGTCAGTAATAAGAAAAAAGCCAATTCTTCAGAATTCCAATTACCACCCACTGCAGTTCTGCATAGAATCAGGAGTACTAAAGCAAAACAAAATCGAGACCATCACATTACTTGATAAGGTTAGTATAAGGTAAAGCAAAACAAAATCGAGACCATCACATTACTTGATAAGGTTAGTATAAGACCATTTCTGAAAATAATAATTTTTTGATAGAAGTTTTGGGAATAGTGCCACATTGTTTCTAAATTCAAGGCACTGTAAATAATTTGGTAGTGCAGCTTTAAACATTGTTCTACTCAAAATCTTGGATTGGTTCAAATGTAAGAGCAAGATGATCTACAAAATCAGAAATCAAGGAGAAGAACTTCAGTATCAGAAGCGGGTATGGGATCTGATTTGAAGCTAAAAGTTCAACTTGATAGATTGTGAAGTATGCATGAAAATGGATTCTCATTCAAACAAATGACAGTGTATTGTTTTTAAAAAATTCCAAGTTTTAAACCAGGCTATGCCACTTAGTAGTTACGACTTTGGGCAAGTTACATGACTGCTTGAACCTCTTTTCCCATGGAAAGTAAGAAAATAAGTACCGCATAACCCATTGTGGATGAAAAGCCCTGGTAAGCACTAATCCTATTGCAACTTTCCTTTCCTTATACTCTGTTCAGGGCTGCTTCCAAACCACGCAATGTTTGCCTTTCTCTAATAATAGTTTTCGTTGCTATTCCATTTTCCTCCACAGAGGAACCTCCTGTTGAGAACACTTCCCCAAAGCCTACAATTTTTCTTCCTTCAATTGCTGAAAGACAACTCCATAAGACTGGAACATATCTTTGTCTTCTTGAGGATTTTTTCCCTGGTGTTATCGAGGTACATTGGAAAGAAAAGAATGGCAAAACAATTCTGAAATCCCAGCAGGGAAACACCATGAAAACTAAGGACACATATATGAAATACACCTGGCTGACCGTGAGTGAAGAGTCAATGGATAAAGAACACAAATGTGTTGTCAAACATGATAGTAATAAAGGAGGGGTTGATCAAGAGATTCTTTTTCCTTCAATAGACAAAGGTACGTACATATATACATGAATATAACCTCCCAGAACCCCCTTTTTTTAATGAGAATAGCCTACGTTTTCTGTCAAGTCTTAATGGAAATAAGCAAAAAGAAATGTTTCTTTAATATTGTTGCTTTTAACAGAGGCACAAATATTTCGCTATTACCCCGTAGAATTAAAATAGTATGGGCTTTGGAACATACAAAGAAAAAGAAAAATTCACTTAGCCTTTCTCGCCTCACTTTCATCATCTGAAATATGAAGGTCATAATGATGTTTCTGAGGATCACTCTATGGATTAAATGAAACAGTACACATGAAACCACCTAGCAACATTGCCCACCATAAATACTCAAAAGGAGAGTCCACTTTGGATAATCTTACTTGATAAGTAAATTAGAACAATTATACATCTTTCAGGAACGTTCCACTCAGTAGTCAAAGTCCCTCTCACTTCAATCTGATCTACTCAAAGTATAACCCAGAAACGTGAGTTATAGGTGACAAAATGCTGTTCATTTGACAAAGCCAGATTGCAGCTCAACAAATAATGGTAATTTGGCTGCTGAGGTTTTAGTATGGTCTTGGGATTATTAGATTTGAATTTTATATCCCACCATTAGGTGAAACTTGGAAAGTAAGATTGGGTGAAGCTAATGCGTACAAACATTCTCCCATTGTCCACAATGGATGTATTTCTACCACTAGGAAATGCTGCCCAGCAAACGCTTCCTGCTGTCCGAGCGTGTGCCAGGCCTGGGAGGGAGGCGGGATGGACCACTGTCCCCAGGAGGACCACTACGTTAAAGTGAATATCCAGGGTCACTTGTGATTCAGTCATGGTATCTCAAAGGAGTCCCATTTTCCAGAAGCTGGACATATTTATACAGTGTGGGCAGAGCTGAATGTGCTCTGGCCCAGCTGTGATCCAGTAACTCTGTAGACTCAGAAGTCAAGTCCTGAGCATGGACATGACAGACCAGAGCCCCAAAAGGGAACCAGTTTGTGCTTTCCCTGTGGTTAGGCAGGCAATTTTTCAGCAGTGGGGAACAAGCACATAACAGGACATGTAAAGAGCTTTCTGTATACAAGTCTCAATTTCTGAAGTCAGTCTTCATCTTCTTGGGTCTGTTGAAAAGAAAACTACAGACCCCAAATGGTAACACTTAGCTTAAGGCCCCAAATCACTAAAACAAGACTTCATACCTAACCCAAGTGCAATCTCAACCCCCAGAGCAGTAACATTTAATCAGTGAACATGGGAATTTCCTGGTCAGCACTATGAAGGTTCCCAGTTGACCCCTTTCCCCCTTAGGAGAGTTACATTGCCTAGAAAAATGGATTCCTTGCTAATATTTTCCTTTTCTGCACTCCCTGCGCTATTGTTAAAATCTTTTATTCCCTGTGGTCCTTTGGAGCTCCCCTCTACTTGCTAGATCAGATGCTGCCTGATTCATAAATTGATTAATACAGCCATTAGATCTTTATCATTTACTTTGTTGAATTTTTGTTATTTAACAGATTTGGTGTCGGTGACAGGATCTGAAATGGACTTCCAGGGGCAATCGGAGACAAGTACACAACCAGGGGAGGTAACTGTGAGCCCCTTGAGTTCACTGTCCTCCTCACCATTTTCAAGGGCTGTAGGTGAGTTCCTGTTGGTTCTGAGATTCAATCTCTTTGCATTCAGACTCCTGATCTAATTGGCTTTCCTTTACAATGTGGGTCAGCTTGGGCTGGCAGAAGGTTACTGTCAGAGCCCAGTTGAGCTGGCTTCTTTGTCTGGACCCCACTTGAACTGGCATGTTTGCCCAGAGCCCAAGTGAACTGGCAGGGGGGGTCTGTCCAGAGCCAAGGCCCCAAACTTTCTGACCACAGTTTCTTGGATGGAAACTTCAGCAAGTTTCCAGAATTATTGATGGCGCACAAAGAGTCTTCTTGTGGCCAGAAGCCAGTGACATCTCTTGGTTACTGTGCATAGGCTAAGGTGCACATAATTATTTTTCTTGCTTCTTATAGATAAAGGCTACTGCTAACAGGGATCAGAGACTGAAAAACCCACAAAATTGATGGGCGCAATAAGGACTGTTAGACAAAAAAAGACTGTGAGGCAATTAAAGACTATTAGAATGCTCACCACCTCAAGAACATGCCCTTGATAGTATAACTTGGTCAGGGGATAGATTAGACTGGCACCAGTTCACCCATCCACCTCAAGAAAATTTCTGTGCAAAGAGATACCCTTTAAAACACACGCAATCCCCAATTCCAGGACACATCACTTTTGGATATTAGTTCTGCTCTGAGAAGCCCCAAGTCTTAGCTATAGGGATCCTTACATTCTAAAGGGTCAAGTGCAAGCACCTTCCTGTATACCCGTTTATTTTATGTCTAAAAACTGTAGTCCCAGAAGTTACAGATGTCTAGCAAAAATGGCAAATCTTACTAAGCTTGCCTTGTGTCCTGAGGAACTAGCTTGACAACCATAAGTTGGAGACCCCAAAAACAAAGCCGGACAGAAATGTAGCTACACCTCACTTGTGCAGACATACGGCCAGACTGAAGTGTGGGTTAACTCCATTCAAGGCTAGGGTCCTATGGATCTGCTGCCAGCCCTCAGGGCAATTACAGTCTAGAAATACAATAGCGAGGAATTTTCCAACTAGGGATAAGATCATGTAAGAACTACATTTAAAAGCAAAATTTCTCAAATTAAATAAAATAGGACACTTCTGTTAATGAGCAAGCAGAAGCCTCTGAAAGATTTGAAATTCCAAGGTCGTTTCAATGAAACATTCTTTGGAAAAGGCTAATGAGAAATTAAAGACGGAAGAGGTACTAAAACAAAAAGCTGTCAGACTGACCTAATTCCTCCTCTGCTCTTTGCTCCTTTGAGCAGTCATTCAAGTGTGAATTGGCTTTCCTCTCTGAAAAGACTACGCAGTCATATTAATGGCCTTACGGACACCCCCGTATCTACCTTCAGAGGAGGGTCCCCAAATGAGGCCCTCCCAGAGTTGAGAAACTGGGTGATTTTCTGACACAGTTACATTAATTCCCTTAAAGAGCCAAGTGGAAATTCTGATAAATACCAAGGTCTGCTGAAGGGTCCTGGGAAAACTGGCAGAACCAGGAAAGGGTGGGAAGTCTTAGCAGAATCAGTTCTCCTTCTGAATCTCTGCCCACATGCCTGGTCCGGAGAGGATAACAAAATTTCCTGTTGTCCCACCCTTTCCAAATCCACACCCATTGCTTATGGATCCTTTCTCTCCCAGAGACAGCTGTTGCCTCCTTGCTGGTATCATCCTGCGTCACTGCTCTTAGCTCTCTGCCTGCCTGGGACGTGCGGCTGTGGGTTCCCTTCCTCTGGCTGTCACTGTGGGTGATCCTGGATCTGGGGAGGGTAATATCCTTAGATAATATTCATCTTACACCCAAGGGGGGTTATTCCGTCTGCCAGAAATATTTAAAACTGTGCACCCAGAGGGAAGGAAGCAAATTGAGGCTCATGTGCTTGGATAGGTTGAATCAAACTATGTTGTCATTTCACGAAAATCCAAGTTTTGAGACACTGAGAGCAGCTGTCCTGACAAATGTGAACAGAACTAGAAACGCAGCTGAATTCAGAGCTCCCCTGTCCCTTCACCCACCCTCAAACTTCTCCTAGTTCCAGAAAAAGGCTTATAGATGATTGGCTTTAGGAAAGCAAAGTCCTTCTTGGAGGAACCTGCATTCTTCCTGTGTCCTCAAAGTGATCTATCTTGTCACATCTTTGAAATGTAAACACAGCCCACAAATGCTTGGGACTGAGGGAAACTAAGAGAAAGAGGCCTTTAAAAAAAAATACAAACTGCTAAAGGGTTCTTGTGCCTAAACCCTGGCTCAGTGTCCTTCGTAATTCCAGGGAGGCACCTGGGTGGTTCAGTCAGTTAAGTGTCAGACTCTTGATTTTGGCTCAGGTCATGTCATGGTTCTTGGGATTGAACTCTGCATCCGGCTCCGTGCTGACTGCATGGACCCTGTTTGGGAATCTCAGTCTCCCCCTCTCTCTCTGCGCCTTCTCTGCTCTCTCTCCAAATAAATAAATAAACATTACAAAAAATTCCAGGGACAAATACAAATCTTAACATTTTCTCCATAAACGCCAGTGACTCTAAGGTCTTTGCAGTGATCTGTGTGTCCATAAATATATGTCATCAATGTGAGATCTTTTCCTCTCTGGATAGTGTCTCAGAAAGATAAAAACTAACCCAAATGTGTTTGAACTTCATATGATCTGGGCAAATATCCAGTTGTTGGTTTAAGTAAAATAGACATGTCTTCAGAATTAGCAGCACTAAAATTAAATTATTTCATGTGCCTTGGTTTACATAAGTAGAGTTGATCTCTTACAAAATATTAAAGAAAATAGCTTGAGAGAATGACAGACTTTGTTGTCTCATAAAGTTTTTATGGGTAATTTCAGCAAAAGTGCTAAGAACCAGTAAATTGAATAGATATTTTAAAAATATGTATTTCATTTTAAAAATGAAAAATGTTAAATATATTTTTAAATAGTTTCCCAAATCTTTTTGGTAAACTAAATCCTTAAAATTTTACAGTGTTAGCTCGAGTGTAAAAATAAATTACATTCATTAAATATCTAGATCTTATCTAGATCATTTCCAAGTAAGAGAAAATGCTAAATTATTAGTTAATGAACATAGGTTTACCAACTTTTGGTTTTCTTATTGCAGAGAAACTGAAAATATACATGGACCTATTAGTAAATGTATTTTGTGCTTTACCGGAAGACTGTTTTATGAAGAAATACACATTTCTAGAACTTTTGAAATGTGTACATTAATTTGCCAATCTAAGAATGCTGGGTAACAGTTCACAATTGCTTACATATTAGCTTTCATTAAAAATGAAAGTTTCTAAGAGTTCAGAATTTTAATAAATGTAATTAAGACCACTGAAAATAATAACGGAAACAAGTCTGAATGTAAGGAAAGTAAAATGTGTGTTTTTAGTAAGAAAATGTATGAGGAAGGGAAATGTATTTTTTGAGGTATAAAAAAGGACTTTGTCCTAAGGCAAGGCTGGTCATCTAAAGAGGGTAAACTCAGGACAAATTCTGAATTTAAAAGAGAAACTTGTAAAGATTTGTAAAAATGGGATGATTGGGAGCGCCTGGGTGGCTCAGTTGGTTAAGCATCTGACTCTTGATTTTGGCCCAGGTCACGATCTCACGGTCTCGGGATTGAGCCCCATGTCAGGCATGGCAACTGGCTCTGTGCTGGGTGTGCTGCCTTCTTGAGATTCTCTCTCTCTCGCTCTTTGCCTATCTCCTGCTCATTCTCTCTCTCTCAAAAAGAAAGAAAAAAAGAAAGAAAGGAAGGAAGGAAGGAAAGAAAGAAGGAAGAAAAAAAAGGAAAGGAAAGAAAAGAAAAGGAAAGGAAAGAAAAAAGAAAAGAAAAGAAAAGAAAAAAAGAAAGAAAAGGGGGATGTTTGGAAATGAATGTTATGTGTGGTCAGGACTAAAATTGGAATGAAGAATTTTCAAATCAAAAATAAGCAGGTGCAGCATTAGATTTTCTTTTCTTTATGTCAAAAGGACAAAGGGTTTTGTGGGTCTGTTTCTTTTCTTTGGAGTTTTGGTCTTCTTAGTCTCCTTAACTGGGAACATTCCAAAGGATTTGCTAAACTAATTGGATATATTTGATAAGCTAAATTACCAGGAAGCATTGTCAAATAAAAATTCATACTAGATGTTCTTTATGTTGTGTTTGTAAGATTGTGGCACATGTAGTTAAAGTCCATTCTGGTTCCACAAAAAAATGGCCCCTCATTGCCAGATGTTTGGTATCCTGATGTTCTTATAACATGGTGCCAGTCTGCTTCTGAATCAGGGCATTGAAGATTATTCAAATTATAAATAGACATCAGCTGAAAGACTTCTATAATAGAACAAAACTGTTTACCGTCAATGTCTAACCTGTCAGGCCCGTAACCCTGGAAAAATTGTTTTTGCCTCCAGAAGCTTCAGACCTCCTCCCTGGGGACACTTTGAACACTTGCAGCTTCACTTTACACAGCTACCACTTAGTGTGGCTTGTTAACATGTGCTTGTTACTGTTTGTACATTTTCTGGAAGGGTTAAAGCCTTTCCCTGCTGAGGCTGATGCCCTCACTGGGGCAAAGACAGTGTTGAAAATGGGTATCCCCCTTGGGGCACATCTTCTGTGCGCTCCAGGGACCAAGGCTCCTACTTTACCAGGCAACTCATAGGCGCCTTCAGGAAAACCTTGTCCACTTCTTGGAAAGCTCTCGGTGTACAATCTTCTGCTGATCCTTGTGTCTCATGCTAGTCAGACCAGCTACTGTCTCCAATGTCTTATGCTCAAGCCGGTCATCAACAGGTTACAGAAGCTTTCCTGAATCGTAATTAAAAGGATCCTGTCGGTCACAGTTTACAGCCTGATGATTAGGTATTTTAGACACATCATCAGAGTAAGAGAGCCACTGAACTCCAGTAGAAGAGGGACCTTACCGATTGCTCCTGCTGTAACACTCAGGTGCACATCACACAGCTACAGAAGTCTCCACCTGTCACTGGGTCCTGCACAGACACTGGACATCTCTGAGTCAAACTGAAAGAAAGTGATGTAGCTGACATGCAGGTAGGGTGTTTTTGCCCAAGACAATGGATCAAGATCTCACACTTCAATGTGTGAAACCTTTTCACCTTCTTTTCTTTCCAACGAACGGCCTGGAAAGATAACTCTCTCATCTGTATCTCCCAGGTCACAGCCAAGGGGGGTGAACTCTGGAATTGAGAGCAGCCTTTTATTTCTGGCTGGGAGAAAATCTAACACTGGTCTTAACTTTTCTCAAGCTAAATAAGACATCTCATTGGTTGACGTCCCTCAATTTACATCCTGAGTTAGAAGGGACCTCCCAGGAAGCTTTCATGACCAGGATTCACTCCTTTGGCTGGGCCTTACTTCCCTGGTCAGGGATCAATGTAAGGGAGATGTGTTCAAGACCTTCTGTTTCATTCTGAAAATTGGTGCAGAATCTCTTACTAAAGCAATGGCTGCCCAACAAAAATCCTTAGACTCTGGCCAAAGTAATTCTTGAAAATAAGATAGCCCTTGATGATCTCTTAGCTGAGCAAGGTTGGGTCTGTGCTGTAGTCAACACTGCCTGCTATTCCCGGATTGACACTTCTGGGGAAGTTAAAACTCAATGACATTCGATCACTGAGCAAGCCACTTGGCCTAAATGAATGATTCCTTCCGCAGGGTCTTTATTACTTATGTGATTTTCATTGCTTTGAGCCTTGGGAAGCATGGCTTCAAATTGCACTCCAAACATGAGGAATTATCCTGTTTATTGTAATCACAATATACTGTCTGGTGCCTTATGTTCTCTCAAAAGCTTTAAATGCAAGTTCAGAGCTGGTAACCTGCAAACTAATGATCTCTCTAAGATGAGAATGTCAGAAAAAAAAGAAAGAAACAAAGAGAACAGAATGACCAACTCAAAAACTGTAAAGCTGAAGTGGTAACCTGTGAACATTCGCAGGCCAAAAGGTTAAGACCTGTGAATATCACAAGAGCAACCACAAAAACTGTGAGAACCTCAGAGAGGTTGCTGAGTGCTGTTAATGCCTTCAGTTGTGTCTCTCTAAGTTAAACCGAGAGTCTGATCAAAAGGCAGAGCTGTTAAAAAGAAAACCACAGTCTCAAAATGGCCTCACTCAGCTTAAGGCCCCAAACCAGTAAACCAAGACTTCATCCCTGCCCAGCTGCAGTTTCAACCCCCAGAACTGTAGCCTTAAACCAGGGAACATGGGCATTTCCTGGCTCGCACTAGGGAGTTTACTGATTGACTGCCTCTCTGGTCCCCTTGCCTAAAATAATGTTCTTTGCTAATAATTTCTTTTTCACTCCCTCTCTATCTGAAAAAACTTCCCCACTCCTGCAGCCCTTCTGAGCTCCCCTTTACTTGCTGGATACGATGCTCCCTGATTCATGAATAGATCAGTTAACACAGCCAGTTAGGTCTTTAACACTTATTTGGTTGAATTTTTGTTATCTGACAGATTTTTAGTTCGTCCAATGATGAAACTAGGGCCAAACCTTTGCTTTCACCTGGGTGGTGATGAAGAGCGAATGAAATTATCTTGATGACAATCCCTGCTGTTGGAAACATGATATGGATGATTTTTTTCATATATTTATTGCATTTATGTATATTCTTTCCTAAAACTTAACTAAAGTAAGATCACATAGACAGCCATAACTTTTTATGGCTAAGAAACAGGCAGGAACCAAATGAGCAAAGCATAAATTTAACGTAACCACTGGGCTGAAGTGTCCTGTGAGGTTTCGATTTTCTAGTGATCAGAGAAATGTAAAATGTATTTTAAGTTCCACAGTGATGATTACGGTAAGGGAGAAGTAAGGACGAGGACATTTCTGTTAATGCAATTCTAGAAAATTTCTATTGCTGTTTCTTGGAAATTTTTTGCTTGTTGTTTTTGTTTTTGATTAAAGTTTATATATTTTTTACGTTTTTTTTAACTTTTATTATTGAGAGACAGACACAGAGCGTGAGCAGGGGAGGGGTAGAGAGATGGAGGGACACAGAATCCGAAGCAGGCTCCAGATTCCGAGCTGTCAGCACAGAGCCTGACATGGGGCAAGAACTCACAAACTGCGAGATCATGACCTGAGCTGAAGTCGGTCGTTTAACCAACTGAGCCACCCAGGTGCCCCAAAGCTTGTATATTTTTATATGTATACATACACATGAAAGCACAAAAGAATGAAGTGATTCTGAACAGAGATTAAACTCATCTTGTCCACGTTTTCGACCAACCTGGATTGAGAAAGAGCACCTAGGACATGCACACACAAATTTATTATGAAAATTGTTACCTTACTGTCTTTATGTCGATCAATGCAGGGTAACAGATTTTATTTATCTTTTTTTACCTTTTCATTTGAATTTCTGTTAGTTAACATACAGTGTTACATTAGTTTCAGGTGCACAATATGATGAATAAAATCATTGTATGGAAAAGAAAGAGATTTTTTTTTAAATTTTTTTTTAACGTTTATTTATTTTTGAGACAGAGACAGAGCATGAACAGGGGAGGGTCAGAGAGAGGGAGACACAGAATCTGAAACAGGCTCCGGGCTCTGAGCTGTCAGCACAAAGCCCGACGCGGGGCTTGAACTCACGGACCGTGAGATCATGACCTGAGCCGAAGTCGGCCGCTTAACCGACTGAGCCACCCAGGCGCCCCAAGAAAGAGATTTTTAAAGCACTTTAAAGTCAGCTCTTGAGGATTTTTTTAACATTAAACATAATTATACTAACATTTTCCTTCTTGGAGATTTTTCCCAAAGCCTATACCTCAAATCCATTTTTTTTTAATTTCAAGGTTTTATTTAAATTCTAGTTAGCTAAAATATATGGTAAAATTGGCTTCAGGACTAGAATTTAGTGATTCATCACTTACATACAACACCCAGTGCTCATCACAAGTGCACTTTTCAATGCCCATCACCCATTTCCCCATCCCGCTCCCACCTCCCTCCATCAACCCTCAGTTCCTTCTCTATAGTTGACAGTCCTTTATGGTTTGATGGTTTGCTTCTCTCTCTCTCTCTCTCTCTCTCTCTTTTCCCTTTCCATAAGTTCATCTGTTTTGTTTCTTAAAGTCCACATATGAGTGAAATCATCTAGTATTTGTCTTTCTCTGACTGACTTATTTCACTTAGTATAAATACATTCTAGTTCCACCCATGTCATTGCAAATGGCAAGATTTCATTCTTTTCGAAGGCTGAGTAATATTCCATTGTGTGTTTGTGTGTGTGTGTGTGTGTGTGTGTGTGTGTGTGTGTATACATTTTCTTTATCCATTTGTCAGTCAATAGACATTTGGGCTCTTTTCATACTTTGGCTATTGTCGATAGCACTGCTATAAACGTTGGGGTGCATGTGCCTCTTCGAATCAGTATTTTTGTGTCCTTTGTCAAACTCATTTTTTAAGAGTGCACCAAAATATGATTGTATGGAGTGCATAAAATTGCATACCAGAACCATGTATGTGTGGACAAGAACACATCAATTAGAAAAAAGATAAACTAGGGGCACCTGGGTGGCTCAGTCAGTTGAGCGACCAATTTTGGCTTAGGTCATGATCTCATGGTCTGTGAGTTAGAGCCCCGCATTGGGCTATATGCTGACAGCTCAGAGCCTGGAGTCTGCTTTGGGTTCTGTGTCTCCCTCTCTCTCTCTCTGCCCCTCCCCTGCTCACTCTCTGTCTCTCTGTTTCCCAAAAATAAATGAACATTTTTTTAAAAATTAAAAAAATAAGATGGACTAAAACAGCCTTTCAACTCTTTGTTCCTCTATCCAATAGTCCCTTATCTTTTTAACAAATTTTGTCCTTGTACATATGTTGTATTTTTTTTTTTTTTAACACCGTAGATAAATACAACCCTCACCTCAGGTTTTATACATCCAGACAGCTATTAATGTGATTTGGCCTATCATTCTATCCCTGCAAGGAAGTGCACTGAAATGCTGAACTTCTACAATTAAAAGGTCATTTGCTAAGAGTAATTAAGACACTGGAAGAGATGATGTCGGAGAGTCCACAATGGTGCAGTTATGTTCTGTTTCTCTTTTTTTATAAGTTTATTTATTTATTTTGAAAGAGACAGAGAGCAAGTGGCAGGGGGGTTGGAGAGAGAGAGAGGGAGAGAGAGAATCCCAAGCAGGCTCTGTGCCAAACTCAGGAACGGTGAGATCATGACCTGAGCTGAAACCAAGAGTCGGACACTTAGCCAACTGTGCCACACCAGTGCCCCAGAGTTATGTTCTATTTCTATGGATTGTTTTACAAGATACTTTCCACACACTCTAGCTCATCTAAACCCCCAGAGTGTCCTCTGACTGCTGGCTCTGCTGGTGACTGGTATGACTCTCAGAAAGTTCCTTACATTCTCTAAACCTTATCTCTTTGTGTGCAACACGGAGTCCTCCACGTTAAGTTCACATCAGTGTCACTGGGGGATCGGATGAGACAATGCATGTGAACCTTTCATATAGTGCCTGGCACAGTAATAATCACTCAATAGGTATTGACTTTCATCAGCATTGCTGTCATGTCCGTAAACACCTCCACTCCAGAAAACTGAGTGCCGGATCTGGGGATAGTGGGGCATGCATACTTTGAAAGGGGGCTGCTTTCTTTCCTTAGACAGGAAATCCACCTAAACCAGACTTCTTCCAACATGTAAGATCCTACTGTGGTTTCTAGTGTCTACGAATTTACTTTGGTAGCAACACTTCGTGTCAACAGTGGGTGCTGATGACCATATAGCAGCCACTGTTTCTGGTTATTTTTCCATTCCATGAGTATTTACAGAATACCTACTTTGTGGCAGGCATTTTAGCTAGGAGATACAAGCACAAAAGGAAAACACGATAGTCTTAAAAAGGACCCTCTAGTTGTGAGAAAAAAAGAAACAAATCCATCATTCATGAACTTCAGCATGTTCATGTGCAGAAATACAACATATGAATTGATCTACTGAATTACATAGAATCAGTCCAACTCTTTCTAGAATTTCAGGGCTCATACTTGTAATTCCTCTCTCCTCTCTGTTGACAAATTGCATCTATCTATCCATCCATCATCCATCCATCCACAATACACACACGTGTCAAATAATGGATATGAACAATGGAATAATACTTGCTCTCATTTCTTTTAGATCTCACTGCTATTCACTCTACAGAAGCTTCTCTGAAGGATGAAAATGGTAAGTTTTTCTATATGTTTGCCTTTATGTTATGCTATAGCATTTTTTCCTCCTGATCAACTTACATTTTGAACTTCCCTGGCTTCAGATAGAAACCTCACATTGGCAGGATCTTGCAAAAAGACTGAGTGATATTTTAAGTCAACCCATCATTTCCCAGGGGTTGTCTTCACACAGTACATCCTGGCTTGGGAATGAGAGGACTATAAATTAGGAGTGCAACAAGGGCTTCTGAAGTATTTCAACAATGGATTTCATTCATTTCTGTGGCCTTTGTTTCTAATAACTGAGGACATCAGCTTGCTTCTAGATTTCTTGTTTTGAGTCTTTGCTCTTGCTTGTAGTCAATAACATGAACTAACACAGAGAGGTTATTGTACAGAAGGCATGGTGTGTCCCGGAAGTACATTTTGTCTGATTCTTTTAATACTCGCTATGAAGGATTTTATTACCACTTTACACATTATGGCAATGAGCTAAATTAATTAAGTCCCTTGAACAATGCCACACAGAGAGATCTGGGGCTTCAACCAAGAGCATCTGAATCAAGAGCTCATATACTTACTCAGTTTTTATTCTTCCTTTAAATCCCAAAGCCAAGGCCTTGAGACAGGTGCACACATGGGGGCAGGGTGGGGGGATGAGTGCAAGACTTCAAGTGCCACAGACTGACTTTAACTCCAGTCTTTTAATTATTGATTGCACGAATGTGGGTACATTACTGACATTTTCTAACCCAAGCAGGGATAACACAAATAACACCTAACTGAGTTACTGAAGACATAAGGTCCCGTATGTGGAATGTCTAGTATTGGGTGTCTCATTTAGCTGACACATTGTAAGTACTGGTTTCTGGCCCTTTCTCCCAACATATGTACCAAGAAAGTGATGAGGAGCATTGACTCTAGCCCTGCTTGTCTGCCTTCCATGTCCAATATCAAGGGGCCTCTGGACCCTATGTAACATATTACCTGACTAAGGGTAAGGAGTTATGAGTGTATCACCACTTGAGGTCCCTTCCACACCAAGGGGGAATAATTCTGGAGTTCTTAACTCTAGAGATAAAGCATGTAAAGTAAATTTCCATAGGAACAGACTTGGCCTTGTTGTTCGTTGAGTAGTCAGTCTGTCCCACCATCGTTGTCATTAATTATTTCAACATATATTTCTTTCTAAACTTCAAAGGATAATAAAAGCTATTTTCCTACAATATTATAGCTACAATGAGACATTCAAGAAAGACAAGTAAATAAGCCATGACCTCCTAAAGTTTCAGAGATTTTGGATTAACCCCTTTCTTTCTTTTTATATAATGTCCTCTTTACAAAAAACTTTCACCCACCCCACTGTGAACACCACCAAATTTCCAAGGATTCCTAGGAATCTCACTGAATGCACAACATGTAATGGCTAATATCCTTCAAAATAAGCAATTCTTCTTTATATTTGTGCTAATCATTTGATGGGTACTTAGTGCATGTGGAGATGCGGAATTACAGCATAGCTGAAAATATTGCTTAAATGTCATGTTGCGGGTACCTACTAATGGTCTAAGATCAGGCAAATTACTTCTCTGTCTTCAATTTATTCATAAAATGGGAATAAGAATAATAATCTCATAGGTTATTGAAAAGTTAAATAAGATTAACATTTTGCGTGGAAATCTCTCAAAGTCAGTGGTGTTTAGTTTGTGACCAATGTATATTGGCTGTTATTCTTACTCTGAGATAGAGACGGGGTCAAGAAGCTAAAAGCTATTTATCACCAATGCTTTTTCCCCCCGACTGGATCCATTCATTAAAAATGCAACCTAGGGGCGCCTGGGTGGCTTGGTCGGTTAAGCGTCCGACTTTGGCTCAGGTCATGATCTCACGGTCCGTGAGTTCGAGCCCCGTGTCGGGCTCTGTGCTGACAGCTCAGAGCCTGGAGCCTGTTTCAGATTCTGTGTCTCCCTCTCTCTCTGCCCCTCCCCTGTTCATGCTCTGTCTCTCTCTGTCTCAAAAATAAATAAACGTTAAAAAAAATTTTAAAAAAATGCAACCTTACCATTCATACTTTGGAAAGTTCTAAGTGAATTTTGCAGAGATTGTTGATTGATTTGACCTGCAAGCTGGATTCTGAGTTGTCTTTGTGGTGGTGGTAGTGCTGACGATGGTGTAGATGTTTTTACAACTGGGTTGGATTGGTGTAGGAGAGTCAATTCAACCCAGATCATTGGAAATGTATAATGTGACCCCGCTCCCATTAATAAGTCCTAGCCTTTCAAAAGAGCAGGTGAAATTAATAAATGGTTTCTTTTTAGACGCCCTGTATCTGCATCTCGTGAACAACTCTGCCTACTATACCTACCTCCTGCTCCTCCTCAAGAGCATGATCTATTCTGCCATTATTACTGTCAATCTGCTTGGGAAACCCACACTCTTTGGTAATGGGAAGAGTTCCTAACACATGGTGGCACAAAAGGTCCACCTTTTTCCATTGGCTGTTATCCCTAAAAGCCAGTAGGCACCTTCCAGTCATGTCCCCTGGGGCTCTTTAACGAGATGACTTCCTTGAAGCCTTTTAATTTACACACCCTGAGGCCTCTATCTTTGTTAATGAATTCTGTACTGTTTTTCATAAAAAGAACAAGTAAAATAATCAAGACTCTACTCTTGTCTCTGTATTCTTTCATTTGGTGTCCTCAAAATGGGAGTCCAAGGTAAGGGACAGCATGACAACTGGGCCTAGAAATTCAGCACTGGTTCTAATCATGGTCAATTCCACATTTCTAATTCTTGCCCTGAGAGAATCTTTATGATGTCTTCTTTGGGGACACTGGCCAGTGAAGGTGTCCAGGTTATTTCTTCTTCAAAGATCAGCAGATTCAGACTCACTTGGTTTAAGACATTCTGGTGGTGACAGTATCACATGTCATGTGACTGGCGGGTGTGTCAGACCTGGACCCGTGTCACACGTGCACCATGTTTCCTGATGTCACAAGAACCGCATGAGAGCTGCACTAACACTGGAAAGGTAGGGTGGTGGAGGGGTTAAGTGTTTGGACTCTGAACCCTAAATGCCTGGGTTTAAATCTTGGGTCTACAGTTACTTGAACTCCCTGTGCCATAATTTGTGCCATTTGTAAAATGGACTTAGAGTGACACATCTCCTGAAGTCGTATGGATGAGATGAGATCATTATGCTGGGCACATAAAGTGGTCAACAGCATTTTCATCTACTGGTGCAGCTCTACTTTAGAAATAATACATACATGCACACACACACACACGAAGTATGACACTCATTTATATGTGTGTGTACATTTCTACAAACATGGGTATAAAACAAAATGTTCAGGATGTGGTAGGTGGGGAAAAGAATAAATGACTGTTTATTTTCCTATTTGTGCTAGTGAATGCATTTAAAGTAAAAAAAATTTATATCTGAGAATGAAAACAATGTCTCATTTAAAATTGGGGAGGATCTTTTCTTTATTTGCAATCAGCTTCTGTTTCTGTGAAACAGCTGCTTTTGAAAAACAAATAGAAGAGCCTCTGTGGAAACAACATAAGATCCACCAGATACAAGAAAGAGGAAATTTAATTTCCATCTACTCCTTGATTCTTGGGAGTTTGATCAGACTTCTTTAGGCCGAGTGCCTGGGCCTCTACGTAGAGATCTGGAACACAGATCTGTTTGCACAGAGGCAAACAGGGGAAACTAGCAAATGACCCAGAGCCATGTGGGCTGATTTCAGGGCCGGGCACTCCTAGCCAGTGTCCCCCGTGGCTTCCAATCCTCAGCCCCTCCCTTCCCCAACCCGACCTGGGTAGCCCTGGACTGGCAGGTGCAGAGAGGGGGAGGGCGGTGGTGCAGGGGACAGTGTGGGGGGCAGGAAGGGGCTGGTGTTTTGTTTTCTCAGGGGTTTTTTTTTGGTCTATGTGCTTTGTCAAATGTGGTTGATTCATGGAAAAGGCTTGAAGTCAAACCGGCCCCTACTGGTTGGGGCTGTGTAAGCTGTGGCTGGGGTGCTGCATGATAAATTAAGGGCAGTTACACCACAGCCAACTTTGCTCACTTCCAAAAGGTCACAGCTAATGAAAGAAAAATCCATCTGCACACACGCATACGATTGCTGCCAAACATACTCTTATTCTGTGGGTGAGGGGTTCCCCTATTTTATACCAAGTTCATTCTAAGTAGCTGCTTCATGAGTTGCAAGTCATATGACCAGGACTGTTCAGACACTGTACCTTCAGTCCACTCTGATGACACTCTTCTGATGGACCAGCACACAGACTTCTTGTCACCCTAGGTAATCCTGACATCCCACCAATGATCTGCACTTTTTCATGGTGTCTGATTTACCGGGGCTCATACTTCCCGTCTAATTTTGTCAGTGTAGGCATGGTGACAGAAGACTGGGCACGTGAAGCTGTTAGCACAGGTAGAGTGTAGACAGGGTAATAAGGAGAGGCTTCCTTCCTCACAACAACACAGACATATGGAGGCCTTGAGTTCAACTGTGTAATTGAATGTCATGTACTGAATCATCTAAGTCCCTCTACAGGGACAAATGACTGGAGAGTCAAGCTGAGCACGGCTCAATAGAAGACATGCACAGGAGGTAAAAGTGTGCTGGGGGTTGAGCAGAGGAGGGCTGTGCAGCCACATGAGCACAAACAGCAAGCATCCCCACCCCGACCCAACCCAAGCACAGTACAGACAGGGTGCCCAGTCCTGGGATCCAATGTGTCCAGTGCCTGGGGAAAGAAAACTCTATTGCTGAGATTATGGATTAGGCTTCAACAGACGGAATTCACAGCATGTTCACACCATAGACTTCACTCCTCTTGGTCTGTTATCAAGAGCCAGTTTCTGGGTGAGCCTTGGCTTCCATGAACATGGACCACACGTTACTGGTTAAGTCCAGCATGTGTAGGAAAGAGTTCTCTCCCAGAGCAAATTATATACTGACATTCAACTCAGGCATCATCAGTGGGCTTGGTGTATATGGGGCTCCCCTCCTGAGACAGGATATTCTAAACTGTGACCACACCACTGAGTTCCTGAGGTTTATTCCAAAGGCCATAATTTTCAGACCCTCCTCAACTCTTTTTGGTTAAGAAACTCTTTCTGGTTAAAATTCAGCCTCCTAAGTCCCTCCTGGTGGCACTTCTGTCATTTGGTGCATTCCCAGAACAAACACAGAGGAAGCTGATCTGACCTGCACAAATGCACATTTGACCTTGTCATTACATTCTGTAGTTATTTCTTCAGGAAATATCTCTGACAAAATAATACTTGTTTTCCATTATGTACATTTTCCTTCTAAAAATCAGAAAAAAAATCTTAATGTCTGAAAGTAGAAGAAAAGTAAATAATTATTATATTTCCATGAAATATATTGCATCCACTTACAATTATATTTACATAGTTTATTTATTTATTTTGAGAGAGATAGAAAAGGCGAGAGTGTGGAGGGACAGAGAGAGAGGGAGGGAGAGAATCCCAAGCAGGTTCTGTAAACATGAAACCCAACAGGGGGCTGGATCTTATGAACTGTGAGGTCATGACCTTAGCCAAAATCACAAGTCAGACACTGAACCGACTGAGCCACCCAGAAGCTATATATATATATATATATATAGAGAGAGAGAGAGAGAGAGAGAGAGAGAGTGTTTATGGTAGCACAGAAAATGCTCATGCTATCAAATGAAAGCAAATATGTAATGAAAAATCCGTATGTCCCAGAGGATGATATTTATAAAAATAAAAACCTAAATACATATGCACAAATCAGAAAGACAAGAAGAATATAATCGGGTGACTTCAATCATTTCTGGATATTCCAAAATTTCTACAACAGACTGTAAAATTTTTACATTATAATTTTTTAATATACATAATATCGGCAGTATGGCCACAATTCTGTGACATTACAAACACCAAACTGTCAGGATACAAACTAAACTTTAAACCATGATATGGTCGCAGAGTTTGAAGGATGGGTTCTCTATGTGCAGTTTTACAAAAAGCATGTATTCCTCTCACAAGCAGGGAAGGGAAAGAAAAAAGGATGTGGGAAGACCGAGGGAGCGGGTTAGGGACAGAGCGTCCTCACAGGCAGAGGAAGCAGCCTGCCTCACAGTTGCTTTCCTCTTGTCAGATAACACACCTCAAATAGGACATTTTTTCTTCAGACAATGTCTGCTATGTGATAGCCAAGATCAAATCTGGTCCAGGAGAATGAATAGCAGAGAACATTATGAAAGATTGTGTCCCACATCTAAACCCCATAAATGTCACACCATTCAGGTGACATTTGTGGTGACATAAATAGATAAAGGTATCGCTGTTGGAAGGCTTCCCTTTCCAGCCTATTCCACTGCTGTAGACACACGGGGGCAGATGAAATGCCTTCCCACTTGGACAGGAGTCTAAGGAAGATGGTCTTACCACGTCTTCCTGTTTCTGGGCTTACTCTCCACCTGTCAAGTTAATGGTGTTTCACCATAAAGAGCTGACATGTCTTGGAATTATTTGGGCATCCTAAAAAAAGACAAACTTTTATTTAAAACACAATAATGTGTATGTTTTGCATAATTTAAAAGTGAATGTAAGCAAGGCCTTCTGGCCATGATCATCAAATCTTCTCCTTGAAAACCGACTACAAAAGTAAAATAGATCAAAACAAAACTAACCATTTCAATGATTGGGAAATGTCCAATTTCATGCAACAATCTGAGAGTTGTTTATGCTTGAAAAGTTGCAGAAGTCAGGGATCAGCACTGGTGCTCTGGTCTAGAGTGAGTCCCATTCCTCGCCCACCTCCCAACACCCAGTTCCATGGACATGAAGGTTCTTCATAATGGGCATAGGTAGAGGTGCCATGAAAATACTCAGCAAAAAGTATAAAGTGGGAAGACTTGTCACGTAGCACATACGGTCTGTGTGCCCACTGCCCGAAGGATGAATGAGTTACTCAACACAGATAATGAAAACATTTGGCAGAGGATTGAAATCTTAATTAAGTTGCTTGAACACACTTGTTCTTGGCTACCAGTAAGCCATGTAGACACAGTGTGCTACGTAGGAATCTAGGCTGAAAAAGAAAATAATTAAAAGAAGAACACAGGAGAATCCAATCAGCCACATATCGCAGCGGATATAATATCGCAGATTTAACTCAAGGGACATTCTCAACATAGAAACGGTGATGAAAGCGAACTGGGGGCAAATGCACAGTCCAGCGCTGCTGTGATATATTTTCAACAAAACATTTTTCCAGAAAAAAAATAAGAAGACAGGCAAAGAACCAGAAAAGCGTAACTAATATTAGTAGGAAAATCCCACACAACTGAATACACACTGTCCTTGAGTGTGTCCGGTTACTTTCTTTAGCAAAGACTTCAAAGCCGCTATTACAAATGTGTTCAAAAATTATACAATACCATGTTTAAAGAATTAAACAGAAGTATGACAACAAAAAGTCCACAAATAGATATTCTAATGCAAACTACTTAAAATGCAAAAAAGAATAGATATTTTTAAAAATCTATAATAGAGAAGCTTTATACCTGAAGTGAAATATTCACTAGAGGGCTTCAAGAGAATATTCAGCTTGGCAGATCAAACAATCTCAGTACAAAGGAACTTCTTCGTCTTGATAAAAGGCATCTGTGAAAACCCATAGCTGATGTCATACTTAATGTTGAAAGACTGAATGCTTTTCCCCAAAGACCGGGAACAATGCAGGGATGTCTGTTCTTGACGCTCCTATGCGGCGTGATACTAAAGGTTGTATATAGTGAAACAAGAAGAAAAGTGACGATGAAAGTAAAGGCCCACATGAATTAGCTGTGAGTGTGGGCCGCAGCACTGAGACGGGGTTCAAATCCTAACTCCTCCTCTGACTTTTCCAGTGACCTTGCACAGTGCCTCAAATTGTTCATCTCTGATAGGGATAATGAGACTCCCACCTCATCGAGTGGTTTGAGGAAGCCACAGGACAATGCAATTGTTATATTTGACATGGCGCTCCGGCGGGGCAGGGAGAGGGTGACCGAGGCAGCAAATGGCTGCAGAAACCAAAGCAGGGAATGCTGAAGGAAAGGTGGAGAAGACAGGAAGCGGTGCAATGAATGAGGTAAAGGAGGCAGAAATACAGAGGGTGGAAATGGCCTGGAGAAGGCAGGGATGTGAGGCCTAAGAAAGGGCCGAGTCCCCAGGGAGGCTCTGCTTTCTTCATGGGCAACAGCTCAGCTCAGAGAGAGCTGCACCCTCAGACACGGGGACCCGGGAGGAAGGTCGGGCTAGGGGATGACGGGTAAGAAGAGGAGCGGACCCTTCCCCTCGTCTGCCTGTCTTCTGAGATGCACATGGCCGGTCACACGGGGTCTGTGTCCCTGGGTTACACGTATTTTACACTCTGTGTCTCCCCACTGCTCCCACATCAAGACCACGTCTCGGTTATTTCCGTCTCCTACGTGCCTGCACTGTGAGATGTCTGCTCAGCAGCATTCTGACAGGAGAGGGAGGGAGGGCTGAGCTTTTGAATGATGGATGAAAACACAGACGATAATCACATTTTTGTTACCTGCTTCAGATTCAGGAGGAGAATAAAACTGACCATCAGAAAGACCTCCAGGTATGAGTGCCGCCCTCTCTGAAGCATCCTGAACTATCAGGAGTCCTGGAAGGGAAGAAATTCAGAGGCTGAGAGTGACGTCACGGTTCTGGTAGCTTCTCGGTGAGGTTAGGCACAATAAAATGGTGTCGTTGCTACGCTAAAAAAGAGAAAAACCCTTGCCAGAAAGAAAATCTTTCAAACAAAAAATAGGTTTTGTTATTACGCTATGAACCAGTGCTGTGAGGGCACATGGCAGCAGACTTAAAAACCTGCCTGTGACTCAGGGGATTCTTTGATTCAGTATTTAGGGCCTCTTTCCCTGGAGAACACTTTCCTCCCTGCAGAAATCACCATAATCAAAACCAAAGCACAAAGGAAAACAACCTGGTAGGTCATACAAATGGCCTCCAGTATTCACTTCGTTAGGGAAATAGCAAATGTAAGGCACAGTAAGTGGAGAGACTTGTATAAATGTGGAAAGCGTCAGTAAGACGGGGAAGAAAGATTTATTATTTAAAAAGGTCCCGCCAGAAAAGGGAATTGAACAAACACAGAAAAGGGGAGGAACTGATGTGGAAGCTCAGGACGGGCGCCCGTGAGCACAGGGAGCATCGGCGGCGAGTCTCGTCCGGAGCTGAGCGAACACGAGAGAAGCTGGAGGAAGCCGCGGCCAAATCGCAGGTCCAGGTGTGAGCTCACTGCCTGCTCGTGACCGTGAGCGTACCCTCTGCTCCACGTGTTCATCGACGCCAGTTCTGCCCGGTTAGTGCCTTTGAACGTGGTGGCATCACACTCGCATTCAAGTGTCAGTCACATTAGCAGGACTAGTGACCCCCGGATGACATTCCCAGGGAAATGTGTCCTGAGGTGTTAGTGACAGGTGACAGCTGGCAGGCGCAGCAGGACAAGTGCCTGTCACTGGCAGTGGAGGGATTCATGCAGTGGCTGCAACCAGCGGCAGAAGGAGCAGCACAGAGGAGCAGTGAGCCTAGTGGACAGACGGAGGGACAGACACGGATCGATGGGAATGCGATGCCGTTTATATAGATGTAAAGACGCATTATTCACAAGCAATTCTCTGTAGATTTCACAAGTACATAGGACACCAAACATATCAGACAATTCTCACTTGTGCCTGAAGAAATGGAGATTTTACAAGAAGGAGCCGCTTACCTAAAACTCCCAAGCACACCGAGTACACAAGTGGAAAAAGAGGTCTCCTGCCTGGTATTTCTGGGCTCTTCCACTCACTAAACGGAGTCTTTGCTGTAAGAGAATTCACTTGCTGGGAATCCAGGGATTATAAGGTGTAGGACATACCTGCAATGGCCAGCAGGGGGTGCAAGAAGTCAGCGTAAGTAACAA
This sequence comes from Panthera pardus, assembly GCF_024362965.1. Taxonomy (NCBI): domain Eukaryota; kingdom Metazoa; phylum Chordata; class Mammalia; order Carnivora; family Felidae; genus Panthera; species Panthera pardus. The sequence continues at coordinate 75,564,215 of NW_026527013.1, read as the reverse complement.
GCAAGGTACCAACGTTTTTAAGCAGGAAGCACAATATTGAGAAAAAGAGGGAAGTATAACCACATCACATTTTGCATTCAAAGCAACAGCTCACTGAGGACAGAAATTAAGCCCCGAATCACAAACATCCAAGAAGTTTACTTAGAGCACAGGCCATGAGACCCTGGCCGACTCGAAGTTCTGGCTGTGCTCTTTCTCAGCTAGGCAAGCTCAAATACACCTCTGTCTCATCCACAGAATGGGATGAGTAATACCCAAGGAATTGCAAGGAAGGAATGAATATGTGCAGTGTTTGACATTCAATAGGTTACAATGATTGCCGTTATGACCTCCAAACTATTGGTCATCACAGAAAGCAAACTACTACTAATTCAGCAGTGCTAGAAGAATCTCTACTACGTTCAGGAGTCCAGCACTGTCACCCGAATGACTGCTCTTCAAGAATAGCTCATGCTCTTTGCTTACTGGCATGTGAGAGAAATTCTCGAGTTCTGAGACCTCTTTGGAATTTTCCTTATGGCCCTTTACTTTTTAGAGCTTAAAAGAAACTATATGTACACATGGAATTCTACTTATATGCAGTGGATGCTGTGATGGGTTTTGGACTCTGTTAGACTTGGGTTTGAGTCAAAGCTCCTTGACTGACTTGCATGACCCTGAGCAGGTGAAATGTCTTCAGACTCCAATTAGTTGACCTGTCAGATGTGGTTGTTAGAAGTACATTGATGTGTTATTACAAGGAACAAATGGTCATAAGAATTACATTATACTTAAGACAGCCTGATCGTATTTATTTACAAAGCAACCACCTTGGCCGGATCTCTTGCCCTTAGTGGATGATGTCTCCAGAGTAAGCATTACTATCCCCATTCACAGTGACTTTCCCAAGGACACACATCCTCCAAGTGGCAGGGCTTGGACTGGAGCTGTCATTCTGTCCTTGTCAATGTAATAAATCTTCACAGACTCAGGAGGTGTCATTCAGAGCTTTCAAATGTCCCTGTTGGGCAGCTCCATGCTGAGAAGGACCTCTCCCCTCAGCCACCATGTGTCAGATCACAGCGTCGGCTTCCCAGAGAGCTGGGGCCCCCGGCTGGACCCCACGACTGGACCGCTCACCAGACAAGCGAGTCTGGAAGGCTGGCCACACGTGGAGGCGTCTGAATGGGCAGGTCCCTGAAGGCCGCGTGCACCTGGCAGCCACAGAGCCCGTGGGAAAGGCAGGCAGGATGTGGAGCTTTGGCTGAGGTTTCCGGGCTGCCCTCAACTCTTCTGGAAAGTGCCCTGGCCCAGCCCCGCCCCGGCACCAGCAGGGGATGGGGCTGGTTTCTGGGAAGCTGCGGGCGCCCCGAGCAGCACCGGGCCAAGACCGTGAACTGGGCCCCAGTGAGGCTTCCTCACTCCCCCACTGTCAGCCCGTTTTAGTCCAGTGTGTTTAGTAGTCATTTGCATGAAACAACATAGAGAAAGAGACCCATTTAGAGATCATGAAGTCATACCCCATTGTAATAATTCATGATAAAGAGATTATTTCTCACACTGTCACTAGGTAACACCTCACAACCAGCTGATAGAAATATAAGCACTCGTGTGCATGCGATGACCTTGTCCCCAAGGCAGCAGTGTTGGGGACAGTCTGTCACCGCCATCATTGTTCTGGTCACTTGATATGTGGCAGGTGCGATCATCAGGAGACACCCAAGGAGTAAACGTACATTTGTGAGCTTGGGCCCATCCTGCCCCCTTAGCACAGACCACAGGCCTGCATCCCACAGGCCCCAGGGGACAGAGAAGAGCAGAGAGTAGAAGGGACGATGGACAGAAGAGGCTCCTATGAAAAGGGCACTGAGAGGACAGGAAGTGGTCATCAGAAGACAGGGAAATGCACAGAATAAAGAAGAATTTCAAGTAGCTACTGTGACCATGGAAGGAGAGGTAGAGAGAGAGAGAGTGGAAAGTCAAGAAGAGAGAGAGAAATAGAAATAGAAACTAGGTAGTAGACAGAGAGGAACAGAGACAGAAACACAGAGACAGATAAGAGACATGTAGAGAGAAACAGAGAGAGAGGGAGAGAGATCAGGAGGAGACAGAGGAGAGATAGAGAGAAATAAAGAAGGAGGAGAGCCAGCTGGAAAGGGAGACATGGAGAAAGAAGCAGGGGGAAGGACAGCAACAGGAAATGAGAAAGGCGAAGAGCTGGACACGGCGAGGGAGACAGAGGGACGTCAGGAGGGGACAGGGACACGCAAGGGCAGCGGGAGCAGCGCCAGTGCGGGTGACGGAGCTGTGACCCCCCCCCCCCCCCGGGTGACACGTGTCCGAATCCAGTGTCTCATGAGGGGCTGCAGGAGGGCGATTCCCTCCTTCTCCAGTTCTCTCTAATTTCTCCCGCACATACTGGTCCTGAACCCATGAAGTGAAGCTGTCGTTTGTTAGCTCTGTGCTGTCCTGAAACATAGTTTGTATGGAGACGGGCGCGTACGTGGTGACTGTACTATTGTGTTATTTCTGGTTTCAGTCATTTCTCACCTGAGCCCTGGTGTTCGTAGTAAGAATGGTGTTTGATCCCACAACATAGATCCTTTGAGTGTTTTTCTCAGTGGATATCTACAAAAGGAGTAACATTTAGAGAAATGAATTCAAGTTATAGATCACAGAGTTTTACTAATCATTAAAAATGGTGTATTTGTATTTTTCCCTTATACTGATAACTTGGTTACTAACATTATCAACATGAATTTAAAAATGTAAATATAAATGAATTATAATTGTCAGTAACAACACTAACAACATTGTCACTAACAACTAGGCCCAGAGGATGAAATTTGAGATTTTTCATTGTCTCCCTCTCTCTCCCTACTGACCAGGCACCTTGTGCTTCATGAATAAAATTTGGTTGCCAACAGTGGGCTCTTTCCAGTGCTGTAGCTCTGTCGTGCCCTTTAACATTTTGGTGCGGGAGACTTCTCTTGATACTTTTTGTTTAAGAATTCTCTTTCCACTCTAGCGTGATGGCAATTTTATACTTTCTTAATTTGAAAATGTGACACGTCTGTCCCAGCAGGGATTTTCCAGGACCGCAGACACTCACACTTGCCTGGGACAGTCCGCTCTCAGAGCTGTTCCTGTGACAGGCTTGTGTCCCCTGCACGTGGTCCCTGAGCAGAGGATGGTCAGCCACAGTCCCTGCCCTTCCTCACTCCCCAGCTTCTATGATGACACCTTTTTTGATGACAGCCATTCTGACAGGTGTCAGGTGACATGTTATTGTCAGTTGGTTTGCATTTCCAAAAGTTTCAGATAAGCAACATGTAATTTTGCAACTTATTCCCACATATTGCAGAACACCTTCCACTCTCTTCCATTAATTCTGGCAACCCTATGTGAGTCTGCCTTTTTACCTAAGTAGCAACAAAAACTCTCTATGAAATTAATTTGCTATACACACGCACGCGTGCACACACACACACAGACACACACACACACACACATCCATTTACCTTTGAGGAAAGCCAACCATACACCAACATAACTGATCCTAATTTCTTGTAACAAAGCTCATTCTAAGATAATCAGATTTTCTCAGCTATTTAAAGGAGTCCATGTGAGGAATGTCCAAGGACTCTGACTGGTACCAATCTTGACTGAGAATATTAATGTGTGCCTCACAGAATTTTATTATTTTCAAAGTTTATAATTTGAGGTGAATGTTTGAAAGGGTTCTGGTCCCATGCCTGACATGCTGTGGCGCTCTGATGTAGTTATGGAGTTTGCAATGACAGGTGCACTCATTGAAGGGTGCTCACACTGATAGGTAGAATGGGGGCTCTACTCTTACCTCACCCGCTCATGGTCCTGTTAATATTGAATGAGTCATCTGAGTTTTGGGAGCTGTTTTCTCATCTTTATAAAATTTTTTGCATCATTTTAAAATTTTATTTTATTTATTTTGAGAGAGAGAGAGAGAGAGAGAGAGAGAATCCCAAGCGGGCTCCACACTGTCAGTGGAGAACCCAATGCAGGACTTGAACACGTGAACTGTGAGATCATGAACTAAGCTGAAATCAAGAGTCAGAGGCTTAGATGACTGAGCCACCCAGGAGCCCCCGTTTTCTCATTGTTAATGATGAGGATCAATGAGGCTTCAGGAATGAATACTTCCTTTTGCCAGGAAGGAAGACCTTCCTCTGCCCTTTGGTCTCTCTTGCTGGACTTGGAATCAAAGTGACAGAAGAAAATCAAATGTAGTAAGCGTGAGTACAGGGAGCCCACACAAACACAAACTTTCCAGAGACAATGAGGCAACCGGAAGCTCATAGGAGCAAAGGAGAGGGGCAGGGTCTGAGGACACAAAGGGGCCAGGAGAGGGAAGGTGAGAGGAGCTGTTTGGAAGAAAAAGCTTGCCCAATCATGCAGGTAAGTTCCTTGGGTAAAGGGGAGTCTCTCTTGATAGCTTTCTGTCTGGCACAGGCTCCCCTTTCCAGTGTAAATTTGGAGATTTGAAGGGAAGGCAGAGAGCTTTGCCCATATCTGCTGGGTTTTATGACTTTTTTTTTTTTAATTTTTTTTTTTTCCAACGTTTTTTATTTATTTTTGGGACAGAGAGAGACAGAGCATGAACGGGGGAGGGGCAGAGAGAGAGGGAGACACAGAGTCGGAAACAGGCTCCAGGCTCCGAGCCATCAGCCCAGAGCCTGACGCGGGGCTCGAACTCACGGACCGCGAGATCGTGACCTGGCTGAAGTCGGACGCTCAACCGACTGCGCCACCCAGGCGCCCCGGTTTTATGACTTTTAACTCCAAATAACCTTCATGCCAAAGTGGCCCATTGGGGGGCAGCCTGCCCTGGGCCCCTACACTTTTCATCCTTAAGTGTCTCAGCTTCTGTGATTCCAGCAAAGTGGGACTCTCCAGCATGCTGCTTGGGACTTGGTTTTAAAAACGGGTCACTCTTCTAAAAAAAAGACAGATACTTTTTAAAAATTCTAATCAACACCCAGAGTTACAGAGATAGAAGTTTAAGATAAAAGAAAATATGTTTTATCCACAGTTCTATTAACAACATATGTCAATGCCTTTCCTGTTTTGGGTTTTCCCGGCTTGCCCCGTTCACCGAAGGTTGACGTCATGTCTGCATCCATTTATTCCACGTGACCAAGGGAAGCGGTCACACTGGACGAGATCTCAGACTCTCTGCTGGGCGGAGGGGAGCTGCCCCAGGTGAGGCGAGCACGCCAGCCTCTCAGAGGTTAACCGAGCAGGTCCAAGCTTCAGCACCTGGCCCTCTGCACAGGGTCTGCCTGAGTCCACACCTGCTGTGACCCAGCCGCCTCTCCCCTGGGGCTGAGGTCTGGGGCCATCAGAGCAGCTTCATTCAGGCAGCAGCGGGATGACCTGGGGGGACAGGACGTCCTGCTCCCTCAAGTGCAGCGTAATTTCTCTCTTCCTGGAGTCAGTGGGGTCCTGATCAGAACCCTCCACTCTCCACATAAGGGTGACTACTCTTTCTCTCCTGCTGAAGAGTTTTCCCTATTATTTCTTTAAACATGAGCATCTTTTAAGAAATATGACCTTTAATGCCACTTAGAGAAGAGGAGGGACGCCCCACAGCAGGAAGAGAAGTAGAGGAAAGGTGAACAATGGTCACCTGCTGATATACATCTCCAGGCCCAGGATGGAGCCGCTCCTGCCCAGGGTCCCAGGTCAGCAAGCAGGACAACACCTCACCAACTGAATGCTACATGTCCCTGTCAATGCTGCCCTTGACCAGAAACAGTATATCCCAACCAGCTGGTCCCAATAACCAAGAATCTGTAATGACTTCCCTGTTCTAAATAGGATCAGATATGCAACCCCAGCCAATCAGCCTGAGCCAAAACCTCTCTTCTTATTCCCTCAGTGTCCTGCTAGCCTTGTAGGGAGATCCCTGACCCCCACCTAATCCTGCCTGTTCCCCCTTGGCTGCTTCTAAGGCTCTATAAACTCCCTCTTGCCCAAATCCCTGGAGAACTGTGTTCGCTGCTTGTGAGGCACTGAACGCCCCAACCCATGGATATTCTCTTTTGAGTAAAGGACATCATGCTCTACAGGCCAAATTGTTTTACTTCTGTCATTTAACACACCCAAGGGAGTATTTGGCCTGAGGTTTGGGACAGACTTCATTACACACTAAGGCTGGTCATTGCCAGCAGGAGTTGAGCTTTTTAATTTGAACAGTATTTGAAAGAAAATGTTAACAGTAATTGAGAGAAACAGAGTTTTGAATGCTGACAAGGTGAAAAAAAATTGTATTCATAAAACAATAGATAGTTGTGGATATTCTCCCCCAAAGTAAGATTCTCTTATTGGTGAAAATCTAGAAAACAGAGAAAGTAGGAAGAAAAGAGTGCACCGGATTTCTCACCACACTGCTCACCTTCTATCCTGAGACACATTTTACTTGTTTTTCTGTGCAGAGGCCACTCCATTGTCACTCTCTTTTCCACTTAACACTTTAGCATAGCTGCCCTAGACATCTGCTGAGGGTCTGAATGATGGCCTGGAATATTCTTTTGGCAGAATGGTCTAGTCAACACCTCACCAACTCAGCACAACCTCAGAGCCTGCATTTTGGGACACCTGAGCCTTGAATCCTGGTTATAACTCAGCATGTCTGCTTTCCAGTTTTTACCAGGGAGAGGAGCACAGGAGCTGGGTCTGGAAGTGGGTGCTGAAGGGTCCAAGCCTCCCTGGCCCAGCCAACTCCCCTTCCTGGCTGTCCCCACTGCCCTCTCCCTCCAGGCTGTCAGGCTATAATTAGAATAGCTAATTATCATAACTATACCCAGGAGGCAAAATTGAAAAAGAACCTTCCTTTCAGTTGGAAGTCGATGTTACCTTTTTTTCTCAAAATTTCATTTCCGATGCATTCCTCAGCTCACAAGTCCCTGCCTTTACCATTTCTGAGGGTCTAACACTAGAAATGCAGGACCTGGTCCCGCCTCTGACCTGCACTGTCCCTGCTCTCTTGGCCCCTCCCTCCCTGCCTCCTCTCCTTTTTCTCACCAGTGTCTGCTGGCACCACCTGGAAAAAGCAGCTCAGACCCTGTCTTGCCCTCTGCCATGCACCCAGGTGGTCTCCTCCCAGCAGGTGCAATGGTGAGGTCACTCTGGTCTTCTGTGCACCTCACAGGATTAGGAGCCATGCTGGGTCCCCTTGCCTTTCTGGGCGCCTTTCTGTTTCTGGGTAAGTCCCAACTCCCTCTTCGTGCCAGGTGTCGGGGGGCTCCCTGAGGCTCTGGCCTCCCTGGCCTCATCATGATCCCCCTTGCAGGCGGCCTGGCGGAAACCAGACTGGAGCAGCCGGCCTTGATCATGAAGCGAACCGGCAGCTCAGCCATCCTGTCGTGCAGGGCGAGAACCAAGGTCAGCTACATCCACTGGTACCGCCACCAGGAGGGCAAGGCTGTTCAGAGGCTCCTCATAGTGGCACTGTACAGATCATATGTACAAACAGATTCGATCCTGAAAGGGGATAAGGTCACGGCCAAGAGGGGCACGGATGGCAGCAGCTGTAACCTGTTGCTGCAGAAGCTGGAGAAGAGTGACGAGGGCGTGTATTACTGTGCTGCCTGGGAAGGGCACAGCCCCACACGCCTTCCTCGTTCCTGTACAAAAAGGTCTCTGACTCTCAGAGCCCCCTGGGACTAGGACCTTCCACTGCCTCTAGGTTCCTGGGGTTGCCCTGGGGTCAGCCCTCAGCACCCCTGACTCTCCTGGAGGCCCCTTCACATAACCCAAGAGGCTAGGGAGCCCTGGCTCACAGGCTGGTGCAGACCCAGGGAGGTGTCCCATCTGGAGGCTCTTTTCAAAGACCGTCCAGGGCGGAGCTTCTGAAGCATCTGGAGCAGGATCTGAGCTGCTCAAGGCAGCAGCCACGAGTACCAGGCACCAGCCCCATGTGACTACTGAGCACTTGAAATGTAACCAGTGCACTAGTCCACGCCGCGATGGGCTGCTTGTGTAGCGTACAAGTCATATTCTGGAGACTATAAAGAGAAGATAAATTCTCTTTAATGATTTCTATATTGATTGCATATTGAAATAATATTTAGGACCTTGGCCTAAATAAAAATAGTTTTACTTGTTCTTTTAACCTTCCTTTAAGGCAGCGGCTAGAACATTTTTAATTTGTCTCTAACTGGTAACTTACATTTATTTCTATTGAACAGAGCTGTGACAGATGGCCATTTAAGATTCTGACCACATCCCCTGAAGAATGCAAGAATAAAATATCGTGCAAATAATTTCAAGGCCGAGAGACTCTCTGGGGATTCCACACAAAATGGGTGCAAGTCGAGACTGGAAGGCAGCCCCTGACTCCAGTTTCTAAATTGCCACCCCGCCCACCGCTGGGTCCTGTGCAGAGAGAGACTCCTTGATCAGAAGCCCAGGAAACAGTGTGGCTGACTTCGCAGCACCCTCACCCATGCCTGGCGCTCACTCTCCTGCGGGGGAAATGATCCTCAGAGCAGGTGCATGCATCAGCACTGGACGAGACCCCGGGCCCTCCGCCTTCCCCTTCTTGAAAGTGACTCCATATGGGATTTTGGTGGACCTTCCTGGACCTTTGCTCTCTACTGATAAAATGAGGTGCTATATCTGCCAAAATTATGCTAATTATGTATTAAGGCAAAATGATACAAATACGATGTCACTATGTTCACTACCTTTTTGTAAATTTGGTCAACCTTTTAGAAAACCCGCTGCTTCTCTATATGGGGAAGAAAAACGTTCTTCCTGGAGGTCTAAGCTGAATTAAACCCATTTTCAATTGAACATTCAAAGTTCAATGACGGCTTAATTGCATTGGTAAAAATGATTACTGAAAGTCTAAATGATCTAAAGGAAATTGGTCCCTCAGATTCACTAACTCCCTGAGCTTCTGTTTTTGCAGTGGGGGATTTATATTTAAGACATACTTGCTTTTCAAAAAGCCCAACACCCTCACCTTCTACTGAGGGCCTGGGTCATAGCTAAGATCTCCAGCATGTGCAGGAAGGAGTGGGGGTAGAGAAACTTAGCTGTGCTCTGTTTTGGGGGATATCCCTTCATTTGTCTTCCCCATTATCCTAATAAAATCAATCCCATGCCTCTTGTATCCTCTCAGTGCCTGACTCTCTGCCACAGAAGAGTGACTCTGTCATCTGACCATTACAGTTTCGTGAGAGAGAAATTAGCTAAATATGAGGACACTCTCATGAGACGGCATCCCAATTCAATGTAAATCTCACTTTTCAACATGGTTCTATATATCCTGCTTTTGAGTTGCAGCCTGGAAGGACAGTGGCCCTGTGCATGGAGAAACCACCGTATTGCCAGGGGACAAGTCCCACATTACAGTCATTTCCTCCTCCTGCATTTTGGCTAAGGTGAGCGTCACCAAGAACACTTGGGCTACACACCCAGAAGGCCAACCAGCCCTCCTGTCTTAAGTAAATTTTTACCAATGAAATGTTTGTTTAAATGACTAATTCATAAAATCACTGAAAGCATCTTATTAAAATGTGCAGAACCAACTACAGTGACAGCTCTCTTAATGTCTGTTGAGGTGGGATTGATACTTGACCATTATTGAGGGACCCACATTATCTCTTGCCGAGGATTTTGCATAGATACATGCTGGAAATGTCCTGATGATTTAGACTCAACTCGTCGCTTTCTCTCTGGCATGAGTGAGACTTTAAATAACAGAACCAACATTATGTTATCAAGTAAGTGCCGAGTGAAGTCTAAGAACATCTTCAGAATCATGATTCTCATACATACATTATCCATTAACAGCTGCCCATATACATACCACTGTGGGAAAAGGGATGTCTGTTATGTCAGAGTCGCCTTGTGAAAATCGTAATTGTAAAAATTTCCAGGCACCTGGAAAGCCACGCTGACTGTTTCAGGTTGGGTGTTCTCTATGTTCAGCCCCGAGAACAGGTTTAGGGATGCAACCTGGGGCAGAGAGGAGTGCCCAACTTGGTAGACGTCACCTCTGCACATTGGGATCAGGATAGTTTTTTCCATGTCACTTCCGTGTTCCCCAACTTGTCTCATAAAAACCTTGTATTGCTTGTAAATTTTCTTTTAAATTTATTTTAAAAGGAATTCACATGTTTCATAATATTAAAAATCTTGGCATATTACTGAGCACTTAGAGACAACAGGTGAAATGTGATGGTTAGAAAGACCTGTGGTTGGCTCTGTCTTAATTACTTTTCTCCCCTACTTTTCTCCCCTCTTCTCAAACAACCTTTGCTTCTTTTACAAAAGAACACCTTGTTTTTTCTCCTGAGTTCCGTTCACTCTGTCTGTCAAGTTAGAGAAAACTTTAATGCTAAAGAGCTCAGAGTAGCTTCTTGGGCTGAGTGTGTCTTTTCCGTCATGTAGGACAGACACCAAGTAGTACAGAGAGTGCACAAATAGTCTTTTTATTAACACTGTACCGAAACTTCCTAGATTTCTTTACATCTTATGGTCCAGATGCAGAGACAAGAATGAGATCACCCCAAGCACAGCGTGATGGACAGAACTGTGATTTCATTCAGTGAGATAGTCTGGCACTTTCATTGCCTTAAAAGATGATCCACCAACTTCCATGGAAGGTTGCTAGAAACCAGGTTCACATGATCTTCACCTGGAGACTGAGAAGAAGATAGACTTCCGAGTAAGACTCTGTGTGTTCTCTTCTTTGGGGGCACAGATGTCTCTCCTGGTCAAAGGACAGGAGTGGGTGTTGAGGGGCATAAAGGGAGGACTTTGCTGATTGCCTTCCGTTTCCCTCTCAGGATTCATTCTCCTCTTTTCTCTACCCTGCTCTATACTCCAGGAAGCTAATGCCTATGGATTACACTAATGGATATCTTTGTTTTGATTTCCATTGAATTGTGGCCAATGAGAGTTGAAGTTCAAAGGAACCATGACCTTGTCACTTGACAAAAACATTCATTCCTTGGGTACTAGATTTCTAGGCCTCTAATTCCCTGGCTTGGAACTAGAAACAAATTCTTCAGGTGAATTAATTGGTATAAAAGGGAATGGCCATTCCCACCTGTATCTCTTGGTTCCTGAACATAAAGCTCTGTCCTGGGCTAGATGACCCTATATGTTGGGCCCAGGGGAGAATGCAGCCAACCCAAAGCCACCTGTCAGGGAGGGAACCCTGAGCTCACTCTGCTCCCAACTCCCAGCCTCCTGCTGATGCTTCCATTGACTGCTTCCAAGCAGCAACCAGAGAATAAGGAAAACCATAGACGCAGTTCATGGGGGGCTCCCTTGTAATGATCAGGGCAAGGTAAAAAGAGGTGGACAGCCCACCTGGAGGAGCAAAATGAAGAAATGAAGCAAATGGTCAATTAAGTGGGTTATGGTTTCCACCAAATAATTAAAACAATTTGGGGAGTATGGGGAAGATTATATCTAGTTTATTTCATTTCAGTTTCCACAAAGCCACCAAGGACGCATTGCTAACAGAACAGGGCATGCCCTGTTTCTTGGGTGACAAAACAGAAAACTGGACAAGTGTTGACAGATTATCATTAAATTCTGTGCTCTTCTGGCTGATGAGCTTAGTAGAGAGCAGCATGTACTTTATGTAAGACTCTTGTTCTCTGGTTAAATCAGAACTTCTCAGGTTTTTGTCTACTTATGAAGTAAGACGTCATCAACTAAGTAGAATAAAACAAATAACTTAAAGAGATCTATGTGTAGATGAATGATTATGGTGATTTATGAACCAATATTATGATGAATCCAATACTGTGTTCTTGATGGTCTTTAATACAATAAACATGCTTACAGTAGTGAAAAAATCCCAACTCTTATTAAAAAAGATGAAAGATGGGCATTTGGGTGGCTCTATCAGTTAAGCATCTGACTCTTGATTTTGGCTCACATCACGATCACAGTCTGTGAGTTCGAGCCCTGTGTCGGCTCTGCGCTGACATTGTGGAACCTGCTTGGAATTCTCTCTCTCTCTTCCTTTCTCTCTGCTCCTTCCCCTTTCTCTCTCTCTCTCTCTCTCTCTCTGTCAAAATAAATAAACTTAAAAAATATATAAACGAGACAAGAGAAATGCCTGCCACTTTCGTAATGTCAAGTAAAATCCAGCCTCTCACTTTACACAGTTTGCTATGCAATGTCTCTGTATCGGAGAAAAGAGAAAAGAGAATGTGATGGTTATCAATTTTACCTCACATATAACACCAACTGTGCCCAAAATGTCTGGTTTGACATAATTACATATTAACTTGGATTCCTATTTAGAGACTGTGTATGTTGAAATGGTCTGGTTCTCTCAAAGAGAAGCAAAATGGCCAGAGATATTCAGTAACTGTGAAAAACTCAAGCTGTGGGTGCCGGCAATGATCAAAAGGCAACTCGTGTCCATTTACCTCCATTGGCTGCCAGATAATGTGTGAAGTTGATCAGAATATAAAGTGAAATGAAACGAGAAGAATACAAGACACTATGCATATTGCACCTGTAACTTATCATTGTAATGTAGTCCACAAAATAACATTTACATTCATATATCTGTAAAGGAGAAACCTAGAACTTCACACCCCATAATGGAAAGAGCTGCTGGTCTTTGTGATATGCTCATGGGCATTTTTATCTTCATATTTATCCTTTTTCTCCAAGTTTCCTCAAAGAAGATCTTTTCCACACGTTCTATGTACCAGCCCTGTGACTTTCCTAGAGTCACATGTCACTCCTCTGTACCTCACTTTCCTGATCTATGAAATGAAAACTGCAAACATCCATACCATGTGATTGCTGGGAAGATGTAAAAGGTGAAGAATGTTTAGAAAATAAGCCTGACAAATAAAGAATGCTCACTACATATTTGCTCTTCTGAAAGTTAATATTTATTAAACATGTAATATTTTTAAAATATTATACTGAGAAAGAGTACTCATAAAACGACCCCTGCCAAGTAGAAACCATTCCCATTTCCACAGAAGTCAAGATGCTTCCGGGGGGTCTGGGTTGCTCAGTTGGTTAAGCGTTTGACTTTGACTCAGGTCATGATCTCGCAGTTCATGGGTTCAACCCCACGTTGGGCTCTGTGCTGACAGCTCAGAGCCTGGAGCCTACTTCAGATTCTGTGTCTCCCTTCCTCTTTGCCCCTCCCCTGCTCTGTCTCTCCCTCTCTCTCTTTCTCTCAAAAATAAATAAACATTAAAAAGTTTTTCAAAAAGTTGCCTCCATGGTCCCTTCACATTCATGCCAAACAGTCCTGCAGAGACCACCACCCTATTTTGAGGTGGGCAGAGCAAACATGAGGCCAAAAACATGGTGACCTCAGGCCCTGCAAGTCTGAAGCCAGCACCACAGGGCCAACAACCACCTCATCAACCACTTCCTTCCCCCTCCCCAATTCAGGCCACGCTTTCCTGGCACTGAGGCAGGAGGCATACCCCAGCAGGTCCCCACTGTCCTGCCTTGTCACTGAACAGAAGCCCTCCCGCTATGCCACACCCCTGTAAACATATACACATGCCTTTCTAGCTCCTGGAGGGACCTGGCTACTGTCTACATAGGACTTTTCTCCTGCATCTGTGTCCTCAGCAAGGTCTGAGCTAAGGAGCCAAAGGACCCAATCTGTGATCTTACTTTCAGTTATCTTTATCGTCCAGCCTTACCTCTTGGGGGCCCAGGCTGGCTTTTGTAAGTGTCCTGATTTTTCTCTCTTTCTCCATCTGTGAGAAGGTTCTGGGAAGGAAGCCTTCACCAGTGTGCAAAATGGTTTCTTGACTTTGAATGAATGAATGAATGAATGATGGAAACTACAAGGCCTTTGGAGTGATATAAACCTGGGTTTGAATTCCTGCTCAGTCACTTAACTGACAGTGCGATCCAGGAACATTACTAAATCTTTCTCACAGGGTTGCTGGGGACTGAAGGAGGTTCCACACAGGACAGTTTGAGCACAGAATCAGGCTTTGCTTCCAATTCTCATGATAGCCATACAGCTGCCATACTTGTGAAATTTGGTGAAAAATCTGTAACTCAGGGGTAAAAAGGAGCTCAAGTATAGTTTTTTTTGAAGTAAAACTTAAAGAAAAAATTTGACTATATTGTTCCAAGAAGTATTTAACATTGAATTATTACAACATGGGTGTTTTGGTGAGGTCTTCTGGGATCTGATAGTCCTTTGTACCAACAACATAATAAAATAACACTGAGACAGATCTTACTGGACAGTCCTTCACTGGTTTTAAAGCAGATTTTCCTCCCTTACTCTTGCCCCTGAAGAACAACGGTTGGTGCTGCTCCCCAGTCCTGATTCATGCCCCCTCTTGGAGTCCTTTCTGACCAGCCACTGGCAATGCCAACTTCACATGTTGGCTTGAGCTTGTAGCTTGTAGCTTGTAGCTTGACCATGTTCCTTTTTTGTCTTTTCACTGTTTATATGTCCACTGTCAACTTGTTCACAGGCCTCTGATTCCACTCCCTTGCTTTTCAAATGGAGACACCAAGATGAGAATCCCTCAGGATCAACTCTCCTTTACCCGAACACAAGATAAAACATTGCATATACACTGCAAGCTATCTGGGGTTTCCCTAGAAAAGACCACTGTGTTGTAGTACCACATAAAAGAAGGGGAGCCCCTGAAATGAATCCTCTATGGCTCAACCAATATTATCTATAAGATAAGCCCGATTTCAGTTTGGACACAGATATGAAAGACAAGGGAGTCTTTTGCTTGATAAGCAGATAAGGTCTTCAAGTCTGATGAAGCTACCTGCTCTTTTACCAGCTGGGCATTCACAATGTCACGAGGCAAAAGGAACCTGTAGAAAACCTTTTCTATTGCTAACCCTCAACTCCTTTCTCACTTGAGCAACCACAGAAGATCGTTTCCTGCTCTTAGTCACAGACTCATAAACTGTTGGAACAGGAAGGGCCCTTTGGACATACAGAGCCCAATGCCCACACAACCAGTGGGATGTGGGGCCCAGAAATGGCAAATGTCTTGTCAGAAGGTAGTTAACCCCAGAGGCAGTGGTACAGCTGAAAAACCACGGAATCCCTTCCAAGAGGCTTCTTCTTTCCACATATCAGACAATTGGGTTTGTTTTCAAACTTTAGTTTTAGTAAGACACACATTTTTCTCCGGGAGATAGAATTCTACAGATTTCTACATTCCAGGAAAATATTGTCATCATGGAAATTATTTTCTCATTTTGCATTTCCTGGTAAAGATGCGTGTTGGCAAATGGTAAACATGGCTATGAAAAAATGGAGAACATTGTTCACATTTCTCAAGTACATTTCTGTTGGCATATTTGCGTTCTCAGTTACTGAAGCGTATCCTCTTTCAGAAATACAATCCCAGAGAGAGCCAAAGCATAAGAGACTCTTAAAAACTGAGAACAAACTGAGGGTTGATGGGGGGGTGGGAGGGAGGGGAGGGTGGGTGATGGGCATTGAGGAGGGCACATTTGGGATGAGCACTGGGTGTTGTATGGAAACCAATTTGACAATAAACTTAATATATTGAAAAAAAAAAAAAGAAATACAATCCCAAATTGCTAACAGAGCAAGTCTGGTGTTTGTGAGAACAGAAGGGCTCTTCCTTTGATGCGATCTCTGAACAGTTTCACACACTTGAACACCTGGAAATCAAACATTTTAATTCTCTGAACACTTTTCCTGGTAATTTAGAAAAGGCCTCTTGATTGGCCATTCAGTCCCTATCTCCTCTTTTTTTTAATTCTTTTTCTTTTTCCTTTTCTTCTCTCTTCCTTTTTTTCTTTCTTTCATTTTTCTTTCTTTTTATTTAGCACTTCCATTCTCTGTCAGCACTTTTCCTTGATACGGCCTCTTTCGAAAACAGACATTTGAGTCAATTAATCTGAGGAAATTTACAAAATGCCAGATGCCGTGAAGCCTATATTCAAGGACTTCCAAGGGAACCCAGAAGATCAAATTGCCAGGACAAGGTTTCTACCTGCTGGTCATGCCGTGCAGCTCAGGAGAAGGCTGACATTTTTTAGAACCTCCAACCAGGGTGATCATCTGTAACCAGGTTGGATTGAGATACTTGCAAAAGGAACTAGGCTCATAGTAACTCCACTGGTAAGTAACTTTGTCCTATTTTGAGCCTGTGAATGAAAAATTGATAGATGCTTTTTAGAAAAAAACAATGTTGGATCACCTCAGCATATGGACAGCAATTTTGCAGCTACTGGTCACTATATACAAAAGCAAAACTACTTTGCAAATGGTTTATTGGCTCCCCTGCTTGTAAATAGATTGGATTCTATTTGTAGACAAGACACACACACAAGGGTAGACTCGGGCGTGAAATTAAAATATTTTAGGATCATTTCTATAAACCATTGGTGTAAGTTAATGGTTCAGGATGCTTTTGAGAAACACTTTGATGGAGTACCTTTACTATTGATAGTGATCCTTTTTAAATGAACAGTGCTCCTTTCTCTAATAACCTGCAAAATCTATGATTGTTTTTGATCTCATCTTTAACAACAGTGCAAAAGCATTAATTCTCACAGTAAATGACTTAAACACCTATAAATGCCACTTTATCTCATTACTCTGGCTTCTTAGAAATCAGGCTGAGACGAGTCAAAATTTGTGCCATTGTGACTCTTGTGATATTGACTAGAAATGATCCAGTTTAATGGGATTCATGAGCTCAGTAAACCATTTCAGCTCCAGAGTCCGTGACAGGGTGAATAGTTTCAGTGTCTTGTCCTGATCCTCAGCAGCACTATACAGGAGATCCCTTTGTTCCAATTTCACAGATAAAGAACCTGAGGCTCAGAGAAGCTCAGTTATTTGCCTAAAGTCACATGGCAAGTTGCTGTGGCAAAGTTTGGGACCCAACAGAGACTTGTTCATTCCAAACAGCATTGTCTAGACCATTATATGATATTAGAAACATGAAGCTGCATTTTTAATTCTGATACTTTTTTACTCTTGTGTAGACTGACTTTTTTTCATCGTCTCTTTAGTTGAATGTTTAATAAAGGCTCATAATTTGTATTACTACTCATGCAGAAAACAGTCATGGCACTAAAATGGCCTCCTTCACCCCATGTAAGTCATGTCGAATATGCATTTATTAAATTCTCAGTGTGAGTCTTAGGGTATTGCTATAAAATGACAAGTCCTTTCCACACCATTGCATTCAGTCTTCTTTCTGCATCAGCATCAAGTGCGCCGGAAATACTGACTCGGGCAGGACAGCTGGAGCAGGTGGCCTACAAGTGGAACTCGGCCACATGACCCACAGCTACCTTTCCGTTCAGGCCGGGACAGCGGCAGAAAGACCAGACCAGACAGGATCCTCTGATGAGCAGCTCAGGACTTTACATCAGTGCCCTGGAAACTCTTAGGGTAATTTCAAGTTCAAAAGTGCAGTCTTCCAGGAATAAATACGTTTAAGAGGTCACCTTTAAGATTTCAGACTCTGGAATAACTCATCTGGCTACTATCAGTTGGAATGGGATTCTGGGAAGAATTTGCTTTATAATCAAACCAGATACCCATGCTTCAATATATAGAAAAAGCAATACCTATAAAAATGTTGAACACTCATTAATTAAACAATTATATTATTTTTATTTTTGTTCCTCTTTGAAAATTATAGAAATAGTAACCATAAATTACACTCTAGGAAAAGAGCTGATATGATGCATGAAAACCTTTAAAAAAAAAGAGATTTTGAAGGTTCAGGAAAATGTTGAGAAAAGGTAAAATCATACTCTCCAAATCGTGTGAGTGAAATGGAAAGACAGAACCAAGCCGCCCAGGCAGAGAGGGGTCAGTCCATTCATTCTTGACTGTGTTCATCTCTAATGGGATTGAGATTCATCTTTGTTTAATGCTAGCAAGACCTACTTTTTATATTTATATAGATATTGAAAATATGGGCACAATTTTATTTTTTTAATATTTATTTATTTTTGAGAGAGAGAGAGCATGAGCAGGAGAGGGGCAGAGAGAGAGGGAGACACAGAATCCGAAGCACACTCCAGGCTCTGAGCTGTCAGCACAGAGCCTGACGTGGGGCTAGGACTCACAGACCCTGAGATCGGATGCTTAACCAACTGAGCCACCCAGGCGCCCGTGGGCACAATTTTAGAAGGGGGCACAAAGGGAGATTTGTGTAAAAGCTTTTCAGACAGTGGAATGGGTATGGCTGGAAGAACCACAAAGTGTTCGGTCCTGGCACACTGCTCAGGGTTACAGGTAAATATTCTTTCATTCTTCCGTATAACATAGGGAAGGGAGGTGGGCAATGCAGGGGCGGAGGCCAGGGTCTGGTGCTGGCCCAGAATGCTAGGATTCGGTCCCAGTTTGGACACAAAGGGCAGCGGGATCCTTGGAGAGGTAGGTGACTGTTTCCCAGTCCTTGGGGGTAGTTGCTACCTGAGCTCCCATGAATGACACTGACAAGGAGCTAACTTGCTAGAGCAACTGGGGGTCCCTGAGGGGTGGGCATGTCAGGTCCCTGTGGGATTTCTGTGCTGAAAGGTTTATAATGAAATTTGTGTGTCTTATTTATTTGATTCCAAAAATAAACAAAGGAAAGGAATGGACCAAAATTTGATAAACTTGTCATTTTGTCAGAAGGTGATTCATACCGGGTATGGACATATTTAACCGCACAAACTTATCCAAGAATGTCATGAGCTGGGTTTGTGTTTTCTGAATCCAGGCTAGTAAATGTGCTCATTCTTCATTAGCCTTAGAGACGAAATTTTGCCTGAATGTAGGCAAACATCTTACAGGGATGTTTCTAGCCTGCTAGATCGAGTGAAAAAAAAGTTTCAAAGAATTTTCACAAAGGTGGTAAAAATGTTGGCAAATTAAGAGAAATTATAGATTTTGGTTTCCTTAGGGGTCAAGATCACAGGCACAAACAAATTCATAAATTGAAAAGTGACTTTCTGGTCTTCTTTTTTTCAACTGACCACATACTCAGTATAAATTCTAGAAATCCAGTGAAATAATGGTGAGACAGATATAAGTCATGAGGTGCTGAAAAATCTTTCTTAGAAGAATGTGGTGCAGAGAAAAATGTGGACTGTGATTCTGGATCTATCACTTTCTGTGTAATCATCCATTTCATTCCATCCATTTATTCTGTCAATGTAACAACCGTGTCAAGTGGATGTTGTGAGGACTGAATGAAATTAAGTATGGAAACAGGTACCACATAGCTTGGGATACGGTCAGCGATTTAAGAAAAGTCAATGCTACAGAATTCAAATTACCACCCACTGGATGAAATCAGGAGTATAGAAAACTGTATTAATTAGTAGCTAGTCTACACATTACTTAAGAACAATTAGTATCTACAGAAACACTTTCAATTTCGAACTCATCGTTACGTGTATCTAAAAATGATTGGATGTTCTAAGCATTACCTCAAATATTGTTAGCCTGAACGTAAGGTGATCTCTCATTTTCAGCAGAAATATCGAGATGTAAGATGGGACTATGTCACAACTTGGATGTATAAAATTATACTGATACACATATAAATCAAATACTCATTTAAAATATTTAATATCATGTTTGAAATATACCTACAAAGTAAAGATTATATCATTACAAACATCAGTTGAGAAATACTGCCTTTTTTGCCCTCACATTTCATTACCAATTTTCTTCAGACTCTTCACATGCATCTAAAATGTATGCTTTGTAGAAAATTGCTGACTCATCACAATGTCTGTTTTAGGATCCTCTTATGAGATCACTAGATATTTTATTGGAAAAGACAATTACAAAATAAAAGCATTTTTTTTCCATTTATTCTGTCATTCTATATATGTACAACATAAACATAAAAGTATAGAGACTTAAGTCTCAAGTATTATTTACCTAAGCCATATTAAACTTCTTTATCTTTTAACCAGTGCTGCCTCTAAAGTAGCATTAACTGAGTTTATTTCAGGTTGATATCTTGTCCAAATTATATGTTTGATCAAAGTAAAGCACTAGAGGAATGTCTTTTAAAACGAGAGGTTGCCCAGGACTGACCTAATCATAAGGCAGCCCCTGCTTCATGAGGCATAACTTCGGGAACAAAAGCTTCACCGTGTGCTCTGGCATTTCAGTGTGTTTGAATTCCACATGTTTTGTGTCTGTAGTGCAGAGTGAGATTAGCAAACATCTCCCATTTTTCATGTCACCTTCAAAATTAGACCTTACTCAACTATCAAGCTCTGGGACAGAAAGAGAAACCAGCTCTGGGTACCTGGGTGGCTTAGCCAGTTAAGCACCTGACTCTTGATTTTGGCTCACATCCTGATCTCAGGGTCATGAGATGGAACCTTGCATGAGGCTCTATATTGAGCATGGAACCTGCTCAGGATTCTCTCTCTCCCTCTCTCTCCCTGCCCTTCCCCTGCTCGTGTGCTCACGCACTTTCTCTCTGCATCTCTCTTTCTCCCTAAATAAACCTTTCGAAAAAGAAAAAGAAACGAGTTCTAACGCACCAACTATTTCTCATTCATTGATACTGCGTATTTCCAAAATCAGTTTGAGAAGGCCTGAAATAAAATACGCAAGTACAGTTAGGCCACGAAATAAAAATGGAAGTCCAAAAGCACTAAGGAAAGGAGAAGGAAAAAAGGCCTGTGATGATCCAGCAAGAAACACAGGTACAGTTTTAAGTTCAATGTAGTAGAAAAATGTTGTGTAGTTGCATCCTTTTTATTCACTGAAAGGATGAAGCCCACCAAGTTTTCAGTTACGTTATGCTTCTCCCACCATAGAATTAGAAACAGACTTCAATGCCGGAGTCCTTTAGTAGGAATGTGAAATGAAAGAGTGGGCATTGCCTTCCACATTCATTTTATAAAATGAAGAAATGGTCTTTAAACAAATGCATTTCATTGCTACAACTGCATCATTGCTTTGGAAACCATGACATTTAGTGTCATTCACAGTTAGTGACCTTCAGCAGACATGGTCATGCAGGTGACGGTCTAGGGATCTAATGCGACAATAGGAGACTTGGAGGACCAGGCAAGCCGCCATCGATCTCGTCATTCCATCATCAAGGCCCATGGTGGGAGATTCTAGCCAAACTTGGGAGATTATTCTCTGGCCTCAGTTTCTCAACTCATAAGGTGGGATAACAGGATGTATTCAGTCAGGAGTCATATAAAAATTAAATGAGAGACTGTGAATAAAGTACTTGGCACGTTGTCTTACACCAAATGGGTGCTGGATGGAGATTGCCCCATTTCGAACCTAAAGGGAGAATTGTATCCAGTATGGATGGTGGTCTGTAGCCAATCATACTGACAGAGCAGAAATTCTCCAGAGGAGTCAGCTGTACTTCTAACTGCTCCAATGGGAAGTTCCCTTGCTGTCCACGGATACACAAATAACTTGAATTTAGAGGTAGTTGCTTCTGTTTAATGGACTTTTCTTCCCTTACTTGGCAACAAAAATGAAATTACAATGTGGGGATTTTGGTATTTTTGTAGTTCTTCAATGTACTTTAAAGTTTTTATTTATTTACTTATGTTGAGAGACAGAGAGAGAGAGAGAGAGAGAATGTGAGCTGAGCGAAGGAGGGGCAGAGAGAGCAAGAGAGAGAGAATCCCAAGCAGGCTCCACACTGACAGTGCTAGGCTTGCCCGGGGGCCCAATCCCATCAAACGTGAGATTGTTCCCTGAGCTGAAATCAGGAATCAGAGGCTCCACTCACAGAACCACCCAGGTGCCCCATATATACTTTAAATATTAATCCTTTATGTTAATTGATATCATCTCTAACATCAACAAGTTTGGGCTTCATACTTTTTTTTTAGTAGAAAAACAAACTTTTAAAATAGGGTTAGAAAAAAACGTAGAAATATAGCTAAAAATATAGTTAGTACTTTTAAATATGCTTGAAAATTCCATAAATTTGAAAGTCTTATTCACATATGAGATAGCTATAATTATTTAATAAAAGAAAAATTAGAAGGATAAAATAGAGGAATTTTGAATCAATATTAATATGCAGGTTTGAAATATCACACTTAATTGAAAATACGGTTGCATTTGATTAATTTATGTAGAATTCACACTGCTTCATCTTAATAAAATATATAAAACTCAGGCAATTTACTTCTACTTTTTATTATGAATGTATATAAATGTATTGGATGAACTCATTTTGTAGACTGGTTTCTATTTTATGCACCATGGAAATGATTTTGACACTTCACTAAATTTCAAAGAGAACGTTGAAAGAAAAACATGTAATATAATTACCCAAAATATAGGCGCGAACCGTATATAACCAAGTACCCAAGTTAATGCTCAGTTAACTATCACATTGAGAAAGCTGTGAAAGTTCAAGATTCCTTCTATCCTGAAAAGAAGGAACTTCAGAAATCTAGCTAAGGAAAAGAGGCAGGAGGCAAGCATCGTGTCTCACTATTCGGACATTGAGCAGGTTACTCATTTGATTTTCAAGTTCTTTACTATAATGAATCACAAATATTCCTATAAAAAATGAAACTTCCTAAGATGAAAGCTAGATTATTTAATGCATTGACTAGAGCCTAAAATTATGTAAATATTGTGTACAATTAAATCATTAACCTTGTTTCAAATAAGATAACTTTTTAAATTAAAATCCACGTATATAGTTGGTGACACATAGAGTATCTTACTATTATGATCAATAAAATACTACTTGCACTATAAGCAAGATATACAAAGTTAAAGCAAATATATTACGGTCTCATTCTATATACAGCATGAGTAAAAACTCCTCATTGTTTGCTTGCTGATTTAGCATAAAAATTAGATTTGCTGCACAGGCAGAAATTCTCAAGAATATTTTTTCCTTTTCTTCTCAAAGGAGAAGTCCAATTCTTTTCTTAGGAAGTTGCCAATAAAATTATTATTCTAACTCCAAACTAGTCCAAAATAAAAATGAGTAAAACATTTGTGTTTCAGTTGGAAATCAAACAGGAAAGTGTTCTACTATTTATAATTTCACTCACTAAATTAACAATAAATGTATAATCAAGCAACATTCCAACATTCAAGTGACATGCTCTTGACAACTCTGATGTTTTGATATATTTTTTGACATTATGTCTACAGGAAACCCTAGAACCGTAACTGTTAACATTATGCCAGTTGCATATGTTCAGCAGGTGAAATCAAAGAGAATTGTGGGGTACTCCAATAAGTTCAGCAGGCTTGTAGGGCAGATTCAAATTTGGGGGGAGATGCTAAGCGTCAAAGCTTGGTCTTCTGGTCATGCTTCGACTTCAAATGAAATTCCAAAATAAAATGTGCTTTTAGTAAACATTTCCTTAAAGAAAAACAAAGTTCTGAATAGTGAATTACTTGGTAAGATTAATGTAAGAGCATTTCTGAAAATAATCAGAATTTTTTTTTAAATAAAAAATTTGGAACTATTGCCACTTTGTCTCTAAATTAAAGGCATTGTAGATCATTTAGAGGTGCAGCTTTAAACATTGTCCTACTCAAAATCCTGACATGGTGCAGATGTGAGAGCAAGGTTATCTATAAAATCAGAAATCAAGGAGAACTCAGTATCAGAAGTGGGCAAGGGATCCTTATTTGAAGATAAAAAGTCAACTTGATAGATTTTCAAGTATGCCTAGAAATACATTCCCATTCAAACAAGTGACTGTATTGTCTAACAAAATTCCATGTTTTAATCCAGACTCTGCCACTTAGTAGTTGTGACTCTGAGCAAATTACATAACCTGTTGAACCTCTTTTCCCCATGGAAACTAAGAAAGTAAGCAACTCATAGCCCACTGTGGAGGAAAGGCCATTGTAAGCACTAACTCTATGGCAACTTTTCCTTCCTTTTACTATGTGTGGCAGTGGTTCCAAACCACGCAATGTTTGTGCTTCTCTCATAATAGTTTTATGCTATTCCATTTTCTCCCACAGATAAAAGTCCTGATGAGCACACTTCCCCCAAGCCCACGATTTTTCTTCCTTCAGTTGCTGAAAGAAAACTTCATAAGGCTGGAACATATCTTTGTCTTCTTGAGGATTTTTTCCCTGATGTTATCAAGATAGATTGGAAAGAGAAAAATGGCAGAGCAATTCTGAAATCCCAGCAGGGAAACACCATGAAGATGAAGGACACATACATGAAATACACCTGGCTGACTGTGAGTGAAGAGTCAATGGGTAAAGAACACAAATGTGTCATCAGACATGAGAAGAATAAAGGAGGTGTTGATCAAGAGATTCTGTTTCCTTCAATAAACACAGGTATGTGCATGTACACATGACTGTAACCTCCCAGAACCCTATTTTTCCGCAATGGAATACACATTTTCTGTCAAGAATTAATGGAAAACAAGCAAATAGAAATCCTTCCTTAGTGTTGTTGGTTTTAATGGTAGCAAAAATGTCCTGCTATTTCCCCATAGAATTAAAATAGTATGGGCTTTAGAACATACGAAGAAAAAGAAAAAGACTATGGCTCATTGTTATAGCCTTTCTCACCTGTTTATCACCCAAAAATGAAGGTCACAGTGATGTTTTTTTAGTGTCATTGAATGGATTAAATGAAACAATACACATAAAAACACCTAGCAACCCCACACACCATAAATGCTCAAAAACAGGGGGCACTTTTGATAATCTTACTTGATCAGGAAATAAGAATAATTATACATCTTTGAGGAATGTTCTACTCAGCAAAGTCCCTCTCACTTCAGTCCTGCTCTACTCAAAGTATAACCCATAAACAATGAGTTATAGGTGACAAAGTGCTGTTCATTTGATGGAGCCAGCTCGCAGCTCAACAAAAATAGTAATTTGGTTGCTGAGGTTTTAGTATGTTTCTCAGGTTTGAATTTTACACACCACCGTTAGGTGAAATTTGGTAAGTAAGATTGTGTGAGGCTAATCTGTACAAACATTCTTCCATGCTCCACCATGAACGTATTTCTACCCCTGGGAAATGCTGCCCAGCAAACACTTACTGCAGTACGAGCATGTGCCAGGCCTAGGAGGGAAGCAGGGCGGACCACTGTCCCAAGGAAGATCATTACAGTAGAACGAATATACTTTTCCTAATCACTCAGGGTCTCTCGTGATTCTGGCATGGTGTCCCAGAGGAACCCCATTGGTGCAGATGCTGGACATATTTAGACCATGTGGGCAGACAGCTGAATGTGCCCTGTGCCATGTGATCCAGCAGCTCTCTGGACTCAGAAGTCAAGTCCTGAGCATTGACATAATAGACCAAGGCCCCCGAGGGCCCACTGAACAGAACCAGTTTATACTTTTCCCTGTGGTTAACAAGCACTTTTTAAGCCACAGGGCAAAAGCAACAAGACATGTGATAGACTCAATATACGAGTCTAAAATTCTGAAGTCAGCCTTCGTCTTCTTGTGCCTGTTAGAAAGAAAACCACAGACCCACAATGGCAACAATTAGCTTAAACCCCAAGTCACTATAGCAAGACTTACTACCACTTAACCCAAGTGCAATTGTGACCCCCGGAACAGTGACCTTTAACTAGTGGACATGGGAATTTCCCAGTCAGCACTAGGAAGTTTTCCTGATTGACTCCTACCATTCCCCTTTGGAGGGTGACTTTGCCTAAAACAATGGATTCTTTGCTAATAATTTCCTTTTCTCCATCCTTATTGTTGATGACGTTTCCTTTTCTATAATCCTAGAGGTCCCCTCTACGTGCTAGATGGGTTGCTGCCTGAGTCATAAGTCACTTGATTAATACAGCCATTAGCTCTTTAACATTTAGTTGGTTGAAATTTTGTCCTTTAACAGATTTGGTGGCAGCGACAGGATCTGAAGTGGACATCCACGGGCATTTAGAGACAACGCGAAACACAAGGGTGGTAACTGTGAACCCTTGGAGTTCACTATATTCCTCACCGTTTTCAAGGGCTATAGGTGAGTTCTTCCTGGTTCTGAGCTCCACTCTCTTTGCCTTCAGTCTCCTGATCTAATTGGCCTTCACTTCCAGGGTGGGTCAGCTTGGGCTGGGAGAGGGTTATGCCTGGAGCCCAAGTTGAGCTGGCATATTTGGAGCCCAGCTGAGCTGGCAGAAGCGTCCACCAGGAGCCAGGCCACTAACCTTTCAGACCACAGTTCCCGAAGTGGAAACTTTAGCAGGGTTCCAGGAGAATTGTTGGTGGTACACACAGAGCCTTCTTGTGGGCAGAACAAGTAGCATCTCTTAGACACCCCCCATACACGAAGGTGCACATAACTGCTTTTCTGGTTTTGTGGAGATAAAGGCTACTGCTAACAGGGATCACAGAGATGGAAAAAGCCACAAAATCGGCGGGCACAGGTCACACATTTAAAGGCTGTTAGAATGAAAAAGAATGAAATCTTGTCATTTGCGACAACATGGATGGCACTAGAGTATATAATATGCAAAGCGAGATAAGTCAGACAAAGACAAATATTGTATGATTTCACTCATTGGTGGAATTCAACAGAACAGATGAGCATAAGGGAAGGGAAGGGAAGGAAAAATAAAATAATATAAAAACAGAGGGGGAGGCAAACCATAAGAGACTCTTAAACACAGAGAACAAACTGAGGGTTGCCGGAGGGGAGGTGGGTGGGGGGGATGGGCTAATGGGTGATGGGCACGAAGGAGGGCACGGGATGAGCACCGGGTGTTACATGTCAGTGATGAATCACTGGGTTCTACTGGAACCAATGCTACTATGTGTTAACCAGCTTGAATTTAAATTAAAAAAATAATAATAAAGCCTGAGGAACAATAAGCAAACAAACAAACACTGTTAGAATGCTCACCGTCTCAGGAACACTCCCCTGATAGTACAAGTTGCCCAGGGGATGGGTCGGATCAAGCACTAAGTCACCCATCAACCTCAGGAAAATTTCCACGCAAAGAGCTAGCTACTATGTAAAACACACGCAACCGCAACTCAGGGCACATCCCTTTTAGGTGTTAGTTTGGCGCCAAGAAGCCCAAAGTTTTAGCTAACGGGACCCTGAAACTCTAAAGAGTCAAGTCCACCACCTTCTGGTGTACCTGCTTATTTTACTAACAGCTATAGTCCGGGAACGTACAGATATCTAGCAAAAATGGCAAAATCTTACCACACTCCTTTGTGTCCTGTGGAACTGGCTTGGTAACCATCATGTTGGAGACCCCAAAGTAAGGTGGGACACAAAAACGCCTACACCTCATTTGCGGCTACTTATGAATGGACAGAAGTGTGGGTTAACTCCATTCAAGTCTAGGGTCCCCTGCTGCCAGCCCTCAGGGGAATTACGGCCTAGAAATACAATGGCCATAATTAGGAACATTCCAATTAGATAAGGTCATTTAAGAATTTCCAATTAGGTAAGATCATTTAAGAAGTGCCCTTAAAAGCAAGGGTACTCAAATTAAACAGAATAGGAACACCTCCATTAATTGGCAAGCAGAAGGTTTGAAAGGTTTAAAATGCCAAAGTAATTTCAGGTGCCTGGGTGGCTCAGTCAATTGAGTGCCTGACTCTTGCTTTCAGCTCAAGTCATAATTTCCAGGTCATGGGCCCTGAGTTGGGCTCAGCACTGGGCATGCAGCCTTGCTTAAAAATTTCTCTCTCCCTCTGCTCCACTACCTGCTTCTGCTTTCTCTCTCTCTCTCTCTCTCTCTCTCTCTCTCTCTCTCTCTCTCTCTCTCATTATAAATAGATGAAAGAAAGAGAAAGAAAGAAAGAAAGAAAGAAAGAAAGAAAGAAAGAAAGAAAGAAAGAGCCAAGTTAGTTTCATTGAAACATTGATTGCAAAAGGCTATGGAAAATTAAAGATGGAAGAGGTACCCAAAGCAAAAGGCTGACATAACTCCTCCTTCTCCTCTCTTTGCTCCTTTGAAAACTGATTTCTAGTCTGAAATGTTTTCCTACTCAAAAAGACTACACAGCCATAAAGAGGAATCTGCCAAATTAAAGGCCTTACAGACATCCCTATCTCTACCTTCAAAGGAGGGCCCCAAATGAGACCTTCCCAGGGATGATGAAACTAGATGATTTTCTGGTAAGCCACCCTCTTAAACAGCAAAGTGCAAATTCTGGTAAATACTGGGGCCTGCAGATGAGGTCCTGAAAAAACTGCCAGAAGCTAGCGAAGGGCGGAAATTCAGCAGAATCAGTTTCTTCTGAATCTCTGCCCAGTGCTTGGTCAGAGAGGATAAGAAAATTTCCTGTTGTCCCACCCTTTCCAAATCCACACCCATTGCTTATGGATCCTTTCTCTCCCAGAGACAGCCGTTGCCTCCTTGCTGGTATCATCCTGTGTCACTGCTCTTAGCTCTCTGCCTGCCTGGGACATGCGGCTGTGGGTTCCCTTCCTCTGGCTGTCACTGTGGGTGATCCTGGATCTGGGGAGGGTAGTATCCTTAGCTCCCTCTCTGGGGACCCATCTTACACCCAAGGGGAGTTATTCCATCTGCCAGGAATACTTAAAACTGAGGGAAAGAAGCACCCAGAGGGAAAGAAGCAAATTAAGGCTCATGAGCTTGGATAGGTTCGGTCAACCTGTGATGTCATTTCACAAAAATCCAAGTCTTTGAGACACTGAGAGCAGCTGTCTTGACAAATGTGAACAGAACTAGAAATGCAGCTCTTGGGTCAATCCAGAGTTCCCCTGTCCCTTCACCCAACCCCACACTTCTCCTAGTTCCAGAAAAGGGCTTATAGATGGTTGGCTTTAGGAAAGCAAAGTCCTTCTTGCAGGAACCTGCATTCTTTCTCTGTCCTCAAAGTGATCCATCTGATCGCGACTTTTAAATGTAAACACAGCCCACAAGTGCCTGGGACTGAGGGAAACTAAGGGAAAGAGGCCTTTTTAAAGTACAAACTGCTAAAGGGCTCCTGTGCCTAAACCCTGGCTCAGTGTCCTTCGTAGTTCCAGGGACACATACAAACCTTAACACTTTCTCCATAAATGTCTCCATAAATGTCAGTGACTCCAGGGTCTTTGCAGCGATCTGTGTGTCCACAAATACACGTCGTCAATGTGAGATATTTTTCTCTCTGGACGGTATTGTCAAAATTAGTTTGCAAAGAGCTCCATTTCTTTGGTTTGAACTCAAGCACTTTCAAGGATTGGGCATTCTAAACATCTCAGAAAGATAGAAACTAACCAAATGTGTTTCGACTTCACATGATCTGGGCAAATATTTGGTTGTTGGTTCAGTAAAATAGGAATGTCTTTAGAGTTATCAGCACTAAAATTAAAACTTTCACGTGCCTGGGTTTACTAAAAATCGAAAAAGTAGGTGTGATCTCTGTTACAAAATGTTAAAGAAAATAGCTTGGGAGAATGATGGACTTTGTTGTCTCATAAAAGTTTTACGGGTAATCTCAGCAAAACTGCTAAGAACCAGTAAATTGAATACACGTAAATTGAAAAATTTTAAATGCATTTTTAAATAGTCTCCCAAATCTTTTCGGTAACCTAAAACATTAATGTTTTGCTGAGTTAGGACAAATGTTAAGTTACACTCTTAAATATCTAGATCATTTCCCAGTAAGAAAAAATATCAAATTATTAGTTAACTAATTGTTAGTTAATTTGTTAATTATTAGTTAATAAACATAGGTTTATCTACTTTGGGCTTCTTTATTGCAGAGAAACTGAAGATAAATTTGGGACTGTTTGTAAACGTATTTTGTTTATGTTTTGCTGGTTAACAGTTCATAATTGCTTGCATTTTGTTTTTATTAAAAATGAAGTTTTCTAAGAGTTAAAAATTTTAACAGGTGTAATTAAACTAGTGGAAATGATAAGGGAAACAACTCAGAATGTGAGGAAATTAAGATGTGTATTTTTAGTAAGAAAAAGTTTGAATAACCGATATAGATAGATAGGGTTTTTTTTTTAAGTTTATTTATTTGGAGAGACAGAGATAGTGAGCAAGTGGAAAAAGGGCAGAGAGAGAAGGAGAGAGAGAATCCCAAGTGAGCTACGTGCTGTCAGCACAGAGCCTGAAGAGGGGCTTGATCTCAGGAACCCTAAGATCATGACTTGAGCCAAAATCAGGAGTTGGATGCTGAACCAACTGAGCCACCCAAGCACCCGTGAAATATATTTTTTGAAGGGGAAAAAGGATTTTCTCTTAAACAAGCCTGGTTATCTAAAGAGGGCAAACTCAGGACAATATCTGAATGTAAAAGAAAAAGTTGTAAAAGGTTTACAAAAAGGGGATGTTTAGAAAGGGATGTTATGTGTGATCAGGACCGACTAAGATTGGAATGAAAAATTTTCAAATCCCTAAGTTACCAGGTACAGCATTACAGTTTGGTTTTCTCACTGTCAAAGGACAAGGGTTTTTTTGGGGTTTTTAGGTTTGTTTGTTTTCTTTGGAGTTTTGGTCTGCTTAAGTCTCTTTGACCTGGAACATTCCAAAGAATTTGCTGAACTAATTTGCCTTATTTGATATGTTAAAGCACATGGGAACCATTGTCAAATAAAAATTCAGACTAAGTTTTCTTTATGTTGCATTTATAAGATTGGGGCACATGTAGCTAAAGTCCATGTGGTTCTCCAAAAAATGTCCCTCATTGCCAGACTTCATTGTGCTGATGTCCTTGTAACATGGCACAAGTCACTTCTGAATCATAGAAATTAAAGTGGGAAAACAACATCAGTGTATTCAAGAAAGAGTCTGGGCTAAGGGAAAAACCAAGACAATCACCTGGTTCCTCCTAGCTCCTTGGCAAACCCCATTTTCTTGGTTTTTGTTTTTTCATTTCTTCATCCACCATAGGGCATTTAAGATGACTGCATTCACCTAAACAAGGGTCTGAGACTTCATACTCTAACCAAACATGAAATCCTTTCTACCTCTTTTCTTTTCCATTGCTCTGGCAATGGCCTGGAAAGATAACACCCTCATCTGTATCTCCCGGGTCATGGCCAAGGTGGGATAACCTCTGGAATTTACAACACCTTTTATTTTAGGCTAGGAGAAAATCTAACCCTGCTCCCAGCATTCCTTAAGCTAAATAAACCATCTAATTGGTCGAATGCCCTAAATATACATTCTGAGTTAGAAGGGGCCTAATGACCAGTATTCACTCCTTTGGCAGAGCCCTACTTCCCTGGTTGAGGATACATGTAAATGAGATTTGATCAAGACCTTCTCCTTCATTCTTAAAATCGTTCCAGCACCTCTTGCTAAAGCAATGGCTACTCAACAAAAATCGTTAGACTCTGATGAAAGTAATTCTTGAAAATAAGACAACCCTTGATGATCTCTTAGCTGAGCAACGCTGAGTCTGTGCTGTAGCCAACACTGCTTGCTATACCTGGATTAACAGTTCTGGGGAAGTTAAAACTCAACAACATCAGGTCACTGAGCAAGCCACTTTGTTTAAAAGAGTGACTCCTTCAGCAGGGTCTTTATTACTTATTTGATGTTAATTGCTTTGAGTCTTGGGAAGGATGGCTTCCAATTGTACTCAAAACATGGGGAATTATCTGGTTTATAGTAATGATACTAATCTGCCTGGTGCATGGTGTTCTCTCAAATTCTTTAAATGCAACAGCGCTGGTAACCTACCAACAAATGATCTCTCTAGAGATTATTAAGAACATTAAAAACAAACAAACAAACAAACAAAAATAAAGGGAACAGCATGACCAACTGAAAAATCATAAACTTGAAGTGGTTACCTGCGAACATCACAAGAGTGAATATTTCAAAGAGAAATACGAAGGCTGTGCGAACTTCAGAGCAGTTGCTGAGAGTGGTGTTAATGCCTTCTATTTTAATGCCATCTAGCACTTAAGCTAAGAGTCTGATCAAAAGAAGGAGTTATTAAAAAGAAAACCACAGGCTCAAAAGTGGCCTCACTTAGCTTAAGGCCCTAAACCAGTATACCAAGACTTCATACCTGCCCAACCCAGTTTCAACACCCAGAACTGTAGCCTTTAACCAGGGCATGGAATTTCCTGGTCCTCACTAGGAAGTTTACTGATTGACACCCTCTGTTCTCCTTAGGAGGGTGACCTTGCCTGAAACAATGGATTCTTTGCTAATAATTTTTTGTCACTCCTCTCTTTCCTGTAGCCCTTTGGAGCTCCCCTTTACCTGCTGGATAGAATGCTGCCCGATTCATTAATGCATCGTTTAATACAGCTGGTTAGATCGTTAAAGTTTGTTTGGTTGAATTTTTGTTTTTCACAGATTCTTAGTTTATCCAATGATCAAATCAGGATCAAACATTTATTTTTTACCTGGGCTGTGATGAAGAGCAAATGAAATTATCTTGATGACAATCCTTGCTGTTGGAAACATGACATGAATGAATTTATTCATATATTTATTGTATTTACTTATACCTTTGCCTGAAACACACTAAAGTAAGCTCACACAGTCACCCCTAATTTTTATTCCTACAGCTAAGACACAGAGAGGCAGCAAATGAGGTAAACATAATTTTAATGTAAGCACTGAGCTGAAGTGGCCTGTAATATTTTGATTTTTCTATTGGTCGGAGAGAAGTAAATTATATAGTAAGTTCCCTATTAATGACGATGGTAAGGGCGAAGTTCCTGGTTATGACATGTCTTACTTGGCATTATTTCTGCAATGAATGTCTCCCAAGGTCTTCTCATAGCAACAAGGCTAATGGGGCCTTTCTATTAATGCAAGTCTACAGCAGATTTCTAGTGCTGTTTCTTGTACGTTTTTGTTTGTTGTTCTGTTTTCAATAAAAGCTTACATATGTATATATATATACATGAAAGCACAAAACAGGGAAGTGATTCTGAAGAGAGACAAAAACTCACGTGGTCCATGTTTTCAACCGACCTGCGTTGAGAAAGAACACCTAGGACACACAATTTTTATATGAAAATTGTTACCTTTCTGTCTTTATGTCAATCAGTGCGTGGTGATAAGAGATTTTTATTTATCTTTTTTGAAGTTTTTTATTTTCATTCCAGTTAGCTATACAGTGCTATATTAGTTTCAGGTGCCCAATAGGATGAATAAACTCACTGTATGGAAAAGAAAGAGACTATTAAGTGACTTTAAAGTCAGCTCTTGAGGATCTTTTAACATTTAACATAATTATACTAACATTTTCCTTCTTGGGATTTACCACGAAGTGTATCCCACAAACCCATTTTTTTTTAAGACCGCACAAAGTTAGATTGTGTGGAGTGCATAAAATTGCACCCCAGAACCATGTGTGTGTGGAAAAAGTTACATCGAGCAGAAAGAGGATAAATCAGAATAACCTTGCAACTCTCTCTTCCTGCATCCAAGCGTCCATGGTCTTTTCAAGGAATTTTGTCTTTGTATGTATGTGGGCTTTTTTTTTTCTTTTACCACTCTAGATAAATACAGCCCTCATTTTAGGTTTTATGTATTCAGACAGCTATCAGTGTGAATTGACCTGTCATTCTATCCTTGCAAAGAAGTGAGCTGAAATGCTGAGTTTCTGTAATAAAAATATTCTTTTGTTAGGAATCATTAAGATACTGGAAGAGGCGATTTCTGAGAGCCCACAATGGGGGAGTTATGTTCTATTTCTATGGATTGGTTTACAAGGAACTTTCCTCATGCTCTAGCTCATGGAAACCCCTGAAACCATCATTTTGAGTACTGGTTCTGTCCGTAAAGGGTAGGACTCTTGGCAAGTTACTTGGACTCTCTACAGTCTATTTCCTCTTGTCTAATGTGGAGTTTGCCAACTTCCACTCACGTCAGTGTCACTGGGGGTCAGATGAGATAATGCATGCGAACCTTTCACATAGTGCCTGGCACAGTAACAATCACTCAATGTGTATTGGTTTTCACTAGGATTGCTGCCATGTTCACAAACACAATCACTCTCAAAACTCATGTACAGTAATTGGGGATACTGGGGCATATGAGATTTGAACAGTAGGGCTGCTTTCTTTAGTTTAGATGAGAAATTTATCTAGACTCCTTACAATATGTAAGATTCTGTTGTGGATTCTAGGGTTGGAAAAATTTATCTGGTAGCAATCCTTCAGGTCACCAGTGGGTGCTGAGTACTGTATAGCAGTCACTTTTTTTTCTGGTTATTTTTCCATTCAACAAGTATTTATAGAACATCTACAGTGGGCACTGTGCTACGAGCTAGGGGAAGAAGGAAAACAATGATGTCTTAGACATTACCTTCCAGTAGTGACAAAAAAAATGCATCATTCATGAACTTCAACAGCTTCATGTGCAGAAACACAATATATGAATTGATTTGCTGAATTACATAGAATCAGACCAGCCATTTCTGGAATTTGGGGGCTCCTATTTATAATGACTTTCTCCTCTCTGATGGAAAATTCTATCTATCTATCTATCTATCTATCTATCTATCTATCTATCTATCTTATTCATCTATCCATCCATCCATCTATCCACAACACAGACACATGTCAAATAATGGATATGAACAATCAAGTAATAATTGCTCTCATTTCTTGTAGATCTCACTGTTATTAACTCTGCAAAAGCTTCTCTGAAAGATGAAAATGGTAAGTTTTTTCATGTTTGCTTTTTAAAAAGAATTGTTTTCATGTTTATTTATTCCTGAGACAGAGAGAGACAGAGCACGAGTGGGAGAGGGACAGAGAGAGAGGGAGACACAGAATCAGAAGCAGGCTCCAGGCTCTGAGCTGTCAGCACAGAGCCTGATGCGGGGGAACTCACAAACCGCGAGATCATGACCTGAGCCGAAGTCGGTCGCTCAACCGACTGAGCCACCCAGGCGCCCCTCCATATGTTTGCTTTTATGTTATGCTATAGAATTTTTTCCTTCTGATCAACTTAACTGTTGAACTTCCCTGACTTCAGGTAGAAATCTCACAATGGCTGGATCTTGCAAAATGGACTAAGTGACAATTTAAGTCAGTCCATCATTTCCCAGGAGTCATCATCACATAGTAAATGCTTGTATGGGAATGAGAAGAATATAAATTAGGGGTGCAGCGAGGGCCTGTTAAGTCTTTCAGCAACGGACTTCACTCATTTCTGTGGTCGCTGCTTCTACTGACCGAGGAAAACACGATATCAAGTGGCTTCTAGATTTTTTTTGAGTCTTTGTTCTTACTCATAGTTAATAACATCAACTGACACTGAGAGATTGTTGTAGAGAAGACTCTGTGTGTACCGTCACTGCATTTTATTTAATTCACTTAATACTCACCCATTCTGTTCCTATTTTACACATGAGGGCAATGGACTAAAATGAACTAAGTCCCTTGAACCATGCCACACAGTGAGGTCTGAGACTTCAACCCAGGCCATCTGAATCAAGAGCTCATACACTTACTAAGATTGCATTCTTCCTGTAACTCCAAAGCCAAGGTCCTGAGACAGCTGCACACATTGGGAGGAGATGTGAGTGCAGGGCTTCAAGTGCCACAGACTGGATTTTAAACCCAGTCTTTTCACTTTTAGTTGCATGAATATGGGTACATTATTTAAGTTTTCTGAAGCAACCAGGAAAAACACAAATAACACCTAACTCAGTTGTTGAAGACATAGGCCACATATGTGGAATGTCTAGAATAGGGTATCTCATTTAGCTGGCACATTGTAAGTATGATTTCTGGCCCTTTCTCCCCACGTATGTACCACAAAAGTGATGAGGAGCATTGGCTCTAGTTCTGCCGATCTGCCCTCCATGTCCAATATCAAGGGGCCCCTGGACCTTAACTAACTATTACTTGACGAAGGGTAAGGAGTTGTGAGCACATCACCACTTGAGGTCCCTTCCACACCAGGGGGGAATGATTCTGGAGCTCTGAACCTCTGGAGATATAGCCAGTAAGGGAAATTTCCACAGGAACCAACAGCCTTGTGGTTCATGGAGTAGCCAGTCTGTCCCACCATCACTGATATCAATTATTTCTTGACATCATATATTTCCTTCTAAACTTCAAAAGATAATAAAAGCTACTGTCTTAGAACATCATAGCTACAATGAGAGATATTCAAGAAGGACAGGCAACTAAGCCATGAACTCAAGTTTGAGAGAATTTGTATTAAACCCTTTCTTCCATGTGATATTATGCCCTCTTAAGAAAAACCTCTCACCCACCCCACTATGAACCCTACCAAATTTCCATGGATTCCTAGGAATCTGACTCAAAGTACAACATGTAATGGCTAAGATGCTTAAATCAACAAGTCAACTTTATATTCATTCTTAATTATTTGATGCCTTTGGCACTTATTACGTGTAGAGATGCAGAATTACAGAGTGGCTGAGAATATGTGCTTGAATGTCATGTTTCTGGGACTTACTAACAGTATAACATCAGGCAAATGCCTTCTTGGTCCTCAATTTATTTGTAAGGGGGGAATGAAAATATAATCTCATAGGTTATTTAAAATTAAATAAGATCAAAGCTTTGCTTGCACAGCTCTCAAATAAGTGCCAGGTGGATGTGGTTAATGGATATTGGCTATTATTCTTACTAGAGATGTAGTTGGGGTGAAGAAGGGCTAAAAGCTATTTAATCACCAATGCTTTTTTCCCATTGGATTCATTCATTTAAAATGATACTTTACCTTTAATACTTAGAATGTTCTGATTGAATTTCAGAGAGTTTGTTGAATGACATGACCTGCAAGCTGGATTCCTGGTTGTCCTGGTGACGGTGGTAGTGCTGATGGGGGTGTAGATGTTTACTGTCAGGTTGTGATGGTGTGGGGGTGTCACTTCAACCCAGGTCATCTGAAATGTATAATGTCACCCACCCTCCCATTAATAAGTCCTTGCCTTTCAAAACAACAGGTGAAACTAACCGATGGCTTCTTTTAGACCCCCTGCAGCTGCAGCTCGTGAACACCTCTGCCTACTGCACCTACCTCCTCCTCCTCGTCAAGAGCATGGTCTACACCGTCATCACCGCCATCTGTCTGCTTGGGAGAGCGGCACTCTGTGACAATGGGAAGAGTTCCTGACCCGTGGTGGCACAGGGTCCATGTTTCTCCATTGACTGTTGTCACTAAAAGTGTCTGCTGTGGGTCTAGCGGGGCTTTCTTTCTGGGTGGTTCATTTCAGTTCACACGTTGTCTTTTTCTATGTGTCATCATTGCAGAATGGGTTTGCAAACTCCTGGGCAAACAGGAAATGTCACTCTGCACCAAGAACAGACTCTGCCATGAGTCAGGGGTGGGGCCGGGGGCACCACAGGGGCTTCAGCACCGTTCTCTCCTTCACGTCCACCAGCTCGTCAGCCACCCAGTACCCTCGCCTCTGAGTACAGCCGGCGTGCAGCTTCCATAGCGGCCCCTGGGGCTCTTTATACAAATAACTGCCTGGAGGCCTTTTATTTTACATACATGGAAGCCTTCATCCTTGCTGCCTGAACTTTGTGCTGTTTTTCATAATAGGCACAATAAAAACAATCAAAAGCCTACTTTTGCCTCTGTGGACATTCATTTGGTCAAATCTAACCGAGAGTCCAAAGTAAGGGACAACATGGCAACTGAACCTTCACATTCAGCATTGCTTGTAATCATGGTCAATTCCACATTTCAAATTCTTTCCCTGAGAGAGTCCTTGTGATGCCTTCTTTGGGGGCACTGGCCCCAGGGGAGCCACAGCCAGCGAAGGTGTCAGGTTATTTCTCTTTCCAAGGGCAGCAGATTCAGACTCATTTGATTTGAGACGCTCTTGTGATGACAGTGTAACATGTCATGTGACTGGCATGTTCTCAGACCTGGGCCTGTATCTCCCATGCACCATGTTTCCTGATGTCACAAAAACCCCATGAGAGCTGCACTAACACCGGAAAGGGAGGGTGGTGCAGGGGTTAAGTGCTTGAACTCTGAACCCCACATGCCTGAGTTTAAATCTTGGGTCTATAAGTATTTGAACTCCCTGTACCACAATTTTCTCATTTGTAAAATGGAGTTAAAGTGACCCGTCTCCCAGAGTTGTGTGGATGAGATGAGTTTATTATCGTGGGTGGCAAGTCCACAACAGCATCTACCGTAGGCGGCTCTATTAGAAATAATAGGTGACCTACGCTGACGTGCACACACATCAACACGTGTGTCACACCTTTACATGTGTGTGTACATTTCTACACACATGGGTGTAAAACAAAATGTCCATTGTATGGTAGGTGGGTAAAGTAAGTGATGGTATATTTTTCTATTTTTGTTAATGAATGCAAGTAAAGTATAAACTTTTATATATTAGAGTTAGAATAATGTCTCATTGAAAATTGAGAAGGATATTTTGTTTATTTAGAATCAGCTTCACTTGCTGTGAAACAGGTGTTTTGGAGACCAAGTAGAGGTGGAAACAGCACAAGACGCACCAGATACCAAAAGGAGGAAATTTAATTCCCATCCACTTCTTCATTTTCAGGAATTTCATTAGGCTTCTTCTTTAGACCAAATACCTGGGCCTCTGCTTAGAGATCTGGAACTGTTTCTGTGTGTGGAAAGCACAGAGGCTAAGGGGAGACTAGCAAATGACCCAGAGCTGTGTGGGCTGATTTCAGGGCCAGGCACTCCTAGCCAGTGTCCCCTGTGGCTTCCAATCCTCAGCCCCTCCCTTCCCCAACCCGACCTGGGCAGCCCTGCGGGCTCTGCTCTGCACTGGCAGGTGCAGAGAGGGGGAGGGCGGTGGTGCAGGGGACAGTGTGGGGAGCAGGAAGGGGCTGGTGTTTTGTTTTCTCAGGGTTTTTCTCGTCTATGTGCTCTGTCAAATGTGGTTGATTCGTGGAAAATGCTTGAAGTCAAACCAGCCCCCACTGGTTGGGACTGTGCAAGGGGTAGTAGGTTTTGTCAGATAAAATAAGGGCAGTTAGACCACAGCCAAGCTTGCTCTTTTCCACAAGGCCACAGCTAATGAAAAGAAAATATCCATCTGCACACGCGTAGGACTGCTGTCAAACATACTCCTAGGCTGTGGTCAAGGGGTTCCCCCATTTTATACCAAGCTCATTCAAGTAGCTGCTTCATGAGTTGGGAATCGTATGACCAGGACTGTTGAGACACTGCACCTTCAGTCCAGTCTGATGCCTCTGTTCTGCGGGGAACAGCCCGCAGACTTCTCGTAGCCCCAGTTAATCCTGACATCTACCAAGGATCTGCACTTCTCCCTGGCGTGTGATTTCCTCAGGTGGTACTTTCTGTCTCATTTTGTCAGTGCAGACAGGGGGACACAAGACCCGGGCACATGACACTATTAGCAAAGGTAGAGTGTAGACGGGCAACAGGGAGGGACTTCTTTCCTCACAAGAGCTCAAGACGTATGGAAGCCCTTAGTCAACTGCATAATTGAATGTCATGTTCTGAATCATCTAAGTCCCTCCACAGGGACAAATGACTGGAGAGTCAAGCTGAGCACGGCTCAATAGAAGACATGCACAGGAGGTAAAAGTGTGCTGGGGGTTGAGCAGAGGAGGGCTGTGCAGCCACATGAGCACAAACAGCAAGCATCCCCACCCCAACCCATCCCAAGCACAGTACAGACAGGGTGCCCAGTCCTGGGATCCAATGTGCCCAGTGCCTGGGGAAACAAAACTCTATTGCTGAGATCACAGACTAGGCTTCTACAGATGGAATTCATGGCACGTTCACACCATAGACTTCACTCAGGCCAAATCCCAGGTGATCCTTGGCTTCCGTGAACACGGACTGCTTGCTACTGGTTCAGTGAGCACGTGCGGGAGAGAGCTCTGTCTCAGCTAAATTATACACCGACACCCAACTCAGGCATCATCAGTGGGCCTAGTGTATATGTGGCTCCCCTCCTGAGACTGGATATTCTAAATGTGACCACACCACTGGATTCTTGAGGTTTGAGTCTCAAGACCATAATCTGAGGACTCTCCTGACTTTCTCCACCTTAAGAAACTCTTTCCAGTTATGCTTCAGCCTCCCAAACCCCTCCTGATGGCACTTCTGTCATTTGGTCCATTCTCAGAACAAACACAGACGGAGCTGACCCGACCTGTACAAATGCACATTTTGACCCTGTCATTACATTCTGTAGTCATTTCTTCAGGAAATATCTTTGACTAACTAATACCTGTTTCCATTATGTACATTTTCCCTCTAAAACTAAAAAAAAGTGTCTGAGAGTAGAATAAAAATTAAATAATTATTATATTTCCATGAAATATATTGTATCCATTTAAAATTATATTTATATAGTTGTTTAATGTTTATTTATTTTGAAAGAGAGAGAAAGAGAGAGCAAGAGCGAGGGAGGGGCCGAGGGAGAGGAGAGAGAGAATCCCAAGCAGGCTCCGAACTGTCGGCACAGAATTCTATGTGCGGCTCAATCTCCCAAACCCTGACATCATGACCTCAGCTGAAATCACGAGTTAGACACTTAATCGACTGAGCTGCCCAGAAGCCCCCGTAAGAGGCTCCTCTAAAGCAGGGCTGGCTCATTAGGCTACTGGCTAAAAACTACACAGAACAGGAGTCTGTGTTTCTGCTGTCCTGGGACTGACACACCGCTGATTGGCGCCTGGGGGACAAGAGGGCATCTGGGGCTGCTCGCCTGCTCTTGACTTTCCTTCTCCAGCGCCCAGGGCCGTGCCGGCACTTAGTAGATTTACAACTGTGGAAGGAAGGAATGAGAAGCAGGGAGAAAGAAAGACATCAGAGTAACCAAAATTTAAAGTGTTAACATTTTCCCTTATAAAGGAGTGGTTTGAATTTTAATATCCTAGAGATTTGAAAAATTGTTAGATGTGCTCTGAGAGGCTATATAGGTGGTTGCTTTGCAGGTTTGCGTGTGGGTCTAACCATGTCCTGTTCACCTGTGTGCTCCGTGGAAGGATGAGGAAGCACAAGCCTCTGTCAGACGACGGGGTTGAAGGTGTCACGTGTGGTCACGCAGCAGAAGTGAACCAGTCGTGATGCTGAGGAAAAGCTACTTTGTCACCTTCTAAGTCATAGGGACACTGAGAATGAAGACTTTGTATAATATATAATCTGTGCTAAGCAAATCTAGATGGAGGCATGAAATTGGAATCTGACACCTTCTGAAAGTAACCAGCACACAGGCTGGATTGTCTGGGCCAGTCTGGCTAAGTCCTGTGTCCCCAGGTACTTATTGTTAGAATGCCTCTGAAGTGTTCTTACTTTAATGATCAGTTATAAACCCACCCTCTATATAGTCAGTAGATTTGAAACACAATTTTTCTTTTTTTTTAATAAAAATTTTGAAAAGTATTAAAACATCGTAGTTGAGGATATTACCTAACCCGGATTTAAAAAAAAAGAAAAAACAAGCAAACCGGTTTAGTGAGGTATAATCTTGCACAGCACTAATATCATCCGTTCTAAATGTGTGATTGCATGGTTTTTAGTCAATTTATACTTTTTAAACCAACATTAGCACTACAATATAATTGTAGAGCAACTTTATTATCCAACAACTTTCTTTATTTACAGTTAATCCCTGCTGCTACTTCCAGTCCTAGATTAACCACTGATTGGCTTTCTGTTTTGTAAATTTGTCCTTTGCAGATAATTAATAGAAATTAAATGATACAATATGTATTTTTTTACATCTGGCTTCTTCTACTTACCATCATGTTTTTGAGGGTCATTCATGTTGTGGTGTGCAGAAGTAGCTTGTCCCTCTGTATTGCTGAATACTATTTCACTATGACAGCGTTTGTTAATTCACCGACAGATAGATACTAGAATTCTTGCCAATGTTTTCTGTTATGATCATCCTGCTAGGAACTTGGAAATGCATGTCTTTGGGGACATTTGTTTTTGTTTTTCTTAGATACCTGGGAGAGATTCCCTGGATCTTTTGGTGAGTTTCTGCTTAAGTAGTTGCCAGTGTTCTCCAAAGTTCACTTCGGTATATATATATATATATACACACACACACACACACACACACACACATACATACATATATACATATGTATACATATGTATATGTATATATACATATACATATATGTGTGTGTATATATGTATATATATGTACATATACATATATACACATATATATACACACATATACATATATATACATATATACATATATATATACATATATATACACATATATGTATGTATATGTATATAATATGGACTGTTACTCAGCCATAAGAAAGAAAGAGTGAGATTTTTCCATTTGCAACATGGATGGGCTGAAAGGCTTTAATGCTAAGTGAAATATGTCAGAGAAAGATCATTTACCATACGATTTCACTCATATGTGAATGTAAGAAAGAAAACAAAAGAGAAAAAAAGTCAGTGTGACGTAGTGCCCCCTTGTGGTTTTCATTTGCCTCTAAGGGCTGAATGTTGAAAATATTTTCATGTGCTCATTCGTTATCCATATACCTTCTTGGGAGAGATGTGTATTTTAACCCTTTCATTATTTGTTTAAGTTATGTGTTTTTCCATCCCCTTCTTATTGAGCTGTAGGAATTCTTTAGACATTCGAGATTACAAGTCCTTTATCAGATAAAAATCCTTTCTATGATT
Source organism: Panthera pardus (assembly GCF_024362965.1). NCBI lineage: Eukaryota > Metazoa > Chordata > Mammalia > Carnivora > Felidae > Panthera > Panthera pardus. The sequence continues at coordinate 75,521,714 of NW_026527013.1, read as the reverse complement.
CACAATATTTCTTTCCCAGGCTGTAATATTTTCATTCTGTTTAGGGAACCTTTTGAAACACATGTTTTTAATTTTGTTGAACTCCAGTTGATCACAATTTATTCTTTTATGAATGATGTGTTTAGATATTCAGTGGTGCCCCAAACATCTGTTGATAAGACTACTCGTCTCGCGCTGAATCAACTCAGCACATTTATCAAAATCCAGTTGAGCATAAATACGGGTTTATTTCTGGACTCTCAGTTCTCTTCCGGTGACCCATATGCTTTCTCTGCACCAGGACCACACTGGCTTAATTATGTAACTGAATTCTTCTGTGAGCTCTGAAATCAGGTGTTGTAAGGCCCTGCCTGAAAGGCCCGCCCTGTTGTACCCTGGACCCCAGTTGTGTCAGTATTAAACCTGTTCACACCCTCTGTGTATGTGGCTCCCTCAGTCTAAACATGCAAGTTAAATATGGGGTGAGCCCCCCCCACCCCACCCCCACTGTTTCTGCAGGGTGACCTTAGCCGTCCTCCCACTGTATTCTTTTTCAAAATTATTTTGTCTATTCTAGGTCTTTTGCATTTTCATGTCAGTTTTAGGGAAAGCTTGTTAATTTGTGCCCACAAAGCCTGCTAAATCTATAATGAACTTGGTAAGAACTGCCATCACGGCAATATTGAATCTCCTAACCAATGAACATGGACCGTCTTTGCATTTATTTAGATATTTTTAATTTTTCTCTGCATTGTTTTGTAATTTCCAGCATAGAAGGAAGTTTGCACTTCTTTTGCTAAATTAACTCCTAAATGTTTTATTCTTTTTGTTTCAATTGTAAATGGGACTGTTTCCTTAATTTCATTTTCACGTCTTTTCATGCTAGTATATAGAAATACAACTGACATTTTGTACATCAAATGTGTATCTTGTGACAACATGAACCTTGCTTTTCAGTTCTGGTTTTGGTTTTGTGTGCATGTAGATTCTATGGAATTGTCTACGTATAGGATCATTTCATCTGTGGAGAAAGACATTTTTATATTTCCTTTTCAGTCTGCTGGGTATCTTTTCTTTTTTTCTAGTTGCACCATCTAAAACTTTTAATACTAGAATGCCTGGGTGGTTGGTTCAGTCAGTTAAGCGTCCAACGTTAGCTCAGGTCATGATCTCACGGCCCCTGAGTTCGAGCCCCGTGTCCGGCTCTGTGCTGACAGCTTGGAGCCTGGAGCCTGCTTCGGATTCTGTGTCTCCCTCACTCTCTGCCCCTCCCCCACTTGTGCTCTGTCTCTCTCTCTCTCTTTCTCAAAAATAAATAAACATTAAAAAAAATAATAATAAATAGAACTTTTAATACCATGTTGAATAGAAGTGTCGAGCACACATCCCTGCATTGTTCCTGGTCTTTAGGGAAAAGCATTCAGTCTTTCAACATTAAGTATGACATCAGCTATGGGTTTTCACAGATGCCTTTTATCAAGACGAAGAAGTTTCCTGGGGTGCCTGGGTGGCTCAGTCGGTTGAGCGTCCGACTTCGGCTCAGGTCACGATCTCACGGTCCGTGAGTTCGAGCCCCGCGTCGGGCTCTGGGCTGATGATGGCCCAAAGCCTGGAGCCTGCTTCGGATTCTGTGTCTCCCTCTCTCTCTGACCCTCCCCCGTTCATGCTCTGCCTCTCTCTGTCTCAAAAATAAATAAACGTTAAAAAAAAATATTAAAAAAAAAAAAAAAAGACGAAGAAGTTCCCTTGTACTGAGATTGTTTGATCTGCCAAGCTGAATATTCTCTTAAAGCCCTCTAGTGAATATTTCATTCTAGGTATAAAACTTCTCCATTATAGAGTTTTTTAAAATATCTATTCTTTTTTATAATTTGGGTATTCTTAATTAGAATATCTGTTTGTTGACTTTTGTTGTCATACTCTCCTTTCATCCTTTAAACATGGTTTTGTATACTTTTTGAACACATTTGTAATAACGGCTTTGAAGTCTTTGCTAAAGAAAATATCTGAACTCACTCAAGTCCAGTTTGTATTGAGTTGTGGGGGACTTTCCCCATATTAATTGTCACATTTTTCTGATTCTTTGACTGTCTTGTTATTTTTTATTGAAAAGGGTTCTGTTGAAAATACATTGCAGCAACTCTCCATTGCGATTATTCCCCCAAAAGTTTGCTTTCGTTGCTCTTTCTATGCTGAGAATGCTGCTTGGGCTAAATCTGATATCATATCTCCTGTGGTACGTGGTGGGTCATGACTCTCTTGTTTTCTTTCATAATTATTTATTTTTCAGCCTTGATTCCTCGGCATCACCCGTGTCCACTTAGAGGTAGCCGAGAACACTTAGGGATTGTGCTCAAGCAACTTGATCAAGACTTCAGTCCTCTGCCAAATGGTTATTTTGTATGAATTGGGTAGCACATTCGTATTTTAGGTGATTAGCGTATAGACTGTATGTGCTCAGGCATCAGTCTTCCCAGCTTATACTCTTGTGAATCTTTTCATGGCGCCTCTGCGTATGCCCATCACCTCAAGGTCGAACAGGAGTGTGTGGCCGGCTTGGGCTCTGCTGAGTCTCCGCTAAGCATGCACACAGCTTCAGCCAAGCACACGCTTGCTGCAGCCGTGACCTCAACCTCAGACCAGCACAGCCCCTGCCTTCCTGCCTGCGCACCCCTGAATCTTTCGGTTCACCCTCACATCACTTCCCACCCCAAATTATCTGAGCTACTTTACGCTGTGGGATTTGCTGCCAGTCCTCATGGCCTGTCCTATCTTGGAAGAATTGTCATGCCCACGGAGCTGGGTATTGGGCGATGGGGGAAAAATAGGAGCCTATCTAGGCAAGAACACCAGTGTCGTTCCCTGACTTCTGCAACTTTTCAAGCATAAACACTTCTCAGATCGTTGCATGAATTTGGACCTTTCCCAACCATTGAAATGGTTTGCTTTGTTGATCCAGTCCACTTTTGTAGTTGATTTCCAAAACGATTTGTTGACCGTGGCCAGAAGGCCTTGCTTACATTCACTTGTAAAGTACATAAAGCATACACGTTATGTTTTAATTAAAAGTTTGGCTTTATTTAGGATGCCCAAATATTCCAACACCTGTCAGCTCCTTGTGGCTCATATGCCATTAGCCTGACAGGTGGGGAGTAAGCCCAGAAACGGGAAGACATGCTATGACCATTTTCCTGAGACCATGTGGTAAAGCATTTACTCTGCCCTGTCTCCCTACAGCAGTTCAACAGGCTGGAGAGTGAAGCCTTCCGACAGCTATGCTTTTATCTATTTGTTTTACCACAACTTCACCTGAGCTGCATGACATTTGTGAGGTTGAGGTGTGGGACACAATCTTGCTTCAGATTCTTTGCCATGTATTCTCCTGTGCCAGATTTGATCTCGGCCATTATGTAGCTGATATTCTCTGAAGAGAAAAATGTCCTCTTCCAGGTATGTTATCTGCCAAGAGGCAGGCTGTTTCCTTTGCCTGTGAGGAGGCTCTGTCCTCAAACTGTGTCGGTCTTCCCACAGATTTGCCTTTATTTCCCCTCCTGATTGAGAGGAATGCATGCTTTTTGTAAAAGTGTGCATAGAACGATCATTAGAGAACCTGTCCCGCAAAATGTGGGGCCACATCTGGGTTTACGGTTTAGTTCATATCCTCATTTTGTGTTTGTAAAGTCACATGATTGTGGCCGTACCACTGATATTTATGCCCTCTTTTCAAAATTATAACTTAAAAATTATACAGTTAGTCTGTTGTAGAAATTTTGGACTGTCCAGAAATGATTGAAGTCGCCTTGTTATTTTCTTCTCATCTTTCTGATTTGCACGTATTTAGGTTTTTATTTTTATAAACATGGTCGTCTGGAATATACAGACTTTTCATTATGTATTTGCTTTTGCTTGATAGAGTGAGCATTTTCCGTGCATATAAACTATATAAACTTAATTTGGGGGCACCTGGGTGGCTCAGTCTGTTAAGTCTCCAACTCTGGTTTCAGCTCAGGTCATGATATCAGGGTTTGTGAGATCGAGCCCCACATCAGGCTCTATACTAACAGTATGAGGTCTGTTTGGGATTCTTGCTTTCCTTCTCTCTCTGCCCCTCCCTTGCTCTTGCTCTGTCTTTCTCTATCAAAATAAACATAAAAAAACTATATAAATATAATTTTAAGTGGATACAATATGTTTCATGGAAATACAACAATTATTTACTTTTCTTCTGCCCTCAGACATTTGGATTTCTTTTAATTTTAGAGGTAAATTGTACATAATGGAAGACAAGTATTATTTGGTCAGAGATATTTCTGGAAGAAATGGCTACAGAGTGTAATGACAGGGTCAAATATGCATTTGTGCGGGTCAGATCAGCTCCATCTGTGTTTGTTCTGAGAATGGACCAAATGACAGAAGTGCCCCCAGGAGGGGTGGAAGACTGAGGCCCTAACCAGAAAGAGTTTCTCAGGATGGAGAAAGGGTTGAGGAGGTTCTGAAGATTCTGGCCTTGGGACCCAAATCTCAAGAACCCAGTGATGTGGTCACAATTAGAATATTTTCTTTCAGGAGTGAAGTCACAAATACAGCAAGCACACAGATAATCCTGAGTGGGATGTTGGTGTATAATTTACCCTGAGAAAGAGCTCTTTCCCACACATGCTCACCTGAACCAGTGACATGTGGCCCATGTTCATGGAAGCCAAGTCTCATCCAGAAACTGGCCCTCAGGCACAGACCAAGAGGAGTGAAGTCTATGGTGTGAATGTGCTGTGAAATTCTGTGCTGTAATTTCATCTGTGAAAGCCTACTCCATGATCTCAGCAATAGAGTTTTGTTTCTCCAGACACTGGAAAGATCGGATCCCAGGACTGGGCACCCTCTCTGTACTGTGCTTGGTTTGGGTCAGGGTGGGGACACTTGCTCTTTGTGCTCACATGACTGCACAGCACTCCTTTGCTGGATCTCTAGCACACTTTTATCTCCTGGACATGTCTTCTATTGAGCCTTGTTCAGCTTGACTCTCCAGTCATCTGTCCCTTTAAAGGGACTTAGATAAGTCAGTATATGAGATTCAGTTACACAGTTGAACTCAGGGCCTCCATATGTCTGTGCTCTTGTGAGGAGAGAAGCCCCTCCCTGTCGCTCTGTCTATACTCTACCCATGCTAACAGCTTCATATGCACCCGTCTTATGTCACCCTGCCTACACTGACAAAATTAGATGGGAAGTATGAGCACTAGTAAATCACATGCCGTGGAAAAGTGTAGATCTTTGGTGGATGTCAGGATTGCCTTCTGCTACAAGCAATCTGCTTGCTTTTTCCTTCAGAACACTGTCATCAGAGAGAATGGAAGGTGCAGGGGCTCAACAGTCCTGGTCGTACGATTCCCAACTCATGAAACAGCTACTTGAAATGAACTTCATATAAAATAGGTGCACCCCTCACCCACAGCCTAAGAGTATGTTTGACAGCAATAATATGCATGTGCAGATGGACATTTTCTTTCATTAGCTGTGGCCCTTTGAAAGTGAGCAAAGTTGACTGTGGTTTAACTGTCCTTATTTTATCATTCAACATGAAGCCAATGCTTGCACAGTCCCAACCAGTGGAGGCCAATTTGACTTCAAGCATTTTCCACGAATCAACCGCATTTGACAGAGCACATAGACAAGAAAAGCCTGAGAAAAGAAAACCCCACCTCTGCACCAGCGCCTCCTGCCCCCCACTGTCCCCTGCACCACCACCCTCCCCTTCTCTGCACCTGCCAGTCCAGGGCTGCCTAGGTTAGGTTGGGGAAGGGAGGGGCTGAGGACTGGAAGCCACAGGGGACACTGGTTAGGAGTGCCCGGCACTGAAATCAGCCCACACGGCTTTCGGTCATTTGCTAGGTTCCTCTCTTTGCCTCTGTGCTTTCCACATCCAGAAACAGTTCCAGATCTCTAAGTAGAAGCCGGGGTATTTGTCCTAAAGAGATCTGATCAAATTCCTGAGAATCAAGGAGAAGATGGAAATTTAATTTCCTCCTTCTTGTATCTGGTGGGTCTTGTCTTCTTTCTACTTGAGAACCTCTACTTGGTCTCCAAAAGCACCTGTTGCACAAAAACTGAATCTGATTGTCAATAAACAAAAAATCCTTCCCAATTTTAATTGAGACATTGTTTTTGTTCTAATACATACAAGTTTTTACTTCAAGTGTATTCGTTAGCAAAAATAGAAAAATATACATTTTTTTTACCCACCTACCACACACTGAACATTTTGTTTCACATCCATGCTTGTAGAAATACACACATACATAAATGAGTGTCATACTTTGTGTGTGTGTGTGTGTGTGAGAGAGAGAGAGAGAGAGAGAGAGCATGTTCTCTGTTATTTCTAAGGCACAGCTGCCAACAGTAAATGCTGATACTGTTGAGGACTTGCCTGTACTTGGCATAATTAACTCATCGCATCCACACAACCCCAGGAGATGTGTCACTGTAAGTCCATTTAACAAATGGGAAAATTATGGTACAGGGAGTTCAAATCTCTACAGACCCAAGATTTAAACCAGGTACTTGAGGTTCAGAGTCCAAGCCCTTAACCCCTCCACCACCCTACCTTTCCGATGAGCACAGCTCTCATGGGGTTCTTATGACATCAGGAAAATGGTGCCCATGAGACACCGGTCCAGGTCTGACACACCCTCCAGTCACATGACATGTGATACTGTGGCCACCAGAATGTCTTAAACCAAGTGAGTCTGAATCTGCTAAGGAATAACCTGGCACCTTCGCTGGCTGTGGCTCCCCTGGGGCCAGTGCCCCCAAAGAAGGCATCACAAGAACTCTCTCAGGGAAAGAGTTAGAAATGTGGAATTGACCATGATTACATCAATGCTGAATGTGAAGGCTCAGTTGCCATGCTGTCCATGGCCTTGGACTCTCAGTAATATTTCACCAAATGAAAACACACAGAGGCAAATGCAGGCTTTTGATTGTTTTTATTGTGCCTATTATGAAAAACAGCACAAAGTTCAGGCAGCAAGGATGAAGGCTTCCATGTATGTAAAATAAAAGGCCTCCAGGCAGTTATCTGGATACAGAGCCCCAGGGGCCGCTATGGAAGCTGCACGCCGGCTGTACTCAGAGGCGAGGGTGCTGGGTGGCTGACGAGCTGGTAGACGTGAAGGAGAGAGCGGTGCTGAAGCCCCTGTGGTGCCCCCGGCCCCACCCCTGACTCATGGCAGAGTCTGTTCTTGGTGCAGAGTGACATTTCCTGTTTGCCCAGGAGTTTGCAAACCCATTCTGCAATGATGACACATAGAAAAAGACAACGTGTGAACTGAAATGAACCACCCAGAAAGAAAGCCCCGCTAGACCCACAGCAGACACTTTTAGTGACAACAGTCAATGGAGAAACATGGACCCTGTGCCACCACGGGTCAGGAACTCTTCCCATTGTCACAGAGTGCCGCTCTCCCAAGCAGACAGATGGCGGTGATGACGGTGTAGACCAGGCTCTTGACGAGGAGGAGGAGGTAGGTGTAGTAGGCAGAGGTGTTCACGAGCTGCAGCTGCAGGGGGTCTAAAAGAAGCCATCGGTTAGTTTCACCTGTGTTTTTGAAAGGCGAGGACTTACATGAGAGAGGGGTTGACAGCATACATTTCAGATGACCTGGGTTGAAGTGACTGCCCGACACCACCACAACCTGACATTAAACATCTACACCCCCATCAGCACTACCACCGCCACCAGGACAATTCAGAATCCAGCTTGCAGGTCAACTCAATCACCAACCTCTGAGAAGTTGACTTAGAACATTCCCACATATTCAAAGGAACAGTCACATTTTTAATGAGCGAATCCAATGGAAAAGATCATTGGTGATAAAGAGCTCTTAGCACTTCCTCACCCTGACTATGTCTCGAAGTAAGAATAATTGCCAATGTCCATTGACCACAAACTCACTGCCACTTACTTGAGAGCTTCGCATGCAAAACTTTAATCTTATTTAATTGTCAATAACCTCTGAGATTATTATTTTCATTCCCATTTTAAAAAATAAATTGAGGATATAGAAGTAATTGCCTAGTGTTCTATCATTAGTACCAGGAGCCAAATATCAAATCCAGGAACATGATGTTCAAGCACATATCCTCAGCTACTGTGTAATTCTGCATCACTTCATGTAATACCTATCCAAGATATCAAATGATTAAGCACAGATATAAAGCTGAATTGCTTATTTTGAAGGATCTCAGCCATTACATGTTGTGCATTCAGTGAGATTCCTAGCAATGGTACAAATCATGGAAATTTGGTGGTGTTCATGGCGGAAATTTGGTGGGTGAGAGGTTTGTGTTAAGAGGGCATTACATAAAATGGAAGTAAGGGATTAATTCAATTTCTCTGCAACTTTAGGAGATCAAACTCATTCCTTTTTCTCCCTGAGTATCTATCATTCTAGCTATTATGTTATAGGACTATAGTATTTCATATCCTTCGAAGTGTAACAGGAAATACATGATGTCAGAAATAATTAATGAAAATAATGATGGACCAGGCTGGCTACTCAATGAACCACAAGGCCAAGTCTTTCCCTTACATGCTTTATCTCCACAAAGTCAGAACCCCAAAATTATTAGCCCTTGGTGTGAAAGGGACCTCAAGGGGTGATGCGATCAAAACTCCTTGCCCTTGGTCAGGTAATATGTTACATAAGGTCCAGAGGCCCCTTGATATTGGACTTGGAGGGCAGATCAGCAAGACTATAGCCAACCCTCCTTGTCACTTTCTTACTTTCCCACATATGTTGGAAGAAAGGGCTAGAAACCAGTACTTACAATGTGTCCGCTAAATGAGATACCCGATGCTAGACATTCCACATATGTGCTCCTATGGCTTTGCTAACTCAGGCGTTATTTGTGTAATTCCTGGCTGGCTCAGCAAATGTAAGTAATGTGCCCATATTCATGCAACTAATAAAGAAACAATTGAGGTGAAAATCCAGTCTGTGGCATCTCCAAAGGGTGCAGCCTGTCTCAAGCCCTTGGCTTTGGACTTAGAGGGAGAATAAAAATTAAGTTAGTATATGAACTCTGGATTCAGTTGTTCCGGGTTGCAGCTCCAGATCTCATTGTGTGGCATGGTGCAAGAGATTTCGTTAATTTTAGCTCATTGCCCTCATGCATAAAATGGGAATAAATCTTCCATGGTGAGTATTAAGAATTAAACAAAAGGCACTCACAGTACACACAACGTCTTCTGAACGGGAACCTCTCAGTGTCAGTTCATTCATTAACTATGAGCAAGAACAAAGGCTTAAAAAAAAACTCCAGAAGCGACTCGATATCATGTTTTCCATAGTCAGTAGAAACAAAGGCCACAGAAGTGAATGAAGTCCATTGCTGAAAGACTTCAGAGGCCCTTGCTGCACCCCTACTTTATGGTCCTCTCATTCCCAAACCTGCATTTACTGTGTGAAGATGATCCCCGGGAAATGATGGATTGACTTAAATTATCACTCAGTCTATTTTGGAAGATCCAACCATTGTGAGGTTTCTATCTGAAGTCAGGGAAGTTTAAAAGTTAACCTGATTGTGAGGGAAAAAATGCTATCGCATAACATAAAGGCAAGCATATAGACAAACTTACCATTTTCGTCTTTCGAAGAAGCTTCTGTAGAGTTAACAGCAGTGAGCTCTGCAAGAAATAATAGCAAATATTATTTGATTGTTCATATGCATTAATTGGCACGTGGCTGTGTTGTGGATGGACGGATAGGTACATACGTACATACATACATAGATGACAGATAGAATTTGTCATCAGAGAAGAAAGAGTTATTATAAATATGAGCCCACAATTACAGAAAGGGTTGGTCTGATTCTACGTAGTTCAGTAGATCAATTCATACATTGTATTTCTGCACATGGAGATGTTGAAGTTCTTGAATGATGAATGGTTTTTTCTCACAACTAGCAGGTAATGTTTGAGACTGTCTTGTTTTCCTTCTGTGCTCATAGCTCTTAGCACAGAGTTTGCTGTGATGCAGGTGCTCTATAAATACTTGTTGGATGGAGAAATAATCAGAAGCAGTGGCTGTCGTACAGTCCTCGGCACCCACTGCTGACCTGAAGGGTTGCTACCAAAATAAATGCGTCCGACCCTAGGATCCACAGCAGAATCTTACATGTTGGAAGGAGTCTGTTCTAGGTAAATTTTCCATCAAGCAAAGCAATCAGTTTTACCTTTCAAGTCACGCACGCCCCACGATGCCCAACTCCCGCATATCATTTTGTGGAGTGGTTGTGCTTGTGGACATGTCAATAATCCTGATGAAAACCAGTTCCTATTGAGTGATTATTACTGTGCCAGACACTTATGCCAAAGGTTCATGTGCATTATCTCATCTGATCCCCCAGTGCCAGTGATGTGAACTGAATTTGGAGGACTCCATGTTACACACAAGGAAATAAGGTTTAGAGGGTTTAAATAACTTATGGAGAGTTGTGCCAGTGATGGGCAGAGCCAGCACTCAGGGATGGTTGTGGGGGGCTAGATGAGTTACAGCATGTGGGAAGTGCCTTGTAAAACAGTCCATAGAAATAGAACATAACTGCACCATTGTGGACTCTTAGACATCATCCCTTCCAGATATCTGAGAAGCTCAGCACCTCAGTGCAAGGATAGAATGACAGGTCAAGTCACATTGATAGCCATCTGAATATATAAAACGTGAGGTGACAGTTGTATTTCTCTATAGTGTTTAAAAAAAAAAAAGCACGACATACATACAAAGACAAAATTCCTTAAAAAGATCATTGACAATTGCATGCAGAAAGAGAGAGGTGTAAGATAATTTTGGTTGATTCTTTTTCTGTTCTGGTGAGCGTAATCTTATTTTGGTGCACTATTTAAAAAATGGGTTTAGGGCATAGGTTTTTGGGTAAATCCCAAGAAGGAACATGTTAGTATAAACCTGTTAAATGTTAAAAGATCTTCAAGAGCTGACTTTAAAGTTCTTAAAGATCTCTTTCTTTTCCATACAGTGACTTTATATTGAAACTAATATAGCCTGTAAGTGTGTCAACTAACTGCAATTAAAATAAAAACTTTAAAAAAGATCAATAAAAATCTCTATCATCATGCATTGATCAACATAAAGTCATGTGGGTAACAATTTTCATAATAAAATTTGTGTGTGTCCTAGGTGCTCTTTCTTAATTGTGGTTGGTTGAAAACATGGACAAGATGAGTTTATCTGCCTTTGGAATCACTTCATTGTTTTGTTCTTTCGTGTATATGTATCATAAACACACACACACACACACACACACACACACACATAAGCTTTTTTCAAAAACAACAACAAACCAAAAACTTCCAAGAAACAGCACTAAAAATCTGCTGCAGAATTACATTAACAGAAATGCCCCATTAGTTTTGTGGTTATGAGAAGACGCTGGGAAACATTCATTTCAGAAATAAGTGCCAGGTAAGACACATCATAAAACAGGAACTTCTCCCTTATCATACACATCACCATGGAACTTACTATACCTTTTACTTTTCTCCAATCACTAGAGAAATCAAAACTTAAGAGGATACTTCAGCCCAATGATTACATTAAATTTATGCTGTGCTCATTTGCTTCTTTTCTGTTTCTTAGCTACAGAGCTAAAAAATTAAGGCTGCCTGTGTGATCTTGTTTTAGTTAGTTATAAGGAAGGACATAAATAAATACAATAAGTATATGAAAAAATTCATCCGTGGGGCACCTGGGTGGCTCAGTCGGTTAAGTGTCTGACTTCGGCTTAGGTCAAGACCTCATGGTTGGTGGATTCGAGCCTCGCGTCGGGCTCTCTGCTGTCAGCATGGAGCCTGCTTCTGATCATCTGTCCCCCTCTCTCTCTGCACTCCCCGCCCCATCAAAATAAATAAATATACCTAAAAATGTTTAATAAAAAACAAAAAGTAAAAAAAATTAATCCATGTTATGCTTTCAAGATCAAGCGTTGTTACTGACATAATTTCATGCGCTCTCATCATAGTCCAGCTGAAAGCGAAGGTAATGTGTGGCCCTAATTTGATCATTGGACACACTAAGAATCTGTGAAATCACAAAAATTCATTCGAGTAAATTTTAAAGATCTGACTGATCTCTTCACGAATCGGGCAATATCTCATCTGGCAAGTAGAGAGGGGCTCCAAAGAGGCACAGAAATGGGGAGATTTTTAAAGATAGGGAATGAAAAAGGTTATTAGCAAAGAACATTATTATTGCAAGGTCACTCTCATAAGGGGAATGGAGAGGGTCGATCAGTAAACTCCCTAGTGCGAGCCAGGAAATTCCCATGTTCCCTGGTTTAAGGCTACAGTTCTGGGGGTTGAAACTGCAGCTGGGCAGGGATGAAGTCTTGGTTTACTGGTTTGGGGTCTTAAGTTGAGTGAGGCCATTTTGAGCCTGTGGTTTTCTTTTTAACAGCTCTGCCTTTTGATCAGACTCCCGGTTTAACTTAGAGAGACACAACTGAAGGCATTAACAGCACTCAGCAACCTCTCTGAAGTTTTCACAGTTTTTGTGTTTGCTCTTGTGATATTCACAGGTCTTGACCTTTTGGCCTGTGAATGTTCAGAGGTTACCGCTTCAGCTCTACAGTGTTTGAGTTGGTCATTCTGTTCTCTTGGTTTCTTTTCTTTTGACATTCCAATCTTAGAGATATCATTAGTTTGCAGGTAACCGGCTCTGAACTTGCATTTAAAGCTTTTGAAAGAACCACCAGGCAGCTTATTGTAATTACAAAATACAGGATAATTCCTCATGTTTGGAGTACAGTTTGAAGGGATAGTTCCCAAGACTCAAAGCAATGAAAATCGAGTAACTCTTTGAAGTCAAGAGTCTTGCTCAGTGACCTGATGTTATTGAGTTTTAACTTCCCCAGACCTGTTAATCGGGGTATAGCAGGTGGTCTTGGTTAGAGGACAGACCCAGCCTTGCTCAGCTAAGAGATAATCAAGGTCTATCTTATTTTCAGGGAGTACTTTTGCGCCAGAGTCTAAGGATTTTTGTTGGGCAGCCATTACTTTAGTAAGAGGTTCTGCAACAAATTCAAGAATGAAGGAGAAGGTCCTGAACATACCTCACTTACAATTTATCCTTAACCAGGGAAGTAGGGCCCCTCCAAAGGAGGGAATCCTGGATCATGGAAGCTTCCTGGGAGGTCCCTTCTAACTCAGGATGTAAACTGAGGGAAGTCAACCAATGAGAGGTCTTCTTTAGCTTGAGTAAAGCTAAGATCAGTTACCTTTACTGCTAGTCTGAAATAGAAGTTTCCTCTAAAGTCCAGAGTTTACCCTTGCTAGCAATTACCTGGGAGAAACAAATGAGGGCCATCGCCAAAGCAAAGGAATAGAGAAGAGGAAGAAAGGGTTTCACATTTGATGAAAGTATGAAGGGTGATGTTTCTTAAATCTTTGTTTATTTTTGAGAGAGAGAGAGAGAGAGAGAGCACAAGTGAGGGAAGGTCAGAGAAAGAGGGAGTGGGAAAATCCCAAGCAGGCTCTACACTGTCAGTGCAGAGCCGGGGAGGGGCTCAATCTCAGGAACCTTGAGACCATGGCCTGAGCCCAAATCAGGAATTGGACAGTTAACAGACTGAGCCATCCAGGCGCCCTAAAAAATTCTTCCTTCCAGTCTTAACCGATCCTGACCACACATAACATTCCTTTCCAAACATCCCCTTGTACAACTTCTCTTTTACATTCAGGATTTTTCTTGAGTTTGCCTCTTCAGATAACCAGGCTTGCCTAGGAAAAAATCTTTTTTTTCCCTCCCTCAAAAACATATTTCCATTTCTCATACTTTTTCTTATTAAAAAGACACATCTTACTTTCCTTGCACTCCAGGTTGTTTCCCTTATTATTTCCAGTAGTCTGAATTACATTTATTAAAATTCTGTTCTTTTAGAAACTTCATTTTTAATGAAAGCTAATAAGCAAGCAATTGTTGGGAAGCCTGGGTGGCTCAGTCGGTTAAGCGTCGGATTTCCTCTCAGGTCATGACCCTGTGCTTCGTGGGTTTGAGCCCAGTGTCAGGCTCTGTGCTGACATCTCAGACCTTGGAGCCTGGAGCCTGCTTCAGATTCTGTGTCTCCCTCACTCTCTGCCCCTCCCCTGCTTGCACTCTGTCTGTCTCTAAAAAATAAATAAATATTTAAATCTTTTTAAATAAAATAAGCCAGCAATTGTGATCTGTTACACCAGCATTTCTTAGATTGGTAAATTTATGGATACATTTCAAAAAGTCTAGAAACATGTGCATCATCATAAAACAATCTTTCAGTAAGTCACAAAATACATTTCTGAAAAAGCCCAAGTTATCTTCAGTTTCTCTGCAATACCAAAACCAAAAGTAGGTAAACCTATGTTCATTAACTAACAGGTGAGTGTTTTATCTTACTTGGAAATGATCTAGATATTTAATGAATATTATCTAATTTAATACTTGACTTAACTCAGCAGAACTTTAAGGATTTAGGTCACCAAAAAGATTTGGGAGACTATTTAAAACATTATCTTAAAAAAGTTATTTTATTTACATCTTTCAATTTACTTGTTCATGAAGTTGAGCTGAAATTACCCATAAAAAATTTATGAGACGTGGGGAGGGATGGGTTAAATAGGTGATGGGAATAAGGAGTGCCCTCATCCCAATGAGCACAGGGTGATGTATGAGGTGCTGAATCACTAGATTGTACATCTGAAACTAATAGAACCCTGCCTGTTAACTACACTGGAATTAAAATTAAAACTCAAAAAGAAAAATGTTAGGAAATATCAAAATCCATCATTATCCCAAGCTATTTTCCTTAAGATTTTGAAGAGACCACATCTACTTATTTGACTTTTAGTAAATCCACGCATGTGAAAGTTTTAATTTTAGTGCTAATAACTCTAAAAAATATGTCTATTTTATTTAAAACAACAACCAAATAATTGCCCAGATCATGTGAAGTTGAAACACACATTGGTTAGTTTCTATCATTCTGAGAGGTTTAGAATGCCCAATCCTTGCAAGTGCTTGCCTTCAAACCAAGGAAATGGAGCTCTTTGCAAACTAATTTTGACAATGTCTCCAGAGAGAAAAATATCTCACATTGACAATGTGTATTTGTGGACACACAGATCGCTGCAAAGACCCTTGAGTCACTGATGTTTATGGAGACATTTATGGAGAAAGTGTTAAGATTTATATGTGTCCCCAGGATTATGAAGGACACTGAGCCAGGATTTAGGCACAGGAGGCCTTTAGCAGTTTGTATTTTAAAACGGTCTCTTTTCCTTTGTTTCTCTCAGTCCTGGGCGCTTGTGGCCTGTGTTTACATGTCAAAAGTGTGATAAGATTGATCACTTTAAGGGTGAAGAAAGAATGCAAGTTCCTCCAAGAAAGACTTTCTTTTCCAAAAGCCAACCATCTATAAGCCCTTTTCCAGAACTACGAGAAGTGTGGGGGTGGGTGAAGGAACAGGGGCACTCTGGATTGACCCAAGAGCTGCATTTCTAGTTCTGTTCGCATTTGTCAGTCCAGCTGGTTTCGGTGTCTCAAATACTTGGATTTACGTGAAATGACATCAAAGTTTGATCCAAGTATGTGCCTCAATTGTCTTCCTTCCCTCTGAGTGCATAGTTTACATTTTAAGTATTTCTGGCATATGGAATAATCCCCTTGGGTGTAAGATGGGTCCCCAGAGAGGGTGCAGAGAATATTGCCCTCCCCAGATCCAGGGTCACCCACAGTCACAGCCAAAGGAAGAAACCTATAAGCCACACGTCCCAGGCAGGCAGAGAGCTAAGAGCAGTGGTGCAGGATGACACCAGCAAGGAGGCAACGGCTGTCTCTGGGAGAGAAAGGATCCATAAGCAATGGGTGTGGATTTGGAAAGGGTGGGACAACAGGAAATTTTGTTATCCTCTCCGGACCAGGCATTGTGGGCAGAAATTTGGAAGAAGTGGATTCTCCTTCGAGTCTCCACCCTTGGATGGCTTCTGCCAGTTTTTGCAGGACCCCTTCTGCTGGCCACGGTATTTACCAGAAATCACTTAACTGTTTAAGGAAATAATGTAGCAGTTTCCAGAAGAACCCTCAGTTTCATCAACTCTGGGCGGGGCTCATGTGGAGTTCTTCCTATGAAGGTACATACGGAGGTGTCTGTAAGGCCATTGACTTGGCTGACTTCTGTTTATAGCTGTGGAGTCTTTTCACAGCGAGAAACATTTCACACTGGAGTGAGGGCCCAAAGAGCAAGGAGGGAAGTAGGGGGGAGTTACGTGAGTCTTACAGTTTTGTTGTTATAGGTTCCTGTTCCATCTTTAATTTTCACTAGGCTTTTGCAATGAATGCTTCAAGGAAACTAC